>NC_064840.1:80089365-80717222 GCF_024166365.1 Elephas maximus indicus
TGGTAATCCACTTAGAGATGATTTCAGGAGACAAAGATTTCTAACAGAAAAAAAGGGGAAACGCTATAAAGCATATGTATTATATATATATGTAACATTTTTACAGTACAGATTGTCAGCTCAAGCTGGCATTTCATAGTGAAGATTTTGGTATTCTTCGTGAATCATCGCGTCAGCCTCTATGACCCACAGGTTGTAGACACTTTTTCGAAATTAAACCACCTGACTCTGCAAACATTTTATGAGCTTGCTTTGTTTTCGGTGTTCCTAGCGTCTTTCATCTTTGTTTCATTCCTTTCAGCACTCACAGTCTACCTCAAGGACACGTGAATTTTCATGTTACCTAGAAAACTATCCAGGGTTGCTGCAGGCTTACCATTGGGTAAGTGAAGCCCTCCACAGGCTCCATGTGCAGGTGGCATTTGCTTAGAAGGGAGTCACTTTTCCTAATTAGCACACAACCATGACCCAGAGCAGTGCTGTCCGACAGAACTTTCTGCAGTGGTGCACACAGCCTGTAGCTGGGTATCCAATATGGTACCCATTCGCCACACATGGCTATTGAGCGCTTGAAATGTTGCTACCACTGCAGCTAAGCAAATGACTGTTAATTTTACTTAATTTAAATTGAAATAGCCAAGTCTGGACTTAAACCAGTCATGTCCCTATCAGAATCTGTGTTGACGATCAAATGTGTTTCTCCTCTTATAGTTACTGATAATTTTTTTTAAAGGAATAAGACAAAGGAAAAGAGCAGCAAATGACACAAGATAACAAATTATGAAAGCTTCTTTCCAGTTTCTGAACTTTATAATACCCTAAGCTTCAGTCTTTGGACCTCCTTTCATCTTTACCTATATTTGATTTATTGATGACCTCACCAGTCTTGTGGCTTCAATTACGGTCTGTATGCCAGTGACACCAAAACATGGATCTGAATTCCAGACTTTCATTCCCAGTTGCCAGTTCAATATCTCTCCCTGGACATTCAATAAAATACCAAACCCACTACTGTCCGGTCGGCTCCGACTCGTAGCTGCCCAATTGGACAGAGTGGAACTGCCCCAAGGGATTTCCAAGGCTGCAATCTTTATGAAAGCACAGACTGCCACGTCTTTCTCCCTCAGAGCAGCTGGTGTGGGTTCAAACCTCTGACCTTTCAGTTAGTAGCTGAGCGCTTTAACCACTGCATCACCAGGGCTCCTTAGACATCTAATAGGCATCTTAAATTAACCTTTCCAAAACAGAATTCCTGATCTTCCCCCAAAACCTGGTCCTTGTGTAATCTTCCATACCTCAGTCAACGGCATTTCCATCCTTCAAATTCTTGGGGCCAAAAATCTTGGCGCCATTACTTACTCTTTCCTTCACATCCCACATCCAATCCATCAAAAATCTTATTGGGACTACCTTGTCAATAAATCCCAGTCTTCTCTATCTGCCATCTCCACACAGCTCCAAGCAACTGTTATCTCTTGCCCCATGGATTTTTGTATAGTCTCCTTCTTGGTCTGGCTTTGAAGCCTTACCCCCACAGTCTTCTCAACACATTAGCCAAAGCTTTCCTATAAAAACATGTGTCCGCTCATGTTACTCCACCACATACAATCGTTTCCCATCTCACTCAGTAAACAAACCTAAAGCCTTTAGTCCTACGTGACTTTACATGATTTTCTCCTACCCCACGCTCTCCGACATCGGGTCCTGTCATTCTCCCTTTCTCTCCCTCCACTCTGGCCACATGAGCTTTCTTGTTGAACGATACCTGGAGTCAGCCTGCCTCAGGACCTATGCACTTGTCTTGAACATTTTTTTCTCAAAAATAGTCACATAATTTGCTCTCTTACCTCATTTATGTGTCGGAACAAATGTCATCTTTTCAGTGAGGTGTTGTCTGAACACCATGTTTAAAATGATAAAATTATATGATCTCCGGAAAAATCCGTATCCTGCTTCCCTGCTTTATTTCTCCGTAAGTCTTATCACCATTGAATATATGGTATTATCTTTTAAATTTATTTATTGTCTCTATAAGAATGTGACCTCTACTGGGGCAAGGTTTTTTTTGTTTTCTTTAGTTTTTAATTTATTTACTTTGCTAATGGTATCCTCAGGGCTTAAAACAGTACCTGACATGTCCAAACCAAACCCAAACCTGTCTACCTCCTGTGCCAAAAAAACAAACCGACAGCTGTTGAGTCAATTCTGACTCATTGTGACCCTATAGGACAGAGTAGAACTGCTCCATAGGGTTTCCAAAGCTGTAATCTCTAGGGGAGCAGACTGCCACATCTTTCTCCTGCTTAGCTGCTGGTGGGCTCCAACAACCAACCTTTCAGTTAGCAGCCAAGTGCTTTAACCACTGTGCCACAAGGGCTCCTTGCCTGGCACATTAACCCATTGCCATTGAGTCGATTCCAACTCATAGCGACCCTATAGGACAGAGTAGAACTGCCCCATAGGGTTTCCAAGGAGTGCCTGGTGGATTCAAAATGCTGACCTTTTGGTTGGTTAACCACTACACCATCAGGGTTTCCATCTGGCATATAGTAGGCACTAAATAAAGAATATTAAATTTGTTGAGTAGATGAATATAACAGATATATTTTTGCAAGCCAAACCTGGGACTTCTGAAATTACAGTCTCAAAGGATCGGCAATGAACTCAAGAGCTTACCTGGGCTAGATTGCTCTGGGGAACCTTCTCCTTAACAATGGGTGGCCAAGTCAAGCATATGCTAAGGGCTCTGAGGACTGTGGTCCAGGTAGTATCTAGAAATCTGGGTCTAGAAGCTTTCTTAGTCTTAAGTCTTTTTTTTTTTTTTTTGGTGAATTTTATTAATGAAAAGCAGCAGCTCCAACAAGTGCTCTTTTTTGATCAGAGAACTTTCCCTGTCTTGTTATCATTTGTGATTCCAGTACCTATCAGTTGTTGTTGTTAAGTGTCGTCAAGTCAGTTCTGACTCACAGCAACTCTGTGTACAACAGAACAAAACACTTCCCGGTCCTGCACCATCCACACAATCACTGCTGCATTTGTGCCCGTTATTGCAGCCGCTGTGTACTTTGAGCACCTTCCAACCTGAGGGGCTCATCTTCCATCACTGTATCAGACGACGTTCTGCTGCTATCCATAGGTTTTCACTGGCCAATTTTTTCGGAAGTAGACCTCCAGGACCTACTTCCTGGTTTTAGTCTGGAAGCTCCACTAAAACCTGTCCGCCATAGGTGATCCTGCTGGTATTTGGAATACCAGTGGCATAGCTTCCAGTATCACAGCAATATGCAAGCCACCACAGTACGACAAACTGACAGACGAGTGGTTGCCCCATCAGTAGGGAAACAGAATCTCAATTCTCAAACTCCACCCCCCACCCCCCACCCATTATAGGTCTTTATTTCTACCCCTGTCCACTATAGGGTCATTGGGAGTCGGAATCTACTCAGCAACAATGGGTTTGGCTTTTTTTTTTTTTTTGGTCCACTGAGGATCTGATTTTTGGATTCCCAGCTCTTTCTGCTCCTGGCTCAATGACCTTAAACAGGACACTTAACTAAGTTGTCTTTTAATGGGCACCCTTGTTTTTTTCATTCCATTCAGAACTAGCCAACTCCACTTCCCAAAGCCTGAGACCTCCTAAACTAAGAGTCTCTGGTAACATTGGATTTGTGGTCAATACGTGAGGAATAAAATAGAGAGGGGCAAGGAATTCTTTGCAGGGTTTATCCTATACAAATTTTTAGATTAAAATTTTAATTACTCGTAATTCTTAACGACTCAGATTTTGATCAGCTGTTTTTAAAAGACAACAGATTATTCCGAATCTTAACCCCTTACCTTTCAGATTCTTTTGGCCAGTCTTTGGAAAGGAAAGTAAAAAATAAACAATTGGGATGATGAGTACAAATACTCTGACAGACAAAAACATCTGGAACCAAGACGCTGTCAATGTTACTGTCTGCAAACCCTGTCCTAGGGAAAATGTCCCTGATACAAGCTGTGTGAGAGAAGAAAAAATATGATGAAATCAATTCTCCAACAAAATCACTATAATTCCAGTTAGGGTATTTGAGGAATATTCCATACCAAAAACTGTGTCTATCCCAAGATTTTTAAATTTTTTTCTTTAATTTGAAAAAACTAAAGTGATTATTTTAAACTTAAAATATTAGTGCTAACCATATAGGACATAATGAAATGTATCACATGAAGAAGGTAAAAGACCGTTGGGTACATTTCATCGATGAGCAAAAATTGGTATCCCAAATTAGGCCTATTGGACATACCATAAGCGCCTACAATTTGATGGTTAAACCAGCTCATTAAGAAAACAATAGTTACCCAGATTAGAACGTGCACAAGATTTCAGTGAAAATCCAGACACCACTTCATTGATCTTCATTATTCTGGTTGGTGTCCCCATTTGGGTGTACTTCAGTAGACAAACGTTACTGGATTTAAAAAAAAAAAACAAAAAAACAACACTTTATTCTTCCAATAAGTAGGAAGAGAAATGAATAATAAGAAATTCCTTTTTAGAGACACCACTTGGGCATTAAAATCCATTGCTGTGGACTCGATTCTGACTAAAACCGACCCCAAAACCCAAAATCCCATGGCTGTCCAGTCGATTCCAACTCATAGCCACCCTATAGGACAGAGTAGAACTGCCTCATAGGGTTTCCAGGGAGAGCTTGGTGGATTCAAACTGCTGACCTTTTGGTTAGCAGCTGAATGCTTAACAACTGTGCCACCAGGGCTCCAAAGTGACCCCAGGTACAGACCCCAGGTGCAGCAAAACACAAACTCCTGTTATTGTGGAGTCATTCTGACTCATAGTGACCCTATAGGACAGGGCAGAACTGCCCCATAAGGTTTCCAGGGAGCGGATGGTGACTTTGAACTGCCAACCTTTCGGTTAGCAGCCAAGCTCTTAACCACTACACCACCAGGGTTCCCAGGTGCAGTAGACACAAGGACTTACTCTGGGAAGTTCATCTAGTTGTCTAGAGACTGGACAACTGACACTCACTACCCAGTGGTCATGTGAACGTTGCTAACTTTATTTCTTCATCAGTAGCATGGCAGCTTGTGGGGGGGCCACATGAAGGGTAGGAGTACGTGAACTGACAACTTCTAAAGCCCTTCTCAGTTTTAACATTTTACTTTTTTTTACAGTGCCTAGGAACTCACAATTTACTGGCTTGCATTCGCATTGTATTGTCTTAGATATAAAAGTTGTAGCTGGAGCTGAGCAAAAGAAAAGGCATGGAAGATTGATTATAAATTTTTTTTCCTTTTTTCATTGTTGTTTTTGGAATAAATCTTTGATAGATTTATTTTCTTTTCACTGATCTCGTGAACGTGGAGAGCAGAACGTTAAAATCTAATGTTAAAATTCAAATACCAGTAATTTGAACTTATTTCACTTTTTGCATCGGATTCTGATAAATGTAGTTTCCCTAATAAATTTTTAATGAAGACAGCACAGATTATTCATTAGAGATTAGATCATTTTATATTCTTAAACAATCAATTTATTCCTGGAATACATCAAAATCCAGTATAGGGCAGAGTAAGACACCTCACAGGGGCTTCAGTTGTTTTGTCTTGTTAAGGAATTGTTATTGGGAGAGAGAGAGATAGGTTTTTAGTTTTTACTCTGTAGTGTTAGACTGTTGCATTCTTTAGGCTGGAAAGGGCACCATCAAACCAATAGGACTGTTTCAAAAATGTCCGTTTAAACATGTAGCACTTTTGAAATTAGCTAGGAGATGGGTTAAACACCTTTTTTTTTTTTTTTTTTTGGCAACAGTGCGTTAAAAGAAAGACTCCTTACCATAAACGTAAAGCATCCAAGTAAAAACTTGGTTTTAAAGGGGCTTTTTTTTTTTAATGAAGAAAACTATCAGTAGCTATTATAGAAAAGTCTTTTAGGTTTTAAAAATACAAATTTTAACATTGAGTTGATTAAGAATTTTTTTTAGTGAATCATGGTTTTGTGTTTCATTGGACGCCCTCACGTGGTGTTCTGAGGGTAACCAAGCTCACAGCTTACCCACCGGTGCTGCTCGCTGGGAAAACTCCAGGTGGCGTAAGTGAAAAAGTGACAGTGGATGTCGTTGGTGCATCTCTCCTGACATTCGTGGGCAGACTTGGCAACAGAGTCTTTATAGTTCATGCCCTTCATGTCTAGATCCACGTAAAGATGATTGTTGCAAGCTGGAAATAAAAACAAAAAACACAGTTTTCTTCCAGGAGCAGCTCCTGTATGTCCACCTTTGCAGCTGTTGTTCCTGGTACACTCTTTGAACCCTTCTGCTCGCTTTGCCTCAGGAGACCTTGTTTTTGTTTTGTTTTAATCTGTTTAATTCCTGCTCCCACAGGAAAGTAACACCAGTGTCCTTCCTATTTTGCAGCAGTATTGGACTTGGGAATTCCTGTTTTGATTTTCGGACCTGGCCACTCTCTTCTCCTTAGTTCCACTGATTGATTGATTCACTAATTAATCTATTAAAATATCTATTTCACCATTAAGTCAAGTGTTCGCACAACACTTATATGTGCTCCTTTTGAGGAATTGATATGTTTAATAAAGCCGTTCAAATAAATTTTAGGTTGGGAAGAAGAAAGAAAATAAACAAGAACTGAAGTAGTTGGATACGTCTTTCTGTGAGGTAAAGAAATTTTAGGGAGTTTTAGCGTGTGTGTGTTTTGGGAGAGAGTATGTATGAGTGCTGTTTTTACTCTGTACTGAAAGAACTTCGTTAGCGGGGTTTGTTTCCACAGAGCAGGGCTTTGTTTTATAGTCATAAAACTGTATCTTGTGTAGCTATTGTACACGTCACAATAACTGCTGTGGTTGTTGCTGGTGCCATCAAGTTGGTTGGGACTCATAGTGACCCTATGTACAGCAGAACCAAACACTGCCCGATCCTATGCCATCCTCCCATTGTTATGTTTGAGTTCATTGTTGCAGCCACTGGGTCAACCCATCTCATCAATGGCCACAATAACTAGTATTTATTAATTTAAATAAAAGATCTTACCATTTATTTGGTGAGGGCATTGTTTGAAAGAATATCCAGAAATTGCTCCTGACATATTCACCTTTGGCAGTGTTTCCGTAACACTGTCTTTCAGGACACAAGTAAACCTATTTAAAAAAAAAAAAACATTATTTGGTGGGAATGTACGTTTTAAAAGAATGGGACATAAAAGTCAGCACACAGAAAGCCAAAGAAGGAAATAAACTACTGTACCTCAGGCCAACACAAATTTTTTTTAGCAGAATTCTTTGTTTTTCATTATGTCTTTTAAAAACATATTTAATACTCTTTCTTAAAAGGAAACAAACTTCTAGGTCAGTGGGCTGTAAACTATGGCCTGTGGGCCAAATGCAACCCACTGCCTAATCTGAACAGCCATAAACTACATTTTATTTATTTATTCTTTTTTGTCGTGCTTTAAGTGAAAGTTTACGATTCAAGTCAGTTTCTCACACAAAAATTTATACACACATTGTTATGTGACCCTAGTTGCTATTCCTGCAATGTGACAGCACGCTCCCCCTCTCCACCCTGTGTTGCCCGTGTCCATTCAGCCAGCTCCTGTCCCCTCTGCCTTCTCGTCTCACCTCCAGACAGGAGCTGCCCACATCATCCCATGTGTCTGCTTAAGCTAAGAAGCTCACTCCTCACTAGTATCATTTTATGTCTTATAGTCCAGTCTAATCTTTGAAGAGTTGGCTTCAGGAATGGTTTTAGTTTTGAGCTAACAGCCATAAGCTACATTTTTAAATGGTTATAGAAGTACATACACAATACCTCAGTTTTGCCTATGGGTCTGCAAAGCCTGCTCTCTGACTCTCTCAAAAAAAAGCTTGCCAACCCTTGGTCCAGATTCTAGAATTTTGTAAGTTGGGATTCTAGGTAAGTGTCTGTGAAGGTAGTAATAATACACAAAGATCCTGATAACTTAACTCTTTAGAAAGTTTTTATTGAGTCTTCAAGTTCAAAATTGTTCCTCAAAAGTTTCCCAGATGACAGGACATTTAAACAAAGCTGAATATCACTCTTTTACTTTACTAGCTAACTGAAAAGTGAAATTTTTACCTTTGCTGTGGAGATAGCCCTTTTAAGATTGGGACAATCTGGAATATGTGCCTCCCGATACAGAAGTATTTGACCTGAGAGTGTCCTCCTATGAAGTATTGTTCTAGAAACGTTTACTCCAAATCTAATCCAACTTCTACAATTGAATTCCGGTACACAAGAAATACAGTCCATGGAGAACAATGAGTTAAAAGACATTTAAAAAAATAATCAGACAAATTCAAAACATAGGGGATGCTACAAGACAACTGGACTGATTCCTTCTAAAGTCAGGGGCATGGAAACAAAAGCAGTAGGTGGAATGTTCTAAAAATGTTAAAACGTGACTATAGAGACAAAATGATCAAATGCAATTTGTGAAATCTTTCTAAGAATTTGGTTAATAACCATAAATTACATTTTGGTGTAACTGAGATTAAATAAGGAATTCCTGTTAAATTTGTTATGACTTTTATGTAGGAGAATCCATGAGGAAGAATTTGAGTGAAGTGCCATGGCGTTTATTTCAAACAAACAGTTAAACATATACACTTATACACAGATAAACCAAACACAACAGAGTCCCTGGGTGGCACAAATAGTTAAACACTGGACTCCTAGACAAAAGGTTGTCAGTTCAAATACACCCAGAGGTGTTCTGGAAGCAAGGCCTGACAATTTGCTTCTGAAAGTTCACAGCCATGAAAACCTTCAGGAGCAGTTTGCCATGGGTTGGAATCCGCTGGGTACCAACTAACAACAACGACAACTAATCAAACATCTCAGTGGTGATGGTGAATCATGGTACTATTTTTTCAAATTATCTCTATGTTTAAATTTTTTGTACGAAAATATTTGAAGGAAAGTTCTAGTTTAACTGCTATCAGCCCACTAGAAAAGCAAAGAGCACGGAGATCAAGAATCATAAAAAGCGAGAGACATAAGAACAAGTTTACCATCAATATTGAGACCAAAAGAGAGTCTGGAAAGTCCACACTGAAAAAAGGGTATCTGTTTTTTTTTTTTTGTTGTTCATCCCTAATTGGCTTCAGCACCATCCTTTTGTTTGTTTGTTTTCTTTTTCTATAATATTCAACCTTTAATTTTCGTTTGAACTGGAGGACAAATTGTTTTCCAGTTCCCAACATTAAATTTTATAAATTGGTAGGTGGAAATTTATCATTAGGTAAAAACAAAAGCCAAATCCCTTGCCGTCGAGTCGATTCTGACTCATAGCAATCCTATAGGATGAAGCAGAACTGCTCCATAGGGTTTCCAAGGAGCAGCTGGTGGATTCGAACTGCCAACCTTTTGGTTAGCAGCTGTAGTGCTTAATCACTACGCCACCAGGGTTTCCATCAGTAGGTTAGCTGTCACGTAAAATCTATCTCCTCTACATGGAAATGTAAACACTTACCATTTGGTAGGGTCTTCAGTTGGTGATTCAGCCATAAAAGTAAAGAGCAAACATCGTGGGTGGTGGGTGCAGACTACCTGGCAGTGCTCAGCACTTGGTGTAAAAACAGTGCTTATGTCTCCTCCTTGAAAGAGGGTATCTTTGAACAGCTTGGTCACACAGTCTGGAGGTAACACATGGTACATGTCATTTTAGATTTTAGTGGACATGTATTTAATTAGGTAATAATCTCACAAGGGCAATGCAAGTTGGGCTACTTAACAGGAAATATGCATGAACTTGGAAATTAGGGAAATTAACATTTTAAATTAGTTCCCAGGTTGAGCAGTATTCAGATGGGGAAAAAGTCATAAATTGGCACCATTTGTCTCGACAGGAATTGTGGTTATGAGTGAATGTCTTGGAGATGTGGAGTGCTTTGTGTGCAATTGAGCTACTTCTCTGATCTTTACTAGCCAAAGATATTCTCTTCAGCAACCCATCCAGGTAAAAAATGGGTCTCCGGTTTCTCCCTTTCCTATTGACTTCTCTTTGTCTGAGTTCCGTGCTTCTGTGAAGCAAAGGCTCCAGAGAAATCATTCTTTGGTAGTATCTGAGGGCCCTGGGTGTGATAACACTATAACACCTCACCCTTTAAAAATAGACCAACTTACTAACAGGAGCTTTGTGTTGCTGTCATTGTTAGGTGCCATCAAATTTGTTCTGACTCTTAACGACCCTATCTATGTATGACAGAATGAAACTCTGCCTGGTCCTGCACCATCCTCACAATCATTGGCACGCTCACGCCTATGGTTGTAGCCACTGTGCTGATCAGTCTAATTGAGGGTCTTCTTCTTTTTCGATGGCCCTCTGCTTTACCAAGAATGATGTCCTTCTCCAGGGACTAGTCCCTCCTGGTGATATGTCCAAAGTACGTGAGATGAAGTCTCACCATCATCTCTTCTAAGGAACATTCTGGCTGTACTTCTTGCAAGACAGATTTGTTCATTCTTCTGGCAGTCCATGGTATATTCAGTATTCTTCTCCAACACCATAATTCAAAGGTGTCAATTCTTCTCTGGTCTTCCTTATTCATCATCCAGCTTTCGCATGCATACGAGGTGATTGAAAACACCATGGCTTGGGGCAGGTGCACCTCAGTCCTCAAAGTGACATAAAGCTTTTTTTTTTTTTCTTTTTCTCAAAGAAGATATATAGTTTTCCAGGTTATGGCTTTTTAGGTTATCCATTCCTTACTCAGTGAATAAAGCTTGTAGTCTGTAATCTTGGCATATTCTCATTGAGAGGTACTGTTATACACCCCTTGGTCTTGTTACTATTTTAAAAATATGTTTATATAGAATAAAATGGATATCCTCTGGGTGGAATAAAATTTAACTCAAATAGCTATTGTTGTAACAACCAACATGCCAGCATGTGGGTACAAAGCAGTCAAACTGTCACTAGAGGTTTACAAGACCTAGGTGGTCCATGAACTCAGATGTGAAATAACCACTAACCTCTAACTGAGAAGTGGCATGTCCTAGTCTAAATGTAAACAACAAGCCGTATTAGTATTAGCAGTATCTGTAACTATGACATAATAGAAGTGACAGATGATTTCAAATCACACTAAACTTGCTGCAGATATCTCCAAATACCGTTGTTGCTCGTTACCGCTACGATTGCTGCTGCTACAGCTGTGGCCGGTTTAGATTCACCACTAGGTCTTGTTACTCAATGTGCTGATAAGAACCTCCTCTATTTATATATCACATTTTTTTACATTTTAATTAGCTGTATTTCAATATAAATGATTTCTTTTGTAATCTATGTATTTTCATTTTATACACTTAAAACATGATTCTGAGGATGGAATCCATAGTGTTCACTAGGCTGCTAAATGGATCCATGGAAGTAAAGAAGGTTAAAGAACCTGGCACACACACTCCTCAAAATTTCACCATATCTGCTTTCTAAATTATCCAAATATAACGTATGTATATGCATGATTTTTTCCAAAAATTGACAGTCATCCCAAGAATGACCTGGGCTTAATAGAAAGCTGCCTCTTCTCGCTAAGCTTTGTGTTGCTCCAACTTACCTGTGTGGTTTGTTATCCTTGTTAGCTACCAGCGAGTCAATTCTGACTCATGGCGGCCACCTGTGTGGGGAGCAGAACTGATCCATAGGGTTTTCAAGGCTGTGAACTTCCAGAAATGAATTACCAGGCCTGTCCTCTAAGACGTCTCTGGGTGGGTTAGACCCTCCAACTTTTCAGTTAGTAGTCCAGCACTTAACTGTTCACAAAACCCATGGACTCCCACCTGTGTGGCAGATGCCCATTAATGGAGATTCTATTTTTACCTTGAAATATTCTCATTAACCATGGAAATTACTAATTATATGGTAAATTGAATAAATTTATATATGTTTAATATAGGTGCTGATTTTCTTAAAATATACCCCATACCAATGTGTTCTTTAATTTTACAGGACAGATTGATTTTCAAAATCAAATCAACTTCTTAGTGCCAGTACAAAAAAATTGTTAATCTGTTTTTTTTGCCAGCCAAAAATGCTTGTTTTTATATATTGACTTTGTATCCAGAGTTCTTGCTGATTTAATTTATTAGTGCAAATAATCTGCCTGTTAATTATTTTGGATTTTTCTAGGGACACAATCATGTAATCTGTGAACAATAAGCATTTAATTAATTTTTTTCTAAGTCTTTACTTTTTCTTTTTCTTCGCTTACTCCACAGGATAAGACTTCAAGCACAATATTGAATAGAAGTAATCGTGGGTATTCTTGTATTATTTCCTGTCCCTAGGAGAAAGTTCGATATTCTACTATTAAGTAGAATATTTCTTAAAGGTTTTTTGTGTTTTTTGTTTGTTTTTAAGACACCTTTTAACAAATGAAGGAATTTCCCGTTTATCTCCAGCTTGCCAAGAGTTTTTTTTAATCATAAATGGAATTTAATCAAATTTTTTTCAGCATCTATTGATTTTCAAATGTTAAGCCAATTTTTCATCCCTGGAATAAACCCAACTTTGTGGCAATATAATCACGTTTTTTTCTTTGATATACCGCTGCATTAAGTTTAGTAATACTTTGTTGATGATAAAAGTTTGCAATTTTTTTTTTTTTTCTTTCTTGAGATGTACCTGTCAGGTTTGGTACTAAGATTACACTAGCCTTATAAAATGAGTTGGGGCCCCCAGGTAGTACAAAAGACCAACTCACGCAGCTGCTAACAAGAAGGTTGAAGGTTCAAGTCCACCCAGAGGTGGAGATCTTTGAAGATCTACTTCCAAAAAACCAACCATTGAAAGCTCTGTGGGGCATAGTTCGATTCGGACACATACAGGTCACCGTGAGTTGGGATTGACTCAACAGCAGCTAAAAACAAATATGCATTGGACTGACTTCTACGGAAAACTGACTAATCAGTGAAACAAACCAAGTCTTCTATTTTTTAATATTGCTCGTAAATATCATTTAAATGTGTTTTATAAATAGATATAGATATAGCCTGCTATTGTGAGTAATTCCTTCACTTCAGCTTCTTTTCCATTTTGAAAACCCATGGAACCTTAAGCAGAAAATATAAAAGTATTTTATTTCCTTCTCTGGAGAAGACAGACTGGGATCCTCCCACATGTATAGGAAGACATAGGAGGACATCCCTCTCTGGGCTTATGTTCCCTTGTTTTCTAATTTACAGGTCAGGGAACAAAATTATTTCCAGTTATACTTACGATAAAACTCTACTTACCACCAGAAACTGAAGCAAATAAGACGAAATACACCATTTGGCATAATAAAATCATCCTAATAAGAGAAAAATGTAGCATGTTTTTAGAAAACAAAGTGTGAATTTATAATGTGAATTTACTGGCATCAGGAATTACAAGAAATCATGAAGTAGGGAAGTCGTTAACAGGAACCAGTGCTCAGATCATAACGTTCCTATCACAGGGTTCCTGTCATAATCTTTCCAAAATCCTAGAATATTCTTCAGCATGGTTGTATAGTTTGCCACACTTTCGTAGCTGCGAAGAACCTGGCTATAGCAGGGAGCTAGAGAGGGGCCATGAAGAGTTCTCAGTCTTTCCTCCCTTCATCTCCCCCACCTCCAGCTCATTATTCATCAGAGACTTCTCGTTGACATCGTCTGACGCTTCTTCCCTCCCCAGTTTTCCCATCTTTTTCTTCTCTTCCAATGTATATACCTCCTTTTCACCTTTGAAGTCTCTCTCCGTATCTATCAGAGAACTCTGAATGATTTTCTATTTATTAAGTTTTCTATTTTTTAAAAAAGCTGCAAGTACATTTGTTGGCTGTCTTAGTCACTATAAACGCACTTATTTCCCCTAAGTGTTGAACTGACTGCTTCATGAAAAGCTAACTATTCAGTACATCAGTAAGACCAGTCAAGACTTCTGATATTTAATATTCCCCTAGAATATTTTTTAAATTTGTAAACTACTTGTTAGTATATCAAAGCTACACTCTTCTTCCAGTCTGCACCTTCCCTTCAATCACTGTGAATATTAACTAAAAACCTCTAAAACGTTAAATCTGACAAATAAAAAAAAAATTATTGTATTAATTAGCAAGTAAAATTAAAAAACAAAGTGGCAATAATAAAAACCATGACAGAAAAAGGCACTTTAAGAAATAATTTCTTGAGAGAAATCTTAAATAATAATTTTGAAATCATACCTGAAAATACCTTGTCTGATTATTTGCCACTAGTAATTCTTTAATGAGGGTGATTTTCTTCTTCCAAAATGACCTTCATCCTTTGTAAATGAGCTTGTGGTAGGCAGTGTTTCCTTAACTAAAATATTTACTTTTGTAGGTTCCCAATGTTATGTAACAGTATGCTCATTTTTACAGCCTTTGTCCTTAAAATCTCTGCATATCAAAAGCGTACCTTAGGAGAGTTGTTACTTTTTCAATACATTAAATTTATATTTTTTTCTTTTATCTTCTTGTGTTTTCATACAAGTGATCCAAACAGAGACAGCCAGAGAGCTTGGATTTGCCCTGGTGCCTTAGCAACCTGGCAAACTCATATGTCGCACACCTGCTAGCCAAAGTCACACTTAACGACACTTTTCAAATATCAACTGTTAACCATTAATCTTAGCCTGAACGGAGTCTCAGAGTCTGAAAATTAAACAAGGGGAGTTGGGTGGATTTACCGATACACAGTGTGCCAGAGGACAGAGACTTTAGCTGTTGTGGGTTGGAGGGCCGGATAAAAAGTAGACACAGTTGAAGGAGTCTTGTTCTTCTCTGTTCGCAGGTTCTCTTTACATAATGCCACCCCTCAGAAGCCCATGCAGATGTGGTTAGTTCTAAAGAGCCGAGGTGTTTTTTTTTTTTTTCCACTTTTGCAAACTGAAAGCCTAAATTAATTTTTTAATGGAAAAATAGGGTGATTCTCATAGTTTGCTTTAGATCTTGGGACAGTAAAAAAGAAAGAAAGAAAGAAAGAAAAAACTAAACCTGTTGCCGTTGAGTCTATTCCAACTCATAGCGACCCTATAGGACAAAGCAGAACTGCTCCAAAGTGTTTCCAAGGAGTGGCTGGTGGATTCGAACTGCTGACCTTTTGGTTAGCAGCCAAGCTCTTAACAACTGCGCCACCAGGGCTCCAGATATCCAATAAACCAAACCAAACCCATTGTCGTCTAGCCTATTCCAACTCATAGCGAACTTATAGGACGAAGTAGAACTGCCCCACAGGGTTTCCAAGGAGTGGCTGGTGGATTTGAATTGTTGACCTTTTGGTTAGTATCTGAGCTCTTAACCACTGCGCCCCCAGGGCTCCAGATCTTGGGACACTGAGACAAAGATGGAGAGCTAGGAAGTAGCATGTCTAGCTAGCTATTGCCTGACAAACAGTGAAACAAGAGCAGATCAATTCCCAGAAGGACAGGGGCCCTTGTTCTGGAGAAGGCCTTCTGGCGAGAGGACCTGCTGAAGTATACTGGGAGGAAAACTCATGAACGGTTACCCTGAGCTTCATCTAGTTATACTTCTGTTAAAAATCTGCCCATCGACCTTGAAGGGCTGATGATGCCCTATGGAATACACGGCACTACACAACCTCTGGGACCCAGGACTACTCATTCGCAATGCACTTAGCACAGGAACAAATGGTTAGTGAACTTGGCTGCTAATCAAAAGGTTGGAAGTTCAAGTCTACCCAGAGGCACCTCAAAAGAAAGGCTCTGGTGATCTACTTTCCAAAAAATCAGCCATTGAAAACCCTGTGGAGCACAGTTCTACTCTGACACACATGGGCTCACCATGAGTTGGAATTAACTCACTACCAACTAGTTTAATTGAGCAGAAACTAGTTTTCTTCACTTTAAACCAGCTACCTGTGAGCCTCTGACAGAGTTGATTTGCCTCTCTGGATTTCAGGCTAGTCATATATAAAGGTCCACACTAACTAGCCCTAAGAATTTCTATGCAGTCCCCAGTAAACGTAAAATTAATTAATCAATTAACCAATTAGTTTTAAAACCACCTTTTAAAATGGTTAAATGCATTTTAGGCAAAGATAACTTTATGGTTCAGAGAAGACTTATGTTTCCATAGCAAATCAAACTATGATCTTTTTATAAATGGAATCCTAATTTAAAAAAAGAAAAATATTCTGAAGACTAAGATGGGAATGAAATTGCAAGTTTGCCCAGTTACAGATCTTGCTGAAGTTATGTGTACCAGCAGAAATATTGTACTTTATTCAAGGAAAATTCGCTAATATAAGTCTTACCTTCTGAACCTAGAAAACATCACCAGCTTCTGTCAGCATTTTCAATCTTTAGGGGCATAGAAAGCCAGCATTACTAGTGTCTATTTTTTTTATCATAAGTACATTGCCACTGACTTCTGTTTAAATGTTTCTGAAGGTATGAGATATGCATTCTGTAGTAGTCAAATGCCTAATCTGAAAGATGACCCAAGATTGGGAACACTGGGTTGGACTTTCAAAAACTCCTCCAGAAAGGGAAACATGGGGGGAAAGAAAGAATTCACTAAAGAAGACAGTGAGAGAATAGTTAGAAAAGTCAAGGCAAATTTGAAGCTTAGCCCTATATAAACTTATTGGAAATTTTAGAAAAGCAGGCGGAAGCCAGTGTTTTGTTCATTCAGCAGGTTGCTAAGGGGAATTTGAGCTTATAAGAGGTTGTTAAATAAAGCTCTAAGGAACCGTTGTGATGTCATATCTAGAAGGCAGTTATTCAAGTATTTTTATTTGATCCGTTACCAATGTATTATGATCCATTTGGGCATGAAAAACTCTTCTATGCTTTCTTGAGTTTCCCATTTAAAATTAAGTACATTCCAGTTACACAAAAGCACATATTTATGATGTACTGCCTTTTATAAAGTCCAAACATAGAATGCCCAATTTATGCCAAGAAAGGTTTTCATGGAAAACTGATAGGTGAGGTTACATAAGGTCCTTACATTGCTGTATTGTTTGCTCCATGAAACCCCATCTTTATCCTAAAGAAGATAATGATAACTCTCCAGGCCTATTGAGAAAAACAGAAAGACTCTAAATGAGAGAAATGCTTCATTGGCAAACCAAATAATATTTTCCTGTATTTGGTTTAGCTAAGTAGTGAAATCTCTAAAGCCTTTGAATAGTATAAAGATTCCAAATATACATGTCTATTTAGAGAAAAGTGAACAGTCTTAATTTCATAGAAACTCTTTGAGAGTAAATACGTTTTCCTTTCAAACTTATGTTGGGTATTCTAACAACTCTTCAGCTACTAGAAATGGTATTGCAGTTTAGAATTCTGATGTTGACTACTTTTATCTTAAAGGTAAAGTTTTTTTGGTTTGTTTGTTTTATTTATTTGCTTTTCCTAGTGAATAAAATGTTTGTGAAGCTTGACAAGAATGGTGTTTACTTTAAAAAATTTAGGAAGAACCCAGAAGTTACTCTACAGAGACACAGGTGAGGTCAGAAGTTAGGATCATTGGTGAGAGATACATTGGGTGTATTATTACCAAAAATTCGCTGGCACTGTGCCAGGAAGACCTGACAGGCTTATTGCTAGTCGAGCCCCTTTCTTAGTTACAGCCGCATCAATTTTCCTGTCTCGAAGAGTTCCTCTTATCAAGAAATGATTTAAAAAAATGCATGTGTCCTATAACATACTTCTTGGTGTCCCTGAAATGGACAGCTCCTTTGCATTATGAGATTTTAATACTGACTACATCTGTGGACTCAGAAGAGGACGTGGAACCAGGGATGTCATTGCTGATGTCAGATGGATCCTGGCTGAAAGCTGAGAATACCAGAAAGATGTTTACCTGTGTTTTATTGACTATGCACAGGCATTCAACTATGTGGATCATAACAAATTATGGTTAACATCATGAAGCATAGGGATTCCAGAACACTTAATTGTGCTCATGAGGAACCTGTACATAGATCAAGAGGCAGTCGTTTGAACAGAACAAGTGGATACTGTGTGGTTTAAAATGAAAAAAGATGTATGTCAGGGTTGTATCTTTTCACCATATTTATTCAGTCTGTATGCTGAGCAAATAATCTGAGAAGCTGGACTATATGCAGAAGGACAGGGTATCAGGATTGGAGGAAGACTCATTAACAACCTGCGTTATACAGATGACACAGCCTTGCTTGCTGAAAGTGAAGAGGACTTGAAGCACTTACTGATGAAGATCAAAGACCACAGCCTTCAGTATGGACTGCACCTCAACATAAAGAAAACAAAAGTCCTTGCAACAGGACCAATAAGCAACATCATGATAAACGAAGAAAATACTGAAGTTGCCAAGGATTTCATTTTACTTGGATCCACAATCAATGCTCACGAAAGCAGCCACCAAGAAATCAGACTACTTTTTGCGTTGGGCAAATCTGCTACAAAAGACGTTTAAAAAAAAAAAAAAAAAAGCAAGGATGTCATTTTAAGTACCAAGGTATCCCTGACCCAAGCCATGGTATTTTCAATCACCTCACATGCGTGTGAAAGCTGGACAATGAATAAGAAAGACCAAAGAAAATTTGACGCCTTTGAATTACGTTGTTGGCAAAAAACATTGACTATACATACTATGGACTTCCAGAAGAATGAACAAATCTGTCTTGGGAGTACAGCCAGAATGCTCCTTAGAAGCAACGATGTGAGACTTTGTCTCATGTACTGTGGACATGGATTCTTTTGTTGCATTCTGAGTCATTCAATGTTTTCCCTGTAGAATTCCTCAGTATTGCAACTCTAGGCTTGAATTTTTTCTTCAGTGTTTTCAGCTTGAGTAATGCTGAGCGTGTTCTTCTCTTTTGGTTTTCTTCATCATTTCTTCCATTCTCTTTAGCTACTGTATGTTCTAGAGCAAGTTGCAGAGGCTATTCTGACATCCTTTTTTTTTCCTTCCTTTTTAATGACCTTTTGCTTTCTTCATATTATGTCCTTGATGTCATTACACAATCATTAGTACTCAGTGCATCAAATGTATTCTTTAGATGGTCTCTAAATTCAAGTGGGATATATTCAAGGTCATGTTTTGACTTTTGTGGACTTGCTTTAATTTTCTTCATCTTCAACTTCAATTTGCATATGAGCAGTTGATATTAGGTCTGCTTATTTCATAATCTAATTTTGTCTTAATAACACCAATATCTTTGATCAATGATCTTAAGTCATCCTAGTCATATGTCTGTGAGCATATAAAAAGACCCTTGCTTCATGTGCACCTCACATTTGACTATTGTGATCTCTTTACTAGAACCCGCCAGTTATCAATTATATTGTGAACATTTCTTCAGCTTATAAATCTAAATTTTAGAACCCTTTAGAATCATGGAAGAAATTAAATGAAAGTCCTGCACTGCCAACTTCTAACTGGAAGTCATTGAGAGGGTGGAAGAAACAAGCAACAGATCGGCAGTGAGAGAGTTCAAGGCTAGAAAGTCATCCATTCAGAAATGGAGAGAGGAGAAAAAGGGGCTGGAGAAAATGAACCCATAAAAATGCACATGTCATGGGCCCAAAGCTAAATGGCCCGGCCTGAGGTAAAAAAACAACTTGAAAGAGTGAATTATTTCTCGAATGGAACAAAGCTGAGCTGTCTCTACTGTAGCAATTCAGATCAATGCAAAGCTTCTGACAAATGAAAAAGGAATCCCAGATTTCAAGGTGGGTTTCACCTGGATTTCTAAATTGATGAAAAGGAATGGCCTTTCCATGAGGATAAGAACTCCTGGATAACTGGGAGCAAAAGATGAATTCGTCACCTAAGAAATCTTTGAACTCCATATCTCTGCAAAGGACATAAGTAATATGGATGAGGCTTGGCTATCTTTTGACATTCTGTCCACCAGGACTGTAGCTCTTCAGATATGAAAACTGTAGCCATTACAACCACTGGGCATGAGAGACTTTGTCTCACTGTAGCCCTTGGTTGCACTGTGAGCGGGATAGAATTAAAGCCGATGACAATTTTCAAGACAGTTACTATGTCCCGCAAAAAACTACCTACCAGCATCGTCGTTCATTTTAATAAGAAGGGATAGATGGACTGTGATGTCATCAAAGTATGGGTAGATAAATGTTATAGGGCCAGGAAGGCGTGATTCTTTTTGAAGAAGACATGGCTGCTCACAAAGAAAAAAATGTTCAAAATTATATGAACTCAACTGATGCCCATATAGCACTCATACCTGGTGCTTTACCTGTAAGCTGCAGCCACTAGGTATAGAGGTCAATCATCCATTCAAGACTTTGGTGAGAAGAGTGTAAGATGAATGGATGTGGTCTAGGGTTCATGAGATCACACCATTAGGATGACTGAAGCGGGTGACCTTTGCAGAAGTCTGCAAGTGGGTGGCTTCTTCTTGGGGGGAAATAACCCCAGAAACCATCTGAGACAGCTTCAGAAAGTCTGAGATTGTGTACCGGCAGAGTACGGATGATGAAGATGAAGATGCCGAAGGTAGTAATGATGATGACATTAGTTCAGAAGTCACAGAAGAGTATCTGAGATATTTCAATGAAGATAACGATGATGGATCAGACTTTGACGGGTTCTGGGTGTCGGATGATGGAAACCATCATCCTCACAATTGTTGGTATGTTTGAGCGCATTGGTGCAACCACTGTGTCAAGGATATCTGTGTTAAGGGTATTGATCTTTACGTGTTCCATTTCATTTTTGATGACTCCCAATTTTTCTAGATTCATACTTTGTGCATTCCATGTTATGATTATTAATGGATGTTTGCAGCTGCTTCTTATTTTGAATCCTGTCACATCAGAAAATGAAGGTCCCAAAAGCTTTACTTCATCCACATCATTAAGGTAGGTTCTAGTTTGAAAAGGCAGCTCTTCCCCAGTCGTATTTTGAGTCCTTTCCAACCTCAGGGGCTCATCTTCCTGCACTATATCAGACCATGTTCTGCTACTTATACGTAAGGTTTTCACTGGGTGATTTTTTTTTTTTTTTTCAGAAGTAGATCTAAAGGTCTTTCTTCCTAGTCTGTTTTAGTCTGGAAGCTCCGCTGAAACCTGTCCACCATGGGTGACCCTGCTGGTATTTGAAATATCAGTGGCATAGCTTCCAGGATCACAGCAACATCCAAGCCACCACAGCACAACAAACTGACAGATGAATGGTGGATGATGTGATAATGAGTGAATAAATTAAAATGGCCTGTTTTAAGATGAAAACACAATTTCTCCTGGTGACCTTTGTTTGCTAGACATTGTTTATCAAAAATTGTGTTTCAGTTTAGGATTTATGAAAGCAATCAGGTGTAAACAACATCTTGTTCTTGCAGTTTTAGTCTTAGGATCATCTCTTATTTACTAATTTCTAGGTCTTTGTGCATTCATACTCTTTGGTTTCAACATGCTATCCCATTTCCGTCATGAACCCATTCAGTTCACCACTGTTTTCACTTAGTTTAGGAAAATGCCTACCTTAAATCAAGTTTCCACAAGATCAGTTTTATCCTGGTAACATTAAATCCATTGGACAGAAAAAAAAAATTGATTGAAATTGAAGTTGGCAACATGTAAAAAAAAAGAAAAAAAATGGTATGCTGCCCTTATGAAAATCAAGTGTGGGGGGGGGGTT
Organism: Elephas maximus indicus; assembly: GCF_024166365.1. Taxonomy (NCBI): domain Eukaryota; kingdom Metazoa; phylum Chordata; class Mammalia; order Proboscidea; family Elephantidae; genus Elephas; species Elephas maximus. The sequence continues at coordinate 80,111,009 of NC_064840.1, forward strand.
GCGCCGCTTGCAAAAAATATGTAATGCACATGTTATTTTCGTAAAAATACGGTAGACCACTAGTAACACCTAGAGTAATAACTTATACCTTGGGGAAGTTCCACATCTCAAAACTCTCTTCCTTGTTTTACCCAAACTAGGTCATTCCCCAGCGGTTCGAATCCACCAGGCGCTCCTTGGAAACTGTATGGGGCAGTTCTACTCTGTCCTATATGGTCGCTATGGGTTGGAATCGACTCAACGGCAATGGTCATTCCCTGACAAACAAAAGCCCTAGTGTTTACCTTTTAAGCAATCCACAGTTCTGTTCAATCACCCATTAGAATTATCGAAACTGTAAACTGAGATAAAGTTTCATTACAAGCTACTTTTTTTCCTTTTAATTTAAAAGAACATCCACACAGAACAAAGATCAATATCTTCAATATCTTTATTGAAAGTAAAAGTAAAAGCTGAAAGTTTTCTTTTGTTTTGTTTTTATCAATTACACCCAGGTTTTACAAAAGCCATTTACTTTTAAACTCTTAATTCTACAATGTCCTGCTGAATTACTCCAGCCCCATGGTTTTCCTTCAGCTCCTTTAATCTTTAGCCCTTTTTACCTTTCAGTGTGTCTGAGCATGGAAGAAAAAACTCAGTCTCTTTTAGAAAATTCTATTTTTGCATTTAACTTAAGGAATATTTTATAGATGACCAAATCTGCGTACATGTTAGTCAGCTTCGTGTACTGAACCAAGCTGCCTTGTGTTGTTTGTGGTAACCATTGGCAAGTGTGGCATTTGTGTAGCATAAGGATTTATCTCATCCATTCCACAGCTACCTCCTACTACTGTGAATTTACAGGACAACTTTTTGACATACTCTATGCCTGACAATGCTTCTTTAATTATTATTGCAGAACCCAATACCCAGTGAGCCCCCAGCATTACTGTGAAATGAACCTGTTGCAGGCAGCTACAACCAGACAATCGCAATCCACGGGCCTCCCCTCCACACCCCACCTGGAGCCTTGTGTAGTGCTGTGATAACAGGCAGAGGCTGTGATGAAAAGGTACACTCTTTTCCAGAATCAGGTAACCCCTTATCTTCCTTGCAAAAGTGCATGTTACACAGGCCTGTCACCCCAAGTGCCGCAGGCAGCAGCAGGGAAGTGAGGCAGTGACAAGCAATTGTGATCTTTGAAATGCGCTCAGTTCCAGAGGCAGCAGCAAGATTAGAATGTTTCCAGGCATCATGCTGGGCTTTGGAGTTGCTCGTTCTCAGCTCTGCTTCACAATCAGAAGGCAAACACTCTTCTAATCAGGTTATGTTGCCATTTTATTTCATAGCAAATGATTGTGGTGAGACCTTCAGTTGTTATTTCCCATCATTAGCTCCCAGTTTTTGGATGCTAAAAGCATGCCCGGCACAGACTGACCTCGGCAGCGGTGTACGCATTGTCTCATTTTAGCTTTATGACAAGGATGTGAGGTAGACAGCACTCTCCATGTTTTGCATGTGAGGACACCAAGGCTCGGTATTTGAGTTGAACTCAAGTTTGTAAAACTAGTGCTGCAAACTGGGCTTTTCACAGCCATCGCACAGCCTCTTCACGCTGGCGACTTCATCGGAGAGTGTTCACTGCCACCTTGTGTTTTCTCTGAAATCCAGTCCACGTACTCAGCCACTTTGGTGTAGACACCTGGCTGTTCCCTACGGGCACAGCCTTCACCCCAGCTGGTAATGCCCACCAGATGCCAGATTCCTTCGTGTTTACAGACTAGGGGACCACCTGAGTCTCCCTGTATCACGGTGGGCGGAAAAATAAAACGATGAAAGTTAGGACGTGATTGAAATAAGCGATGGCCTTTAAAATGCTATCCCCACCCCCACCCCACATACACACATACACACCACTTCTTAAAGTTCTTCAGGTATCTAATGAGCTTTATTAGATATTGGATGTTGTGAAAACAATTTAGTTCAATGGTGCACAATTTCATTTTATGTTTACTCCTCTTCTATTCTGAGGTAAATTCAGTAAAGAAATTTTGACAGCCTCATCCCAATTTCAGGTAAATACAATGTTCTTATATTACATTATACCCGTAAACCCGCCTTCCGACTCATAGCGACCCTTTAGGACAGAGAAGAACTGCCCCATAGAGTTTCCAAGGAGCGCCTGGTGTATTTGAACTGTCAGCCTTTCGGTTAGCAGCCGTTGCAGTTAACCACTACGCCACCAGGGTTTCCAGTGTAGTGTGTAAAACTGTCTTCCCTTACGTAAGCACGCCCTCACAGGGATGATGGCATATACATATGCAATTTGTTAAAGGTTATTTATGAAATTGTCACATCATTTTGGCTCCAAATTTTTTTTACAACTATAATGAAATGCAGTATTAGAAAACATGCTTTGAGGTGAATATTCTCATGCAGCCTATGTGTTCCTTCGTAACTGAATGATTACCTTACAAGCATCTGTTCCCCCTTCCTCATAGCCAGCACAGATCATTTCACTGGATATTTTATGATTTTTATATCTTGTCTGGCATTCTTTATTCGTTATCAAAGGAATATTTGCCTTTTGCAGAGTATTTTGGATTTCACCTATGAAATAAACAACAAGTCTTAAAGCAAGTAATTGTGAGCTTTTCACTAAGGTCCTATCTTTGGGTAAAAAGAGACAGTAAACATTGAGAGGGTAGAGTACATATACGGAGAGAGAGAAAGAGACTAAGAGAAAGCGCCATGTATTGGCCTCTGCTGCAGGGCTCGGCCAGCCCAGCACCCCATGTAAGAGCAGGTTTTGCTCTTATATTCTCTGCTGTCCTCTGGTCTCCGCATTAAGTTCCTCAGAAATTCCCTTTCATATTTATTGCTTACAATTATGAAGCCTGAAAGTTCTTACCTTTCAGTTTTTTGTTTCATATATTTAAAATAATAATTAAAAAAATATATTATTTCTGAAAACCCTCAAAATCTCTGTCAAAGAGGAGTGTTTTGCCCTTTAAGCAACACAAGGGAGTGTTTTCCATGAAGGACATCTTATTTACAAAGAATTTAATTACCATCAGTGTCTAGCTACTAGTTGGTTATATGTTGGGAGCCTTCTCTGTTTTGTAAAATTACTCTCAATTTCTTCCTGTCACCAAAGACTACTCAAAAAATTGGCATTAGTTGAACAGAGATTGAATCAGGGAAGATGGAGAGAGCTTAGCAAGCTATCTCCTTGTGTAAAGAATTACAAATATTATTCTCTGTTGTATCTATCAGTAGCATAATTTTGGAAAGAAAGAATGGACTGTTTCCATAAAAGCTCAAGGATAATTTAAATATCCAAATACCCATTAGCAGAGGTTCTTAACCTAGAGTCCATAGAAAGAATTCACAGAGTTCATTAACTTAGATAGCAAAAAAAAATTTCATTATTTTCACCGACACCCGGCTAAAATCTTAACACTTCCTTTAGTTATGGATGTAGGCAACAAACCACAGCCATATTCGCAGTACCTATGACTTTGTCATCAATAAGCATCACAGATATTTTCATATCGTATGTGGTCGTGGTATCACTGATGCTCACCACTATTTCAAAATCATGGTAGTTACTAGAACAGCTGCCAGATCTTGCTCTTTAATATGTTAATAAAGAAGCACACCTACTACAATGTCACATATTTTAAGTGTCTTTATAACTACATTTAATATAACTGATTTCCTTTGTAATCCTATTTATTTTATTTTATGGATTTAAATAATTATTTGAGAAGTGGTTATAGGCTTCCTCATATTGCCAAAAGGCTGCATGAAAAAAAAAATGACTGAGAATCTGTCATAAAGAAAGACAGCGTAGCTGCCTATACTCCTGGTCATTAATATCAAATGAGAACAGTACAGTACTGGGGAATGAGAACAGTACCAATACTGAGAGCAGGATTGGCTCAAGTGTGCTATATAGGCCCTAAACCAAAAAAACTAAGCCGGGTGCTATTGAGTCAATTCCGACTCATAGCTGTATATGGGCTCAATTCTTACGTGACCCCAAGCAAATGAATTCAGGTGCTTTAAAGATTATCTTAGAAAATTTTCCAGGCCCAGGCAAAAATACATCTTCTCAAGTATCACTGAGTAAATATTTGGGGACAAATATTTCTAAATATTGGACAGATCAAGAGTTTGGATATAATTTTAGACAGAGGCTGACTAAATGGATCCATTGCACACGTTCAAGGACCAACATTCAAAATGCCACACGGTACCTTTCTCCTTGGTGAAGCCCCAACCACTGATCCAACAGTTGGTATAAACTGTATTCACATCATCTTTGGAAGGTAGGCATATTGGTTTCTGGGTAGCTGAGAGGTAATTTTAAGTTAGAGTTTAATTAGATAAAGTTATGGATATTGAGTTTACAAATACATTATTTCTTTATCCTGTGTTCTTCTTTATAGTAACACCAAGAATAACCCTTTTCTGCTCAATTTCTAAGCTCAATGATTTCAGAAAACTTTTTTTTACCAGCAGAGCTCATTTGCACTTGACATTTTTGGAGTTAAATTCTTCTGGCTTAAATAAAAATCTCAGAACCCAAATTTACTGCCAAACTCATTTCTAGTTTTTGTTTCTTAAGTCTTATTTAGGCTATGATGTCCTTAATAATAACGGCAGTCTATACTGGTCCAGGCGCTATTTTAAGTGCTTTAGTTTATTAGCTGACTTGGCCATGAGAACAAACCAATGGGGGTAATTATCATCCCCATTTCACAGATGAGAAAATTAGAGGCACAGGGAACAAAAGCAACTTGCCCAAGGTTACATAATAATTAATGGACACAAGGGAAATTCAGCATCTCTGGAGCTGTGTGCTTCTCCAACCATGATGCTATTAGCTTCCCAGGGCTTCTTTCTGCACCAAACTCTTCTACTTAACAGAAAAGTGAAAAAAAAAAAAAAAGTTATCTAGTCCCAATTGCCCTCCTCTATGTCTAATGTTCCTAAACCTAAAACAATGGTAATTCTGCCCTTTGTCAAAGGAAGTCTAATGCCCTCCAGAGGGCAAAGATGGTTCCCATGCCTCTACTGTAACCATATATAACCCAAACCAAAACCAAAGCCACTGCCGTCGAGTCGATTCCAACTCATAGGGACCCTACAGGACAGGGTGGAACTGCCCCGTAGAGTTTCCAAGGAGCGCCTGGCGGATTCAAACTGCTGACCTTTCGGTTAACAACCATAGCACTTAACCACTACGCCACCAGGGTTTCCGTAACCGTATACAGGCAGTTGTATATACTGTGTATGAGCCTGGAAGAAGTAATGAAAATTTCTCGCGCCTTAATTAACACTTTCATTACTAAATTTTTATTATTTTTTAAAATTTTTGATGTTAGGTGTTTTCACTAATTATGGTATGTGGATTCAAAGACCAATTTGGGATTTTTAATATGAGTTATGGATTTTGAGATATATGATCTGGTAATACAAGCCACCAATAAGACAAGTAGCACTGTGGCGTCGCTGATGTGTGGTATGACGATATACCAATAAGAACTAAATCGAGAATTTTATTGCGGTGCCTTTCTGTTAGGTTACATGAGGAAACTCTGGTTTTCCAAACATGACACAGAAAAACTAAAACAAACCCATCCAGGTTCCCTAACTATCATAAAAGAAAGCCATAATCATGCTTACAAGCCTTATTTTACAGGAATAAAGGGAAAAAAGGCAAAAGTTTACAAAACTAACTCAGCCAGGAAGCCTCACCTAATAGAACGCTCAGCCTACACAGCAATGAGGCTCCAACTCCAGTCTGCTGAGCTTCACCCATTTCAAAAGGGACCCACCTTGATGCTAAATGCATTGCCACTAGCCACTGCTACCTAGGAGGTCCAGCGGCATAAAAAGTGGCTGGTTTACAGCTACCCCAATAGTAATGAAAGGGTTTAGAAGGTATTTTTTGCCAAATCACAGGCTATCTTCCCCGCTAGCCCTCACCTATCTCCCAACACCACCAATCAGAAAATAAAGATAACCCCCCCAGATCCTGCCCTCATTCAGACTGAGGTGCTAATTAAACCATTACGTTTCAGCTGTAAATATTCTACCTACCAGTGTAATTCAAAGGCGCCTCAAGTTTTACTAAGGCAATATCATGACCAGCTTCTGACATTCTATACTGTTGGTGAATAATAATCTCTTTTACTTTTGAGAAAGGTGTTTTTTTTGTTATTTCTGAAAGATTTAAAATGCCACCATAAATGTGCCAAACATCCGGCCAGGAAAGCCTAAGAGGGAAAAAGCAAATATCTATTTCAAACCAGAAAGTTGACCTTTGGTAGTGCTGCTTTTTTTCCTTTACTTTCTCTTCCAAAAAAGAGCTGGGAAGGAAATGCCACACATAATGTATTTTTCCTACATAATTTCTCCTCCTGACAATTGTCATCTGGCCACCTGCAGCAGGATTGGATCTCTAGAATTTGGTTTAAAACACTGAAAACGTACAAGCACATAATTGTTTTATGTTTACTGCAAAGAAACACATAAAAATGTTGCTATCCCATTCTGAGGTTGGGGGAGAGTCTAGATGTGTATCATGGAATTGTCATGCTCCAGTTAGGGGGGTTTCAGCATTATTTAAAATGTATCCATATACATTTAAATTAACACTTTAAAATATGAATACACACAAAGCAAACCCAAAGGACTGATCTAAAGCAAAGTCTTCTTTTGTGTAAAGATCTGGAAATTTTTCTCATCGTTCAATGAGTGGTGTGAGGCATGACCGCACAGAACTCTAGAGTAACTAATGGAACTGTTAGGTGTGAAGTGACTTCCTTTCAAAAAGATCAGAATATTTTCATGAATATCATCTCCTATAAAGTCACAACACCTTCAGGCTTCAATGAAAAGTTTAGTGGATAAAAATCTCATGGATCACAACAGACATTGTCTAACTCGTTTGCGTTAGACATGCCACCAGGAAGGATCAGTCACTGGAGAAGGACATCATGTTGGGTGAAGTGGAGGGCTAGAGAGGGCGAAGAAGACCCTCAGTGAGATGGATTGTTACAATAGCCACAACAATGGGCTGGAATATGCTGGCGTTTGTGAGAATGACACAGGACCAGGCAATGTTTTGTTTTGTTGTATGCAGGGTCACCATGAGTTGGAGTCGACTCAATGCCAGCTATCTATCTAATCTTATAATCACATAGACAATAGCTCTTAATGGCGGGAAGCTCCCCGGTGAGACATCGAAACCTTTCTATACCACCAACTTCGGCATTTACTTACTGTTTTGCAATTAAATTCACTCAGGAAAACGGAGCCATTACTGTGAGGAGTAGCTAACCAGCAAAGGGCAAAAGCCTGCTTTCAGCCATATGACAGGCAATTCCCTGTGATGTCAATAGAAAATTGCAGAGGAGTAACTGAGAGGCAAGAGGCAACCCTGGATGCCAACTGCAGGGCCCACAATGCTACGCGGCAATTGTGAAGGGGCCTTGCCCTGTCCGGCTTTGCCACTTACTGTGTTATATTTTGGTGGTAGTATCCCAAATCCTGGATGGTGCAAACGATTAAGAGCTCAACTACTAACTGAGAGGTTGGAGGTTCAAATCCACTCTGAAGTGTCTCAAAAGAGAGGCCTGATGTGCACTTTAGAGAAACCAGCCACCGAAAACCCTACAGGGCACAGTTCTGCTCTGACACGCGTGGGGTCGCCCTGAATTGGAGACTGTGCGGTGGCAGCAGGTTTGGTGTCCTAAATCCTGGGACACAGCAATCTGGGCTCTGCCCTGTTAGGGCAGGGGAAAGAGTGGATTTTGCTAAAACAAAAATATTTGTGTTCCTTTGTTTTTGAGAGAAACCAAGTGTCTTATTTTGGGCCTACGAGTGTGCTAATTCATATACTTTTCCTATTTTTACATTGCTTAGTGAACAGAGTAATAAGAGCTTATATTTTTGAGTAATGTTTATGTTCCAGTTATAGTACTGACCGTTATGTCATTTAATCTTCCAATAACCCTATGAATTAAGAGCTGTTATCATTCATAGTTTACAGATAGGAAAATTAAGTCAAGATTTTATACGTTGCCCAAGGCCATACCTCTAGCAAGTGAGGAGCTGTGGTTCAAGCTCCGTTTTGTCTAAATACAAAGCCTGTTTTAAAAACTTTTAAACCGTGCCATGTGATGTACTATTTTCCCAATAAAACAGAAATGTCAGATTATATACATTGAAAGATAAAGGCTAAGAAAACACCTCATTTTGCTTCATTATTGTTGTTATTAGTATTACATAGTACATTTGCAAATCAAAGAGCAGTAAGTGAAATTTCTCTGGGCCTGAATGAAAAAGAAGTCTTTGGTGTCTTTAAGGAATGCTTTTGGGTAGTGGTAGTAGAGCAGGCATCCGTCAGGGCATTTTCGAATTATTCTTTAAAGTGGGAGTAATACGTAGCAGGTAGCCCCAGCCCTGCACACCCACCACAATGTGTTGTAATGGATCAGATTGGCCAATGCTCACACCCTATTGGTGTTAAATATGTTGAAGACCACCCTGTTTTAAAATAAAAAGAGTAACTCTCTATTAATAAACTCACATGATGATCAAGAAATTAATTACAGATACTTCAAATAAAAAGTCAAGATAAGACTCTGGATAAGACTCATCCAAAACTTACCCATCAAAGCAATGGGCGGCAGTTAGGACCCACTGGTGGCCAATGATTGACCCTCCACACATATGGCTTTGGGATGTCATTGTCATCTGCAGACTGACCTGCCAGGGCCACTCTCCCCAAGAGGAGTTGGTTCCCCCAACAATGCGCGTTTTTGATTTTGTTGTGCAGACTAGAAAGACAGTGTTGAAGCTCATGGTTAGAATTAGACATGAATCAGAGTCCTCTTCCATCAAGGAAAACAAGATAGAGAATTCTGTTACATAAGACTAAACAAGCTACCAACAAACAACACATTACAGGTCTGTGAAGAAGTGACGTTTACTCACCAGAGTCCTCCCCAGTTTTACACAGTCTCAAAGAATAGCCAGAGCTGCCTTGTGTCCCAAAAGTAATTGTGGTTGGGGAACCATCCAAAGATAATTTTAAAGAACACTTACACCTAGATAAGATAAGCAGTGCAAAGATTAAATCTTTACAGAGGCGAAAAGTACATGAAATTGTCCTGACGATTGTCTTTAAAACATAACTTTTCACTTACTTCTCTCCCTGACAGTCTCCTGGTAGTGAAGAATAAGTAAAAAACTGGCATCGCGTCATCTTTGTACAAGCCTCCTGACAAATGTCCACTCCTTTAACGAAGGTCACATTCAACAATTCCCCTCCAAAATCAACTCCAGAGTAAATTTTGGAATGACAGAGTTCTGTGCCAGTTATAAATACAGAAAGTTATACAACGAGGAAAGTAATAAACCACATTTATACAAGTCTCTGGCATGAGGATTATGTCATAGCTATTACTTGTTAGATCATAAAATTGATCACATTTTATGTGATATTATTACTGAATCACATTACCAGGCAAAGTCCTCTTGCAGGTTAAAAGGCTATACCCAGATAAGGCATTTTCCTGTGGAGTAGAGGAACTTGGTGTTCCACTTTTGGAAGTCTTAAGGAAACAAACATTTCTATTAAAATGGGAGAGAGAGAGAGAGAAAGCATTAGCCAAACACAAAAGCACCTCTACAAATTTTATTCTTCTGAGAAACTCTCATTACAGTAACTCAGACTACAAGACACTAATCAACTATGGAGATTAAATGTAAATCGAGCCAAAATCTCCCTCTGGAGAAAAGTAATAGGCACAGGTAGCCTGAAAAGACAAGAACAGTAACATTCTACCTTCTAATTGAAAAAATAAAAGAAAAATGCAAAAACCAAATTCTGGGGATTTGTGTGGCTGATGTCATTAAGTAAGGATATGTCCTCCCTTAGGCCCATGCTCTGTGTAAAGAAAGTAAGTGGGTGCCCTAAGGGTAAGGAGGTCAACCAGGACCTTGATCAGGATAAACAGGGCTCTAGTTTCTGGTGGCCTAGTGGCTAACAGCTCAGGCTGCTGACCAAAAGGTTGGCGGTTCAAATCCACCAGCAGCTCCTTAGAAACCCTATGCGGCAGTTCTATTCTGTCCTATAGGGTTGCTATGAGTTGGAAATGACTTGACAGCAACCAGTTTGGTTTGAGGGTTAGTTTCTTATGGGAGAGGAGTTAGAGCCAGCCAGCTTAATGGATATATGGCCAATGAGAGGTTTTACTTCAAGTTAGTGCAACCCTTTAAGATCAGTAAGAAAGACATCAATTCCTTTTTTTTCTGATGGCTGTTGTTTCATTAATCCAATGGAATGTTTGTTTTAAGTACAGAAAGTAGGTTAAAAAAAAAGTCTTCTGTTAAATAATCTGCACCTAGCAGAAAAGTACCTACCTGAACTGCGGATTCAAGTTTTTAGAGGGAAATGGACAAACTTTTACAAACTCAAACTGTGAAATCAAAGTGATGGAATAACAGCAGCAGATGGTACACGTTCTGTGATTCTACGTTCGATGTGTTTGTATAGATGGTACCTGTTCATACACACCTCTGTGATTCTACATTCGATGTGTTTGTATAGAACGTAAAGAAGAGGCAGTTGGGATGATAGGTGCAAATGGTTCGACACACGAAAGCGTCTGGAGCGACAACACTGGCAACATCCTCATCTGAAAACGCACGATGCTGGAAAATGTCCATGTGGCAGCCTGTGAATGCACAGAGGGAAGACGTTGCTCAGTCAATGGCATACCGCATAATTTGTTTGCCCTTTGTCATCATAACTGAGGACATCATTGTGTTTATTATTCATAGCACTAAACATCCTAAATAAAAAAATGTCAGCTAAAATATCCCAAAACTTGCTGAAAATATTTAGGTTCCCTCATATGAGCATGTGTTCATATTGTCTTTATATTACCCTGCCTTGAGTCCTAGGCCTTAAGAACATGAGATTTTGAGCTACACTTTCCTGAATATAGTGAAAGAGAATTAATAAACAGAGACTAACAAAAATATCAGATAGCTAACAAAAATACCATGTGCGTGCCAAGACTAGAACGGGAGAAATCCACTTTTATTACACTTATGTAATCTTATTTCTTAACTCCATTTTTATTTGTGTTCATAGTATTTAGTCAATTTACTCAATTCAATAAAACATAAATGCTATTAAAATTATGGAAGCTTAAAAATAATGGTAGCATAAACTATGGGAAGGACAGACCCAGATGGGTCAAGAGAGTGCACCCTCATAATGCCTTCATATTGACCTCTAGAAAATTGGTTATCAACTAATTAAATTTCTTTTTAAATCACAGAATCTCGAAGCTGGGGTCATGTATGCCAACTGACAACTGCACCCTCTCAAGGACACTCATGAGAACGCTTTCACTTGAACCTTCGTCAAAATAATGTGGTCCAATTCTCTTCTGGGTCCTCTAAGTGTTATAAGTGATAGGGGTTTTATTTTTTCTTATTTTCTTCATGGCAGCATCTACCTAGATATACACTATGGAACCACACAGGTTAGTCTAATCTTTTTATTGTGTCAGCCTTTCCAAAAAAGAAAAATTAAGATAACTATCCAGACTCTTTTACAGGTTAAGTATCTTTAACTTCTTCCTTTAACTGTTTTTTTTTTTAATTTTTCATGACTTCTACATATGCTACCATGTTGATTGCCATCCTGCGAAATGGCCTATAGTGTTTTCATTGCTAGGTTGGCTGTTAGAACCCACCAGCTGCTCCACGGGAGAAACATGTGGCAGTCTGCTTCCATAAAGATTTATAGCCTCAGAAACCTTGTGGAGCAGTTCCACTCTGTTCTACAAGATTGCTCTAAATTGGAATCGACTCAACAGCACTGGGTTCGGTTTGGTACGCACAAAAGGTCTGACCAGTGCAAAGGACAAGAGGACAGGTAAATCTTTGTTCTAAATACACCGTCTAGTTTAAAGCTAGCTTCCCCCACCCCCCAGCACTTCTAATAATTGTCTCCTTCATAAAAGCAATGAGAACACTGGCAAAAAAAGTACTAAAGTCAACTTTTTCAAAATTCTGGCATTTTACCAAAGGCTTGCAACAATCGGGGGTGTGGGGACATTTATTTAAGAAAAATGGCTGAGTCTCAAGAAGAAAAGCAAGGTTTGTGGTGCTTAAACTTGCTCTATTGCCATCCTTCTCTTCCCAACTCAGTGGTATCCTTGAAAATCAACGGTCCCAAAATCATGGTGAAAACCAGCAACCACTGGAGGAAGAGAATGGGGTTGGATCTATTCCAAAATCCCATTCCAAGATAACTGTCATAATTTGTCCCATCTGGCTATTTTCTAGAAAATCCCACTTGCAAGTCTTGTTTTTACTTAAACTTACTCAACATTTGTTCAGTGCTAACAGCTTTTTCCTTAGGAATGTTTTTTTTTTTTTTTTTCTTTTTTTACTCAACATTTGTTCAGTGCTAACAGCTTTTTCCTTAGGAATGTTTAGGGGAAAAAATCAGTGGTAACCATTTAACACTGCAACTGACTGAGGCAACAATAACAGCTGGGGCCAGACAACAAACTGATGAGAACACTTAAAAGGAAAATTATGGGAATGAGATATCCATAAGGGGGTTTGAAAAGCTCTGAGATATTCCAGGGAACAACATGCATACCCAGGTTGTGTGCATGCCCAGGAAAGACCTGAGAAGGCCTTAAACATGCATGTCTGGCTGATTTTGAGCTCTGTGAAGGTAGGACATGAACGCTAATGCAGAGTTGTAACTGCCTGCCTAGGTATTAAAGGCACACCTCAACACTTGGCAGAGGCCAGGAGATTTACTGGTACAAAGCGTCTAAGTAAATCTCTGTCCAGTAACAAGCAGATCACTAAGCTTGCAGAGCAGAGACTTCGTGGCACATACAACAAGGAAGATACGCTTAAGAGAATTCATTCAAAGAAGCCACTAAACAAACAGCAACATCAACAACAAAAACTCTGGGGGAAGGACGGAATCTGATTCCAAAGTTGCCATATTATACTATTTAAGAGTTCTAATTTTTTAACAAAAAAGCTATAAGACATGAAAAGAAACAAGTATGTATGACCCTTGCAAAGAAAAAAAAAAGCAATCAATATAAACTGTTTCTAAGGAAGCACAGATGTTGGACTTACTAGACAAGATTTTAAATCAGCCATCTTAAAGATGTTTGAAGAACTAGAGAAGCCCTGGTGGTGCAGTGGTTAATGCACTTGACAGCTAAATGACAGGTTGGCAGTTGGAACCCGTCAGTCACTCCATGGCAGAAAGATGTGGCAGTCTGCTTCTGTAAAGGTTACAGCCTAGGAAACCCTATGGGGCAGTTCCACTCTGTCATAAGGGTTGCTAAGAGTCAGAATCAACTCAACAGTAAAGGGCTTTAAAAAAAAAAAACAAAGGAAACCATGCATAGAGAACTAAGAAAACTCTGGGCACAATATTTCACCAAATAGACAATATCAGTCAATAAATCAAATTAATAAAAAGTTATATCAATTAATACAATTACATATAAATTAATAAAAGATTAAAAATTTTAAAAAGATCTAAATTAGTAAAAAAAAAAAAGAACAAAATAGAATTCTGGAGTTGAAATGCACAATAACTTAAAAATTTCAGTACGGTGGCTCAACAGCAAATTTGAGCTGGAAGAAGGAAAAACAAAGAAGAAAGCTCAGTTGAGATTACCTAGTCTTAAGATCAGAGAGAAAAATAATGAAGAAAAATGAACAGGGTTTTACAGACCTGTGAGACTTCATTAAGTATACCAACATACACATAAAGGAAGTCACTGAAGGAAGGGGGAAGAGAAAGGGAAAGAGAATGTTAAAAAAGAACAAACATGTCCCAACTTCAACAAACAACAGACTCAAATTACTGTAAGTCAGAGGCAAAGAGAGAATGTTGAAAGTAGCAAGAGACAAATGAATCATCACACACAAAAGGTTCCCAATAAGAATAACAGCTGAATTTTCATCAGAAACCATGAAGGCCAAAGCAGTAGATGACATATTCAAAGCAATGAAAGAAAAAAGATGGTTGGTCAAGAATTCTATATCCAGCAAAAGTATCCTTCAAAAAACAAAGGAGAAATTGAGACATTGCCAAATAAACAAAAATGGAGAGAATTCATCAGTACCAGACCTGCCCTACAAAAGACGCTGAAAGGAGTCCTACAGAGTTAAATGAAGGAACACAGACACTAATTTGTAAAACATGGATATACCATTAATGTAGATGAAAATTGACATTAGATTTTTAGCATTTACAATATAGATTACTGGCAGTTGGCCGTCAAAGGTATTCTTCAGGCTTTCTTATGAACCACTACTAAGTCCTGTATTTGCCATTCTGTATTTATGAATTTAAAAGCCTTACACTTACCCACTCTACATATATGAAATAATTTCAGCCCAATGTCCTCACATATTTTTTATTTTCTTTTTCTATCTAATGTTAGCCCTCCCTCCTATCAGTCTCATCTACTTATAGATACTTTGGCTATGCAACCTATTGTTTTATAGTACATTCTCTATTTCAAACATACTAACTGGTTCTTCTCAGAAATTGCAATTCTATCATCCGTCTCCAATTGCCAGACTACCTTTCCCATCGAGAGGTGACAAAAAGAAGAAATAGTTTTCCAGTTTGTGTTTTATTATTATTAGTTTGAGAAGTATGTTTACCATCTTAATAGAGGAATTGATGGGTATTATGATAAGAGTGGGAAGAACATGCACGGCATTTCTCAAGCTTAAAGAACTGAAGAAAAAATTCAACCCTTGAGCACAATATTGAAGGATTCTACAGGGAAAATACTAAATGATGCAGGAAGCATCAAAAGCAGATGAAAGGAATAAAAACAGTCACTGTACTGAAAGAATTGGCTGACATCCAACCATTTCAGGAGGTAGCATATGATCAAGAGCCAATGGTACTGAAGGAAGTCTAAGCTGCACTGAAAGCATTGGCTAAAAACAAGTCTCCAGGAACTGAAGGAATACCAATTGAGATGTTTCAACAAACAGATGAAGGGCTGGAAGTGCTCACTCATCTATGCCAAGAAATTTGGAAGACAGCTACCTGGCTAACCAACTGAAAGAGATCCACGTTTGTACCCATTCCAAAGAAAGGCGATTCAACAGAATGCAGAAATTATCAAACAATATCATTAATATCACATGCAAGTAAAATTTTGCTGAAGGTTATTCAAAAGCAGTTGTATCAGTACATCACCAGGAGCTGCCAGAAATTCAAGCAGTATTCAGAAGAGGATATGGAATGAGGGATATCATTGCTGATGTCAGATGGATCCTGGCTGAAAGCAGAGAACCAGAAAGGCGTCTACTTGTGCTTATGGACTATGCAAAGGCATTTGACTGTGTGGATCATAAAAAAATTATGGATAAAATTGTGAAGAACAGGAATTTCAGAACACTTAATTGTGCTCATGAGGAAGCTGTACTTAGACCAAGAGACAGTCTTTCCAACAGAACAAGGGGATACTGTGTAGTTCAAAATCAGAAAAGGTGTGTATCAGGGTTATCCTTTCACCATACTTATTCAATCTGTATGCTGAGCAAATAATCCAAGTAGTTGGACTATATGAAGAAGAAAGGAGCATCAGGACCGGTAGAAGACTCAGAAAGAACCTGTGATATGCAGATCACGCAAACTTGCTTGCTGAAAGCAAAGAGGACTTGAAACAGTTACTGACTAAGACAAAAAAACACAGCCTTCAGTATGGATTACACCTCAACACAAAGAAAACAAAAATCCTCACAACTGGACCAATAAGCAACATCATGATAAACAGAGAAAAGATTGGACTTGTCAAGGATTTCATTTTACTTGTATCCACAATCAATACCCATGGAAGCAGCAGTCAAGAAATCAAAGGAGGCATTGCACTGGGCAAATCTGGTGCAAAAGAACTCTTTAAAGTGTTAAAAAGCAAAGATGTCACTTTAAGGACTAAGGTGCACCTGACCTAAGACATTGTGTTTTCAATTGCCTCATATGCATGTGAAAGCTGGACAATGAATAAGGAAGACAGAAAAACAACCGATGCCTTTGAATTATGGTGTTGGCGAAGAATATTGAATATACCATGGACTTCCAAAAGAATGGACACATGTCTTAGAAGTACAGCCAGAATGCACATTAGAAGAGAGGATGGTGAGTCTTTGTTTCGCATACTTTGGACATGTTATTCCGAGGAACCAGTCCCTGGAAAAGGACTTCATGCTTGATACAGTAGAGGGTCAGGGAAAAAGAAGACCCTCAATTAGATGGATTGACTCAGTGGCTGCAACAATGGGCTCAAGCATAGCAACAATTGTGAGGATGGTGCAGGACCAGGCAGTGCTTCATTCTGTTGTACATAGGGTTGCTCTGAGTGGGAACGGACTTCATGGCACCTAACAACAACAACAACATGATAAAAGTTACCACTATTGAGTTGCAAATAGTTTATTTATTTAACTTAACTGGAGAAGTGCGATTCTTCTGAGCACTTTTAAATCCATACAGAAATTTGGGCAAGAAGAGAAGGAAGTTGTAAATATAATTAGTTTGATATATGGGTTAAGACTAGAAGACTTTACATTAAAAAGGGGGAAAGGGTATGAAATTTGTGACCTAAAGACCCAGGTTGAAGTCCTGGCCCGTATGTCCTTGAGCACAACATTTCAACTCTATGAGCCTCATGTTTCTTGTCTATCAAATTACGTCCTTGAAGAAACAGAACAAACTTCTAGTAATGGCTACAAATCACTAACTTGGGAATTTCAAGTGGGCAGGCGGCTCCAGAGGCTTACTATAGGTATAGAATGCCACTGGCTACTAGATGTTCCCTGAGGAATGTTGAAAAGTGACCACTAAAAACAATAACCTTAGCAGGGCACAACATTTCCTGAAATGTCCAGGATTTTTCTCTCTCTGTGAAGGCCTTTTAATTAAAGTAATATGTGAACTCATTGCAATTTAATGAGGAAACCAAGCACAGAACAGGATAATTGTTGACAGAGGACAGAAATTGGCTATATGGGGTGCTTTTTCAGACCATGGATAGCAGTGTAGAATGGCCCGAGGGAGGGGCCTGACCATGCCAGCTCCCTGGAAGAGTGCAACAAATGCCTTCAACAACAGTGCTGTGTAAAGAACAGAAGATTTCTAAATAAAAATCTTCAAGAAGCCTCACAGGGAAAAAAAATAAAAAGGACTATTAGTAGCAATCACTGAATTTGAAGCAATAAATATGGCACACGCTGCGGAGGGAATATACTGAAGGAAGAGACAAATGAGAGGAAAGTTGCCCACTTCCAATCTTCCATAGAATGGCCATAGCCCAAAAGCCAGTATAGGGCTTGGCACAGGGTAAGCACTTGGTAATGCATAGAATTGGCTTTGTTTCAACAACATCTTGTCATTAACACCTCGATATGCTAATTAAAGTAGAATGTCATGGCAACTTTCTGGATTCAAATAAAATTACATACATGTCTGAAATGACAGGGTTTTGATCCACTATGATAGACTCATTTTCTAGATACAGACATCACCAAGAAAAACCTTGTAGTTTCCTGTACGGTAGTAATTTCTTCTTGCTGTAACAAATTTCTGAAAACTTAGTGACTTACAAATTTATTATCTTACAATTCTGCAGGTCATAAGTCCACAGCGGGGTTTGCTGGGATAAAGAAGAGGCTCCAGAGGAGGCCGCTTCCTTGCTTTTCACCTTCTAGAAGCCACCAGTTTCCTTGGCTCGTGCTATTCACCCCGTCTTCAAGCTAGCAGTGTAACGTGTTCAAATCTGTCTCTGGGACTCTTTATCTCATGAGGACCCTGTGAGTACTTCAGACATGCCCAGATAAACCAGGGGTATCCCCCTACCCTCCCATTCTCAAAATCCATAACTTGCAAAACCCCTTTTGTCATGTAAGGTCACATATCCACAGGTTCCGGGAATTAGGTCACAGACATCTTTGGGGTAGGGGGGAGGATGGTGAGGAGGGAGGCGTGTGTGGGGGGTCTTCATTCCGCCCATTACCATTGCATAGTGAAGCAGTAGCCTTACAATTACCTATTTCTGAGCGTGCACAGGGCTTCAGTGAGAATCCAGACACCACATTATCCAGCAGCTTTATACTGGTCGGTGTTCCTCTTGGGCTACTCTTTAATAAGCAATTGTTCCTGAATATGAAGAAAAGGGGTTATTTTGCTTCCTAAACTTCAAGGTGTGCACTGCAGTACAAAATATTTTAGCGTCAGAATTATGAATGGGCAGTGGAAAATAAACAATAATTAACAGTGACCCTGCTAATGAGTAAGCTCGAGATTTGCATTACGAAACAAATAGACATCCTTCCGCTCTGCAGAGGCAAGGTTAAGGTGGGAATGGGAGACCTTATTCTACAAAACCCCGGTAACTCAAAGCCCCTAATTTCACAAGCAGAGCCTATCTGTGGACCAAGTGGACTTAGTCTCTTCAGGAAAAATGACATCAAAACTGAGTAAGTAAATAAGAAGAGTGGTTAGGTATAAAAACCCTGTTTTCGATTTCAACTGAAAAAAAAAGGAAAAGAGGTTATGAAGAATACAATTACATTCTAAAGGCACCTCCAGAAAGAACACTGTGAATTTTACTCACCGGAACTCTGCACTGGGAAATGTTTGTGTGGCATACGTGAAAAAATGGCAGTGAATGTTATTGGTACACCTTTTCTGGCACTCTTCAACACTTCTAACTTTAGACACATTAAAATTGGTTCCTCTCATATCAATTCCTTTATAAGTATCTGGGTGGCAAGCTGCAGGAATAAATGCACAGGGCCAATGTAGTCAGCTTCTTTTCTACAGGTAGGCTGTCAACTCTTCACACGTTTGGGTAAGATGGTTTGAAAGGAGGTTCCTATTTGGCAACTTTCCTTTTATTTGGGTGCCCTAAAATTTTTATTGCTTCCTTTAATTATAAAACCTCGCTTGAAATAAACGTATTCTGACTCCCCCTTCCCTGCCCCACCACCTCTAGAACGCTAGCGTTGACCCTTTAACCGAGTGGAGGAATTTCTTTGTCTTATTTCTCAACATTTTCAGCTACTCCCATCTGATTGCATCCTTGCAATGGTAAGCCCTCTCGTTGACATCCACGTGTCAAATCATTGTCACAAAAGGTGGAGAGTTCTGGTCTACGTGTGATAAAGCCATTTCTATTCCTGCTTTAAAAGTTTGTTAAATTCGATTTAAGCACTCTTTTTATTGAAATGTACCTTATACACAAAACGATGTAGATAATCCTTTTAACAGCAAACCAAGTGAGTGAGTTACATATATATATATTTTTAATTTTACTGAAGACTCAAATTTCTTAGACTTTTGTTTAAGGAAACTAGATAAACAGAACAAAGGATACTGTGTGCAATTTCCCACTTCTGAGAGACAGGACTGATGAACTCATAATGCTCAATCTTAAATCCTTAAGGTGAGAAAGACAGAAAAAACCAACAGGAAAGCAAAATACTGAGGAGGAGGGCAGGGGTGGATTATTCGCAGTGGTTCATGTACATGGAAATTTGAAGACTATGGAAATGAAATACTTTTCCAACTTTGCTGAACGTGGGAAATGAAATAGGTTAATAATTGGCATGAGATATTTACTAATTGCAACTTTTATTCATGGGTAGCTGAAAGCTATAAACTCACCTGATTTTGGACCTGATTGTGAGAGTGTCTTGATTATTAACCAAAACCAAACCAACTGTAGTCAAGTCAATTCCAACTCATAGTGACCCCATAGGACAGAGTAGAACTGCCCCATGGGGTTTCCAAGGAGAAGCTGGTGGATTCGAACTCCTGACCTTTTGGCTAGGAGCTGAGCTCTTAACCACTGTGCCACCAGGGCGCCGTATAAATAATACAGGCTCATTAAGCATGCCTTGCCTGGTGAAGATAAGAGCATGGTCAAGATGAACATGGCTTCCTCTGTTAGGTCCAGAATACTGCCCTGTATCTGTTATTTTTCTGAAGGCACCCTTCCAAGAGTCTGTGACAGTCCAGACTCTGAACAAAAATTACTCTAAGGTAGACCCATTATTAATTCAAATTTAGCGAAAAATTTCCGCAACTTACCACTGATGTAATGTCCACAGTGCTTTAGGGAATGTCCGGAAATTGCCCCAGCCTTTGGCGCCCTTGGAAGGATCCCTGTCGTGCTTTCTTTCAAGAAGCAACCAAACCTGTTTTTAAAATTGGCTTCACTCAGAAGGTAGAAGAACAAACAGGCATCGAGGTAATGGCTAGCATTTTCTATGCACTAATGATAAGGAAAAACCCAGTTTCCTGGATACTTGATAGAAAGTGGATCCTTAGAGGCAACTGCGTAATATCTAAGCGTCACTGTAATGCCTAACAAACTGGGACGTGGATTTTCTTTATAGTCACATTTTTAAGTGCAGAAAACCAACCAGATTGAAAAATTAATGATTTTTCCTTTGCTCCAGAACTTCCAGGAAATTTTGTTGTCACCTGGTGATTATTTTTCTAAATGCTTTAGCCCTTGGCTGCTAACCAAAGGGTCTGCTGTTCAAATCCACCAGCCGCTCCTTGGAAACCCTATGAGGCAGTTCTGCTCTGTCCTATAGAGTCACTATGAGTCGGAATCGACTGGACAGCAACGGTTTTTTTTTTTTTTTCTTTTATTTAAGAAATGAAATTAGTCAGAACAGTTGAGTCTATCTATGGTGCTCATTTTGCTTATTAACTATTCGTAGACTGCACCTAATGGAATGCTTCTTTTGATATTTAATGTCAATTTTAATGTTAAATTCATTATTCACCAGGATTCTAGAACCAAACTCAGCATTTAACACGGTGCCTCTGAGGTAATGTCTGGGTTTTCTGTACAAGTTTAACACACAGGGTCAGGCGATGATTGCGTGATTCCTAGTTCTTAAAGTCAAACAGGGTGAAGATAAAACAAAAGAGCTATAAATGGAAACAACAAAAAATAGTCCATTCTGGATACTGATCAAAATTAAAGATAATTAAAATGAGACTATGGCTGTATCTAGGCATCCTCATGGTCTAATAAACGTTTTAATCACCAACTATTTTTCCAGTGGTCTTACTTTTCCAACCTATAAGTTAACGCATACATATTCGCACACACACACACACACACCCTAGGTCTACCAAGTAGGCCTCCATTCACTGCTGCTGTCTCCCAATGTCACAAGTTCTAGACCTCACCCACCTACATTCTCAACAAAATGCTGTCTTAAGTTCTATTTTCTTAGGACTGTGTTATATACAAATATTCATAGTGGGTGAGACGGTAGTATTTTTCCTCGTTCACATGAAACGTATGCCTGTTATCAGGCCCTTTCCTGAGATCCTTGTGTCCTTGGATAGAAAATAATTACCTTCCACTACTTTTAAGTGAATGCAGCCATTGTTGAAGATGCAGATTTCCAGGCATCAGAGACCTTGGTTCGGTAGGTGGGGCCTATGAATTTGCATATGCAAAAGCCACTTCAGTTGATTCTGACCACACTGTTCCTAGAATCCCGTCTGAGAAATGTAACCCCATGATAAGCTAAATCTTTTTGCACAAGAATGGTTCCATTTTGAAAAGCGATTGGCTTCCTCAATAATGAAATACCAGGGATCACGATAGAAGGTCCCAAACAGAGATGGAGAAAAACGTAGGACAAAATTCTAACTCACAAAAAAAGACCAGACTTACTGGTCTGACAGAGACTGGAAGAAACCTGAGAGTATGGCCCCCAGACACCCTTATAGCTCAGTGCTGAAGTCACTCCTGAGCTTCACCGTTCAGCCAAATATTAGGCCCATAAAACAAGACTCACTGGGGGCACCAGCCCAGGGACAAGGACCAGAAGGCAGGAGGGGACAGGAAAGCTGGTAATGGGGAACCCAAGGTTCTAGAAGGGGAGAGTGTTGACATGTCTTGGGGTTGGCAACCAATGTCACAAAACAATATGTGTATTTGCTGTTTAGTGAGAAACTAATTTGCCCTGTAAACCTTCCCCTAAAGCACAAAGAAAAAAATAATAACGATGAAATACCAACTTACCTTTTGTGTATATCATTAGTTGAACTTGCAGGAAGAAAACTGAAAAATAAACACCTGGGGTGGAAGGTGCATGTCATCTGACAGTGCTGGGCATCTGGGCTATACAAGGAGACCACATCCCCACCTCGGAAGAAGGCATTCTTATACAGCTGAGTCATGCATCCTACGACACAATCATAAAAAAGAATCCAAAATTTTTTAATCCAATAATTTGTAATGGATGCAATTAATAATTTTATCAGAAATGGGTCTGTGTTCTGAATCTTCATCCGCTGAATGTCCAGCACGACGTTAACACTACAGGTAGAATGAAACAGACATCAAGGCAATACTTCAAATAATATTTAATGTAATTGGGTGTTTCTGTCTGAAAAACTTGGCTGATTTTTACTAAATCATATGACAATTTTGCACATAAACTGTCTCCAAGTAAACATAACCTTAGCTTGGCTTCTCCCTGTCAACTAACCATGGAAACATCATGCCTTACATATAATGATGTATGATCTGTTTTTCAAAACTCTTTCATAACAAACATCCCCAATAGATTCTTACAACCACTTCATAAAAGAAGCTAAAACCAAACCCATTGCCACTGAGTTGATTCCAACTCATAGCAACCCCACAGGACAGAACAAGGAGTGGCTGATAGATTTCTTGTTAGCAGCCAAGCTCTTAATCACTATGCCACCAGAGCTCCAAGGAAAGAAAAAGGCAGACTTTATTATCTGCTCTCATTTTTTTTTAAAGAAGTAACTGAGTCTCAAGGTAACCTGCCCAAGATCACACAGCTAACGAATGCCCTGGGACATGGGTCCAGCTCTTCAGACTCCCAATTGCCGTCACTTTTTCTAAGGTGCAGCGCTCATGTTGTTCTTCGTCCGTGGTTTAATTCAAGCAAAGTAATAATTCCGGGTATTTTTCACTTTAGAGATCAGCCCAGTTGTTGCTGTTGTTGTTAGGTGCCGTCGAGTCGGTTCCAACTCATAGCGACCCTATGCACAACAGCACGAAACACTGCCCGGTCCTGAGCCATCCTTACAATCATTGTTATGCTTGAGCTCATTGTTGCAGCCACTGTGTCAATCCACCTTGTTGAGGGTCTTCCTCTTTTCCGCTGACCCTGTACTCTGTCAAGCATGATGTCCTTCTCCAGGGACTGATACCTCCTGACAACATGTAAGACACAGTCTCGCTATCCTTGCTTCTAAGGAGCATCCTGGTTGTACTTCTTCTAAGGAAGATTTGTTCGTTCTTTTGGCAGTCCATGGTATATTCAATATTCTTCGCCGACACCACAATTCAAAGGCGTCAACTCTTCTTTGGTCTTCCTTACTCATTGTCCAGCTTTCACATGCATATGATGTGATTGAAAATACCATGGCGTGGGTCAGGTGCACCTTAGTCTTCAGGGTGACATCTTTGCTCTTCAACACTTTGAAGAGGTCCTTTGCAGCAGATTTGCCCAATGCAATGCGTCTTTTGATTTCTTGACTGCTGCTTCCATGGCTGATGATTGTGGATCCAAGTAAAATGAAATCCTTAACAACTTCAACCTTTTCTCCATTTATCATGATGTTGGTCATTGGTCCAGGTGTGAGGCTTTTTGTTTTCTTTATGTTGAGGTGTAATCCATACTGAAGGCTGTGGTCTTTGATCTTCATCAGTAAGTGCTTCAAGTCCTCTTCACTTTCAGCAAGCAAGGTTGTGTCATCTGCATAACGCAGGTTGTTAATGAGTCTTCCTCCAATCCTGATGCCCCGTTCTTCTTCATACAGTCCAGCTTCTCAGATTCTTTGTTCAGCATACAGATTAAATAGGTATGGTGAAAGAATACAACCCTGACGCACACCTTTCTTGGCTTTACACCAATCAGTATCCCCTTGTTCTGTCCAAACAACTGCCTCTTGATCTATGTAAAGGTTCCTCATGAGCACAATTAAGTGTTCTGGAATTCCCGTTCTTCGCAGCGTTATCCATAGTTCGTTATGATCCACACAGTCAAATGCCTTTGCATAATCAATAAAACACAGGTAAACATCCTTCTGCTATTCTCTGCTTTCAGCCAGGATCCATCTGACATCAGCAATGATATCCCTGGTTCCACGTCCTCTTCTGAAACTGGCCTGAATTTCTGGCAGTTTCCTGTCGATATATTGCTGCAGCCGTTTGTTTGTTTGTTGGTTTTTTAAATAATTTTTATAGCGCTTTAAGTGAAAGTTTACAAATCAAATCAGTCTGTCACATATAAGCTTATATACACCTTACTCCATACTCCCACTTACTCTCCCCCTAAGGAGTCAGCCCTTCCAGTCTCTCCTTTCGTGACGGTTTTGCCAGTTTCTAACCCTCTCTACCCTCCCATTTCTCCTCCAGACAGGAGATGCCAACACAGTCTCAAGTGTCCACCTGATACAAGTAGCTCACTCTTCATCAGCATCTCTCTCCAACACATTGTCCAGTCCCTTCCATGTCTGATGAGTTGTCTTCGGGAATGGTTCCTGTCCTGGGCGAACAGAAGGTTTGGGGACCATGACCGCTGGGATTCTTCTAGTCTCAGTCAGACCATTAAGTATGGTCTTTTTATGAGAATTTGGGGTCTGCATCCCACTGTTCTCCTGCTCCCACAGGGGTTCTCTGCTGTGCTCCCTGTCAGGGCAGTCAGCAGTTGTGGCCGGGCACCATCTAGTTCTTTTGGTCTCAGGACGATGTAAGTCTCTGGTTCATGTGGCCCTTTCTGTCTCTTGGGCTCATAGTTATCGTGTGACCTTGGTGATCTTCATTCTCCTTTGATCCAGGTGGGTTGAGACCAATTGATGCATCTTAGATGACTGCTTGTTAGCATTTAAGACCCCAGAAGCCACACTTCAAAGTGGGGTACAGAATGTTTTCATAATAGAATTATTTTGCCAATTGACTTAGAAGTCCCCTTAAGCCATAGTCCCCAAACCCTCGCCCTTGCTCCTCTGACCTTCAAAGCATTCAGTTTATCCCGGAAACTTCTTTGCTTTTGTTCCAGTCCAGTTGAGCTAACCTTCCATGTATTGAGTATTGTCCTTCCCTTCACCTAAAGTAGTTCTTATCTACTAACTAATCAGTAAATAACCCTCTCCCACCCTCCCCCCCTTCCCCCACATAACCACAAAAGTATGTGTTCTTCTCAGTTTATACTATTTCTCAAGATCTTATAATAGTGGTCTTATACAATATTTGTCCTTTTGCATCTGACTAATTTCACTCAGCATAATGCCTTCCAGGTTCCTCCATGTTCTGAAATGTTTCACAGATTCATCACTGTTCTTTATCGATGCGTAGTATTCTATTGTGTTAATCTACCATAATTTATTTAATCATTCATCTGTTGAGGGACACCTTGGTTGCTTCCAGCTTTTTGCTATTGTAAACAGAGCTGCAATAAACATGGGTGTGCATATATCTGTTCATGTAAAAGCTATTATTTCTCTAGGGTATATTCCGAGGAGTGGGATTTCTGGGTTGTATGGTAGTTCTATTTCTAACTTTTTAAGAAAACGCCAGATAGATTTCCAAAGAGGTGGTACCATTTTACATTCCCACCAGCAGTGTATAAGAGTTCCAATCTCTCCGCAGCCTCTCCAACATTTATTATTTTGTGTTTTTTGGATTAATGCCAGCCTTGTTGGAGTGAGATGGAATCTCATTGTAGTTTTAATTTGCATTTCTCTAATGGCTAAGGATCGAGAGCATTTTCTCATGTATCTGTTAGCTGCCTGAATATCTTCCTTAGTGAAGTGCGTGTTCATATCCTTTGCCCACTTTTTGATTGGGTTGTTTGTCTTCTTGTGGTTGAGTTTTAACAGAATCATATAGATTTTAGAGATCAGGCGCTGGACCGAGATGTCATAGCTGAAAACTTTTTCCCAGTCTGTAGGTGGTCTTTTTACTCTTTTGGTGAATTCTTTAGATGAACATAGGTGTTTGATTTTTAGGAGCTCCCAGTTATCTGGTTTCTCTTCGTCATTTTTGGTAACGTTTTGTATTCTGTTTATGTCTTGTATTAGGGCTTCTAACATTGTCCCTATTTTTTCTTCCATGATCTTTGTCGTTTTAGTCTTTGATCCACTTGGAGTTAGTTTTCGTGCATGGTGTGAGGTATGGGTCCTGTTTCATTTTTTTGCAAATGGATAACTAGTTATGCCAGCACCATTTGTTAAAAAGACTATCTTTTCCCCAATTAACTGACACTGGGCCTTTGTCAAATATCAGCTGCTCGTATGTGGATGGATTTATATCTGGGTTCTCAATTCTGTTCCATTGGTCTATGTGCCTGTTGTTGTACCAGTACCAGGCTGTTTTGACTACTGTGGCTGTATCATAGGTTCTAAAATCAGGTAGAGTGAAGCCTCCCACTTTGTTCTTCTTTTTCAGTAATGCTTTACTTATCCGGGGCTTCTTTCCCTTCCATATGAAGTTGGTGATTTGTTTCTCCATCGCATTAAAAAATCTCATTGGAATTTAGATCGGAAGTGCATTGTATGTATAGATGGCTTTTGGTAGAATAGATATTTTTACTATGCTAAGTCTTCCTATCCATGAGCAAGGTATGTTTTTCCACTTATGTAGGTCCTTTTTAGTTTCTTGCACTAGTACTTTGTAGTTTTCTTTGTATAGGTCTTTTACATCCTTGGTAAGATTTATTCCTAAGTGTTTTATCTTCTTGGGGGCTACTGTGAATGGTACTGATTTGGTGATTTCCTCTTCGATGTTCTTTTTGTTGATGTAGAGGAATCCAGGTGATTTTTGTATGTTTATCTTATAACCTGAGAATCTGCCAAACTCTTCTATTAGTTTTAGTAGTTTTCTGGAGGATTCCTTAGGGTTTTCTGTGTATAACATCATCTCATCTGCAAATAGAGATAATTTTACTTCTTCCTTGCCAATCCAGATGCCCTTTATTTCTTTGTCTAGCCTAATTGCTCTGGCTAGGACCTCTAGCACAATGTTGAATAAGAGCGGTGATAAAGGGCATCCTTGTCTGGTTCCCATTCTCAAGGGAAATGCTTTCAGGCTCTCTCCATTTAGAGTGATGTTGACTGTTGGCTTTGTGTAGATGTCCTTTATTATGTTGAGGAATTTTCCTTCAATTCCTATTTTGCTGAGGGTTTTCACCATGAATGGGTGTTGGACTTTGTCAAATGCCTTTTCTGCATCAATTGATAAGATCATGTGGTTTTTGTCTTATTTATATGGTGGATTACATTAATGGTTTTTCTAATATTAAACCAGCCTTGCATACCTGGTATAAATCCCACTTGGTTGTGTTGGATTATTTTTTTGATATGTTGTTGAATTCTATTGGCTAGGATTTTATTGAGGATTTTTACATCTATGTTCATGAGGGATATAGGTCTGTAATTTTCTTTTTTTGTGGTGTCTTACCTGGTTTTGGTATCAGGGATATGGTGGCTTCATAGAATGAGTTAGGTAGTATTCCGTCATTTTCTATGTTTTGAAATACCTTTAGTAGTAGTGGTGTTAACTCTTCTCTGAAAGTTTGGTAGAACTCTGCAGTGAAGCCGTCCAGGCCAGGGCTTTATTTTTGTTGGGAATTTTTTTATTACCTTTTCAATCTCTTTTTTTGTTTATGGGCCTATTTAGTTGTTCTATTTCTGATTGTGTTAGTTTAGGTAGGTAGTGTTTTTCCAGGTATTCATCCATTTCTTCTAGGTTTGCAAATTTGTTAGAGTACAATTTTTTGTAATAATCTCATATGATTCTTTTAATTTCAGTTGGGTCTGTTGTGATGTGGCCCATCTCATTTCTTATTCGGGTTATTTGTTTCCTTTCCTGTATTTCTTTAGTCAGTCTGGCCAATGGTTTATCAATTTTGTTAATTTTTTCAAAGAACCAGCTTTTGGCTTTGTTAATTCTTTCAATTGTTTTTCTGTTCTCTAATTCATTTAGTTCAGCTCTAATTTTTATTATTTGTTTTCTTCTGGTGCCTGATGGATTCTTTTGTTGCTCACTTTCTATTTGTTCAAGTTGTAGGGACAGTTCTCTGACTCTGGCTCTTTCTTCTTTATGTATGTGTGCATTTATCGATATAAATTGGCCTCTGAGCACTGCTTTTGCTGTGTCCCAGAGGTTTTGATAGGAAGTGTTTTCATTCTCGTTGCATTCTATGAATTTCTTTATTCCCTCCTTAATGTCTTCTATAACCCAGTCTTTTTTCAGCAGGGTATTGTTCAGTTTCCAAGTATTTGATTTCTTTTCCCTGATTTTTCTGTTATTGATTTCACTTTTATGGCCTTATGGTCTGAGAAGATGCTTTATAATATTTCGATGTTTTGGATTCTGCAAAGGTTTTTTTTATGACCTAATCTGTGGTCTATTCTAGGGAATGTTCCACATGTGCTAGAAAAACAGGTTTACTTTGCAGCTGTTGGGTGGAGAGTTCTGTATAAGTCAATGAGGTCAAGTTGGTTGATTGTAGCAATTAGGTCTTCCGTGTCTCCATTGAGCTTCTTACTGGAAGTCCTATCCTTCTCCAAAAGTGGTGTGTTGAAGTCTCCTACTATAATTGTGGAGGTGTCTATCTCACTTTTCAGTTTTGTTAAAGTTTGTTTTATGTATCTTGCACCTTGTCATTGGGTGCATAAATATTTAATATGGTTATATCTTCCTGGTCAATTGTCCCTTTTATCATTATGTAGTGTCCTTCTTTATCCTTTGTGGTGGATTTAACTTTAAAGTCTATTTTGTCAGAAATTAATATTGCTACTCCTGCTCTTTTTTGCTTGTCGTTTGCTTGATATATTTTTTTCCTTCCTTTGAGTTTTAGTTTGTGTCTCTAAGTATAAGGTGTGTCTCTTGTAGGCAGCATATAGATTGATCGTGTTTCTTTATCCAGTCTGAGACTCTCTGTCTCTTTATTGGTGCATTTAGTCCATTTACATTTGGCGTAATTATAGATAAATATGTGTTTAGTGCTGTCATTTTCACGCCTTTTTGTGTGTGTTGTTGACAATTTCATTTTTCCACTTAATTTTTTGTGCTGAGACGCTTTTCTTTGTAAATTGTGCATTCCTTATTTTTATAGTGGTTGAATTTATGTTTGCTGAGTCATTATGTTTTTTTTTGGTTTTTATTTTGAGTTATGGAATTGTTAGACCTCTTTGTGGTTACCTTAATATTTACCCCTATTGTTCTAAGTAAAAACCTAACTTCTATTGTCCTATATCACCTTGTTTTCCTCTCCATATGGCAGTTCTATGTCTCCTGTATTTAGTCCCTCTTTTTGATTATTGTGATCTTTTACATATTGACTTCAATGATTCCCTGTTCTGAGAACTTTTTTCCTTTTAAAAATTAATCTTAATTTGTTTTTGTGATTTCTCTTTTTGAGTTGAATCAGGATGCTCTGTTCTGTGACCTTGTGTTGTGCTGCTGTCTGATGTTATTGATTTTCTGACCAAACAATTTCCTTTAGTATTTCTTGTAGCTTTGGTTTGGTTTTTGCAAATTCTCTAAGCTTGTGTTTATCTGTAAACGTTTTAATTTCGTGTTCATATTTTAGAGAGCGTTTTGCTGGATATATGATCCTTGGCTGGCAGTTTTTCTCCTTCAGTGTTCTGTATATGTCATCCCATTGCCTCCTTGTACTGCATGGTTTCTGCTGAGTAGTCTGAACTTATTCTTATTGATTCTCCTTTGTAGGAGACCTTTCTTTTATCCCTGGCTGCTTTTAAAATTTTCTCTTTATCTTTGGTTTTGGCAAGTTTGTTGATAGTATGTCTTGGTGATTTTTTTTTGGATCAATCCTATATGGGGTTCGATGAGCGTCTTGGATAGATATCCTTTTGTCTTTTATGATGTCAGGGAAGTTTTCTGCCAACAGATCTTCAACTATTCTCTCTGTATTTTCTGTTATCCCTCCCTGTTCTGGAACTCAAATCACACACAAGTTATTCTTCTTGATAGAGTCCCACATAATTCTTAGGGTTTCATCATTTTTTTCAATTCTTTTATCTGATTTTTTTTCCAGCTATATTGGTGTCAATTCCCTTCTCCTCCAGCTCCCCCACTCTGCATTCCAATTGCTCGATTCTGCTCCTCTGGCTTCCTATTGCATTGTCTAATTCTGTAATTTTATTGTTAATCTTTTGGATTTCTGAATGCTATCTCTCTATGGATTCTTGCAGCTTATTAATTTTTCCACTATGTTCTTGAATAATCTTTTTGATTTCTTCAACTGCTTCATCAGCGTGTTCCTTGGCTTTTTCTGTAGATTACCTTATTTCATTTATGAGGTCATCCCTGATGTCTTGAAGCATTCTGTAAATTAGTTTTTAATATTCTGCATCTGGCAATTCCAGGATTGTATCTTCATTTGGGAAAGATTTTGATTCTTTAATTTGGGGAGTTGTAGAAGCAGTCATGGTCTGCTTCTTTACGTGGTTTGGTATCGACTGCTGTCTCTGAGCCATCTATAAGATATTGTGGCGATTTATTTTATATTTGCTCACTGAGTCTTATCTTGTTTTGTTTTCTTTCAATATACATAGATGGGCTACTAGATTGCGCTGTCTTGATTGTTGTAGCCCTTGAATGACTTATGTCCTCTTACCAGCTG
The DNA here is from genome assembly GCF_024166365.1 of Elephas maximus indicus. Taxonomy (NCBI): domain Eukaryota; kingdom Metazoa; phylum Chordata; class Mammalia; order Proboscidea; family Elephantidae; genus Elephas; species Elephas maximus. The sequence goes on from NC_064840.1 coordinate 80,141,765, forward strand.
GTTTGGGCTGTTACCAGATATATAAGCCTAAGAGTCCATTCACTATTCTTGAGTAGAATCAGATTTTGGGTCACCAGTGTGTAGTACAGACTGTCACCTATCCACCTAGAGGTGTAGTGGTGCTAGTTGTGTGCACCAGATTCTAGTAGCAGCAGGAGTTCACACTCCAGGGTGGGCAGGATGCTGATAGCTTCCCCCAAGTACAAATAAGGTAGGTGTGTCTCTATTCCTTAAGCACTTTGGTGGGTGGGCGCTGCAACTGTACCTTAGGCTCCCAATGCATGTACCTGTACAGATTGGTAGGTGTCACTATCCTCAGACCCCTATGGCAGGAGGCTAGGTGGTTTGCGTGGAGCTTCAGCCCTCAGTTCCCTGTTCTGGGCCAGTGAGGGCTCTGTTTATTACCCAGAGATATCAGACCTGGGAAACTTGTCTTTCCAGTAATCCGCTAAAACAATTACTGTCAGATCCCTATCAGAATTGCCTTTGCATTATAATAGTCACCTTGTTCCCTGTAGGGATGAAAGCCCAAGACTGTGGATCTCATATGCTTGGCTGGAGCTGGTTCTGTATTTTCAGTCCAATTTCGGGAAGTCAGGGAAGGATTTTTGGTCCCTGGGTTTTTTGTAGCTGCTTCTCTCATGCCAGGAGAATTGGTTAGGAAAAGACCAAAAAAAAAAAAAAACCCACAAACAACAACAAAAAAAACCTGCAGAACACTTCATTCTCTGGCTCAGGAAATTCCAATGTTAATGAAGCCACCTGGGAAGGGGAGGGGAGGGATCAGGTAGATAGGAGAGAGTAGCACCCAGAAATACAGACAAAGTTACTTTTCTTTCTTGGCGATGACTGTTTTATCTGAGATTCCCGGGGGGCGTGTAGCCTGTGTGCGTTGGCTGGGTCAAGATTGCCCCTGAGGGTCAGGCCCGTGTCCTGTGCTTGTGCTGTCTCAGAAGCCGTGGTCAGTTCCTCCGCTCCCAGTCCAAAGCCCAGTGCAAAGGTTCCCCAGCTGAGACGCTGCACTCCAGGCTCTAAAACCAGTCGCTGCCTCCCCGTGATTTCTCCTCCTGTCAGCCACGTCGCTGCGCTGCCTGCGTGAACTGGCTGGGCTTCCCCCGAGGTCACTTCTGGGGGCTAGGGCTGCATACCATGTTTATGCCGTCTAAGGATGCCATGCTCAGCTCCCCATCTTCCAGTCCAAAGCCTGGTGCCAAGGTTTTCTGACTGGGACACTGGCTCCAGGCTCCGAAAACAGTCATTGCTTCCCCGTGGTTGCTCGTTCTCAGTCTCTGTCACTCAGATCAACTCTTTAGATCTGTGTTTGATGGTCAGAGTTCATAGATTGTCATGTATGTGATCGATTCACTTGTTTTTCCAAGTCTTTGTTGCAAGAGGGATCTGAGGTAGCTTCTACTTAGTCAGCCACCTCGGCCCCCTAAGCTGCAGCCATTTTTGACTGATGTTCAGCAGAATTTTGCTTGCATGTGATATTATTGGTATTGTTCTATAATTTCCACATTCGGTTGGATCACCTTTCTTGGGAATAGGCATAAATATGAATCTCTTCCAATCAGTTAGCCAGGAAGCCGTCTGCCATATTTCTTGGCATAGACGAGTGAGCACCTCCAGCACTGCATCTGTTTGTTGAAACATCTCAATTGATATTCTGTCAGTTCCTGGAGCCTTGTTTTTCACTAATGCCTTCAGAGCAGCTTGGACTTCTTCTGTCAGTACCATCGGTTCCTGATCATACGCCACCTCTTGAAATGGTTTAATATCGATTAATTCTTTTTGGTATAATGATTCTGTGTATTCCTTCCATCTTCTTTTGATGCTTTCTGCTTCATTTAATATTTTCCCCATGGAATCCTTTACTGTTGCAACTCGAGGCTTGAATTTTTTCTTCAGTTCTTTCAGCTTGAGAAACGCCAAGCATGTTCTTCCCTTTTGGTTTTCCATCTCCAGCTCTTTGCACATGTCATTATGATACTTTATTTTGTCTTCTCCAGAGGCCCTTTGAAATCTTCTGTTCAGTTCTTTTACTTCATCAATTCTTCCTTTTGCTTTAGCTGCTTGACGCTCAAGAGCAAGTTTCAGAGTCTCCTCTGACATCCATCTTGGTCTTTTCTTTCTTTCCTGTCTTTTCAGTGACCTCTTGCTTTCTTCATGGATGATGTCCTTGATGTCATCCCACAACTCGTCTGGTCTTCGGTCACTAGTGTTCAATGCGTCAAATCTATTCTTCAGATGGTCTCTAAATTTAGGCGGGATAACTCACGGTCATATTTTGGCTCTCGTGGACTTGCTCTGATTTTCTTCAGTTTCAGCTTGAACTTGCATATGAGCAATTGACGGCCTGTTCCACAGTTGGCCCCTGCCCTTGCTCTGACTGATGATATTGAGCTTTTCCATTGTCTCTTTCCACAGATGTAGTCAATTTGATTTCTGTGTGCTCCATCTGGCAAGGTCCATGTTTATAGTTGCCGTTTATGTTGGTGAAAGAAGGTATTTGCAATGAAGAAGTCGTTGGTCTTGCAAAATTCTATTATTCGATCTCCAGCATTGTTTCTATCACCAAGGCCATAGTTTCCAACTACTGATCCTTCTTCTTTGTTTCCAACTTTCGCATTCCAATCACCAGTAATTATCAATGCATCTTGATTGCAGGTTCGATCAATTTCAGGCTGCAGCAGCTGATAAAAAATATTCTATTTCTTCATCTTTGGTCCTAGTGGTTGGTGAGTAAATTTGAATAATAGTCATATTAACTGGTCTTCCTCGTAGACGTATGGATATTATCCTATCACTGACAGTGTTGTACTTCAGGATAGATCTTGAAACGTTCTTTTTGAAGATGAATGCAACACCATTCCTCTTCGAGTTTTCATTCCCAGCATAGTAGATTATATGATTGTCTGATTCCAAATGGCCAATACCAGTCCATTTCGGCTCACTAATGCCTAGAATATCGATGTTTATGTGTTCCATTTCATTTTTGACGATTTCCAATTTTGCTAGCTTCATACTTCATACATTCCAGGTTCCAATTATGAATGGATGTTTGCAGCTGTTTCTTCTCATTATGAGTGGTGCCACATCAGCAAATGAAGGTCCTGAAAGCTGTACTCCATCCACGTCATTAAGGTTGACTCTACTTTGAGGAGGCAGCTCTTCCCCAGTCATCTTTTGGGTGCTTTCCAACCTGGGGGAGCTCATCTTCCAGCACTATATCAGACACTGTTCTGCTGCTATTCATAAGGTTTTCACTGGCTAATGCTTTTCAGAAGTAGACTACCGAGTCCTTCTTCCTAGTCTGTCTTAGTCTGGAAGCTCAGCTGAAACCTGTCCTCCATGGGTGACCGTGCCGGTGTCTGAATACCAGTGGCATAGCTTCCAGCATCACAGCAACACACAAGCCCCCACAGTAAGACAAACTGACAGACACATGGGGAGCGAGTATATGTCTCGTTTTTATAAGCTCATTTTTTAGATAGTTTAAGTAAATGCCTGCTAATGCCAAATTAAAAACAATTTTTAAACTATTTGCTCTTTGGAATTATTCACAGTTCTAAAATGCAGTCCACACGTTATTAGAGAATTAAGTGTTATCTTTAGAGCCCTGGTTGTGCAGTGGTTAAGCTTTTGGCTGCTAACCTAAAGGTCGGCCATTCGAATCCACCAGCTGCTTCTTGGAAACCCTATGGGACAGTTCTACTCTGTCCGATAGGGTCGCTATGAATTGGAATTGACCTGACGGCAACAGATTTGGTTCAGATTTTTACTGTATTTGGTAGATGAATTTGGGTTTACCTTGAAAAACCCACCTGCAAGTGTTTTAAAAGTTTCCATTCATGTGCCACAGTCTCCTTAGACAGCTGACTGTCCATTAACCACACCACATCCCAATGACAACCTTGTCCGTCCCCTATGGCAGTAATCACTCTTCAATTTTAATGCCTTCCAGGCAATGGACAGCTTCGACGTGTATGTCACTAAACATTGCACGTTAAAATTTTCTCCACACAGTTCTACCCCTTCAGGGATTCTGGCCCGGAGCCCTGTTGTGACTACGGAGCGCAGCAGGATTTCTCATCTTTCTCTCAGAGGTGTGGCTAAGATGACTACCTCTTGGGTAAGGTTTATATTTGGAAAGAGCACAGATATCTTCAGGAAGGATTTTCTAGAAATACAACTGCCCAAGTGAGTTATATAGATTTTGTATGTAAACAAAACACTGAGTAGTTGATCCAGAGGCAATGCTAGTTGTAAAGACACCTGTTTTGTAGACAACTGGTGTTTTTGGCTGATTCAAAATCAAGTCTCCAATTCCCACCCCCACCCCAGTGCACACACAAGTGTACAGACAGTTGCCAGGGCTCACCTGGGAGTACCCCCCTGTGCAGCTGAGCCTTGGTGAACTGCCATGTGAATCAGCAGGGACAGAGGCGTGACTAGAGACACTCCAGCTTCAGGGCTGACTGGAAAGTAAGTCTAATGAATGTTCTTGCTTATCACGAGTTGGTAGTGGTGATGATAATGGTGATGGTGGCTTGTTTGTGCTGTATTTTAGAGTGTGTGTAAAGCCCTGTTCCATAAATTCTCCTACAATGTCCACAGCTTTCACCTGGCCCCAGTGTCCATGGACTTTGGTAGGGTTATTCTAAAAATATTCTAAAGAAAATAATTACATGACTAATAAGGGTCGCTATGAGTCGGAATCGACTCGACGGCACTGGGTTTTTTTTTTTTTAATAAGGAGAAGAAAAACACTCTAATTTTTAAAAAGTGGGTAAAGTACATGATGATATACAAAAGAAATGCAAGTAACTAGTAAGTATATAAGGAGCCCTGGTGGTACAATGGTTAAGCACTCAGCTGCTAACCAAAAGGTTGCTGGTTCAAACCCACCCAGGGATTCTGAGGGAGGAAGACTTGGCAATCTGCTTCTGTAAAGATTACAGCCAAGAAAGCTCTATGGGACAGTTCTACTCTGTCTCATGAGGTCACTATGAGTCAAAAATTGATTTGACGGTACATAACAACAAATATATGAAAACTGGTACAAAAAAATCACAAATATAGGCAAGTTAAAACAATTAGATGCCGTATTACCTACAAGACTAGCAAAAATTAAAAATTATGTAAATAACCAATGTTGAGGGACTGGTTTTGGTTGCAAATAGTAGAAAACCTAGTTGAAAGTGGCTTAAAAAGATATGAATAAATATGCTGGCTCAGAAACCAAAAGGCCCATGGTGGACCCGGCTTCCGCAGTAACTGGACTGGTTGTAGTGTTCAAATGATCCCAACAGAATGCAATTTGTCTTCATCCTTTCGCTCTGTTCCATGCTGTTGCTAAGGAGCCTGGTAGCACAGTAGTTAGGTGCTCAGCTGCTAATCTAGAGGTCAGCGATTCTAACCCAAGAGCCGCTCAGCGGGAAAAAGATGTGGCTGTCTATTTCTGTAGATATTTACAGCCTCGGAAACTGTGTGGGGCAGCTCTGCTCTGTCCTCTGGGGTTGCTAAGAGTAGGAGTCATCTTGACAGCAATGGGTACGTGTTGCTGTTGTTCTCAAATGCCAAGCAGTAGCAAGATGGTAGCAGGAGCCCAGGCCTCTGCATTCGTTCATGTTTTAAGTTCAGTTGGGAAAAAAAAAATTATTTCTAGAAGTCTGAGCGAAAGTCCAGTTGAAAGGCTTTGACTCTGATCAGGTCACCATGGCCAGGGGGATGTGTGCTCCCATTCAGGCTGGTGGGCTACTGCCCTAGCCTCAGAGTTGGTAGTGGGGTGTGGTCACCAGAACCACAAGGGCCAAAACTGGGAAGCAAGCAGCTTCCAGAAGTAAGTCAGGACATTGTTTCCAGAAAGGCAGGTGTGTGCTGGGCCACAGAGCAACAGAGGCTGTGAGAGTTGGCCTGAGCGCGGGTCAGTGAGCACCTCATATGCAGCTGAAGAACGTCAACTTTGCAATAACATTTCTGGAAGATAATTTCATGATAAGGGTAATAAAACCTTCCAAAATACCCACACCTTTATATCTAGGTTTTTTAAATTTTTCCCCTAAATATTTATTCAGCAGAAATAAGTGAGTGTACGTGTAAGGATGTGCATACAAAACAGCAAAAAGAAGAAACGTATTAGCCTCCTATGGCGGCTAGAGCAAGGTGTCACACATCTGGGGGCTAAGGCAACAGAAACGTATTCTCCCACAGTTCTGGAGGGTAGAAATCTGAATCCTTGGTGTCAGCAACGCCATACTCTCTTCTAAGACTCTAGGGTAAAACGCTTCCTTATTCCTCTCAGCATCTGGTATCCGGGGCATTCCTTGGTTTGTGGTAGCATAAAGCCAATCTGCCTCCATCTTCATGTGGCTGTCTTCCCTCTGTGACTCTTCCCTTCTTAGTACATTAGTCATGCTGGGTTAGGGCTCGCCGTGTTCTAGTACAGCTTCGTGTCAACTAACTGATGATAGCTGCAAAGACTCTATTTCCAAATATGGGCACAGTCATAGGTGTGGGGATTAAGACTGAAAGGTACCTTGTGGGGGGGGGTTCACAATTCAACCCATAACATGGAAGAACACTAAGCATTCTATACCTGTACCTGTACCTGTAGTTGTACCTGCACCTGTACCTGTACCTGTACCTATGCCTATGCCTATACCTATCTCCATCTCTTACTCTATCTATCTCTATACCTATTTATCTATCTCTATCTATATAGGTATATAAGCATTAAAAGATAGTCATAAACAGGAAAACATAAGTTATAAAAAAATTAACATCTTTGTAAAATGTGTAAATAGGTACATGTACAAAAATGTCAGAAAGACTAAACAAAAGATTTTTATTAGTGGCTATTTCTTCATTAGGGGACTACAGATAACACATAGTTTCTTGTTTCCTGCTTATTTGCACTAATCTTCCTAGCATGATCATGAATGGTTTTTTGCCAAGAAACGGAATTGCAGTGGTCATAGTCCACAGTATGCCTGGCTTCTACTCCTTCTCAACATTGAGTGGGTCTGTATTTTGCTGATTACGGTTCAGAAGAGCAGTTAGGAGTGAGGGACAAATGAAGTGGAGTTATGATTTAGGGGGAAAAAATCTTCAGAAAACTTCTCCCTGAGGAAGTGAAATCTCTTACAAATGTAAACCTCACCCAAGAGATGTTTATTTTAGCCATGCATCTGAGAGGTAAGTGAGCAATCATCTTACGTCCACACCTTGCGGATAATCCACTTACCACAGGAGACTGTAGCAAATAAGGAAATGAAATAAGCCGTTTGCCAGAATGAAATCATCCTAAAAAAGAAAACAACACCTACATGATTCTGCTGGTTGGAGACCATGTTTAACATGAAAGTTAAGGTAATAGATTTTTTAAATATATATAAATGTCTGAATTGCAAATCTAAGTACACAATTACCAGCGTCATGAAGAAGAGTTTTCCATATATTTTGTGCCTAGAGACTTAAAAAATTTAGAGTGCTTCCCAAGACGCAAACTGAGACCTCTAGACTGCTACATGTTTGTGTTGATTTGCGTCCTATGTCGTTGGTAATTTTGGGAAGGGAATTAAATGGGTGGAGAGGAAGAAAACAGTTGTGAAACCACTGGGTTTTACCAAAAATAAAATTATTATAAATACTAACAATAATACAGTCTTGAACCCCTAAGCAAAGCTCTGAGAATATTCAAGCCCATTTCTAATTTTTAAATTGGTCACATATTAGCTTTGGTTTTAAAATACCTTATACTTAAATGTTTTCACATATAGGAAAATCTGCTCCGTCTAGACTCTCTAAATACTCAGGAAATTAGAACATAAAATAATAGCTTCTTCATCAAGTAAAAAATTAAATTCTTAAAAAATACACTTTATTTGGAAGCAATCAGAATAGTAGAAATTCTCTACCTGAAAGCATAGCTGCTTCTGTGGCTCTGGAGTGAGAGTGTCTTCTCGCCACTCAAAACTGGATGGTCTTCTAGCTTTCCTAACGTGGTACTGCGGGCAATATCTGCTTGGCTTCATTATTGACTTTGGTTTTCTGCCAACGGTTTCAGCATTTTGTCCTGTCAACATATTCCATGAACCTCCCAACCCTGTATTCATTGATCTTTTTTAATAGATTAACTATTTGATGAGAATCAAAACAAAACCAGACCCATTGCCGTCAAGTCGATTCTGACTCATAACCACCCTACGGGACAGAGTAGAAGTGCCCCATAGGGTTTCCAAGGAGCGGCTGGTGGATTCCAACTTCTGAGCTTCTGGTTAGCAGCCGAGCTCTTAACAATTCACGAGCCGGTTTCCACTCTTTACAACGTTCCTAACATCCTCAGTCATCTGGAGTGATGCAGCTTAAAGCTCATCTAATTGGAGTTCTTCCATTAGAGTTACCTGGAGTACAACTGACCAAGAGGTGGGCATGGAGCCCTGGTGGCGTAGTAGTTAGAAACTCGGCTGCTAAGCAAAAGGTCAGCAGTTCAAATCTACCAGCCGCTCCTTGGAAGCCCTATGGGGCAGTTCTACTCTGTCCTATAGGGTTGCTCTAAGATGGAATTGGCTCAACACAAACAGGTTTTGGTATGGATAGTTCACTTCAGAAGTGCTTCTTAATAAATGCCATCTATGCCTTCCTTGGAAACCCTGGTGGTGTAGTGGTTAAATGCTACGGCTGCTGACCAAAGGGTTGGCAGTTCGAATGCACTAGTCGTTCCTTGAAAACTCTATGGGGCAGTTCTACTCTGTCCTATAGGGTCACTATGAGTCGGAATCAACTCGACGGCACTGGGTTTGTTTTTTTTTTTTGGTATGCCCTCCTTGACCCCAGTCAAAGAAATATATAACACGAAATTTTAGATTTGAAAGGGACTTGATCAGTGTTTAGGTTCTCCTCCCATCCAATGCAGGCAATGCGCTATATCGGGGTGGGCAAACAACAACCCATGGACCAAATCTGACCTGGTGCCTGTTTTTGTAAATAAAGTTTTATTGGAACACACCCTCACCCATTTACATATTGTTGGTGACTGTTTTTACCCTCTACTACGGAGCTGAGTAGTTGCAATAGAGACTGATGGCCTACAAAGATGAAAATATTTATTATCTGGACCTTTACATAAAAAGTTGACTGACCTTTAACCTACAGCACTCCTAGTGTTGAATTTAATATTCCCTGTCAGGATGCTCAACTGGGGTGAAATGTAATAGCTGTCCAGGGAGCAAACTCTTGTTCAGGGAGCTTTATTATTACTATTTTTTTTTTTTTTTACGAAAAAGTCATCCTTACAACTCCTGTCCTTTAGTCCTAGACTTACCTACTATATCCACATAAAATAATATATTCTCCTTTCTGTGCTTCTTTAAATATATAAAGACCATAATCACTTGGCCACTAATAACACCAAAACAAATATTCTCTGGTTTCTAACTGTTCTCCAAAATTTGGTACATCATCCTGGTTAGGAAATCAGATGTTTAGGGAGTTGATTCTTAAACAAATAATTTATGTGTATTACTGCAACACAGAACTGTGTTTACGAGAAACGTAGAATAATGTGGCCAAAAGCTGAGAGCTTTAACCACTGTGCCACCAGGGCCTCCTTCTGTGCTCTATTGCATCCCAACTGTGAAGTCACCTAAACAGTTTTTTTTTTTTTTTAATTTAAAAGATGGGAGAGAAAACGGTGTTTGATAATTCCTTCTATGTGTATCCCATGTTGGAGTAAGCAGCAAACAACCACAAGTAACAACCACGGTATCTCACTCAATTCGGAAAGATTTATTTCTTGCGCAGTGTCACAATCCAGCATGGGCTGCTGGCTCTTTGTTGACTTCCCTCTAAGCGGTGAGTCAGGGGGTCAAGCTCCTTTTACCTTGTGATGCCACCACCTTCAACATTTCGCCTCCACAATCACCATAGAAGCACGCCAGGCCTGGAATGGCCTACATCACATTTGCCCAGATTCCATTGCCAGGAGTCAGTCACCCCAGCCTGACTGCAAAAGGGGCTGTGAAATGTCTTCTGGAATTTTGGGGTAGAAGAAATGGGATTGGTGAGCCTCATTCATATAATATTTACATGCTCATGATGGAGTGGAAGTCCAGGCAATTAATGCTAAATAATCTTCTAAGAAAGCCCAGTGATTATTATAAGAATCTACGTGATCTAGACCACCCCCCTACACACACACACTACACACACACACACACACACACACTCTTACACACATCTGCACATACTTGCACTCACACACACTCCAACAGGCTCACACACACGGTCACACACACTCACATTCACCCACACACACACCCACACACTTACACACAGTCACACGCACTCACAGTCCCACACACACACACACACACACTTGGTTCCCTCTTTTCCTTTGCTCCCTCCCAATCCCCCCTCGTTGGCCTTGATCCAGCCTCTCTGGCCTCCCCAAGGCTCTGAGCCATCAGAGGTTCTCCAGCTCAGGTCTGCACGTCCCCTCTCCTGGATGCCCTTCTTCTGGAGACACAGCTGGCTCTGTGTGACCTCTGCTCCAGTGCCATCCCCTCAGAGGTGCCATCCTTAGATATCCCATCCGAAGGGCACTCCCCATCATGCTCCCTCTTTAACATATTTTATTTTTCTTAATAGCACTTATCACTACCTGACATAGTGCTGTTTGCTCACTTATGTATTATTTCTGTGCCACCCACTACTCCTACCACCTTGCAAAAACAGGATTAGCACGGGAGGGCTGCAAGTTCAGTTTGCGTGCTCTCTTTCCCCAGGGCACAGGACAGAGTCTGGCACAGTTTTAGTGAAATTAGGTGAGTGAAATGATGACTAAATAAGTGAGTAATGAATTAAATGTCCTTACTGGGTCACTGTCCACAAATATAAAGGATGTATTACAAAACTATGAGTCAGAATCGACTCGAAGGTTTTTTGTTTGTTTTTTAACAAAACAAAGGCAAAACAGATTGAGGCCAGGTGAGTCCCTTTGCCTACAGCAGTGGGCCATCTCCTTATCGTGTGAGAGTTAAAATCAGCCTTGGGAGGTAAGATCAGCTCTGGGTCTTAGATGACACTGAAAACGACTACTGGGGATAAGAAGCCAGACAGGTCGTAATTCCCCTGAATGTCGCTTGGTGGGAGTAGAGGTCTTCTTGAGGCTCCATCCACCTGCATCAGCTTGATGCACTGCAATCCTTGGCGTTCACAGTCCACACTGCCCGTGGCAGCAATGATTAATCAAGGCACGTAAGGCTGAGAACACTCAAGCGCGATTACGTTCTACCACGATGTGCCCACATGGAAAATTAATTGCACCTGAGTGGTGTAAAAGTCTTAATTTACTGTACTTTCCTAAGCACGAAACTTAAAAATCTGGATGTATTTGAGAGAGAAAGAAAATAAATCCTACAAGTGGCGTAGTGGTTAAGGGCTACAGCTGCTAACCAAAGGATCGGCAGTTCAAATCCACCAGGTGCTCCTTGAAAACTTTATGGGGCAGTTCTACTCTGTCCTATAGGGTCGCTATGAGTCAGAATCAACTCGACGGCACTGGGTTTTTTTTTTGTTTTTGTTTTTTGTTTTTCGGTTTTTATACATATCTGTTGCTGTGGGGTCAATTCTAACTCATAGCGACCCCACAGGGACAGAGTAGAACTGCCCACAGGGTTTCCAAGATTGTAATCTCTAAGGGAGCAGATTGCCACATCTCTCTCCTGGTTCTAGTTACAGTATCTTAAACTTAAAACATTCTAGAAATGACACTTTATGAAGTCTAAATACTGTGATTTTTAAAATTTCTGATTAGGTCTGTAATGTCTATAAGCCCCTTTTGGAAGAAAATCAGAAAGCTTATCATGGGTCATCATGTGGAAATAGGAGTTTTAGTTTCAACGAAATATGTTGTGTTTGGTCGAGTCAGTTCTGATTCATAGCAACCCTATACGACAGAGTAGGACTGTCCCATAGGGTTTCCTAGGCTGTGATCCTCATGGGAACAGATGGCCAGGTCTTTTCTCCCATGGAGTGGCTGATGGATTCAATGATATTTTGGTTAGCAGCTGAGCACCTAACCATTGCGCCACCAGGGCTCCTTCAATGAAACATAAGTTGACTAATACAGGAAGGATGGGGAACAGTAAATGTGAACCCCAACAGGAAGAAATTATGGGTATAGAGGAGGGACAACAACGTAAAGGAGAAAGCAAGCACCTATAGCATGTACCTTCTAGGATAAAAACAGACAGCACCTAACGACAGTGAGATAAAGACGAGCAGGAGTAGGAGTGACTAAAGGCTGGGACCTAACCTATCAATTAAATTTGGTCAAAAAAGAAATAACCCACTTGATGGATTTCTGGACAAGAAACTGAGAAAAGAATGCGACCAGACGGTAATTACAGCTGAGAGATTTGTCCCTGAAATTTGCAATACAGCCAGTACGAAGGAAAACCAGGAGGAGCCCGGTTTAATTAGAGCGGGAAATTGCCACTGATTAGCCTGGGGACACATCAAGGCGGGTCTAAGAAATGAGATTGTTTTGTTAGGCTGCACCTATCTGTATTCTGAATCGAAGCACTGTGCATTTGATCTGCCTGCTGTCTAGAAAGCATGGAAACCCTGCCTTTTCTCGAACTGCGCTGCACTTACATGGCTGGCAGTCATAGGAATGTGCTGATAACCCCCTCTGAAGGAGCACCACTGAACAGCACAAAGAAACGAACGTACAGATCTAAAGTCTTGTCTGAAGAGTGGGGTCTCTGTCTTCATTCTGCCGCAGACCTGACCTACATTAAGCTGTTTTGGTTATAAGTGACAGGCAATTAGCTTAAGCAAAACGGCTCTGTACTGGCTCTTGAGTTCCAATTAGGAATGAATGTCTGCACAGTGAACAAGTCAGAAATGCAGCTGAACTCAGCGTCACCTGACACGTGGCACTCGGACTGCGTGAGGATTCTCCTCATTTCTTATCTCTCCTTCTTCTCTACTCAGCTGTTTCATTGCCTCTCCTGTCAGCTGCCCCAGAGCGTCACAGCCTGAAGTTCCCACCAAAGGAGATTAACTCTCTTCTTCAGTGCCAGCTGGAAGACCCCAGGGAAAGAGCTCTGATTTGACCCTGCTTGGGTCAGTCAACTTAAGAGGTTGGGATAACCTAAGAACTTGGTAGCTCCAATCATAACTACATATTTACAGCATGTACATGCTGGAGAGGAGCCTTGGTGGCACAGTAGCTAACGCACCCGTCTGCTAACCAAAGGGTTGGTGGTTCAAACCTACCAGCTGTTCTGTGGGTGAACGATGTGGCAGTCTGCTTCCGTAAAGATTTACAGCCTTGAAAACCCTATGTGGCATTTCTACTCTGCCCTATAGTGTCACTATGAGTCAAAATCGATGGCAACCTTTTTTTTTTTTTTTGCAGTAGACCAAGCATTTAAAAATATACCTACTTCACTCTTCTTATTAGATGATGGGAAAAAAGACATTTGATCTTTTATAGACATTCTAGGGGCCCTGGTGGCACAGTGGTTAAGAGCTTGGTTTCTAACCAAAAGGTCGGCAGTTCAAATGCACGAGCCATTCCTTGGAAACCTCATGGGGCAGTTCTACTCTGTCCTATGGGGTCACTATGAGTCAGAATCGACTTGATGGCAATGGGTTTGGTTTTTTTTGTATATACATTCTAGGGTAAAAATTGATTTTTTTTTTTTGCGATCAGCATCTGTTAATTATGAAACTGGTCAGTTGGTCCAGAAACTGACATTTGTCACTTGTCTGTGCTGATGACTGGGACACCAGTTCAGTAGTCCAACACCCAGAGGAGTCCCCTGACTACAAATGCTGGGACCCAATGATGCTCTTGGTTTTATGGATTCCCAGGTAGCCCTGGATTTCCCTTTATCCGCTATGAGCTGAGCAAAACGCTCTGGTGTTTCTTCTCTTTCTCTAGTTTCTTCTTCAGAGTCTAGGCACAAGGAACATTTTGTAAGAAAGCCAGAGTGTCATCAGTGACATCCATTCAAAAGTGTTATTTCTTTTATTATCCATTAAGAATCAGCCACCCATTAATCTACCTTTTATCTGTATTTCAAACTGACATCGATTCTTAGAATAAAATGTAGCACCCTGTCTAAAATGTAACTTATTTTTCTTGATAGATCTCTGTCAAGCAGCAATGGCACAGGTAAGAAGGGACACAAGCAGGTATTTCACCATCCTCTTATTAAAAAAAAATCAGGACCTGCATTTTGATACTGCAGAACATCACACAATTTTTCAACCTTAATTTTGACACTGCTTAAATGAATTACCAGTTAAAACATGAATCAAAGTTATCCTGGGGCTAAAAATTCAACCCCAAAGTAATGCTTTATTTTGATTTAATTTAGTGTCTACTGTAGGTTCACAGAAAAAGAAAGAGGCAAAGGTTAAACTGAAATGCATAAAACTTAGAAATAATACTAATTTTCATCAATAAGACCACAATTATCCAAAACCATCTGGGAACAAGATTTTCTACATATATCCATTATCTAGACAACAAGGTTAACTATTTGATGGAAAACGTTTCCAACTGTATCATACTTCCTCGACTTTCATCATTATTTCTGGGACTAGGTCGTCTGCACTGTGGCTTTTGGGGACAACGGAGTATCTGAAGCTGCTGACTGTCGTAGATACCACTGGCTGTAGTGGGTTTAATTTCCTAACCTCTTCCTTTGGTAGCTATTAGAGAACACATATCCCACACTATTGCTGTTCTATTTGCTATTGCCTTGGGAAATTTTTTAAAAAATCAATCTTCTTAGAATTGTTGATTAAAAGAAGTTATTTAAAAGCCACTGAATGAGGCAATAGAGGTATTGTCTGTGGAATTAAAATTCCAAGAATGTGTACCAGTTATCAGATTTATAAGCATGTTCTGGATAATTGGATTTATTAAATATAGATGAATGGCTTCTTTTTCTCTTTAAAGACGAGAAATTCTAGAAGAAATATGGCTAGATCAGAGACAAAAGGCCCAAGTTCTACTGAAACATCTAGTTACAGGCTTGAGCTCTACAAAGCAGTGGCATATTGTTGCAGAAAGTGTATCAGATTTGGAGTGGAGAGATTTAGCGTATGTACTTCTATCTAATTCCAGGTTAGTCACCAACTAGTGGCATTACTTTGAGCAAAAACTTAGTTTCTCTTTGATTTCATTCTCTTACTTCTAATGCAAAAAAGTATAACTAGATCAGCTCCAAAAAACAACACAAAAGATAAACCCATTGCTGTTGAGTTGATTCCAACTTATAGCGACCCTGTAGGATATGGTAGAATTGCCCGCATAGGATTTTCAAGAAGCAGCTAGTGGATTTGAACTGCTGGCCTTTTGGTTGGCAGCCAAACGCTTAAACACCGCACCACCAGGCCCCAGATTAGCTCCAGGAACCATTAATAAAGCCTGGAGGCACTGCGAAGGAGTGGGGATTACCAAAAGGAACATCTCCCAATAAGATACGATACATAAAGGTAACTGTGATGTTATGGGAGCCCTGGGGACACAGTGGTTAAAAGCTCAGGCTGCTAACCAAAAGGTTGGAGTTTGGATAGACCAGCCGCTCCCTGGAAATCCTATGGGGCAGTTCTACTATGTCCTACAGGGTCGCCGTGAGTTGGAATAGACTTGATGGCAATGGGTACAGGTGATGTTACAAAAAATGAAATGAGTGCTGTAAGTTCACAGTCAAAAGAAAAACTGAAAAGAATTTATGAATCAACCTGTAAATCATCTGCTCTAGGTAATAAAATCTGAAAAGTGCTATAATAATCATTTTTCTCATAACTGATGCCACTGATATAATTAAGAAACTTCAGGCTTTAAGTCAAAATACTTAATTACTCACCCTTTTCAAATTTTATGTAATATGTATATAAACCCACTCACTGCAGTCGAGTTGAATCGACTCTAAGGTAATGGGTTAATATGTGTATACACATATGTAAGTTTCTGAGTCAGTCGGAATACTCTAAGAAAGATCTGGGGCTTCCATTAAATTATATCCTTTGGGTCCTTCAAGTAAAACTGAAATAGCCTATGATCCCGCTACGGAGAAATCTGTTATCTTCTTATCCAGATACTGAGATCGGCTAAATCAACTCAACACGCGGGGCTGAGACCAGGGGTAGCAACTATGGCGATGATTAAAATACAAGAACGCCTGCTTTGGTAGACTTGACTCCAAGGTAAGTAGGGACATGAAAAATGAGGTCAGGGATTAAGAGTACTGCATGAATGATCTATAAAGTTTAAATGCCAAGTTTCTCTGTTTTCAAAGTAAGGGCATAACCCAAAAAAAAAATAGTTAGGATTCACTGAAGTTTCTCTTCTTCAACTTGATCCAGATGCCATTATATGGACGAAGAATCAGCTCTCCTGTCAGACCGAGCTCTTCTCTTTTCTGGTTGCATTCAACCCAAAACCGTCTCAGTATGCAAGAAAGAATGGTCTTTTCTTCAATAATTGCAAACTTTTGACCTTTAAATAAAAATAAATACCATCATTTTAATGGTAGATATTTCTCAAATGTGAGAAATAACAGGCCTTATTAGAGGAAGCAAGCAATTTTATTTTTTCAAAAGAAGGCCCTAGGAGAATCGGAATCACTTGGGATGCTTGCTAAAAATGAAGATCCTTAAGCACCTGCTCCATCTCTCCCAGGTATCTAAACAGCTGGGGAGGGGCCAGGGAATCTGTATTTTAGCAGTACCCAGGATGAATCCTAGACTCACCCAAGCCTGACAATCACTACTGTAGATAGCTTTCTTATTGGGCCTTTAATTTTCTATAGAGTCACCAAATATACTTCTTATTTACCCATTTCATCTAGCCTCATTTTACTAATGTCTGCATTTTTATAATTTACATTTTATACGAATGATAAATTTACATAGATAATAAAATGCTGGAGACACGAAAGCCCACAGTGTTTATAATGGGCAGTGACGTGCATTCGTTTTAAGTATTTCAGTTGGCCATGCAGTAGGCAGTCTTTGTTTTGGTTTTGCAAAATGCCATCCTTAAAAGCAGAAAAGAAAAAAATTCAGTTAGACATAACCTAATTGTACAAATAAGTCTTCCAGCAGAACAAACTACACTCCCCTGCAGTCCAAACTCTGTGAAACATTTTAAACTCCACTTTGAAACTGATTATGCTTTATGATAAAAAAAAACGAAAGCAAACCCAGTGCCGTCCAGTCTATTCCAATGAATAGCAACCTACAGGACAGTGTAGAACTGCCCCATAGGGTTTCCAAGGAACGACGGGTGGATTCCAACTGCTGACCTTTTGGTTAGCAGCCGTAGCTCTTAATCACTGCTTTGTGATAGTAATATTTTAAAACTATAATGAATAGTACAGTGGCAGAAAAAGGAACACTGTTTTTAAGACTGTCATGTACGGGCAATGTCACGTTACAGCTCAAAGAAATTATTGTGAGAAACCCACTCCCATGCAGGCCTCAAAGTTCAAGCCAGTTCTGCTGGATACGAACCTATACAATTTCTGGGGCCAGCAGAGAAGGGCACATACGCATACGGATGGCGTCCTTGCATATTCTCTGGAAGGAACCGTTCTGGCTGGAACTCCTCAGGATCTGGGAAGTATCTTGGGTCTCTGTGCAGAGCATAGGCGAGGATGACGGCTTCAGTGCCTTTCGAAATTTTGTAGCCCGCTGTCAAGGAACAGGCAAGATGCCGTGAGAATGGAGCAAGGCAGATATTTTAAAAAATAGGTTCTCCCTAATATTCTAATTCTAGAATACTTACCGACTTCACAATCTTCATTAAGAGTCCGGGCAAATAAAGGAACAGGAGGAAAAAGACGAAGGCTCTCCTTAATAACACATTCCAGATATCTGAGTTTCTTCAGGTCTTCTAAGGTAGCAGGACCCTCAGACTTTCCTGAGTAAATAGTACATAAGACCAAGGCGATTCAAGAGCTGCTCGGGTGTGGGGTGGGGGCCTCACAGAATGCATTAATCAACTAAATGCTAAACACCTACAGCTCTAAAGGAGAATTTCTAACATGGAGCCCTGGTGGTACAGTGGTTAAGAGCTATGGCTACTAGCCGAAAGGTTAGCAGTTCAAATTCACCAGCCACTCGTTGGAAACCCTATGGGGCAGTTCTACTCTGTCCATGAGTGAGAATTGGGTTTTATAATCAAAACAACATGGGACACTATGTTAAGTGAAAGAAGCCATACGCAAAGCATCACATATTGTATGATTCCATTTATATGAAATACAAAGAAGAGGTAAATTTTTGGAGACCGAAAAGAGGTTAGTGGCAGCCAGAAGTTGGGAGGAATGCCTGGGGAACGAGGAGTAACTGCTTAATGGGTATGAAGTTTCCTTTGGGGCGGTAAAATGTTCTGTGACTAGACAGACGTAACACGGAACAAATTTGCATGTACTTAATGCTAGTGAACAGTGCTCTTTAAAATGTTTAATTTTACGTTACGTGAATTTTACCTCATTAAGGAAAAAAACAGCATAAGGAGTCAATACTTGCACTTCAATACCCAAAGATTAATGGCCTCAAAACATTTTAGAACTAATGTTGGGAGTAGAAGACTGAGGCTTAATAAGCATAAAACCTGAGAAGCCCAGAACAAAGGTTGTAGTCGTAAATTATTGCACTGCTAATTATGTGAGATCAAAGAGCATCTGCGAGACCAGTAATGAGGATACAAAAGGTGTGAGCCCATTCTAACAGACCTCCGAGCTTTTAGAAGAACAAATTTACACACCAGGGACAATCTGAGAGAAATTAAAAATGATACAGAAAAAAATAAAAGGGAAGGAGCCAGAAAGTTTAGTTTGTCTCCATTCTACAAAATAGTCTTAGTTCTTGATGTGAAATTCTACCCTTCACATAATCTGAACATCAAACTGTGTTTCCAGCCTCATCTCTCAATACATTCTACCAAATGTCCTTCATTCTGGCTGCCCCTCACGGTTCCCTATCACCCTCCAAAATGGAAACCTTTCCATTTCTGTTGTGGACTGAGTTGTGTCTCCCAAAAGAAGTCCTAAGCCCTGTGCCTGTGAATGTGACTTTTGGAAATTGACTCTTTGAAGATATTATCAGTTAGGTTAAGAGGAGGTTATACTGAAGTAGGGTTGGTCCTGAGCCTATGTAACTGATGTCTTTATGAAGAGGAGAAGGTACCCAGAAATGGAAAGAACAGAGGAAGGACGCTGTGTGACAATGCAGCTGAAAGCCAAGGAGTGCTTGGAGCCACCAGAAGCTGGAAGAGAAGATAGGACAGTTCCTGTCTCAGAGCCTCAGAAGGATTCAACACAGAAGATGTCCTGATTTGGACCTCTATCTACCTGAGCTGCAGGCAATAAATTTCTGTTCTTACAAATTGCCCAGTTTGTGGTATTTTGTGGTATTGTAGCATTAGGACAGTAAGATGTGCCACTGTTCATCTAGTTTCCCTCCTCTCTACAATGCCTTCCTTCTCCTCCTTTTTTTCTTTATATTTACTCCTTTCCTTCTTCTCTTCATGAAGATGCATTCGATACCACATTGTCAGTGGGCTGAATCAAACCGTAGCCCCTTCTTCCTATTCTCCTTCTAGCTATGGGGAGCCATGTAACATGTGATTTAAAAAAAGGAAGACACCTTTGTGGTAGGCTTATGATGGCCCCAAACATATAGGGTTCTAACTAACTACAGGTTCTAATCCCTGGAAGGCGCCCTGGTAGTGCAATGGTTAAGCGGTCAGTTAAAGGTCTGTGGTTCTAACCCTCCAGCTGCTCCGCAGGAGAAAGATGTGGCAGTCTGCTCCCGTGAAAATTTACAGCCTTGGAAACGCTATGGGGAAGTTCTACCCCATCCATAGGGTCACAATGAGTCAGAAGCAACTGGATGGCAACAGGTTTTAATCCCTGGAACCTGTAAATGTTACTCTATTTGGAAAAAGCGTCTTTGGAAACGTGGTTAAGGATTTTGAGATGGGAAGATTTTCCTGGACTGCGCAGGTAAGACCCTCAAAGCCATCATAAGTGTCCTTAGAAAAGGGAGACAGAGGGAGACTCAACACACACACACACACACACACACACACACAAGGAGGTGACATGAAGACAGCCAGAGATTGGATCGACGCAGCCATAGCTACGGAATGCCGGCAGCCATCAGAAGCTAGAAGAAACAAGGAACTTTCTTCCCTGAAGCCTCCAGAGGGAGTGTGGCTATTCTGACACATTGGCTTAGTCTCAGTGAAGCTGATTTCAGACTTCCGGTGTCCAGAATTGTGAGAGAATAAATTTCTTTTGTTTTAAGCCCCCCGGGCTTGTAGTAACTTGTTACAGCAGCCACAGAAACGAGTACAACCTCCATCCCCTCCTCCTCTCTTCTTGCTTGAAGATGAACCTGATACTTGTGACAACAATCGAGAAAACAAAAGGCTGTCTGGTAAAGATGATAGAGAGAACAAAGAAAGAGCCTGGGGCCCTAGGTAAGAACTCTAAGTATCAGGCCAGGACTCCTTATCTCCAGACTGCTTATTGTATGAAAAAAATTTATCTCCTATCAACTTAATCCATTTTTATTTTCATCTGTGGCCAGATGCAATCCTATATCAAACAGCTTTTCTTGACCCCTCTAACCAGCTTCGGAGCCCTGGTGACTCAGTGGTTAAGAGCTTGGCTGCTAACCAAAAAGTCAGCAGTTAGAATCCACCAGCCACTCCTTGCAAACCCTATAGAGCAGTTCTACTCTATTCTATAGGGTCTCTACGGCTTGGAATTGATGGCAACGGGTTTGGTTTTTTTTTCCTAACTACCTTCACCTGCTCCTGTGTGCGCCCCCAAAGCACCTTCTTCATCCACTCAAACATACCCCACGATGGAACGCTTCCTGTACTTGTGTCTGGTTTGCCTGCTGAGCACTTAGAGCCCTGAGGACAATAACATTTACCCTGTATTTGCAGCATCTAGCTCAGTGCAGTCCCACGTCAGGTGGCTGGTAAATGTCTGGATGCAGGCATTTAGATTAGAAAAACACATGGATGACGTCTTGCCAAGGAGACTGGAACTGGAAGGGATCCCATATGGGAGCCTTGCTGCTCATCATGGTGTCTTTAGAACAGATCCTACTGCTTATCCTTAACGAGCAAGGCCGACATTCGCTTTGGTGGACATGGGACCACAGTGTAACTGGTGAAGGAGCCACTCTTACCAAAGACTTCATCCAGTTCCATGTCCACTTTTTTCTGGACTTCTGGATAAGACCCCAAGAGGTACAATGACCAGTTTATTGCAGCTGCTGTCGTATCATGGCCCTGAAAATGTAAGAAAAAAAAAAGCCTAAAAAGCAGAGTTATATTCAGGTGTCTTTTCACTTGTTTACTGAGTCACATAAGGAAATTCTCCTGCTAAATGGTTTTCAACAGCTTTTCTAGAATTTAAGAGTGGAAGGCTGATCCAAACACGTGAGAGAAGCCCAGTGAACTTACTATTCCGCTGTGCCTGCTAAACACAGAAAGCAGTTTACCGAAGCACACTGCGGGCGCAGTGGAGGGGTGAAAACCTTAATATTTGGGGACCAGGACCCGGGGCATGACGGGTAGGTTAATATTAGCTTCATCTCCCTGTGGTGGAGGAAGGCACAGCGTTACAGCTTTACACCACATGCCTCCACTCAGTGTAAAGGGAAAAGGTTAACATCTCAAAGCCAGGAGAAAGAGATCATCTAGTCTGGTCGTTTTCATGGGAGTAGGAGGTCACTCCTGGGGGATGTGCGTGCGTGTGCGTGCGTGTGCGTGCGTGTGCGTGCGTATATGTGTGCATGTATGTGTGTGTATATGTGTGTGTATGTATGTATGTGCATGTGTACGTGTGTGTATGTATGTGTGTATATGTGTGCTTGTGTGCATGTGTGCATGTGTGAATGTGTGTGCCTGTGCTTGCGTGTGTTTATGTGTACATATGTGTATGTACGTGTGTGTATGTATGTGTGCATGTGTGCAGAATGTATGTGTGTGTGTGTATGTGTGCCTGGATGTGTGTGTATATGTGTACATGTGTGTACGTATGCATGCATGTATGTGTATATGCTTATGTTTTTGTGTGTGTGTATGTGTACGGGTTTGTGTATGTGTATATGAATTTGTATGTATGTATGTATATATATATTTATATACACACATGTATATGTCTGTAGAGGAGCCCTGGTGACACAGCGATTACACACTCAGTTGCTAACCAAAAGGTCAACAGTTTGAACTCACCAGCCACTCTGTGGAGAAAGACATAGCAGCCTGCTTCCATGAAGATTACAGTCTTGGAAACCCTACTCTGTCCTGTAGGATCACTATGAGTCAGAGTCAACTCAACTGCAGCTGGTTCGGTTTTGGTTTTTGGAGATGTCTGTACACCTGTGTGTGTGTGTAAGTACGTATGCATGTGTATGTGTGTATGGATGCATGTATGTATACACCTGCATATGTGAGTGTGTGTGTGTACGTGGTGTGTGTGTAGTGTCTACACACTTGCACACAGAGCAGGCATATGAGTAGGCCTCTCCACTCCAACATCAAATAATAATAGCTGATAGTTGCTACAAGCTTGCTGTGTGCCTGGCACGATTCTCAGCACACGTTCACCTTTTATCTGGTCTAATCGTCACCACCATTCCATGAGGCCTGTGATGTGACAATGAGGACACGGAGCCCCAGAAAGGCCTGCTGAGGTGCCCAGGTCACACACCTCTAGCACACCACAGAGCTGCTTAACACTGCATTACTTCACTTTTTAGCTAGCTTAGGTGTTCAGTTTCTGCATAAAATTTATTTTCAATGAAGTACTTTGCTTTTTTAAAAAAGTTTAAAACCCCTGCACTAGCCCATCTCTCTCTTTGCATGTAGGGAACCTGTGACAGGGGCCTCGTCTGAGCAGGTCACACGGCTGATCAGTGCAAAGCCAGACCTAGAACTCAGGTCCAGACTCCTTGCCCCGCTTGCTCTGTACTGGATCGTGGAGTCTCACTCCCCCAGGAGGAACGCACCGGCGCTGCAGCAGGCTGCTGTGTGCAGAGCAGCTAACACCTGGTCCAGCGTGCAGTGAGCCACCAAAAACCACGGCTGTCTTTCACTGTCCTCCACTTTGAGGATATTACCACATATTGCTTTTTAAAAATACTTCTTTAACTTTATTTGGTAACCTACGTATACTTTGGACATGTTAACAGGAGGGATTAGTCCCTGCAGAAGGACATCATGCTTGGTAAAGTACAGGGTCAATGAAAAAGAAAAAGACCCTCAACAAGATGGACTGATACAGTGGCTGCAACGCTGGGCTCAAGCACAAAAATGATAGTGAGGATAGTACAAGACCAGGCAGTGTTTTGTTCTGTTGTACACAGAGTCGCTATGAGTCAGAACCGACATGATGGAACCTAACAACAACACATATATTGAGAGTCACTCTTTGTAATATTTAGTGTAATATTCATAATTACCTTTGTAAAAACTACTTTTTTATTTGAAGAACAGAAATCCCTTTAGAACACAAACTGGTTAAATTCTTCATTGGAGGGTTTTTATTATCTTCTTTTTCAGCCCCAGCTAAGCACTTATCTGCTAGAACTTCAAAGAGGAGGAAGTGAGAAATAGACTTGTGGGTCTGGGAGGTTAAAAGGAAGCATGAAATGATAAGGAAAACTGAGAGTAATTTCTTGCTGATTTTCTGCTTGGAAAAAGTCTGACAGACTTGAGGTTTTTTGCGGGAAAACACGTCTATCGCTGTACCCAACACTGGTCAAAACATTACTCCAAAGAAGGAAGTTGGTCTGGTACTTAATTTTCTGCTTGGAAAAAGTCTGACAGATTTGAGATTTCTTGCAGGAAAACATGTCTATCGCTGTACCCAACACTGGTCAAAGCATTACTCCAAGGAAGGAAGTTGGTCTGGTACTTAACCCAGTTCTTAAATTTTCTGTAATTTCTTAATATAATGAATCATCCTGTTATATTAAGCTACATTAAAATTTGTTTATATATTTCAAAAATAATGTTAGATTCTATAAACACCTGGAATTTGTTTAATGGTACCTGAACATAACACAGTAATATAAATTACCTCAAACATGAAGGTGTCAACTTCTTCTCGAATGTTTTCGCGACTTAGCTTGTTCCCATCATCACCAACTGCATTCAAAAGCAAGTCAAGAAAAGCTCTGCGTTTATTTTTGGTGGGGCGAGAGTCCCTCTCATGACGGTCTTTGCATTCTTCAGGGCTCTTCATTTGCCTGACCCGTTCAGCGATGACCTGTGTGATACGATTAGACAACAGGCACGTGCTTTCACTTGGGATAGGGTATAGCTTAGTAACATCTTTCCCAAGAAAAACATATTAGCTTCTTTAATTTACTTTTTCTAAACTTTCCCTGTCCTTCCTATCTCAACAATAACTTAGGATCTTACAAAAATATAGTAAAGCTTCCTACTAACGTTCAGAGCATGATTTGGTGAAACTTTTTTTTTTAATTGTGGTGAAAACATACATAACAAAGCATATGCTAACTCAGCGACGACTGCGTGTGCAATTCAGTGACACCGATTACAGTCTTTAAGTTGTGCAACCACCCTCGCAATCCTTTTCCAAAGCATTCCACCAAACACGGTGAAACTTTGAAAAAAAAATTTAATGTCAGGTAAATTCATAATTTCCAAGTGCTATTCTTGCAGTCTTTCCAATGTGAGAATACAGTAGCAGTCTTCTAAATAGTACCCTATAGATGGGTACTGAGGAAAAAGTTCAAGTAGTGGAGAGAATGCAATCATTATATCATAGACCTATTATAGGCCACTCTTAGTTGCATGTTGCATTGCAGGAAAGAAACAACAAGAACACTTAGTCATTTTCTCCATTTTTCTGTTTCTTCTGCCTAAAATGCTCCATCCTCAGGTGCCTGCCTGGCCAACTCCCTCCCCTCTTTCAGGTCTCTGCTTACCTGTCAGAGACACCTCCCTGATGCCTGCTACCCCAGTCGCCGGCACTCTCTATCTTCCTAACCCTGTTTTATTTTTCTCCATTTGATTTATCACCACCTGACATATATTTATTACTTAATGTCTTTCTACTCCAACTTGAATGGGCTATGCACATGGCAAGGAGTTTGCTTTGTTCATGATATATTTCCAGCCTCTAGAACATTGCCTGGCATTTTAAGAATGCTCAATAGATTTTGTTAAGTGAATAAAAGAATTAAAGTCCATAAACTTAATTTGGTTATACATTTCAACTTTTTCCTCCTATCAGGCAACTGATGAAGATCAAAGACCACAGCCTTCCGTATGGATTACACCTCAACATAGAGAAAACAAAAATCCTCACAACTGGACCAATAAGCAACCTCATGACAAATGGAGAAAAGATTGAGGTTGTCAAGGGTTTCATTTTACTTGAATCCACAATCAACACTCATGGAAGCAGAAGTCAAGAAATCAAATGACACATTGCATTGGGCAAATCTGTTGCAAAAGACTGCTTTCAAGTGTTAAAACGCAAAGACGTCACCTTGAGAACTAAGGTGCACCTGAGCCAAGCCATGGTGTTTTCAGTCGCCTCATATGCATGAAAAAGCTGGACAATGAATAAGGAATACTGAAAAAGAATTGACACCTTTGAACTGTGGTGATGGCGAAGAATTTTGAATATACCATGGATTGCCAAAAGAATGAACAAATCTGTCTTGGAAGATGTAAAACCAGAACGCTCC
This sequence comes from Elephas maximus indicus, assembly GCF_024166365.1. Taxonomy (NCBI): domain Eukaryota; kingdom Metazoa; phylum Chordata; class Mammalia; order Proboscidea; family Elephantidae; genus Elephas; species Elephas maximus. The sequence goes on from NC_064840.1 coordinate 80,167,550, forward strand.
TTAGAAGCAAGGATGGCGAGACTGCGTCTTACATACTTTGGACGTGTTGTCAGGAGGGAGCAGCCCCTGGAGAAGGACATTATGCTTGGTAAAGTACAGGGTCAGCGGAAAAGAGGAAGACCCTCAACGAGGTGGGTTGACAGTGGCTGCAACAATGAGCTCAAGCACAGCAACAGTTGTGAGGATGGTGCAAGACCAGGCAGTGTTTTTTTCTGTTGTGCCTAGGGTTGCTATGAATCAGCTGCAACTTGAAGGCACCTAACCACAACAACAACAACAATCAGGTAACTGACCAAATCTGCAACTAAGTTACTTAAGGGAAATGGGTCCTAAGTGCTTTAAGGGCAAAAAGACCATGTTTTATTTTGGGTGGAATTCTTGGTGCACAATTAGTCAATATTTATTAAATGAATAGTATTGTTCATTCAATCTGGAATTTACTAATTGTTGATACTAAATACACAAAATGTGAGGAAAAATGCAATTATGTTCATAGCATACAAACTGTTGGCTATTCTCCTACCACCAGATTTTGCCCCACCGTGGCCAACACAACCAGCATCTCGTTGCTCTAACATCCACTGACTAACCACTTGATCTGTTGCTGGTAGGTGTTCTTCACTGTAAGGAAGCAATCCCAAAATATTTTAAACCAAAATTTACAGCAAATATATATAAATAGGTACTTTTAATAGTAATTTAATTATAATTTGACATCTTTTCAACTGAATCTTGCTTTTTCATAAACAGACCTTTAATACAGAGACTGATATCCTATATACAAAACAACTATCTCCTCGTTTGTTTGTTCTTGAATGGGAAATAGAATAGTAATTTCTATTTGTTATTAAATAGTAAAACTTTAATTTTTTCCAAGTTAAGATACTGCTCTAAAAGATGCCCTTTGCCTTTGAAAACTACTGCTTAATCCATTTTTCAGAACGCTCTTACAGTACAGATCCCTGTCTCTTCATTTAACACAGCGCACTGTTAGGGAGTATTCATAGCTTGTACTACATTTTGTATCTTACTGATTTATAGACAAATTTCTGTACTAGACAAACCTCTTTTAGGGTAGAAACATACTTTTCTTACTCATTACTTCCAATCCTTGGTTCAGGGTTTGGAGCTAATAAGACATAATTAGTGCATGAAATGAGCAGACCAAACGTAGCTGGTTAAGAGCTCAGCTGCTAACCAGAAGGTCGGCAGTCCAAATCCACCAGCTGTTCCTTGGAAACTCTAGGGGGCAGTTCTACTCTCTCCTTCAGGGTCACTATGAGTCCAAATCGACTCTAGGACAACAGGTTTGGGTTTTTTTTTTTTTTTTTTGGTTTGTAATACAGCTTCGGAGCCCTGGTGGCACAGTGGTTAAGAGCTTGGCTGCTAATCAAAAGGTCGGCAGTTTGAATCTACCAGTTGCTCCTTGGAAACCTTAGGGGGTAGTTCTACTCTGTCCTATAGGGTTGCTATGAGTCAGAATTGACCTGACAACAATGGGTTTGGGTTTTTCTGGTTTTAAGTGATAAATTAATAGTTGTTGAATAAATAATTTAAATGTAATCTTGTTTCTCACTTTTCTCCACTATTATTCAATTAAGCTTTTATTTTGTAAGACACAGGCTCTGTGGTCCTACATAGGGTATGTTAACAAAACAGAAAAATCATGGACTTACATTGTCCGTAAAAGTGTGTAGGATCTTCAGACTCCTTTTGTGTTCCCTTCCTTCTTTTAACATCAGGTACCAAAGGTCAAGCCAAAGCCAGGGCATCTTTATTCTTCGAAGTATCATGTCACTCATCCTATGAATACGGTGAAAATATATTAGCTGTTACATCAAAATGTGTATTTCTACGATTTGGTGCTTGGCTTCTATAAAAGTAATATATGGGAATGGTGATGACGAGTCTTAGAGGCTACAAGGAGCCCCATGCTGGATGCTCAGCAACGAGGGCACGTGCTATTGCTTAACCGTGAAGCTTTAAAAAAAACAATGGGCTCTTTAGAAGGATGAAGAGTCCTTTGTAAACCATCCTTACTAGCTAGCCACCTGATCTCTGCTTCTGTTTCTTCAATGACACCTTCAAACACTTCCCAGGGCTCCCGGACCAAAGATCAAGACGAAATTTACTTCTTTTTGTTGTCATAAAAATATAGATAACACATCATTCGCCAATTCAACATTTTTCAAGCATACGATTCAATAAGACAGTTATTATCTACCTTGTGCAACCATCCCCAATATCAGTGGTCAAATTTTCCACCCCCATTCACAAAAACTCCGTGCTACCTAAACAACGATTTCCCCCTTTCTCCATTTCTCCTCCCCTGTAACCACTATTAAGCTCTGATATCTATACATTTGCATATTCCAGGTACTTCGTATTAGTGAAATCATACAGTATTTGTCATGTTGTGATTGCCTTATTCACTTCTTTCTAATGCACATTCATTTGTTTTGGTCTCTTTCCTGGAGTGAAAGAAAACGCCTGGCTGCCCTCTTTTACCTGTCCCATGGCCTTCCTTAGTCCCTCCCTCATCGTTTCCAGTGACGGAGCAGGAAGACCCTGCATGGTCTCCTCCTTCAGCACCAGCTTAGACCAGCTCTTCAGAGAGGCCTCCCCACACCACACAACCTGTATGACTTATTCCTGGTTTTCTCTCTAATGTCAACTTGGTCTTTTCTTTCTAAGCAATTATCTCAATTTGTAAGTTTATATATATTTGTTTATTGCTTATCTCCCACACTACTCTGTCTGTTTTATGTACCACTATGTAACTATTGGAAGGAGCTCTGGTGGCACAATAGTTAAGGGCTCAGCTGCTAACCAGTGGGTTTGAACCCACCTGTGGCTCTGTGAGAGAAAAAACCTGGTGATCTGCTCCTGTAAAGATTTACAACCTATGGGGCAGTTCTATTCTGTCCTGGAGTTGCTGTAAGTCAGAATTGACTCAACAACACACAACAACATATAACTAGTAGAGTATGTGGGAGCATATGGTTAAGCACTCAACTGCTAGCAGAAAGGCTGGTGATCCACCCGCAGGTGGCTTGGAAGTTAGGCCTGGTGATCTGCTTCCAAAAGGTCAGAGCCTTGAAAACTCTATGGAGCATTATACTCTGCACACATGGGGTCTCCATGAGTCGTAATCAATGCAACAACTAGTAACTACCTCGTGCAATGATTGGCACATTGTAGATACTCAATAAATACTTATTGAAATGAAGTAAAATGAGGAGAGGGTTCAAAGATAGGATATTTGGCCCTGCCTCTTAATACCTGAATAACTATGAACAATTTTTAAAGTAAAATTGATTGTTTAAATTACAAAAAAAATATATACTCAGTATAGAAAATACAGGAAAGTAGAATAAAGAACAAATGATAACACAATGAAAAAGAAGTATATACACAAAACAATGACAATCACAGCTAACATTCTGGTATGGTATCTTCCCATCTTTTTTCTATGAATACTTCTTATACTTAGTGGTCATATTCCATAAAATTGTTTACATCTTTCTTTTACCACTTAGCATCATGATATAAGTACTCCTTTTTTTTTTAAATAATTTTTATTGTGCTTTAAGTGAAAGTTTACAAATCAAGTCAGCCTGTCACATATAAGCTTATATACACATTACTCCATACTCCCACTTACTCTCCCCCCTAATGAATCAGCCCACTCCCTCCTTCCAGTCCCTCCTTTTGTGCCGGTTTTGCCAGTTTCTAACCCCCTCTACCCTCCCATCTCCCCTCCAGACAGGAGATGCCACCACAGTCTCAAGTGTCCACCTGATGCAAGTAGCTCAATCCTCATCAGCATCTCTCTCCAACCCATCGTCCAGTCCCTTCCATGTCTGATGAGTTGTCTTTGGGAATGGTTCCTGTCCTGGGCCAACAGAAGGTTTGGGGACCATGACCGCTGGTATTCCTCTAGTCTCAGTCAGACCATTAAGTCTGGTCTTTTTATGAGAATTTTGGGTCTGCATCCCACTGTTCTGCTCCCTCAGGGGTTCTCTGTTGTGCTCCCTGTCAGGGCAGTCATCGGCTGTGGCCGGGCACCATCTAGTTCTTCTGGTCTCAGGACGATGTAAGTCTCAGGTTCATGTGGCCTTTTCTGTCTCTTGGGCTCATAGTTATCGTGTGACCTTGGTGATCATCATTCTCCTTTGATCCAGGTGGGTTGAGACCAACTGATGCATCTTAGATGGCTGCTTGTTAGCATTTAAGACTCCAGATGCCACACTTCAAAGTGGGATGCAGAATGTTTTCATAATAGAATTATTTTGCCAATTGACTTAGAAGTCCCCTTAAGCCATAGTCCCCAAACCCCCGCCCTTGCTCCGCTGACCTTTGAAGCATTCAGTTTATCCCAGAAACTTCTTTGCTTTTTGTCCAGTCCAGTTGAGCTGACTTTCCGTGTATTGAGTATTGTCCTTCCCTTCACCTAAAGTAGTTCTTATCTACTAACTAATCAGTAAATAACCCTCTCCCACCCTCCCTCCCTCCCCCCGCCCCTTAACCACAAAAGGAGGTGTTCTTCTCACTTTATACTATTTCTCAAGATCTTATAATAGTGGTCTTATACAATATTTGTCCTTTTGCATCTGACTAATTTCACTCAGCATAATGCCTTCCAGGTTCCTCCATGTTATGAAATGTTTCACAGATTCGTCACTGTTCTTTATCGAAGCGTAGTATTCCATTGTGTGAATACACCATAATTTATTTACCCATTCATCTGCTGATGGACACCTTGGTTGCTTCCAGCTTTTTGCTATTGTAAACAGAGCTGCAATAAACATGGGTGTGCATATATCTGTTCGTGTGAAGGGTCTTATTTCTCTAGGGTATATTCCGAGGAGTGGGATTTCTGAGCTGTACGGTAGTTCTAACTTTTTAAGAAAACGCCAGATAGATTTCCAAAGTGGTTGTACCATTTTACATTCCCACCAGCAGTGTATAAGAGTTCCAATTTCTCCGCAGCCTCTCCAACATTTATTATTTTGTGTTTTTTGGATTAATGCCAGCCTTGTTGGAGTGAGATGGAATCTCATCATAGTTTTAATTTGCATTTCTCTAATGGCTAATGATCAAGAGCATTTTCTCAAGTATCTGTTAGCTGCCTGAATATCTTCTTTAGTGAAGTGCGTGTTCATATCCTTTGCCCACTTTTTGATTGGGTTTTTTGTCTTTTCGTGGTTGAGTTTTAACAGAATCATATAGATTTTAGAGATCAGGCGCTGGACCGAGATGTCATAGCTGAAAACTTTTTCCCAGTCTGTTAGTGGTCTTTTTACTCTTTTGGTGAAGTCTTAAATGAGCATAGGTGTTTGATTTTTAGGAGCTCCCAGTTACCTGGTTTCTCTTCATCATTTTTGGTAAGGTTTTGTATCCTGTTTATGCCTTGTATTAGGGTTCCTAAGGTTGTCCCTATTTTTTCTTCCATGATCTTTATCATTTTAGTCTTTATGTTTAGGTCTTTGATCCACTTGGAGTTAGTTTTTGTGCATGGTGTGAGGTATGGGTCCTGTTTCATTATTTTGCAAATGGATATCCAGTTATGCCAGCACCATTTGTTAAAAAGACTATCTTTTCCCCAATTAACTGACACTGGGCCTTTGTCAAATGTCAGCTGTTCATATGTGGATGGATTTATATCTGGGTTCTCAATTCTGTTCCATTGGTCTATGTGCCTGTTGTTGTAGCAGTACCAGGCTGTTCTGACTACTGTGGCTGTATAATAGGTTCTAAAATCAGGTAGAGTGAGGCCTCCCATTTTCTTCTTCTTTTTCAGTAATGCTTTACTTATCTGGGGCTTCTTTCCCTTCCACATGAAGTTGGTGATTTGTTTCTCCGTCTCCTTAAAAAATGTCACTGGAATTTGGATCGGAAGTGCATTGTATGTATAGATGGCTTTTGGTAGAATAGACATTTTTACTATGTTAAGTCTTCCTATCCATGAGCAAGGTATGTTTTTCCACTTATGTAGGTCCTTTTTAGTTTCTTGCACTAGTACTTTGTAGTTTTCTTTGTGTAGGTCTTTTACATCTTTGGTAAGATTTATTCCTAAGTATTTTATCTTCTTGGGGGCTACTGTGAATGGTATTGATTTGGTTATTTCCTCTTCGATGTTCTTTTTGTTGATGTAGAGGAATCCAAGTGATTTTTGTATGTTTATCTTACAACCTGAGACTCTGCCAAACTCTTCTATTAGTTTCAGTAATTTTCTGGAGGATTCCTTAGGGTTTTCTGTGTATAACATCATCTCATCTGCAAATAGAGATAATTTTACTTCTTCCTTGCCAATCCAGATGCCCTTTATTTCTTTGTCTAGCCTAATTGCTCTGGCTAGGACCTCTAGCACAATGTTGAATAAGAGCGGTGATAAAGGGCATCCTTGTCTGGTTCCCGTTCTCAAGGGAAACGCTTTCAGGCTCTCTCCATTTAGAGTGATGTTGGCTGTTGGCTCTGTATAAAGATGCCCTTTATTATGTTGAGGAATTTTCCTTCTATTCCTATTTTGGTGAGAGTTTTTATCATGAATGGGTGTTGGACTTTGCCAAATGCCTTTTCTGCATCAATTGATAAGATCATGTGGTTTTTGTCTTTTCTTTTATTTATATGGTGGATTACATTAATGGTTTTTCTAGTATTAAACCAGCCTTGCATACCTGGTATAAATCCCACTTGGTCGTGGTGGATTATTTTTTGATATGTTCTTGAATTCTATTGGCTAGAATTACGTTGAGGATTTTTGCATCTATGTTCATGAGGGATATAGGTCTGTAATGTTCTTTTCTTGTGGTGTCTTTAGCTGGTTTTGGTATCAGAGATATGGTGGCTTCATAGAATGAGTTAGGTAGTATTCCATCATTTTCTATGCTTTGAAATATCTTTAGTAGTAGTGGTGTTAACTCTTCTCTGAAAGTTTCGTAGAACTCTGCAGTGAAGCCATCCGGGCCAGGGCTTTTTTTTGTTGGGAGTTTTTTGATTACCTTTTCAATCTCTTTTTTTGTTTATGGGCCTATTTAGTTGTTCTATTTCTGATTGTGTTAGTTCAGGTAGGTAGTGTTTTTCTAGGAATTCATCCATTTCTTCTAGGTTTGCAAATTTGTTCAAATACAATTTTTCTTAATAATCTGATATGATTCTTTTAATTTTAGTTGTGTCTGTTGTGATGTGGCCCACCTCGTTTCTTATTCGGGTTGTTTCCTTTCCTGTATTTCTTTAGTCAGTCTGGCCAATGGTTTATCAACTTTGTTAATTTTTTCAAAGAACCAGCTTTTGGCTTTGTTAATTCTTTCAATTGTTTTTCTGTTCTCTAATTCATTTAGTTCAGCTCTAATTTTTATTATTTGTTTTCTTCTGGTGCCTGATGGATTCTTTTGTTGCTCACTTTCTATTTGTTCAAGTTGTAGGGACAGTTCTCTGATTTTGGCTCTTTTTTCTTTTTGTATGTGTGCGTTTATCGATATAAATTGACCTCTGACTGCTGCTTTTGCTGTGTCCCGAGGTTTTGATAGGAAGTGTTTTCATTCTCATTGCATTCTATGAATTTCTTTATTCCCTCCTTAATGTCTTCTATAACCGAGTCTTTTTTGAGCAGGATATTGTTCAGCTTCCAAGTATTTGATTTCTTTTCCCTGATTTTTCTGTTATTGATTTCCACTTTTATGGCCTTGTGTTCTGAGAAGATGCTTTGTAATATTTCCATGTTTTGGATTCTGCAAAGGTTTCTTTTATGACCTAATATGTGGTCTATTATAGAAAATGTTCCATGTGCGCTAGAAAAAAAAGTATACTTTGCAGCTGTTGGGTGGAGTGTTCTGTATAAGTCTATGAGGTCAAGTTGGTTGATTGTAGCAATTAGGTCTTCCGTGTCTCCATTGAGCTTCTTACTGGAAGTCCTGTCCTTCTCCAAAAGTGGTGTGTTGAAGTCTCCTACTATAATTGTGGAGGTGTCTATCTCACTTTTCAGTTTTGTTAAAGTTTGTTTTATGTATCTTGCACCCTATCATTGGGTGCATAAATATTTAATATGGTTATATCTTCCTGGTCAATTGTCCCTTTAATCATTACGTAGTGTCCTCCTTTATCCTTCGTGGTGGATTTAACTTTAAAGTCTATTTTGTCAGAAATTAATATTGCTACTCCTGCTCTTTTTTGCTTGTCGTTTGCTTGATATATTTTTTTCCATCCTTTGAGTTTTAGTTTGTTTGTGTCTCTAAGCCTAAGGTGTGTCTCTTGTAGGCAGCATATAGATGGATCGTGTTTCTTTATCCAGTCTGCGACTCTCTGTCTCTTTATTGGTGAATTTAGTCCTTTTACATTCAGCGCAATTATAGATAAGTATGTGCTGTCATTTTGATGCCTTTTTGTGTGTGTTGCTGACAATTTCAGTTTTCCACTTACTTTTTTGTGCTGAGATGTTTTCCTTTGTAAATTGTGTGTTCCTCATTTTCATAGTAGTTGAATTTATGTTTGCTGAGTTGTTATGTTTTTCTTGGTTTTTATTTTGAGTTATGGAATTGTTAGACCTCTTTGTGGTTACCTTAATATTTACTCCTATTGTTCTAAGTAAAAACCTAACTTCTATTGTCCTATATCGCCTTGTTTTCCTCTCCATATGGCAGTTCTATGCCTCCTGTATTTAGTCCCTCTTTTTGATTATTGTGATCTTTTACATATTGACTTCAATGATTCCCTGTTTGAGCATTTTTTTCTTTTTAAAAATTAATCTTAATTTGTTTTTGTGATTTCCCTATTAGAGTTGATATCAGGATGTTCTGTTCTGTGACCTTGTGTTGTGCTGGTGTCTGATATTATTGACTTTCTGACCAAACAATTTCCTTTAGTATTTCTTGTAGCTTTGGTTTGGTTTTTGCAAATTCTCTAAGCTTGTGTTTATCTGTAAAGGTTTTAATTTCACCTTCATATTTGAGGGAGAGTTTTGCTGGATATATGATCCTTGGCTGGCAGTTTTTCTCCTTCAGTGCTCTGTATATGTCATCCCATTGCCTTCTTGACTGCATGGTTTCTGCTGAGTAGTCTGAACTTATTGATTCTCCTTTGTAGGAGACCTTTCTTTTATCCCTGGCTGCTTTTAAAATTTTCTCTTTATCTTTGGTTTTGGCAAGTTTGTTGATAATATGTCTTATTGATTTTCTTTTTGGATCAATCTTGAATGGGGTTCGATGAGCATCTTGGATAGACATCCTTTCGTCTTTCATTATGTCAGGGAAGTTTTCTGCCAACAGATCTTCAACTATTCTCTCTATATTTTCTGTTATCTCTCTCTGTTCTGGAACTCAAATCACATGCAAGTTATTCTTCTTGATAGAGTCCCACATGATTCTTAGGGTTTCTTCATTTTTTAAAATTCTTTTATCTGATTTTTTTTCAGCTTTATAAAAAAAAATTTTTTTTTTTTTATTTTGGTGTCAATTCCCTGGTCCTCTAGATCTCCCACTCTGCATTCCAATTGCTCGAGTCTGCGCCTCTGGTTTCCTATTGCGTCATCTAATTCTGTAATTTTATTGTTAATCTTTTGGATTTCTGAATGCTGTCTCTCTATGGATTCTTGCAGCTTATTAATTTTTCCACTACGTTCTTGAATAATCTTTTTGATTTCTTCAACTGCTTTGTCAGTGTGTTCCTTGGCTTTTTCTGTAGATTACCTTATTTCATTTATGAGGTCATCCCTGATGTCTTGAAGCATTCTGTAAATTAGTTTTTTATATTCTGCATCTGGCAATTCCAGGATTGTATCTTCATTTGGGAAAGATTTTGATTCTTAAATTTGGGGAGTTGTAGAAGCAGTCATGGTCTGCTTCTTTATGTGGTTTGATATCGACTGCTGTCTCCGAGTCATCTATAAGATATTGTGGTGATTTATTTTATATTTGCTCACTGAGTCTTATCTTGTTTTCTTTCAATTTACGTAGATGGGCTACTAGATTGCACTGTCTTGAGTGTTGTAGCCCTTGAATCACTTATGTCCTCTTACCAGCTGGTTTGGGCTGTTACCAGATATATAAGCCTAAGAGTCCATTCACTATTCTTGAGTAGAATCTGATTTGGGGTCACCAGGGGTGTGGTGCAGACTGTCACCTATCCACCTAGAGGAGTAGTGCTGCTAGTTGTATGCACCAGATTCTAGTAGCAGCAGGGGGTCACACTCCAGGGGGGGCAGGATGCTGACAGGCTTCCCGCAAGTGCCAGTGAGGTAGGTGTGTCTCTATTCCTAAAGCACTTTGGTGGGTGGGCTTTGCAGCTGCACCTTAGGCACCCAATGCATGTACCTCTACAGATTGGTAGGTGTCACCATCCCTAGAACCCTAAGGCAGGAAGCTAGGTGGTCTAGGGGGAGCTTCAGCCCTCAGTTCCCCGTTGTGGGTCAGTGAGGGCTCTGTTTATTACCCAGAGATATCAGACCTGGGAAACTTGTCTTTCCAGTAATCCGCTAAAACAATTACAGTCAGATCACTATCAGAATTGCCTTTGCATTATAATAGCCACCTTGTTCCCTGTAGGGATGAAAGCCCAAAACTGTGGATGACATATGCTTGGCTGAAGCTGGTTCTGTATTTTTAGTCCAATTTCGGGAAGTCTGGGAAGGATTTTTGGTCCCTGGGTTTTGGAAAAGACCAAAAAAAATAAAACAAAAACCACAGAGCACTTCACTCTCTGGCTCAGGAAATTCCACTGTTAATGAAGCCGCCTGGGAAGGGGAGGGGAGGGATCAGGTAGATAGGAGAGAGTAGCACCCCAGAATATAGGCAAAGTTACTTATCTTGTTTGGTGATAACTGTTTTATCTGAGATTCCCGAGGGGTGTGTAGCCTGTGCGTGTTGGCTGGGTCCAGATTGTCCTCGAGTGTCAGGCCCATGTCCTGTGCTTGTGCTGTCTCAGAAGCCATGGTCAGGTCTTCAGCTCCTAGTCCAAAGCCCAGCACCAAGGTTCCCCGGCTGGGATGCCACGCTTCAGGCTCCAAAACCAGTCGCTGCCTCCCGGTGACTTGCGCCGTCTCAGGATGCCATGCTCAGCTTTCCTGCGCCCAGTCCAAAGCCTGGCACCAAGGTTTTCTAACTGGGACGCTGGCTCCAGGCTCCGAAAACAGTTATTGCTTCCCCGTGGTTGCTCGTTCTCAGTCTCTGTCACTCAGGTCAACTCTTTAGATCTGTGTTTGATGGTCAGGGTTTGTAGATTGTCATGTATGTGATCGACTCACTTGTTTTTCCGAGTCTTTGTTGCAAGAGGGATCTGAGGTAGCTTCTACCTAGTCAGCCATCTTGGCCCCGCCTTCTAAGTACTTCTGAATATATTACAAAATAGTCATTTTGAATTACAGCGTACTCTGCACATGCCATAATTTACATTACCATTCCTCCACTGTTAAAACATACTCCTAAATGACTAGGCTAATATCTCATTTGAAGCAATAAAAAAGGCACTACTCAGGCAAAAATTATCAGCAATAACTTTTTAAAGCCCATATCAATAATAATTTAAAAAATAATTGAAATAACTTCATTTACCTATAAACAGCACGGACGTAGTCGGAATCACCATTATTTTGAGCACCGATATTCTTCCCCATAGCTGTTTCTATAAAACACAGGTGAGAGGCATTCACTTGACTCATGCACATATCTTTATTTATGTTTGCAGTGGCAGGCACTTTTAAGAAGACATGAACTCTGTTCTGGTTGTATATATTTATAATTGTTCTTCCCGCTTTTCCCTCTCGTACCTTCTGCCTCTCCTGCTCCCTATTTCTGTTCTTTCTTTGTTCTTCCCTGGCACTTTGGCCCTGTGCCTGCTCTGTCCGTTCCCCCAGGAGTGGCTGTTGCTTCTCAGACTTCTGACTTAGTGGTGGGACCTCCCTGAAGAATCCAGGTCTCCTCATTTGCCAACGTTTATTTTCTATTTGGGCCATTTTATCTTTACACCATAGCTTTAGAAACCATACAATGAGACTTACCACAGATTATATCCAAGGCACAGAGGGTGATGTAAAAACAGCAGTTAAATGCCTCTTGGTTAACATGTTTTTCAAGCTTATTAACCAATATATCTGCTTGTTCATTCATAACGTCTAAGAAATCCTCCAGAATTGTAAAATGGAAGGCGGGTGTTAACATTTTTCTCCTGGTGCGCCATTTGTTTCCAGTACTAGAAATAAAATACGCGTTTATAAATTTAAAAAAAGACACAACATCCAAAGCAAGCAGAGCATAAATATATCCAAGTCATCAAATTTTCCTGAAATGGTATGATCTACAGATTCTCAAATGCTTTGCTCAGAATGACAAAAGAACACACATACAATATTCATATAGTTACAGGATGTGGATATTTTGGACTTTGTTCTATATTACTAATATTGAAAATAACATTCACAGCAACTAAAGAATTTAAGTATGTAAGTTTCTAGAAGCATGAATCATGACCCATATGCTCCATAACTCTACCTGGATCTCCACTGAGTTGGAGTTCTCCAGATTCCCTAGGAGGGTCCTGGCCTTTCTCTTGCTAGATCTTCTCTCAGAGGATGGAGTCCTATTTCTGGATGCCAGTTCAAAGACTGAGTTCACTGTGCTTAGTATAATTCTCTGTTGCTGACTACCTTTTTGTTTGGGTTTTCAAGATTTCCCTGCTTCAAACTCTCCTTTGCTTTACTTCACTCATACATCAGGACTTTCTAATTCTGAGCACTGGTAGTAATCACGTTGAATCCAGTGGCTGGAGATTACCAAACACCCTGGATTCCAGCTTGTCTAAACTCCCTGTCAAAGCTCCACTGTTTGCCAGACGTCTCCTCCAACGTCTCCCCTACTTCTGGCTAGCACAGTCATGCTACAGGAAAGCCACCTGTGTCAACTTCATCTGGTTACACATGGAAGTAATTGTTTCCAAGAGACAGCTTTACAAATTTATGCTGGCCTACCTTGTAAGAAGTCCTTGGCCAAGCCATGGTTCTAGGAACTTGTACATAGACGATTTGTCAATTTGCTTTGAACTAGTTAAAATTACCTTAGAAAAAGAAAAGAAAAATTTTTTAATTTGAGAGATTTGCAGATAGCAAAAAAAGACTTCAGTTATAAGCATACCTGGCTAGAATACAACTACTTTAAGGTAAAATTTTCATAATGAATTTGAAGACAGTATTTTCTCTGAGATTCATTTTTATTTCTGCATCTAAAAGAAATTCAATTAGTTTTTGAACATACAACTGTCATTCAGTCTTGGGGGCAAAATGAAGATGTGAGAACAAAAAATGTCCAAGATGACTGGAACTAGGGAACAACTAGGAAACGGACCATTAGTAGGTAGAAGTGAATCTGGCAGATGATCACATCTGGGGGGACGGAAATCATAGCTCATTTTCAGGTATGTTGATTTTCAGGAATTCCAGTTGTCACAATTTGAAAGTAGGACAGAAGCTCAGGATAAAGCCCTGAGCTGGGGATAAACATTCACATGGGTCCAGTGTACAGATACCATTGGGAGCCATGGGTGTGGATGGGACCACCTGGAGTCAAAGGGAAGTGGGGAAGAGATGCACATCCAGGACTGAGCACAGAACGTTCCCGGCATCTGGCTTGAGTGCCCTACTCTGGACACTGCTCTACCCACACGTACCTACCTGACTTATATGGGGTCAGCAGTAGCTGAGATCCTATGCCTAGTCCCCTCACCATCTTCTCGGGATTGGGATTCTGGAGTGTTGTACAAGAGAAACCCCAACACTTTTACCACCATAACTGGAAAGATTATTCCCTAGGAAATTCTGCTTTTAACTTTTTTCCACTAAGAGAAGTTCTGTTTATCTCATTTTTACCCCCTGATTCAAATCCTTTTCTCATCAGACCACAAAATAATTTCCCCAGTGTCACAATAATTCAAATAAGAAGTGTTTCTTCCTAGGAGAAACCTGGCATAATGATGATGAAGAGAACATGAGGAATCTCTTCTTTTGCTCAATGTTCTAACTTTCCAAATCATACTTCAGCTCATTAGATAAAGCATGCAATGAAGCATACAGTTTTCTCTGAGTTGAGAAATATATGCAAGATATATATTAAGATTATATTCTATAATACTAATTTTTTTACTCTAAGAAATGCATTTTTTTGTGGAGTAATTTCAATAGCATGAATTAACAATACCTGTCCTATTAATATCAGATTAGGATTCTCCTTTAGGCAAAATTAATTTGTAGCAATAAATTTATAATGGGTATAACAATAGACTCTGGGTACCTTGAGGGAAACACCCCTGTCTTAGTAATCTTGTATTTCTGAAGCCTTAAATGGTGCTTGTAACATGGCATAGTCTCACCTTGTAGAATAATCTGTTTATAGTTTATTTATGGTTTCATAAAACTATATGCTTTTGCAGATTTTCCAAAAGGAAAACAATATACTGGGACCTGGTAACAAATGTGCACAGGTTATCTGGAGGTGTTATCTTCTCCAGGATTTAGACAACGTCTGGAAAGCATTGCATGGCACCTACATCGCCTAAAGTTTTTAATGAAAAGCTCTATATCCTGAATTCAATTAAATAAAAAGACATTTTAAAAACATTTATTCTGATGAGATTCTCACAGCACCTAATATCCGGTGAAATACTGGCCATATTCATCACACACCCACCTCCACGTTCTCTGCCTTGTAAAGGACCACCATTGGCACTGGCCCCATCCAGAGTTTCAGCAGTGGCATGTATCGGTATTCTTCAGAGTACTGAATTATCTGCTGAAAATATTCTGGGAGGAATTCAATTTTAAATTCAATCAAGGTGATAATTTTGTACGAAGTTCCTTATTATGCGTTTTGGAAGGGAGGGAGGGACAGAGGAAGACAGCAAGGGAGGGAAGAAGGAAGGAAGGAAGAGGAAGAAAGGAAGGACACTTACGTTGGGTAAATCACTTAATGTCTCCCAGGTCTCTCATGTCTTAAAGGTAAACCAACTGATCCTTATCAAACGATTTAATTATGAGTGTTAAATGAGATAGCACGTATGAAATAGCTGGTTAATTGTGAAAATGTCAAACACTGGCAGCTTGGTGAGGGGACGATGCTATGACAGTAGCAATGGCGTTGTGTGCATTTCCCAGGAACCCCTGGGGCTGGTTCATTTCTCTGGGCCTTGCCTTATGCTGTCCTTCCACAGAAGGAAAATGCCGTCCTCCGACTCCAGCCTTAGAACGTGCTTCTCTTCAACTCTCTATAAAGTAGAGGGTCAGCAGAAAAGAGGAAGACCCTCAACAAGATGGATTGACACAGTGGTTGCAACAATGAACTCAAGCATAACAACAATTATGAGGATGATGGAGGACGGGGCAGTGTTTTATTCTGTTGTACATGGGGTCGTTCTGAGTCAGAGCTGATTTGATGGCATCTAACAACAACAACTATCTATCTTCTACCTCTCAAGGGCCTCAGAGCCTTTGTAGAACCTCTTCTCTTTGTGGAAAACTCTGTTCTCCCTGCTTTTTGTCTAATAACACCTACTGATTCTTTAAGTGTCATCTTAAATATGGTTTCCCCAGGAAGACGTCTCTGATACTACAAACCAGATTTTTGGCTCCTTGTCCTGTGCTAGCACCCAGGTCTCGGATTTTACAAACTGTTCTCCAATAAAATGAACCAAGCATCCTGTAGTGTTTACCTAGTGGTAATTTTGTATTTCTTTCACTTTGCCTACAATCGTTAATTGCAATTCTCCTGTAAGGAAGAGCTTTCTCTATTTGTTTATTTATATTATGTGTATATGTCCCAATGTTAATTTCCTGCTGTTGATAACTGTACTATGGTTATGCAAGATGTTCGGGTTGGCGAAAACTGGATGAAGGGTATACAAGAGTTCTCTGTACTACTTTTGCAACTTTTCTGTAAATCTAAAATTATTTCAAAACAAAAAAAATGTTTTTATAAAGAAGGGAGTTTTGTTTTTCTGAAGCTAGAGGGTAGGAAGAATGCTGTAAGTTAAAAAACATGTTAAGTTGTAGAGGAGCACACACATCACAAATACATAAATGACTGGCTGGTCTCTCTATTCTGTTTAACACAGGGGGAAAAAGTTCATAATTTAAGACTTCAGGAGGTGAAATTGAGGCTTTGGAAATATAACAAAAACGTGGACGTGAATGTAAGAATTATTGAGCCAAAAAGGGTTACTGAGTAACAAGGAAGGCAATACAGGGATTAGATAAGAGGAATATTAAAGTTAATCAGACAAGTTTTCTGTTACATGTCCCGAAATCAAGAATGACTATGACAGAAGTACCTTAGGTCACACATGCATTCCACTAACATCCAACGAGAACCTCTAAAGGATCTGATCCCTACTCCCAAGGAACTTAAAATCTCAAGAGACAGTCATATCCGTAACTCATCACAATACCAGACAGAATGAAATGGGTGCAGGAGTAGAAGTTTAAGTCTGAGGAGTTATTGGTTCTGACTGAGAGGACTAGAGAGATTTCACAATGAAGATGTCATCTGGATTTTGACAGGCAGCAAAAGGGAAGTCGGGGTTGGGGAAAGAATGCAAACCTAGCAGCAGAAACAGCTGAGCAGAAGCATGAAGGTCTAAAATGTCACCATAAGTGTGACGTGGCCAAAGCGTAGGAGTGGGGCAGGAGGGGTAACAGTAGGAGACGAAGCTGGAGCACGGCACGGCTGTGGGAGTTTGGTTTCTTTTATCGTCTGTGGAGAATAGCTGAAACTTTCTGTTGAGGAGCAGCAAGACACTAAACTGTCTAAGACAATGCATATAATTTGGGTATGCTGGGACCACCGAAGGCTTCTGTGAGTAAGAAAAAGGCTGGGATTCAATGCAGACAGGTTGTGGCCCTGTTCCTATGTTATGGCTGGCCCTGGTGTTGGGTGTGGGGAAATGGTGACCGTCATTCCCAACTAGAGCATCCACAGTGGTGCAGAAAAGTCGGCCATCAAGTCCTTCCGTGTGGACACGCACGAGGCCTCCTCTGGGGGTGCAGCTTGGCAGTGGGTGTGGTGAAGCAATGGGGACACTCCCAATCAGAGAATGCTACACCGACTAGTGCCACCAGGATGGAAACACACGACAGCACCCAGAGACTGAAGGACTGGGGTACAGGTCCGGATATCAGAGGAAAGACCTAGCAAAGTTAGAAAGGTTGTCCAGGGCCAAGTTAAACAAACTGAGGTCAAGGGAGGATTCAAGCCCGAGCCGGGGAAATGGTAACACATTAGGAAACAGGGCAGAAGTCTCACTACACAGCTGGTGAAATCTAGCAGGGAGGGGTGACTGGCAG
The DNA here is from genome assembly GCF_024166365.1 of Elephas maximus indicus. Lineage (NCBI taxonomy): Eukaryota > Metazoa > Chordata > Mammalia > Proboscidea > Elephantidae > Elephas > Elephas maximus. The sequence continues at coordinate 80,184,867 of NC_064840.1, forward strand.
GCGTATGGGTGCCCAGGGTTTCTCCAGGCAAAGAACAAGGCTAACTCCAATCCCATGGTGAAGCTACTACAATGGTACTTGAGATTTTGACAGGGCTGTTTTGACATGGTAATTTGGGCACCAGGCACACACTGACACAGCGTGAAAAGCAAACCATCACAGTAGCAATAATACAGCAGATGGTCATACCTTATGGATAAGTGAAATAAATGTATGACAGAAATGTTACTAGGGACAGAAGGGAGAAATTGGAAATGTTCTGTTATAAGGTACCTGCACTGCCCTTGAAGCTGTGCGTTGCTATTTGAAAGTGGACTTAGCTTAGCTGCACGTTTTAAGGGCAGTGAAACTGTTCTGCATGATACTATAACGGTGGACACATGACACTGTGCCTTTGTCAAAACCACCGGGACTCTACAATGCAACAGTTAAACCTCATGTAACCATGGATTTCAGCCAACTATGTATCAGTATCAGTTCATCAGCTGTAACAAATGTTCCTCGCTAAGGTTGTGTTTGTTGTTGTTGTTGTTAGGTGCTCTGGAGTCAGTTCAGACTCATATGCACAATATGCACAACAGAACGAAACTACCCAGTCCTGTGCTGTCCTTATAATCATTGTTATGCTTGAGCCCACTGTTGCAGCCACTGTGTCAATCCACCTCATTGAGGGTCTTCCTCTTTTCCGCTGACCCTCTACTTTACCAAGCATGATGTCCTTCTCCAGGGACTGATCCCTCCTGACTAAGGTAAGATGTTAATATCAGGAGAAACTGCGAGCAAGGGGAAGAAGGGATATGTGGGTATTCTCTGTACTTTCTGAACAGTTTTTATCTATACCTAAAACTGCTCTAAAAATAAATTGTATTCAACACTCAATACAGGGGAAGTCAGCACAACTGGACTAAACCAAAAGCAAAGAAGTTTCCTGAATAAACTGAATGCTTCAAAGGTGAGCAAAGCAGGGGCAGGGGTTTGGGGACTATGGCTTCAGGGGACATCTAAGTCAATTGGCAAAATAAAATCTATTAAGAAACCGTCTGCATCTCACTTTGAAGTGCGGTGTCTGGGGTCTTAAACGCTAGCAAGCGGCTATCTAAGATGCATCAATGAGTCTCAACCCACCTGGACCAAAGGAGACTGAAGAACACCAAGGTCACAAGGTAATTATGAGCCCAAGAGACAGGGCTACATGAACTAGAGACTTACATCATCCTGAGACCAGAAGAACTAGATGGTGCCTGGCCACAACCGATGACTGCCCTGACAGGGAACACAACAGAGAACCCCTGAGGGAGTAGGAGAACAATGGGATGCAGACCCCCAAATTCTCATAAAAAGACCAGACCTAATGGTCTGACTGAGACTAGAAGGACCCCGGCGGTCATGGTCCCCAAACCTTCTTTTGGCCCAGGATAGGAACCATTCCCAAAGCTAACTCATCAGACATGGATTGGACTGGACAATGGGTTGGAGAGAGATGCTGATGAAGAGTGAGCTACTTGGATCTGGTGGACACTTGAGACTATGTTGGCATCTTCTGCCTGGAGAGGAGATGGGAGGGTAGAGGGGGTTAGAAGCTGGCAAAATGGACACGAAAAGAGAGAGTGGAAGGAGGGAGCGGGCTGTCTCATTAGGGGGTGAGTAAATGGGAGTATGTAGTAAGGTGTACATATGTTTATGTGTGACAGACCGACTTGATTTGTAAACTTTCATTTAAAGCACAATAAAAATCATTAAAACAATTGTATTCTTTTTTTTAACATTAAAATTTTCAGTCCTCTTTCAGTATCAATAAATGTGCACAAGAGACAAGCTTACCTTGTCCCCGTTCCTCAACCCTGGGTTTCAGGAAGGCTGCTCAAAGTACAGAGGGAGATGGGCTGAGACTCAGGGATGACTACTGCACATAATGAAGAAACAACAATGGCAAAAAGAAGTGCACAGTTTGGCACATTAAAATGCAATAATAATTTTTGCTAGTGTTGGCCCCGACCCGACTCATGCCGACCTCATGTGTGACAGAAGGAAGCGTTGCCCGTCCTCTTCGTAATCAGTTCACATCCCGGAAGAGCCACCATTTATTACGTCACATTTCTTTGCTGTGGCTGTTATGATGTCACCTCTGTGCTGAGTATTTTAGATGCGTTATTATTACATATAGGGTTGCTATGAGTTGGAATCATCTTAGCTGCAATGGTTTTTTTTTTTTTTTTTTTTTGGTTTGTACTTTTTATGCTTCACCACAGCCATATGCAAGGCACTATTATCATCGTCCTTTAACAGTTAAGGAAACTGCGCACAGTTAAGTGACTGCCCAGTAGCAGACAGCTAGTGGCGGCGGGGTGGGGGGAACCCTGGTGGCGTAGTGGTTAAGAGCTATAGCTGATAACCAAAAGGTCAGCAGTTCAAACCCACTAGGCACTCCTTGGAAACCCTGTGGGGCAGTTCTACCCTGTCCTTTAGGGTCACTATGAGTTGGAATCGACTCAAGGGCAATGGGTTAGCAGAGGGTGGAGACTGGTTTTGTACGAAAGGCAATCAGATGCCAGAACTTGCCATCTTAGCCACTGCACCATACTGTCTCCTGGTCAAGACAGTAGTCAACACTGCTGTGAAAATAGCTGGTTAAATTCACCAGTGTCAAAATATCCCGCATCATGCAAATGGGCTGCCTTCCTTGGTCTTGTCTGTCAGGGGACAGGGGAGTCTGAATCAGCGGTGTGAAAATGTCAGGTCTTACAGCTGGTAGCAGCTGGGGAAGGCAGAAGCTGACACGATGGGCTGCAGGACCAAGAGAATGGAGTCTGAGAGGCCAACTGGAAGCCAGTGTTAATATTCCAGGTGAGATTATTGAGGACAGAATTTGAACAGTATCTGTAAAATGATGGGCACGGTCTCTTGTGTAAGAGACTAGACTATTGAAGACAAGGAATATATCTTAAAATATTCTCATGTCCTAACTTTGCTCGGTGGGGCACAAAGCAGAGGCTCAATAAACGCTTGATTTATTAACCTAATTAATTAACCTAAATAACTGGTTCTAACCAAGTTCTAGACAGTGGTCTGGGAAATTTACACACTTTAAATTTAATCCTTAAAATAACTCTGCAGTACAGTTACTTTTACAAGTAAGGAAAAAAAACTTTGACAGGCAGTTTTAAGCTATTAGCTCAAAGTCAACCATCTCGTTAGTTGCAAAGCTGGAAGCTGAGCAAAGGGTTTGTCTTGATGCCCAAACCCAGTACTTGCTGAAAAGTCCACCTTTGTAAGAGTCTACTGTCATCCTTTTCACTCAGAAAGTAACTCCGAAAAGAATTACTTTAGATCCTCCCACCAGCTCACAGGTTTTGAGACAAGTCTTGTTCACTAGATATTTCTTGAAAAAATTCCCCCAAAGAATATGAGACTTCTTAGGAATATCACTTCCCGGGTGGGTGGGTGGGGGGGATACCTATAATTCTACACAGCTGTATTTTAACACCGTGAAGACTCAGGCTACAAAGGGAGGTTAGCCCTGCTTTTAGTGTTAATTAAGCAAGATAACTTTTACAAACGTGAGTCTTGTATTTCTAAATGTGTTGCTGGATCACTGGAAACTTGAGTCATATGAATGCTTGATTGGTGAAAAGTTTATTTGGATTTCTTCTCCCAGAAAACATTTTCAATGTTTTTGTGAACACATTCCCATAAGCCCTCATCTTATTCCTGTCATCTTTGAAATGATAGCATTATTTTTATTGGGGGAACAGAAGTGGGAAAGTGTCAAATAATTCAAGCTCTAGAGTTAATGCTGTTGATTAATGCTGGAGTTATTAGTAATTAATCTGAGGAAGAACTGGGTTCTGGTCCTGGGTCCATTTTAAAATATGAATGTTGGGCAAATCTTTTCAGCTCTGTGTAATTCAACTTACACAACTGCGAAAATGAAGAACTGTGATGGGATTCCTCCTCCATGACCGGGAATGCAAACATCAGGTACTTCTGAGAGCTCTCTAACTTAAAGTGATTTTTTTTTCATCACCAAAACACAGTAAAAGTCTATCTCTTTCAAAAAGATAATTTCAATTAAAAAAAATCACTCTTCAGTACATAAGGCTTTAGAAACTTGTCATTTAATTTTGCAAAAGGTCCTGCCAGCATGGTTTATTCACTGCTATATTGCAATCTCCTTAAGACTAAAATACGAAAGCTAAGAAGAAATGAAAGTGGTGGTCAGGTCTTGTGATGTCTTGGGGAAAAAAGGGCCTCCAAAGGATGTGAGTCCCTTACCTTCACAAGTAGAAGCGCGGGGAAGGAGAGCAAAACTAAGTATTAAAGCATTTGCTGTGTTGCAGAAAGGCTCCGGGGTTAAGGTTTTTTTTTTAAAGCCAACAGAGGAGAAAAGGCAGGCAGGGTTCTGAGAGCAGAACAACTATGAGTTGGGAAAAGGAGATGGACACGTTTGGAAAGACTGCAATTCTCTGGTATACACAAAGAGAAAGTCTGGGATGGGACGGGACGGGACGGGATGGGACGGGATAGGAGGGGATGGGAGGGAATGGAAAGGGATGCGAGGGTGGCCCTAGCAAAATCCACAAGTAACAGACCTTCCCTCTGCTAGCAGCCAACACCTCAAGTGGCAGGGTTGCGGGAGGGTAAGAAGGCGAGCGGGACTGTGCGACCCCGGCTGCAGAAGGGGCACCTGGCGGCCTGCGGGCTCCCCGCGCGGGCGTGGTCCCTACCTTTCCCGTCCGCCTTCAACAACAGCGCGTGGCCCACCAGCGGGTAGGCGCGGGCCACGGTCGGGACCGGCCTCATCTGGTGCCATTTCCGCGCGTAGCTCGCCAGCATCTGCAGAAGGGTCAGCAGTAGGGTGGCGCCGGCCAGGAGCACGGCGCTCGCTGCGCCCCACAGGAGCTTCTGCCCCAGGGGCACCAGCCAGGGCTCCACCATCGCGTCGCGGCCCACTCCGCGCGGGGACAGGGACCCGGGGGCGGGCGTCGGGCGACTGCTGGACGCAGGGGCGGGCACGGGGCAGGGTGGCGGGGACCCCGGACAGGGTGGGGCGGCGGCAGGGTCCGGCCTCCCGGGCTCCGTGATGATCGCGGGGCGGTGGCCGGGACGCGGGGGCGGGCGCGGGGCGGTGGCAGGTGGCGGGTGGCGGGCAGTCCTGGCCCTCGGGGGCCGGGGGCGCCAGGCGCGCTCACGCCTCCATCCAGGGGCTGGCGTGGGCGCAGCCTCGGGCCCCGCGACTCGGGCTGCCGGGGCTGCCGCGGCCCTGGGGACAGGCTCTGGCCACGCAGGCTGGCGGAGGACGCATCCCGCGGGGGAGTTACTGGGCCCTGCGCCCGGGCCTCGGAGCTCGCTCCAAGCGAAAGCGAAAGCAGCCTCTGCGGCTCCACGGGCCGTGGTGAACACAAATGAAGGCATTTGGGGTGGCCGGGAGGAGAAGGGAGGTTAAATGTTGGGGCAGTTTGGGGTGGGCTTAGGACTTCTCGCAAGCAGCCAGCCTCGGGCGCCCCAAGGGCCTGGGGTGCTGAGCTTGGGCATGGGGAACATCAGCTGGGGTGAGAAGTCCGCTTTAAAATTAAGATAAAGAGGCGTCTGGACTGAAAGTCAGCCTTTGAAGCCTGTTTTTCCGGCTGGGCATCTACCCTCACACTGGCTCGCGCAGTTGGCAGTGCTGGGCCCGGAGGCTTGTGGCCGGGAGTCTGTGTCAGGGCCATTGAGCAGTAGCCTGCTTTGACCTAGTGTAGCCTTGAGTACACAACCCCAAGGAACCCAGTTCTCATGTGGTGTCAGAGGACTCTGACTGAGACACCGGAGAGCTGAATTAGGTAGTTGTGATCGAGATGCCCTTCAAATTTCCTCGGGACCAAGTAGAGGCAGGCCCTAAGAGAACTAGAAAGGGACGCTAAGACAGGGTGAAGGGTTAGGGTCCCTGAAAGGGGGCCGGGGGGGGGGTGCTGTGAGCCGAGAATTTGATAAGAAGCCGGTAATTAACGCGAGCGCCCTCTTCTAGGAAGACAAACCACTTAGAAAAGGAAACGACAGTGAGAAGGATGCCCTAGTTCTGCCCGGGGGCTGTGTCCCTGACTACCAGTTTCTTCCTCTCCAGGTGGAGGTGCCCGGTCCTGAGTCGGCTGTGTTGTCTACAGGTGATACTTCTTACAAAGCGGCTAGGCAAGGAGGGTCCCTTTCCTAATAGCAGGTCCCTAAGCACCAGCTGTTCTGTGGGAGAAAAGACCTGGCTATATGCCCCTACGAAGATCGTAGCCTAGGAAACCCTATGGGGCAGTTCTACTCTGTCAGAGAGGGTCGCTATGAATTGGAAGGAAACCCTGATGGCATAGTGGTTAAGGGCTATGGGTGCTAACCAAGAGATTGACAGTTGGAAACCACCAGGCGCTCTTTGGGAACTCTGTGGGGCAGTTCTACTCTGTCCTATAGGGTCGCTATGAGTCAGAATGGACTCGAGGGCAGTGGTGGGTGGGGATGGTAAGGCCGGAAACACTGGTGGTGTAGTGGTGAAGAGCTGTGGCTGCTAACCGAGAGATTGACAGTTGGAATCCACCAGGCGCTCTCTGGGAACTCTGTGGGGCAGGTCTACTCTGTCCTACAGCGTCGCTATGAGTCGGAATGGACTCGAGGGCAGTGGTGGGTGGGGATGGTAAGGCCGGAAACACTGGTGGTGTAGTGGTGAAGAGCTGTGGGTGCTAACCAAGAGATTGACAGTTGGAATCCACCAGGCGCTCTTTGGGAACTCTGTGGGGCAGGTCTACTCTGTCCTATAGGGTCGCTATGAGTCGGAATGGACCCGAGGCCAGTGGGTGGGCTTTGGATTTTTTATGACTCACATTAGACTGGAGAACACACAACAACAAAGCTGTAGCTAAAGTGACCTGGAAGATGGAAGCCACGAGAAGGCTTTGATCCCCGCTTTGCTTAATAGATTAACTTACTGGGAGTTACTCTTTGGGTTGCTCACAGCCATCTACCTCCAGGGCCTCTTTGATGCAGAGGAAAGTAAGCCCAGGGCTTTTCTTCTACTGAATTTTTAAAATCATGTGTACATGCTGTCGGGGAAGGAGGTTGGTGAAATATTAAGTGAAAACAAACATAACCAAGTCGCAGAACAGAATGTAAAACATAATGCCACCTTTAGGAGAAAACATTTTTCTACAGCTAGACAAAAGTCTGGAAAGATGCTGATCAAATCTGGATTGAGACCAAAGAAGAGAATCTGTACTTTAGTCACTTCTGTATTATTTAATCACTTTACATCTAACCTTTTTCTAAACAAATATACTTATTTAATACCTTTAGGTGTATCTTCTGGGCTTTAGTTTCCTCTTTTCTGAAGGGTCCATTGTAGTTGTTATGTGGCATTGAGTTTATTTCCAACTCATAGCAACCCCATGTGACAGAATAGGGTTTTCTTGGCTGTAATCTTTTCGGGAGCAGATTGCCAGATCTCTCTTCCGTGGAGTGGCTGGGTGGATTCAAACCACCAATCTTCTGATTTGCAGCTGGGTGCTTAACTGCTGCGCCAACAAGGCTCCATTACAAGGTCTGTTACAGCTATAAAAGTATTAGATTTGTATCCTATTCCCTGCTAATATCTGTGGGCAAAGCGAAGGAATATAATGCAACTGCTGCCATTGAGAAGCAGAGAAAAGGATGTGCTCCATGTAGGCACAGGTGATGACAGGAGCCAAGAAATACTCTGAAGCTGGCAAGAGTGTAATAGGGTCAAGAATTACTTCCAGTGTAAAAAAGATCTTTAAATTAGACTATTACTTCTCCCTGGTAACCATCAGTGAACACTAGTCTCTCTATATATCTATTCTTGTCTTCTTACAAAAGAGGGATCATACAATACTGGTCCTTAGGCCCTTGACTTATTTCACTTAGCACTATGCCCTTCGGGTCTATCCATGTTGCAGCATGTTTTACTGACTCATCATTGTTCTTTATGGTTGCATGATATTCCACTGTACATATCACCACATTTTGCTTATTCATTCATCTGTTGATGGACACTTTGGTTGTTTCCATTTTTTTACTATTGTGAATGAAGCCGCAATAAACACAGCTGTGCGTATGTCTGTTCGTCTCATTACGTTTAGATTTCTAGGGTATATACCTAGAATTGAGATTGCTGGATCATAGGAGAGTTCTATTTCTAAAACTTGAAGTTTCTCTATAGAAAGCTTCAAGGGAGAGTCTACTGAAAAGATATGTGAGGTGGGGTATAAAGCTTCCATCCCCCCCAGTTATGTTAGAACAAGTAATTATCGTATTTTTAGGTAAAAAGACTTGTAAATGATTCAAATTTGGTTTTCAACTGAACATGTTTCTATCTCAAATCCTCCCGTCCACTTGGGCTCTCCAGAGAACATTAGCAACTTTCCCCTCTCCTGTATTATCAATTTTTCCACTCTTCTGGATTTTCCCCAACAGAATATAACATGTTGCAGTTTCTCCCATCTGGAGTCTATTCTTGAATACTATCTCCCTCTAGATTCATTTTTGTGCTCCCCATTCCTGAAAAATTCCTTACGATATTTGTGTATACTTCCTGTCTTCACTTGTTCTCCTCTCATTCTTTCCTGAAATCATCACAAGTGGTCTTTTGTCTTGTTCCTTCCATTGGAAATGATCTTGTCTAGGTCATCAATGAAGGCTATGTGGGTAGATCTTTAGGGCAATTCTCAGACCTTATCTAAATTGATTTGTCAACAGCGTTCAACATATTTGAAAGTCTCGGTTACTTCCTTGAAACACTTTTTGCTTCATTTGACTTTGAGAATTCCACACTGTCTTGATTTTCCTTCTTCCTTACATGCCATTCTTTCTCAGTCTGCTATCCTGGTATTTCTTCACATCCCAGGCCTCTAGATGCTAGGATGCCCAGGGCTCAGAACTTTTTTTTTCCTCCCTTTTTCTATATTCATTTTGTGATGAAATCTGTCTCCTCACTTAAATACCATCTTCATGCTGACAATTCCCAACTTTATATCTCCAGTCTACATCTCTTCTCTAAACACTAAGCTCAGATACCCAAATACCTCAACATTTCCACTTTTTGTTGTTAGCTGCTGTCGAGCCGGTCCCTGACGCAAGAGGTTCCCATGCACAACAGAACATCAGACTGTTGTGATCCACAGGATTTTCATTGGCTGGTTTTTTGAAAGTAGAATGCCAGGACTTTCCTCCTAATATGGCTTAGTCTGGAAGCTCCACTGAAACTTGTTCAGCATCGTAGTGGCACGCAAACCTCCAATGGTGGCTGCATATGAGGCACGTTGGCCAGGAATTGAACCCGGGTCTCCCATATCAGAAGGAGGGAATTCCACCACTGAACCATCACTGCCCTAGACATCTAACAGGCAACTCAGACAACATATCCCAAAACGCCCTCAAACTTGCTTCTTGTACAGTCTTTCCAATTCCAGATAAAGTCGACTCCATCCTTCCAAAGTTTTTAGGCCAAAAGCCTTGGAGTCATTCTTGACTTTACTTTTATCCATGCTCCGTATCTAATCCAACAGCACATCTCTTGGCTCTAACCCTAACCCTACCCCAAACCCTTTGACTTCTCACGTCCTGTACCGCCACCATCTGGTGTGAAACGCGGTCGGCTCTTGTCAGAGAGCATCACTTCAAAACTCTCCCGTGGCTTCCTATTTCAGGTTACTTACTCCTTCCCACAAGGCCGTAAAAGACCTTAATCCCTTGGATCCAGTTACCTTGCTGATCTCAACCCTATTATTCACCCCCTTGCTGATCCCATTCCACGTCCCCCCGGCATCTTTGTTGTTTTTCAGATCTTCCAGCGATATTCCTATTGTAGGCCTGTGTGTTTTTTCCTTTCCCTAGAATTGATTTTCCCCAACATCTACATGGCTCAAATTCATCTTCTTTGAGAGTCTTCGCGCAAGTTAGAAATGAATGACTAACCCACGTATTAGACACTGCAGAGAAGAGAGACATTTGCACAAAATTATACAAAAATTAGTTATCTAAGGAAGTTTATACTAATGCAATTAACTTTTGAAAACTCTTTAAACACTTTTATTAAAAATAAAAAAATACTTAAAAACCTGAACAATGATTTGTAGCCATAAAAAAACGCTGACAATAAAAAACATAATACCCAAATGATTCATTATATTACATAATGTACACCTTAATTGTATAGCAATCCCATCTTAGTTCATAACAACATTAACATGGATACTTCCTTTTATATTAAATTTGCAAAATCTTGCAGTTTCTTAGGGTATTTTACATTTTCTTAGCCAGATTAATTTTAAGTTCCTTCATTCCTATTTTTGGGTGAAATAACAAACATTCTAATCAATGTAGTCACAACTTGAATTTAAAAACTGATTTCAGATATAATTCAATTTGATATTTTCAGTTTTTAACAGAAAAATTCTCAGATCAGACTCATTTGTCAAAGCAGATTATTATAAAAAATACTGTCCTAATTTTTACCTAATCAGTTTTAATAGCACCATCTCAACCTAAAAATTAATTATTCGTAATATGGGTGTCCAGGTAGGTGCTATGAGGAAGTCATTTTTAAAATCAGTGGCAGGGCCAAGTCCCTATGCACGCTATAAGATGGTATTTTATCTCTCCATCAAAGATGCTTAGAATATATGATTCAAGATCACTGTACTTGGTTACATTTTTTAAACTATCATTTTAACAATATATATAATGATAGGTTTATATTTGCAAAACTCAAGTCAAACAAAGTAAGACTACCATAGAAATGTATTCAGTGGTCCTCCTCTAAGGAAAAATAATTTATCTTGGATAAGAGTTTGGCTCCTAATCACAAGGTCGGCAGTTGGAATCCACCAGCCGCTCCTTGAAAACCCTATGGGGTAGTTCTATGGTGTCCTACAGGGCTGCTATGAATCGAAATTGACTTGATGGCAATGGGGTTTTTTTGTTTGTTTACCCTAACTTCATGCTAGTTTAGGCTGCATGTCAGTCATTTTCCCTTCTAAGCAGTCTGGGCTGATAAGGAAGGATCTGGACAGGCCCTGGAAATTGATATAAATACCCTAAACATCTCTGAAAGTGCAGAGTGGGTAGAAAGGGCACGTTTAGCAGGAATTATGGACCAGAAATCACCTTATTGGTAACCCTGAGGAGCAGGGCTTCTGGAGTGCTTATATGGCAAGAACCCCCCCACCCCCGCCAAGTGTGATAACTGCTAATTAAGGTGGCCTTTGGGGTTTTTTTTTTTTTTCTCTTTAAAAGTTTCCAATGTTTTGGAATAATTTAGGAAATTCTCAAAATGCTTTGGTCTGTACTGTGTGTGGGTAGCTAAGCATTAGAAATATGCCCTAGTGTTATGGGGCTGTGGCTGATAAAAGAGGTATGGACAGTGCTCACCTTGACGCCTACTCCCTAAAACGTCTCCTTAACTTAGAAAATGGCGTAGGGGACGTAAGGAGACATTATCAGTCAGAGACAAAACCCTAGGGTATTTTTGTTCTGCCCCTCTGTGATAAAGAACAACACAAATTCTAGTCCCAACACACTTTTGAATTTACAGACACCTGTAAGTAGTCAATGATTCCTTTTCTTACAGCCGGAAGTAAGCCTGGAAATAGTCTGTTACATACTTATACGGTATACATGTATACGTTTTCATTTTGGATTAGTAAAACTTGGGTTGATAGAATACAGGAATTTATCTGATAGAAAGGCAGAAAGCGTGCTGACCAGGTGAACTGAGAGCATCACAATGAGTCTCAGGATTTAAATCACTATGAAGAAAACAATGGAGGACAAAAGAAATCACCTACAGCTTTGCCTCTGATTGATAATTTTTCTTTCACATTCTCTGCTCCATTTTCTACATCAATGTCAGAAAGGATACATGCTATGGAAAAAATGAATAAAAAAAGCAGGGCAAAAGGACAGAGAGAGAAGAGAGCTGCTAGCTTAGACGGAAGGGTCAGGAACGGCTTCACTGCAGAGAAGACATTTCTGTGAAGATCAGACCATGATGACACCAGGAGGGGTTGCTGCAAGCAGACGAATACTTCAGCTGTAACAACAAGCATGCAACCATATGTCCTATGTTTCACTCTTGGTGTTTATATTCAGCTTCAAATATCAACAGATTTGGGATAATTTTAAATGGATTGCCAGAATTTGAAAATGAAAACTAGTAAGACAAAGTCAACTTGGGAGAATTACCCACTGATATTTCTCAAAGGGTTCAGGACTAAAGAACTGTTTTTAAAAAAAAAAATGTATATATAAATCAGCGTAATGACTAGAATAATCTGAGCCCTTATTCAAACTGACGTATCAAAGATTAGTGCTGTTTTTTGAAGAAGGAAGTAATAACTATTAGGGACTAGAATTTTGATGGCGTTATTAATAGAAAGAAGTACAAAAAACATTGAGACAGAAAGTTACAAAAAGGAGATATTTCTTGCTAGTATACTCTAGTGTGTGAATACATACACAGTGGAATTACATGTGTGTGTATAATTGCCGCAATGGTGAATCATAAACACATATTAGCATCTTCTGTGTAAAGTCACAAGAGCCTTGGGGATGCCTCCAGCAAAGAAGGCTGATGTTTTGACTTGTATTCCCTTTATAATGCAAAACTACTTCACTCCCAGGTTCAAAATGAAGTTGTTCATTTGTTTACGTTTCTCTCAGGTAGATATAATCTAAATCTCGGACTGTTAGATGAACAGATGCATAGGATAATACTTGTCCTCCCATTTTTCAAGCGATACACGGTGTGCTTCTTTTTCTAACGCACCAATCAATGCTGTAGTTCAGAGTTCCAGCGAAGTAAAATCAAGACGCCACTTGGAATCTCTTTCTTGAAGTCAAGGTTGTCCTCTGAAATGATTTAGGTGGATACTGTGAACCTAAAACACCAACCGAAAAGCAATTCTCATTAAATGGTTAAAAATGCAACTTCTCAAAATGGTTGTTTTCTATCTTCCATAGGATGATACTTTTAAGTAGAAAAATCAATCTATTTTAATGTCACTTGCACACAAACCAAGAAACATCTTATGCAAACATTGCCATTGTGAGCCCAGATAAGAAAGAATGGTGCTCTACCCCAAAGCCGAGGTGCTGGCCGTGTATTCCCTTACAGCTGGTAGATTTATAGGAATCTTTTACCCAGAGGTAACATCTTTTACCCCTAAAGCCCAGGATGATGAGCAAGGGAACTCTGGAGCAGGGACAATGGTAGCTATCTTAAGAGCTCTTCTCCACTGTTCAGAATACTCTCTCAGTTTCTTCAGTGTTTTCCTCAGCTACACAACAAATGCCTATATGGCAGTAGCTACTGGTGCTTTTGACCTATAAGCAAAGGCAGGAAAGAGGTCACATGCCTGCTTGTCAGAGGAAAGGAAAAGAAATCCTTAGAAATATAGGAACGTGTCCCTTGTGTCCCCTGGGCGGCTTTTATAGAAATTAAAAATGGCCTCTGAGAATCAAGAATAACAGTTGTCACAAAATAATTAAGAGAAAACATTGACTTGGATTCAAGAACCAAGGAAGGTATGATGTTTGCCTCAAGGAACATTCAGTCTGGTAGAGAAGATTGAACAGGGCTATGAAAGTGGTATCTGGTGAAAAATTAGGACGGCAGATTTAACACAAATTAAACATCAGTTCCCTCTCCAAACTTCTACATCTGTGAGCCCAACAACCTACTAGACATCTCCGCTTGGCATGCTGAATTCCACGTGTCCAAAATGGAATTCACCAAAGCTCCTCAGCTTCCCTTCAGTACCACCATCTATTGACCATCCACAGAATTCGTCAGCCTTCACTCCTTTCTCTCATATCCCAGGTGATGTTCATCCTAAATCCATGGTTCAGGCCTCCTCCAGAAAGCCTCTCTACCTACTTCACCACCTGAATATTGAGTTGGGTGGTCCTGCTAGCCACTCTCATCACCCCTTTCAATCATCTCCACCAGACTGAATATTCCTTGAGGCAAAGATCATACTTTCCACAGTTCTTGAATCCCACGCTCAGCCCAGAACTTGGTACAGAGTAAGCACTTGATACACAGTTAGTGAATAATAAACAAACTTGGCTGCCTAATCCCCACCTCCAATACACAATTATGTAAGAGCCATACATGATGATGTACCATGACTAACTTTTAGAGAAAGAACTGTTGTCACCGACATGACAGCTAACACTGCCAGGAAACATACAAGACAAAAACAACAAAAAGGTACAGCTGTCTGGAGCTATTAGCTTAAGGGGGAAATCTTAAAGGGCTAAATAATCCCGTACATCACCACACTATAGAACAGGATGAGGACTGACATAAAAAGTGATAAACATGAGCTACCAAAATGTTTAAATTCTACTAAATTTATTTTTAATCATAATATATTAAAAATTTCCATCAAAACAGTAAATATCCTTTAAATTTCCAGTTATCTATAATACAAATGGTTCACAATTTTTGAGTAATGTATGATTGGTGTTCCCTGGCTGGCACAAATGGTTAAGTGCTCGACTACTAGCAGAAAGGTTCGTGGTTCACACCCACCCAGAGGTACCTCCATCTGCTTCCGAAAAGTCACAGCCTTTGAAAACCCTATGGAGCAGTTCTACTCTACACACTGGGGTTGCCATGGGTTGGAACTGACTCAATGACAACTAACAACAAGAACCATATGCCCAGTACTGAGCTAGATCCTTTTCAATACATATTCCAATAATTATTTTACTTGCCCACCCTATCTTCAAGGAAGAAACTGAGGCACAGAGAGTATCAGGCATTCCTAAGGATTGCACAGCCGGTAAGTGGTAGAGCGGGATCGTAACTGGGCTTCTGACTCCAGAGCTGCACACCTCACGCCCATGTTGTGCTGCTTCCTTGAACCAAATGTTGGTAACTGCTCTGTATTCAAACTAGAACTTTACTTTCCAAACAGCACACCAGGCTGAGAACAAGTATTTCTCTGTAAACCTGTGTTATAAAGGAGCCGTGGCGGTGCAGTGGTTAAGAGTTTGGCTGCTAACCAAAAGGTTGGCCGTTTGAATCCACCAGCTGCTCCTTGAAAACCCTACGGGGAAGTTCTACTCTGTCCTATAAGGTCTCTGTGAGTTGGAATCAGCTTGATAGCAACAGGTGTGGTGTACACGTAATAAAAGAATCAGTGAATTCCTAGTAACCTTCTCATGCATTTTAATAATTAGATTTTTGGAGAGAATCTAATATTAGAATTTCATGTAGCAGAAAAGCTTGTAAACTCTGTAGCAGAAAGACAGTGACTTCCCATAAGACACCCTTTCCCTGTAGGAGCTTGAGCCCCCAGGTTAATTAAGAGCATGGCGGCATTTTCCCCCTGGTGACGCAAAAGCAGATAAGTGCTTGTCAGTGCGGTTTTGCTCTTCGTAGAGGAGTCTGAGGTCTGGCCGTAGACCTCAAATTCCTGCTACCTCACCTTTCATGGTCAAAAAGAGGTCTGTCACAACAGAAAACCTTGTTTCTCTTTCATAAATTTGAGATCTCACAAATAACATCATCTTGTTTAAACGAAAGAAATGCTGACCTGTCAGAAAGCTTTGACCAGTCCACGTGTGACCAGCAAATTCCACTGGCGTCAGTGAACTTTTCCGAGGCGTATCCAACTGTTGAAAGGAAAATAAAATAATGGAATGACTCCCCCCCCCCCCCGCCCAAATATTTTCTAAAATCTGATTGATGGCTAGCAGAGGACCTACCCGGAACGTATGGGTTGTGCTGGGCCTTGAAAACTGGTCCACAGTGATGGTTCTTTCTCTGAGAGGTGACCGCTCTATACTGTCAGGAACTGCACTTAGCATGCGATTTTGTGGATTCCGCCCTCTGTACTAAATGAGGGATAACACAGTCTTGTTTAAAAGAAATGCAATCCTTAAAATGACAAAAAAATCTACATAGGCTTCATTCACTCATTTATTTGAAAATATTAATTTAGATGCTGCTAAGATAAGGCTTACGAAGGACAAATATATAAATATATTTTAATTATGCAACTACACTATAGAATCCAATAAAAAGGCAATGTCATAAAAATGTAAATAGGAATTAAAAAAAACAATCTAAGCCCAATCAATTCTCAATACTGAATTGTAACAGAAATGTAATTCTGCACTAGTGAAGCACCAGTCTCTTTTTATGTGATGTTGGCCTTCTTTTATTATTTCACTCCAAGCCACAATATTCTGACGTTAAACATTAACGCTTGGCAACTCTCGCCTTCTGGAAATGGGCTCTATTGCCATTAACAGTTTTTCCAGTGCAAGCTCGACAGTGGCAAATGAAAGGCAAGAGAAAACCTTGCCTAGAGGGCATTCCCTCTAGGACTTCATGTTCCCACAGCTGGGGTCTTCCTTCGTTCTGTAAGACGCACTGAGGATACCTGTATGGCAGTAAAGTGAGGTGTCGTTGCAAATGTGGGGAGACATGGTTATGTCTACACCAGCATCATACTTTCCCCAGACCTTTCACGATTGATTGCCTGGCTGAGCTGACTGTGGGTAAAGGAGATATTGCCTCTAAAAAAAAAAAAAAAAACCCCAAGCCCATTGCCATCGAGTTGATTCTGACTCATAACAACCCTACAGGACAGGGTAGAACTGCCCCGGAGGGTTTCCAAGGAGCAGCTGGTGGATTCAAACTGCTGACCTTTTGGTTAGGAGCCTGAGCTCTTAACCACTGCACCACCAGGGTTCTGCATTACATAAACCTGGCAGGTTGACTTAAACATAAGAGCTAATGAAAATGAAAAGGGTAATTTATTGAGCTCTTTATTTATGCCCGGAATTATTTAACATGTATTAGTTCATGTAATACCTATAATAATTCTTTGAGGTAGAAATCATGACTTCTTTTTCATAGATGAGAAAATGAAGGCTTAGAGAGACTGAAGTAACTGGTACCAAATCATGTAAAGTATGTGTGGCAGGACTCAAACACACACCTTCCCATCTCCTGAGCTAACCCACATCTGTCCTTCCCTACACTTTACTGCTCGTTTCCTGAGCTAACCCACATCTGTTCTTCCCCACAGTTCTGCCCATCTCCTGAGCTAACCCACATCTGTCCTTCCCTACACTGTACTGCTCATCTCCTGAGCTAACCCACATCTGTTCTTCCCCACACAGTCCTGCCCATCTCCTGAGCTAACCCACATCTGTCCTTCCCTACACTGTACTGCTCATCTCCTGAGCTAACCCACATCTGTCCTTCCCTACACTGTACTGCTCATCTCCTGAGCTAACCCACATCTGTCCTTCCCTACACTGTACTGCTCATCTCCTGAGCTAACCCACATCTGTCCTTCCCTACACTGTACTGCTCATCTCCTGAGCTAACCCACATCTGTTCTTCCCCACACAGTCCTGCCCATCTCCTGAGCTAACCCACATCTGTCCTTCCCTACACTGTACTGCTCATCTCCTGAGCTAACCCACATCTGTTCTTCCCCACACAGTCCTGCCCATCTCCTGAGCTAACCCACATCTGTCCTTCCCCACACTGTACTGCTCATCTCCTGAGCTAACCCACATCTGTCCTTCCCTACACTGTACTGCTCATCTCCTGAGCTAACCCACATCTGTCCTTCCCTACACTGTACTGCTCATCTCCTGAGCTAACCCACATCTGTCCTTCCCTACACTGTACTGCTCATCTCCTGAGCTAACCCATGTCTATCCTTTCCCACACAGACTTTCCCATCTTCTGAGCTAATCCACGTCTGTCCTTCTCCACACAGTCTTGCCCATCTCCTGAGCTAACCCATGTCTGTCCTTCCCCACACAGTCTTGCCCATCTCCTGAGCTAACCCACGTCTGTCCTTCTCCACACAGTCTTGCCCATCTCCTAAGCTAACCCACGTCTGTCCTTCCCTACACTATACTGCTCATCTCCTGAGCTAACCCACATCTGTTCTTCCCCACACAGTCCTGCCCATCTCCTGAGCTAACCCATGTCTATCCTTTCCCACACAGACTTTCCCATCTTCTGAGCTAATCCACGTCTGTCCTTCTCCACACAGTCTTGCCCATCTCCTGAGCTAACCCATGTCTGTCCTTCCCCACACAGTCTTGCCCATCTCCTGAGCTAACCCACGTCTGTTCTTCCCCACATAGACCTTCCCATCTTCTGAGCTAACCCACATCTGTCCTTCTCCACACAGTCTTGCCCATCTCCTAAGCTAACCCACGTCTGTCCTTCCCTACACTATACTGCTCATCTCCTGAGCTAACCCATATCTGTTCTTCCCCACACAGCCCTGCTCATCTCCTGAGGTAACCCACGTCTGTCCTTCTCCATACGGTCTTGCCCATCTCCTGAGCTAACCTACATCTGTTCTTCCCTACATGGTCCTGCTCATCACATACTCCCCTGACACCTGGACTTCCCAATTTAGTTCAAGCCATGTTTTTATTTCACAAAAAACTGAACTAGTCCCCCTCCCCCTGTAAATTCACACCAGCTATTTACTTATAGAAGGCTGATTATGAAGGAATTTTGAATATGGTGAATCAAATCATTCTTTTACGTTATTGATTTCACTTGGAAGTGCCACCATTATCTTGTCTGTCTGTTTTCCAGCTGACTAGCTAAGTGGCACACTTAAGTATAATGAACTCTGTCTTACAGAAACAGGGTGGGATCCTGGAGCTGCTGCGTTCTGCTCACCGGTCTCTGAGCCTATTGGGGGTAACCTGCTCCGTGAGGTTTGAACCTGGGAAGGCGTGTGGTCTGTGCCAGTTTGCCTGTAAGCACAACAATATGTAACTGAGCACCCAGATGCAGAGAGATACACCCTGCCCCAAAGCTCCTGATCTGGGCTATTAGTAGCAATTGGCTTAAGAAAGAAATACTAAAGTAGAACGAGCAAAGCATCAGGAAGACAAATGTGAGGACGAGCCCACCTGTTCTCCTTGTTGAGCTGTGACTATCAATTTGGATTTACTGAGTACTCAGGTACCCTCAGAATGGTACGGAACACAGAAGTAACTGAAGACCTAGTTCTTGCTCTGAGCAGTGACTGTCAGTCTGGATTTACTGAGTGCTCAGCTCTGCTCAGAACAGTACGGAACACAGAAGTAACTGAAGACCTAGTTCTTGCTCTGGAGGAGTTTCTGAGTTATTGAAAACAAGACTAAAACACATAAAGTAACTAGAGAGCAATACAACACAGTATATATTAAAATGCTATGTGTCAGTTCTGAATGTAAGCACTGTAGAAATCTAGAGAATGGTACCATCAGTGAGGGATAGAAAAAAACAGAGGATTCTGGAGATGGAGGATGGAGAAAGGGGAAGGAATTTCCAGTGAAGGCACAATATATAAGGATAAAATTAATAATAACTGTGCAAGGACTAGATGAGAAAAAAATAAAACTTTACAAAGGATCTGAAGGAGATATAAATAATAGATGAAAAATATATTCTTTAATGAGAATATTAAATGTTGAGATGTTAATTTTTCCTTTTTTTTTTAATAGATTAATGTGATAAAAGCAAATGAGGCCCATTGAGATGCCTTTTTTTTTTTTGTAATATGACAAAATTGATTTTAAAGCTTATTTGTCAGGATGGGTGAGAGTAAATTGTAATAAAGGAGAAGTTTTTTTTTTTTAATGGTAGGAGGCCTCAGGCCTCCCCTATCAGATATTAAGTAACAAAAATCAAAGTGGTTCTTGCGTAAGAGTAGAAGTAGATATTCCAGAAACAGATTCTAATTCATTTATTCATTAATCATAAGTATTTGAAAGTTAATATATCATTATTTTGACCTATAAAACTATCAGTTTTGAAATTCACAAAGTACCTAAAATTTAGAGGGTGCAAATAAAGAGATAATTTCAAGTATTGCCCATGGGATTATAAATTAGTATACCATTCTGGGAAGCAATTTGCCAAAGAGATCAAGAGCCTTAAAAATATTCATAATTTTGACCTGATAGCTTTACTTCTAAGACTGTACCACCAGGAAACAATTTAATCACATCCTTATTAAGATTTATCTAAAATTATAATAGTGAAAAGATAGGAAAAAGGAAAGTTTCAGTAAACTGGAGACTACTGAATAAATTATCATACACTTGTATGATTATTTTATAGTCATTAAAATTATGCTTCCAAAATATTTAATTACATGGAAAATATGAATGACATAATTTAAATATGTCGTGATAAATGAAAAAAGTATATGAAAAAGTGTTACATTACACAAGGGTAAGAATAGAAAGAAAAGAAAAAATATAATCATAGAGACAATTGGTAAGAAATATACCAACGGTACGTTGGTATACATTTCCTATTTCTCTGTGATGGGCACACTGGTGATCTCTGATTTCTACTCATATTTTGGTGTTGCCCTAATGTTCCATGGCAAACTTACCCAGTTCCAGTTTCATCTAGTCAGCTCCGACTCATTGTGATCTCATGTGTGTCTGAGCAGAAATGTGCTCAAGAGGGCTTTCAGGGGCTGGTTTTTCAGAAGTATGTTGCCAGGCTTTTGTTCCTGGACATCACTGGGTGGACTCAACCCCTCAGTCTTTGGTTAGCAGCAGAACGCATTAACCATTTCC
Source organism: Elephas maximus indicus (assembly GCF_024166365.1). Lineage (NCBI taxonomy): Eukaryota > Metazoa > Chordata > Mammalia > Proboscidea > Elephantidae > Elephas > Elephas maximus. Next base: position 80,205,480 of record NC_064840.1, read on the forward strand.
ACCACTGAGGCACTCCAGTCAACTTGTAACTTTGATAATTAGAAAAACACCTTATTTCAAAAAAAGTGAAAGGAAGAGCACGAACAAAATCGTGGAAGTAAGACAGCACAGCCAGTGTGTTCTGGGGGTCAGAAGGAAGATAAGGCTGACCATGCGAAGGCGGGTGATACATAATCAAAAGGGGTGCTAGATCCCCCAAGAGGGTCAAACTGGTTCTTGGAAAGGAACACAAGTATCTTACTCTTTTTATGTATATGTCGGCACAGCTATACAGTGTATACCCAAACAGACATACAGTGTATATCCACACAGCTATACCCACACAGACATACAGTACACATCCACACAGACATACAGTGTATATCCACACAGCTATACAGTGTATACCCACACATACAGTACACATCCACACAGACATACAGTGTATACCCACACAGACATACAGTACACATCCAGACATACAGTGTATATCCACACAGATATACAGCATCTATCCACACAGATATACAAAAACCCACACAGACATACAGTGTATATCCACACAGATATACAGTGTATATCCACACAGATATACAGTATATATCCACATAGACATACAGTGTATATCCACACAGATATACAGCATCTATCTGCACAGATATACAGTACATATCCACACTGATATACAGTATCTATCCACACAGATATACAGTATCTATCCACACAGATATACAGTATATATCCACACAGACATACAGTATATATCCACACAGATATACGGTACATATCCACACAGATATACAGTATATATCCACACTGATATACAGTATTTATCCACAAATGTACAGTATATATCCACACTGATATACAGTATCTATCCACACAGATATACAGTACATATCCACACAGATATACAGTATCTATCCACACTGATATATAGTATCTATCCACACTGATATACAGTACATATCCACACAGATATACAGCATCTACCCACTCAGATATACAACATCTATCCACACAGATATACAGTACATATCTACACAGATATACAGTATATATCCACACAGATATACAGTACATATCCACACAGATATACAGCAGCTATCCACACTGATATACAGCATCTATCCACACAGATACACAGTAAATATCAACACAGATATACAGCATATCTGTGGCACTACAATTCCAGGGGTGGAGGAGTGATTAAAAAAAAAAAAAAAAACCTTCAGAAAATGCTCCTTGTGTGGCATAATGAAAAAAGGGTTGGGAAACACTGGTCTACTGAGAAGGAGGGGCCATAATATGCAGGGAAGGTATGGCTGGAGGAGTCTGAATTTGCTTCAGTAGGAAAGAGAAAAGGTTGATGGAAGTCTGATATCGGAGCCCAGGTAGGCTGGGAGAAGGAGGAGAGAGCCAGTAAAATGGACAGGGGCAGGGGGTGAACAGGTCCAACCTAGACTGGTCACAGTGATAATGGAGTAGAGGGAGATACTCTGAAAAAATGAACGGAACAAACTCAAATATAGCTGGTAATATTAGTCCTAAATCGCGGGGAAAAAATAACAAAGACATATACCTACCAAAAAGCTGAACATGGTGCTATGAATACATTTTGAAAAAGTCCAATTACTGTTTAGCCACTGGAAGCTGGTCACTCCTTCCATCCCAGCAGGGAACAGAAGTCCAGCCCCTCCAATAACTCCACCCTCTTGTGGAGTGGTCAAAGGGGTGGATTTTGCAGCTAGAGGGCACTGTGAGTGAGCTCCAGCTCTGCCCCTCACTGGTGGGATCAGCTGTGGTAAGTTATTCAACCTCCTTCAGTCTCCAATTCCTCATCTTAGATTTGGGATAATATCAGTGTCAACTCAGAAGGTTTGTGGTAGGGAATAAATAAGATAATAAATAAAATTCACTTATCACTGTGCTGGTAACATAGAAAGCAATCAATAAACATTAGCTGCTATTATTAATATTAGTATTGCCAACATTAGATTCACACAGTGGCTGCAACAATGGGCTCAAACAAAGCAAAGGTTGAGAGGATGGTGCAGGACCAGGACAGGGCAGTGTTTATGTCGTACATGGGGTCACTGCGAGTCAGAACTAACTCGACAGTACCTAACAATAACAGCATTGCCTGATATTTGGATAAGTTAGAAAACTAGAAGATTCCTTCATAATTCTGTAAGAAAAGAGACAAATTCCTTTCTAACTGGGCAATGATCCATAAAGCCAGAAGTTTTTTTGAAGCTCCCTGCATAGAATGAAAAATCCTTAGATATACATAAAAACTAAGAGGTATATATTCTTTTTATTTTTACAAGCATTTTATATAATTATTTTATGTAAATATCAGGATAAAAGTATTATTTAATTTAAAAAGTGTTAATTAGTTACTACTTTTGCAAATGAGGGAACTGAGTCTCAGAAAGTTTAAGTGACCTAGCCAAGATCACCCAGTCATTAGAGTTCCATTAGCCTAGCTGCCGGTGCTACAGGTATTGTTGTGGGTTGAACTGTGTCTCCCAAAAGATGTGTCAAAATTCCAACCCCCAGTACTGTGACCTCGTTTGGAAATAAGGTCTTTACCAATATAATTAGTTAAGATGAAGTCATACCAGATTAAAAACGAAACCAAATCTGTTGCTGTTGTGTTGATTCTAACACATAGCAACCCTATAGGACAGAGGAGAACTGCTGCATGGTGTTTCCAAGGAGTGCCTGGTGGATTCCAATTGCCAACCTTTTTGGTTAGCAGCCAAATGCTTAACCTCTGTGCCACCAGGGCCCCATACAAGATTACAGTGGGCCCTACATCCAATGGCTGCTGTCTTTGCAGGAGAAAATGCAGACACAGACAGAGAGAGAAGGTCATGTGATGACAGAGGGAGAGACTGGGTGATCCACTTGCAAGCTAAGGAACGCCAAGGATTGCCGACAATCACCAGAAGCTGGAAGAGGCAAGGACGGATTCTTACTAGAGCCTTTGGAGGGAGCATGGCCCTGCCGACACCTTGACTTCAGACTTCTAGCCTCAGGACTGTCAGAGAATAAATTTCTGGTGTTTTAAACCATCCGATTTGTGGTAATTTGTTATAACAAGCCTAAGAAACCAGTAGGGGCCCTGGTGGCATAATGGTTAAGAGCTCGGCTGCTAACCAAAAGACTGGCAGTTTGAATCCACAAGCTGCTCCTTGGAAACCCTATGGGGGAGTTCTACTCTGTTCTGTAGGGTCGCTATGAATCGGAATCTACTTGATGGCAACAGGTTTGGTTTTTTGGTAGGAAACCAGCACAGGTACACTGCCTGACCCTATATGCTAAGTATACTAACTAAAACATAATTATGTTCAATACTCAAATGAATTAATTACAAAGAGTCCACATACAATTTGTTAGAGGCTCTTTGGGCCGTAATAATCCGTAGTACCTAACTGACAAGCGTCTGTCTTATGTAACTTTTAGTTTACCATGAGAGAAACAAGACTTACAGTTTTGTTCCCTTAAGAACTTCATCACTGTACACATTGGGAGTTTTAAGTCTCTGTGAATCTGAAGTGAGAGAAGGCAGCCTCCTGTGTGTGGGGGTTTTCTTGGCAGAAGTCTGCAGTCCGCGAGCATCTGAGGTTCTTCTGGGTTGGTGCCGTGCTGAGGAAGGAGCACGGGCCACTATACCCATCGATCTGTCCTCCTGTTCACTGCTGTGGGAGGGAAATCAAGTTAGTTACTCAGACGTCAGTGTGGTGAGAACAGGGAAGACATACACGTCGATCACCAGGTACTGTCTGGAGCCCTGATGGCTCAGTAGTTTAAGTGTTCAGCTGGTAGCCAAAAGGTCACCAGTTTGCATTGCCCAGCCACTCCTTGGAAACCCTATGGGGCAGTTCTACCTTGTCCTAGGGTCACTACGAGTTGGGACCAACATGAAGGCAAAGGTTTTTTTTTTTTTTGTACTGCCTAAGGAACCCTGGTGGTAGTCAGTTAAGTGCTTGTTCACTAACTGAAAAGCTGGCAGTTCAAATTCATCTAACAGGCCCATGGGAGAAAAAACATAGCAATCTGCTTCCATAAAGATTCAAAACCTATTGCTGTCCAGTCAACTCATAGCAACAGACTCATATCAATTCTACAGGACAGAAACCACAGGGTTTCCAAGGAGCAACTGGTGGATTCGGACTGCCAACCTTTTGGTTAGCAGCCTAACGCTTAACCACTGTGCCACCAGGGCTCCTCCCTAAAGATTACAGCCTAGAAAACCGTAAGGGGCAGTTCTACTGCCTCACATGTGATCGCTGTGAGTCGGAATTGACTCTACAGCACCTAACAAGAACAACAAGTACAATCTAGAACAGTGTTGACACATGGAAGACATTCCTCAGTTTCTACTGACTGAATGGACAATCACTTCAATTTCAATTAAGTAGTATTCACAGGAAAAAAATGGAAATTTCTCATTGTTAGCAATCAACTACTAACGCCCCCAAGATTAAGAATTCACAGTTATATTTTCCTTTTCTCGTCTCCCCCAGCCTAGTAAATAACAGTAACTGTTTAATGGCTGCTACCAGAACACTACGTTTGAATTCTTCAACATAGATTTATCCTCTCCTGGGAGGTGCTGGGGCCCATCTTAAACATGGCATCAAATGAGATCCGTGACCCTTGTAGTCTTTAGTGCTCAGGTTTTCCTGGATTGGGAAGAGGCATGGTAATTATTTCTTATACATACTGTGTTCTATCTGCAAAGTAGGTAGGTCTCTGCTGAAGTGGTTTAGCTCGAATTGTCATCACACCATTCAAATCACTGTAAAAATTGTTGGAGAAGCGATGAATCTGAGAAAAGTGAAAAAAATTAAAATTAAAAAGCATCCAGTGCTGTTCCCATGACTAACACTTATGAGGAATCAGCAGGAAAACCAGTGGCACATTCAGACTGGCTAATCTGAGGAAAAGTTCATAAAGGGACTATATTTAATAAAGACAGGGGAAGAAAAGCCAATAAGGAGTAGCCTAATCCCCCAGGGCTTGTCACAGTAGAGGCTCATTACCATGCCCAGGCCTGAAGAGTCAGGAGAAGTTCCTAGAACGTGTGGGGGTGGGGGGTGGGTAGCTACATGGAAAGAAATGGCACCAACCCACTGTGACCTGGCAGGGAGGGGACAGGGGATTTATAACCAGGATTCATTCTTTCCCCGCGCCCTGAGCTCCTACACCCAACCAGAAGACGGAGGACAAGGAAGCCTTCTGATGTAGTCAATGTGTGTCAGCCTCCAGGGTACACCCACGGTGAAGAAGGGAGAGAGAGGACCTGGAGGAGCAAGACGAGCTACCGCAGCTCCTAAAGGTCTGCTTGCCTCGGGACTCTTCTCCCCACTCTACCCTCCACAGCTGCCCAAGTTACCTTCCTACGAGCAGCACAATACCCAGTGAAATAACCCAAGCATGAGATCTACAAGACTTAAAGCTAAATCCCAGTTCTAATTGCTACCTAGCTGGTGATCTTGGAAAAATTACTTTGTTCTTGGAGCTCTGACTTCCTCATCTTTAAAATGGGGATAATGATGCCTCCTTCATAGTTATTATGAGAATTAAATGACGTAACATATGTGGGCTAATTAACTGCTTCTTCAGTTCCACATTACAACTGATAGTATTTACTATTCAGGTGAACAGGATTTTCTGAAACAAGAATTCTATTGCTATTTAGTGAATAGACGTAGCAACCACACATCACATATTCAATCATATTAAAAATATATAGAAACAAATGCTAGAGGAAAAAAATAAGGCCTATTATAATCATCATCCTTTACTCATCTATAAGTTTGTCCTACTGTGGTGGCTTGTGTGTTACTGTGATGCTGGAAGCTATGCCACCCGTATTTCAAATACCAGCAGGGTCACCCATGGTAGACAGGTTTCACAGAGCTTCCGGACTAAGACAGGCTAGGAAAAAGGACCTGATGATCTACTTCTTAAAAAAAGTGGCCAGTGAAAACCTTATGAACAGCAGCAGAACGCTGTCTGATACAGTGCCAGAAGATGAGCCCCTCTGTTTGGAATGTACTCAAAATATGACCGTGGAAGAGCTGCCTCTTTAAAAACGAGTTGACCTAAATGACTTGGATGAAGTAAAGCTTTCAGAACCTTCATTTTTTGATGTGGCATTACTCAAAATAGAAGAAATACCAGCAAACTACCATTAGTAATCAAAATGTGGCATGTACGATGTATGAATCTAGGAAAATAGGAAGTTGTAAAAAGTGAAATGGAATGATTAAAGGTTGATATCCTAGGCATCAGTGAGCTGAAATGAACTGGTAGTGTCCATTTTGAATCAGACAATCATGTGATCTACTATGTCAAGAATGAAAAATTGAAGACCAAGCGTGTCACATTCATTGTCAAAAAGAACATTTCAAGATCTATCCTGAAGTACAACACTGTCAGTGATAGGATAATATCCATGCATCTATAAGGAAGACCAGTTAATATGACTATTACTCAAATTTATGCACCAACCACTGAGGCCAAACATGAAGAAATTGAAGATTCTTACCAACTTCTGCAGTCTGAAATTGATCAAATATGCAATCTAGATGCATTCATAATTACTAGTGATTGGAATGTGAAAGCTGGGAACAAAGAAGAATCAGTAGCTGGAAAATATGGCCTTGGTGACAGAAATGACGCCAAAGATAGCATGAGAGAATTTTGCAAAACCAATGACCTATTCATTGGAAATACCTTTTTTCACCAAGGTAAATGGCAACTATACATGTGGACCTTGCCAGATGGAACACACAGGAATCAAATCAACTACATATGTGGAAAGAGATGATGGAGAAGCTCAATATCATGAGTCAGAACAAGGCTAGGGGGTGACTGCAGAACAGACTATCAATTGCTCATATGCAAGCTCAAGTTGAAACTGAAGAAAATTAAAACAAGACCACAAGGGCCAAAATATGACTTTGAGTATACCCCACCTGAATTAAGAGACCATCTCAAGAACAGATCTGATGCACTGAACACTAATGCCTTAAGACCAGACAAGTTGTGGGATGACATGAGGGCATCATACATGAAAAAAGCAAAAAGCCATTAAAAAGACAGGACAGAAAGAAAAGACCAAGATGGATGTCAGAACTGACTCTGAAACTTGCTTTTAAACATAGAGTAGCTAAAGTGAATGGAAGAAATGATGAAAGAGATGAACAGAAGATTTCAAAAGCATCTTGAGAAGACAAAGTAAAGCATTATAATGAAACGCGAAAAGACCTGGAGTTAGAAAACCAAAAGGGAAGAACATTCTAGGCAGTTCTCAAAGTCAAAGAACTGAAGAAAAAATTGAAGACTTGAGCTGCAATATTGAAAAAATCTATGGACAAAATATTGAATGACAAAAGAAGATGGAAGGAATACACGAAGTCACTGTACCAAATAGAACTGGTCTGCGTTTAACCATTTAGGAGGTAGCATATGAACAAGAACCAAAGGAAGAATTTCAAGTGGCACTGATGAAAAACAAGGCTCCAGAATACCAATAGAAATGTTTCAGCAAATGAATGTAGCACTGGAAGCACTCATCCTTCTATGCCAAGAAATCTGGAAGACAGCTACCACGCAAACTGACTGGAAGAGATCCATATTTGTGCTCATTCTAAAGAAAGGTGATCCAACAGAGTGCAGTAATCATCAAACAATATCATTAATATCACACACAAGTAAAATTTTGCTGAAGATCATTCAGAACGGCTGCAGCAGTATATCAATAGGGATTGCTGGAAATTCAGGCTGGTTTCAGAAGAGGACGTGGAACCAGGGATATCATTGCTGATGTCAGATGGATCCCGGCTGAAAGCAGAGAGTACCAGAAGGATGTTTACCTGTGTTTTATTGCCTATGCAAAGGCATTTGGCTGTGTGGATCATAACAAATTATTGATAACATTGAGAAGAACGGAAATTACAGAACACTTAATTGTGCTCACATGGAACATATACATAGACCAAGAGGCAGTGGTTCGAACACAACAAGGGGAGATTACTGTGTGATTTAAAATCAGGAAAGGTGCGCATCAGGGTTGTATCCTTTCATCTTATTTATTCAAGCTGTATGCTGAGCAAATAACCTGAGAAGCTGAATTATATGAAGAAGAAGGCGGCATCAGGATTAGCGAAGATTCATTAACAACCTGTAATATGCAGATGACATAACCTTGCTTGCTGAATGCAAAGAGGACTTGAAGCACTTACTGATTAAGATCAAAGACCACAGTTTTCATAAAGAAAACAAAAAACTTCACAACTAGACCAATAAGCAACATCATAACTGGAGACAATATTAAAATTGTCAAGGATTTCATTTTACTTGGATCCACAATCAATGCCCAAGGAATCAGCAGTCAAGAAATCAAATGACACATTGTGCTGGGCAAGTCTGCTGCAGAAGACCTCTTTAAAGTGTTAAAAAGCAAAGATGTCACTTTGAGGAGTGTCTTAGTCATCTAGTGCTGCTATAACAAAATGCCACAAGTGGATGGCTTTAACAGTCTAGTAGGCTAGAAGTCCAAATTCAGGTCATCAGCTCCAGGGGAAGGCTTTCTCCTTCTGTCGGCTCTGGAGGAAGGTCTTTTTCATCAGTCTTCTGCTTCTCTGAGCGGAAACCCTGAGTCCAAAGGACATGCTCTGCTCCAGGTGCTGCTTTCTTGGTGGTATGAGGTCCCCCTCTCTGCTCACTTCCCCTTCCTTTTTATCTCTTGAGAGATAAAAGGTGGTGCAGGCCATACCCCAGGGAAACTGTGACGTGGGTAAGGGTGGTGTTACAATCCCACTCTAAAATCCTCTTTAACAAAAAATCACAATCACAAAATGAAGGACAACCACACAATACTGGGAATCATGGTCTAACCAAGTTGACACACATTTTGAGGGGGGCAAAATTCAATCCATGACAAGGACTAAGGTGTGCCTGACCAAAGCTATGGTATTTTCAATTGCCCCAAATGCCTGCGTAAGCTGGACAATAAATAAGGAAGACGAAAGAAGAGTTGATGCTTTTGAATTATGGTGTAGGCAAAGAATATTGAATATACCATGGACTGTCAGAAGAATGAACAAATCTGTCTTGGAAGAAATACAACCAGAATGCTCCTTAGAAGCAAGCATGGTGAGACTTCATCTCATGTACTTTGGATGTGTTATCAGTGGGGATCAGTTCCTGGAGAAGACATCATGCTTGGTAAAGTAGACGATCAGTGAAAAAGAGGAAGACTCTCAACCAGACGAATGGGCACAGTGGCTGCAACAATGGGCTCAAGCATAACAACAACTGTGAGGATGACGCAGGACTGGGCAGTGTTTTCTTCTGTTGTACACAGGGCCGCTGTGAGTGGAACTGATTGAAAAGCACTTAACAACGACATACTTACCATTAGAAAGTTTTGACTATTTCAAAATACACTTATGATTATTTTGCTTTTACTTTTAACTTTGCTGTTTATTCATTTTCTTATAACATTTATCGTTCTGTTGTACATAGGGTTGCTATGAGTTGGTTTGACTGAATGGCACCTAACAACAAGATAACATTTATCCAAATGAAATAGTTGAAAACCAATAAAATAGCTATAGAAACCTTCTTAGCTTGTAAAAATCCACATTTCTCAGATCTGCTTATCTTCCTTGGTATTTAAAATCCTTTTGCATATTGTTATCAATTGCTCATTTTTATGAGATTTGTACTGCATATTAAACAAAGTGGAAAACACTGTACTGAACCTATCAGAGAAACTTAAATGAGATCCAAAAATACAATTGTAAAATGTTTTTTTTTGAATAGGAAAAGGGAAGTTGACTTATTGTAAAGCCCTTGCCCTAAAGGGTAAAAAACAAGTCTATTCAACATTCATCTAGACAAATCTTGCCTATTACTTAGGGTTTAGTTCACATCTTATCCCGCTTGGTGGGGGTACACTATTTTTCCTCTGAACTTCACAGCAGTTACGATCTGAAGCATATTATATAACCCATAATAACTTAAGTGACATCTGATTATAATAATACACTTACTGAGTGTCTATTATACGATACGCACTTTATCAAACCCCTTACCTCCTTTAATTCTCATAGCATCCTACCTCACAGATCGCACAAATGATGAAACTGAGGTTTTGAAAGAGAAAGGGACCGATTCAAGATCATCGAGTCAGTAAATATTACATCAGGCTCCGAAACCCGCAGTCTGTATCCACAGCCGACTCTCGTCCACACTATTACATTGCCTCTTTTGGGGTGTGTGTGGGCTGTGTGTAGCAACTTGCATTGTTTGGTATTGCTTGCCCCTCCAGTCATATTCCGCCAACTGGACTGTATGCACCTCAAGACCAGGAATCCTGTCTAATCCCTTTTCTTCATTCCCCCACATCAGATGGGTTGTGCAAAACAAAAAGTCCAACTCCCGAGCACCACTGGAGCCTCCCACGTGCAAGCCCATTCTGTCCAGCCCCAGCTTCTCAAAGATCTTTGAATGTGGATGAGATGTGAGGAAAATATATTGTCTACTAAATGCCAGATTCTCTGCAAGGAGCTTTCATGTATTTATGTGATTTTATCCTCACAACAATCACTTGGACTAAGTGTTACTATCTTCATTTTACAGGCAAGGAAGCGAAATTTTAGAAAAAGTTAGACAACATGCCCAAAATAATACTCCACATAGGTCTCCAGATTCCATATCCCCTGTTGTTGCCACCAGGCCTCTGGTGTTCCCAGTGTGCTGCTCTCTAACACTTCAGGCCAATCACTGTTCACTAGACATCCTCCATCTTTCCCTCTTCCAAGCCTTTGCTCTGCCGGAAATGACCTCTGCGGACTTCTCCCACCCATGAAATCTCTCTTCGTTTCTTCATGTTTCGCTGAACTTTCACCTCCAATCTAAAAGGTCAAACCTGGAGCTCTGGTTAGGACTAACCACTCCCTCCTTGATTGTCCTACAACACTTCTCTGCACATCTCTCACTGAATGTATTATATCTGACCTTGGTTACACTTTCTGTTTTATTCATTTATATGCTTCCATTGTAAAACACCTAATTCAGTACACTTAATAGAAACATTCCATTTTGAATAAGCCTCATATATACTTATTAACCGATTACTTTATCATTTTGGTGGAAGGAAGGGAGAACATTTATAATCTTTGAACTGGCTAGAAATATTAGGGGGAAACAATTTTTTTTTTCTCACCCAAAATGGTGAAATAGCTCTACACAGGCGGAGAATCTCGAATTCAAGGGTCCCTGCTACATTAAAGAATATGGCAATTCTATTAAACATCACGAAATAATCACAATAAATTATGGCCTTATTGGTCAACAGACCCAAATATCTTTAAAAAAGAATTTAGTAGAATAATTCTCTTGACAGGCTGAGACAAGGGATATAATGATTGAGGGAAAGAGAGACTAGTGGAAAGGCATCTACCTGAGGTGGGATCAGATGAGACACGCTTCGAGTTTCAGAACTTCTGGATGGGGGAACACTTGGTGTATCAGTGTTAAAACGAGATATGAGTATATGTTGAGATTTATTTTCAGCTACTTTTGATTTTTCTTTCTGTTTTTTTCCTTCTGTGTCAACATAAAAATAAATATTATAATTAAACATTTGATAAACAGATCAGCTTAGACATCAGGCTATCTAATACATACATTCAAAAAATTCACTGTTCAATGGTACAACCACTTTGGAAATCAATTTGGCACTTCCTTAAAAAGCTGGAAATAGAACTACCATACTGTCCGGCAATCCCACTCCTTGGAATATATCCCAGAGAAATAAGAGCCTTTTACATGAACAGATATATGCACACCCATGTTCACTGAAGCACTGTTTACAATAGCAAAAAGTTGGAAGTAACCAAGGTGTCCATCAATGGATGAACAGATAAATAAATTATGGTATATTCACACAATGGAATACAACGCATCAATGAAGAACAACGATGACTCCGTGAAACATAACATGGAGGAACCTGGAAGGCATTACGCTGAGTGAAATTGGTTTCTGCTCAGTTTTAAGTAGTTTACAGAACAGTCAATAAGCTGAAATGAAGTGATTATTAAATTAGTTATGCTTGCATTTTGCCTTATAAATAATGTCTTTACAGTATTTACAGCAATATTAATTACCATGAACAATTAAAAACAAATGTCCCATTATTACGGATTAGTTAGGCAAGTTACAATAAATTCCGATGATATAATATTATCTAGCCATTTTAAAAAATCTTGTTTAAGGACATTCACTAAATATTAATTTTTTTTAAGAAAGAAGAGTGGGTTACACAATGATATGTACAATTTTACTCAATCATGTCAAAATACATATTATTAAAGAGCTTAGGACGTACAATGTTAACATGGTTACACCTGGAAGACGGCTGCGACTTCTCTCTTCTTTATTACGTGTTTCTACGCCATACAGATTTTTCAGAGTGAATATGTATCTTTTTTATAATTCAAAAAAGCAATAATGTCTTTATGACATGATTAAAGATCACTTTGTGATTCTGACTCATCGTGACCCTATAGGACAGAGTAGAACTGCCCCATACGGTTTCCAAGGAGCACCTGGTGGATTTGAACTGCTGACCTTTTGGTTCACAGCCACGGCTCTTTATCACTGCACCCCCAGGGTGGGCTGTGAATCTTTAATCAGAAAACCTGCCTCCTTTCTCATCCCGATCATGTCCTGGACAAGGCCAAGGTGGATGGCAAAAGCTGAGGAGGAGGGTTTGTTTTTTCTTTTCTCTTTGCCAAATCCTACATGTAAGTACCTGGCAGTGTGGTTTCCCAGTGGCTTCTGACCAGACCTTCCAGTAACTCTACCACATTTCTCCAGACATGATCAAAGACCTCTGCAGCTACCGCATCTCTGACACAGTCGTGAGGGGAGATGGGAGGAAGCCCATGTTTACACCACTTTCTTCCACGGTGAACTTTTTTATGCCCAAGATGTTCATCGTCACTGAGGATAAAGACTCATTCTAATCACTAAAAGTATCAATGGTTAAAGTTAAAATAATGCTATCTATCAATCGAGCTATCTAACACACATGCGCATACATACATCTATACATGTAAATAAATACATTATTTTTTAAATTAGAAACTTGTTATTTAATACACCAGTTTTCAATCAAGTGGCAAATTTTTATTAAAAAATATTCAGAGATTCTGATTAAGAACCAAATATTCACTTAGCAGTGCAAAGACTGGAATTTCCCTCTGCCCTCAAGCCAGGCATAGTGTCCCTGAGTCCCTAACACCAGCATGGTGGCACATATTCTCGTTTTCTCTCTGTGCCATGTTGTCAAAAAGGAGGAGATGCAGTGCTCTCGAATATATACTCCCTGCTGGTAATCTAAAAACTCTCAGGAGGACATTACACTCAAAAGAGTGGACTTTTGTGTAAGTAAAAGATACACAATACCCTCAATGAGCATATAATAAAAATAAATGCCAAGTAACTTAATATTACTTTTATATCAGAAAATAACATCAAATCAAATTCTACTTACTCTTCTTTTCCATCAAAAGCGAAATACTCCTCAATCTTTCCATCCACATCATAAACCTCTTCTTCCAGAAGTGAACACACCCCCAGGTCAGGGATCCCTGTGCTCTCAGCCCCCAGCAGAGCAGGAGCTGAGGGTGCCGCCAGCAGGATCTGTGAGCCGGAGATGCAGAGTCTGTGGGGGGAAGCGGGTTCTACATGGGAGGCTGTGGAGCATCACAGTGATCACATAGGATCACCACCGCCATGGCTGATCTTTAAATTACGCAAACATTGTAGCACCCCAAATTAAAAATCATTAAATGTTACTTTTGACCAAATTCACGTCCTTAAAAACAACATTTTGACACAGACATCACTGAATTTCTTGAAAGCATACATTATTCTGAGTTCGTATCCTCTTTGCAGTGATGGAAACCAGGAAACAAGTGTGTGCAAGTACAGAGAGATCCATCGAAATCTCTAAGTGAGCAAAGGAAAGCAGGACTCAGCCTTATTTCTTCTTCCTTTACTGCCTTGAGGCTGAGGACTCATCACAAGGAGGCAGGTTTTGATTCTGCACCTAGCCTGCCTTTCACAGCGCCTCTGGAATGGAAGATGACGTTAACTTCTTTGCAAATAAATATATGCATATGGAGCCCCGGTGGCACACTGGGTAAGTGACCAAAAGTTAGCATCTATGATAAATTTAGAATCAGAAGCAGCTTGTGATAAAAATGCTATGTACCTGCCCTTCATTTTAATCTAAGTTTAAAAACAGGTGGAGATGCCTGGCTACAACCGATGACTGCTGTGACAGGGCACAAAACAGAGATCCCCTGAGGGAGCAGGACAGCAGTGGGATGCAGACCCCAAATTCTCATAAAAAGACCACACTTAATGGTCTGACTGAGACTAGAAGGACCCCAGTGGTTATGGCCCCCAGACCTTTTATTGGCCCAGGACAGGAACCATTCCCAAAGGTAACTCTTCAGACGTGGACTGGACTGGACAATGGGTTGGAGAGGGATGCTGGTGAGGAGGGAGCTTCTTGGATCAGGTGGACACTTGAGACTATGTTGGCATCTCCTGCCTGGAGGGGAGATGAGAGGGTGGAGGGGGGTAGAAGCAGGGGAAGTGGACACGAAAAGAGAGAGTGGAGGGAGGGAGTGGGCTGTCTCATTAGGGGGAGAGTAATTGGGAGTATGCAGCAAGGTGTATATAAGTTTTCATGTGAGAGACTGACTTGATTTGTAAACTTTCACTTAAAGCACAATAAAAACTAAAAAAAACAAAATAGGCAGAGACAAGGCTGTGGGTGAGATAAACATGAAAAAGCATAAATAAATACGGTTAGAAACACTTTTCGTGAGACGTACTCTCTGATGTTGCTGCTGCGCTCACGGGCCTCAAGCAAGGCTTTGTGGGCTACAGGACTACTAGGCCCACAGCCCCGGAAATGCTGGAAGCCTTCATCAGCTGGCGGGATGAGCTGTCTTCCTAACACTCTGCAAGGTAAAAAGACAAAAAAAAGCTACTAATGATTTTGACTGGAAAAGGGAAAGATGTCTTGAGATTTTAAAAGTAGGATAAAATAATGATTCTGATGGCATGTGTGAAGTCATAAGGTACAGACTGGTCCATGAGAAGCAGGTGGTGTCACACAGACAGCACAGGCTTTGTGGGGGGGAAACAGACCTGGTACCAACAGTCCCTAACACTGACTGACAGTAGGCAAAGCTCTCTGCTCCTCTTAGCCACTGTTTCCATTTGTTTGTTTGGTTTTGTCTGCAAATTGGAATAATAATATAGTTACCTGGTAGGATGTACGTAGAGAGAAGGTATGTCACATGTCTGGGTCATAATGAGCACACAGAAGTGCTCTATAAATGTTATCGAATGTTACACATAATGAAGAAAAGGATATTAATACACACACTGGGCTTCTGCACCTTGCCATCTTTCTTTTTCCACCCTCACCCCTTCATTTTTATCTTAGTGGGTAAGACAACTCTGACAGGGCAGGTCTGACCCTGGCATTTTGGTGAACACGTTATTCTCAGACAAGTAAGCATCGACAATTAGTATTCACTGAACAACCCCCAGACATGCTATATTCTTTAAGGCAGGGAGTTTATGGCAGGATTAAAAAGAAGAAAAAGTACACAGTCAAGATAAAAAAAAAAAAGTTACCCGGTTGAGGTAACCAACGAGAACATTCATCTGTATTTGTATGAGTGTTCTAAATTGTTCACCCAAATATAAGACATGGAACCTTCGCACAGCTGAGATGGATTTTCTCCTAAGTAGGTTGGCTAGCCAATTGAAGGAATAAAAGCTTCCCTTTATGCCAAATCTCCGTTCTCTATCTTTGGTATCAAAAACATGGCATCTCCTACACAAGGATCGTACATTATGCTCCCTACATAAGGAATGTAAGAGTCATCTGTCCAATCATTCTCCCCTAAACTGCTCTCAGCACCAAGGACCAGCATCTGTTGTTCACATAAGTTCATTCTGTCGCTCTTGCTTTTGTTACCTACGCAACGCCATTCAGAGGATGAGCTAGGTTTATTTCTCAGAAATTAAAATGCTCTTGAGTACTGGAATGTTTCACATTTCCTCAGACACCCTAAGAAAGGATGTGATTTCTCAGTGGCTGCATATTTTGACTGTACTTTCAGTCACAATGTATTGATTATAAATCCAAGTCAGGCGTGGGTGGTTCAAACCCCACACCAGAGAATTACTACTAACTGTTCCCTACCTCAGGTGCAGGGACCTTGCGGCCCACTCGCTGCATTCACCCAGGAGGTTCTGGGTCTGAGTGCTTACTCTCCCTTCAAATAACATTTCCTCGACCTCCCAGAAGAGCTGCCGCACTTTCTGTGCGTTGGCTTTGTCAAATTCCTGAAACGGAAATGCATATTTAGCCACAAGACTGAAAACTGGAAATACAGGCTTTCGGATCAGGGCACTTACACATTAATGTAACCCATTACATAGGAGGGGGCATGACAGGATGAAAAGAATGTGGACTTTGCAATCAGATACAACAGTGTTCAGATTCCTACTCTTACAATAAATTGCATTTCACTCTCAGCCTCAGTTTCTTTAACTGCGAAAAAGAGGTAATTTCCACCACACGTTGTGAGATGTGCACACACACACACATACACACACACACTTGTCCTTCCTAGACTCGTGTCTGGCATACCTAAGGATGACTGCAGAATACAAGGTATTTTTTTTTCTTGTGATAATACCAATGAGAAAGTAATTACTTTTGTAGAATGAAGAATCAATGAAGAAAGTAATCCCCAGTTATCTTAATAACTTTAGATTGCTTGATACTTATGATAATTATGAATCAATTAAATGATACAATATATAAATTGAAATATAATTAGTAAATAATAGCTTAATGATTAGGATGAAGTCAGAGTGTTCATTTTTCCTGTCAGGCCTCAAGAGGCTCTTGCTCTGGGCTGCAGTGAACTGTAGGTAAGAAAACCCTTTGGCCTGTCTAGATGCTCTCCTTGGCTGAAAGGTAACAGTCCCACAGGCCTTCAGGGAAGTCACAGCCCATGGGGAGTACACACACATTACTACTGTTGGAGAGCCAGCACCACGCAGGCACGGACCCCAGCCAAGCTTTCTTGCATAGGCCTGGAGACCTGAAATCTACTCCATGACTCCAGACAACTAAGCAAATATTCAGTCTAGCAGATGTGACCCAAATAGGCAATTCAGGCTAATTTTCATCGAAATGTTTTTCAATATTTCCTATGCTACATCTTTCCTCAAATTGATAAAAAACTGAATTTCCAGATTACAAAGGAGTTGAATGATCTCTTTTAAAATGCAAATAAGGGGCAACTAATAACTCCATGTGTGTCCTGGAGGGAACTGAGTGGCTGGGGCAAGGGAGAGGTGGTATTTTCATTTCTCCACCTTCAGCATTTTGGTTTTTTTTTAAATATTACCTATCAAAAAATAAATAAAAAATTAAAAGCAATTATGATGTCTGGAATATTTTAGATGCTACAAATGCGAGTCATAAGAATCTCCCTGAGTAATTACATCGAAAATTTATAGAATTTGGACAGGGTGAAATAATGGTTTTCAGTCTTCTTCCCATCAGAATATCCCTGAGAAATAAGGGTGTGAGTGGGCTGAGGGTGTGGAATAGAAGCAGTTTGTCAGAAATAAGGAAGTCACATGTAGTTTAAAAACCTCCTCTGAGTGATTCTGAACTGATCCCCTTCCAGACTCCCCTTATGACCATTTGAGAATCACCGTTAGGACTAAAAGAGAAAGTAGACCCAGGTGGACTATGAGAAGTGGAGAGATGATTTTAAAGAAGGCAAAGAGAGCCAGGACCAAGATGGCTGACTAGGCAGATGCTTCCACTGATCCCTCTTGCAACAAAGACTCGAAAAAACAAGGTAATCGATTTCATACATGAGCAACTATGAAACCTGACCATCAAACACAGAACTAAGGAGTTGACCTGAGTGACAGGGGAGCGAAAAGCCACACGCTGAAGCAGTGACCACTTCCGGAGCTGGCACGCTGAGCCGCAGCCTAGAGCCCTTGCAGTTCCCTGGTGCCAGAGTGGTGGGGCTGATCGCGGCTTACTGAGATGAGGCAAGCACGGGACACAGCCCTAACTGCCTGGAGCAACCTCAGTGTGGACCCAGCCAGCGCACACAGGCGGCACACCGACGCGGCTGACAGGGGAACAAAAAATCACAGGGAAGCAGTGACTGGTTTTAGAGCCTGGAGCACAGCGACCCATCCAGGAGACCTTGGCATTGGGTTTTGGACTAAGTGCGGAGGGGCTGATCATGGCTTCCTGAGATGGCGCAAGCATGGGATGCAGCCCTAACCCTCTGGGGCAATCTGGGCGGGGACCCAGCCAGTGCACACAGGCTACACACCCCTCTGGAATCTCAGATAAAACAGTCCTCACCAAACAAGATAAGTAACTTTGTCTATGTTGCTGCACTACTCTCCTCTAGCTATCTAATCCCTCCCCTCCCTGCCCCAGTTGGCTTCATTAACATTGGAATTCCCTGGGGCAGGGACTGAAGTGCTCTGCAGATTTTTTTTGCTTTTTTTTCTTTTCTAACCCATTCTCCTGGCCTGAGAAAAGCTGCAATTAACAATCAGGGGAAAAATCCTTCCCTGATTTCCCTAAACTGGAATAACAATACAGAACCAGCTCCATCCAGGCAGAAGAGATCCACAGTCTTTGGCTTTCACCCCTACAGGGAACCAGGTGGCTATTATAATGCAAAGGCAATTCCGAAAGAGATCTGACTGTAATTGTTTTAGCTGAGCAGTGGAAAGGCAAGTTTTGGAGGTCAGATACCTCTCTACCTATTAAACACAGCCCTCAATGATCCACAGCAGGGAACTGAGGGCTGAGGCTCCACCCACACCACCTAGCCACCTGCTAAAGGGGTCTGAGGATAGTGACACCTACCAATCTTTAGAGGTACAAGCATTGGGTGCCTAAGGTACAGCTGCAGAGCCCATCCACCAGAGTGCTCTAGAAAATAGAGACAATCCTACCTCACTGGCACTTATGGAAGGCTGTCAGCATCCTGCCCTCCCCAGAGTGTGACCCCCTGCCACTACTAGAAACTGGTGCATACAACCATCACCACTACTCCTCTAAGTTAATAGGTGAGAGCCTACACCACACACTAGGTGACCCACTATGAGGACATGTGAGCTGATTCTATTCAAAAATAGTGAATGGACTCATATGCTCATATACCTGGTAACAGCACAAAACAGCTGGTAACAGGACATAAGTGATTCAAAGCCTACAACAATCAAGATAGTGCAATCTAGTAGCTCATCTGGGCGTATCGAAACAAAACAAAACAAGAAGATAAGACTCAGTGAGCAAATATAAAAGAAATCATTACAATATCTTATAGATGGCTCGGAGACAGCAGTTGATAACAAATCACAGAAAGAAGCAGACCACGATTGCTTCTACAAACCCCCAAATCAAAGAATCAAAATCTTTCCCAGATGAAGATACATTTCTGGAGTTGCCAGATGTAGAATATAAAAAACTAATATACAGAATGCTTCAAGACATCAGGGATGACCTCAGAAATGAAATAAGGCAATCTACAGAAAAAGCCAAGGAACACACAGATAAAGCAGCTGAAGAAATCAAAAAGATTATTCAAGAACATAGTGCAAAATTTAGTAAGCTGCAAGAATCCACAGAGAGACAGCATTCAGAAATTCGAAAGATTAACAATAAAATTACAGAATTAGACAACTCAATAGGAAGTCAGAGGAGCAGAATCGAGCAATTGGAATGCAGAGTGGGGGGGGTGGAGGATAAGGCAATTGACACCAATATAAAAAAATAGTTGGAGAAAAATCAGATAAAAGAATAAAAAAAAATGAAGAAAGCCTAAGAATCATGTGGGACTCTACCAAGAAGAATAACTTGTGTGTGACTGAAGTTCCAGAACAGGGAGGGATATCAGAAAATACAGAGAGAACAGTTGAAGATCTGTTGGCAGACAACTTCCCTGGCATCATGAAAGATGAAAGGATTATCCGAGATGCTCATCAAACCCCATACAAGACAGATCCCAAAGGAAAGTCACCAAGACATGTTAATATCAAACTTGCCGAAAACAAAGATAAAGAAAAAATTTTAAAAGCAGCCAGGGATAAACAAAAAGTCTCCTACAAAGGAGAATCAATAAGTTCAGACTACTTGGCAGAAACCATGCAGTCAAGAAGGCAATGGGATGACATATATAGAGCACTGAAGGAGAAAAACTGCCAGCCAAGAATCATATAACCAGCAAAATTCTATCTCAAATATGAAGGTGAAATTAAGACATTTACAGATAAACACAAGCTTAGAGAATTTGCAAAAACCAAACCAAAGCTACAAGAATTACTAAAGGAAATTTTTTGGTCAGAAAATCAATAATATCAGATACCAACACAACACAAGGTCACAGAACAGAACATCCTGATATCAACTCAGATAGGGAAATCACAAAAACAAAATGAGATTAATTTTTAAAAAATGCACAAAACAGGAAATCATTGCTGTCATTATGTAAAAGATTAAAATAATAAAAAAAAAAAAAAGAGGGACTAAATACAGGAGGCATAGATCTTCCATATGGAGAGGAAACCAAGGCTATATAGGGTGATACAAGTTAGGTTTTTACTTAGAAAAATAGGGGTAAATATTAAGGTAACCACAAAGAGGTCTAACAATTCCATACTTCAAATTAAAACCAAGATAAACATAACAACTCAGCAAACATAAATTCAACTACTATGAAAATAAGGAACACACATTTACAAAGAAAAACTTCTCAGCACAAAAAAGTAGGTGGAAAAATGAAATTGTCAACAACACACACACAAAAGGCATCAAAATGACAGCACTAAACTCATACTTATCTATAATTACACTGAATGTAAATAGACTAAATGCACCAATAAAGAGACAGAGAGTTGCAGACTGGATAAAAAAACACGATCCGTCTATATGCTGTTCACAAGAGACACACCTTAGACTTAGAGACACAAATAAACTAAAACTCAATGGATGGAAAAAAAATACATCAAACAAAAAACAATCAAAAAAGAGCAGGAGTGGCAATATCAATTTCTGACAAAATAGACTTTAAAGTTAAATCCACCACAAAGGCTCGAGAAGGGCACTATCTAAAGATTAAAGGGACAATTGACCAGGAAGATATAACCATATTAAATATCTATGCACCCAATAACAGGGCTGCAAGATACATAAAACAAACTTTAACAGAATTGAAAAGTGAGATAGACACCTCCACAATTATAGTAGGAGACTTCAACACACCACTTTCGGTGAAGGACAGGACATCCAGTAAGAAGCTCAATAGAGACACGGAAGATCTAATTGCTATGATCAACCAACTTGACTTCATAGACTTATATAGAACACTCCACCCGACAGCTGCAAAGTACACTTTATTTTCTAGTGCACATGGAACATTCTCTAGAATACATCACATATTAGGTCATAAAACAAGCCTTTGCAGAATCCAAAACATCGAAATATTACAAAGCATCTGCTCAGACCATAAGGCAATAAAAGTAGAAATCAATAACAGAAAAACCAGGGAAAAGAAATCGAATACTTGGAAACTGAACAATACCCTGCTCAAAAAAGACTGAGTTATAGAAGACATTAAGGAGGAATAAAGAAATTCATAGAATGCAGTGAGACTGAAAACACTTCCTAGCAAAACCAGTGGTCAGAGGTCAATTTATATCAATAAATGCACACATACATAAAGAAGAGCCAAAATCAGAGAACTGTCCCTACGGCTAGAACAAATAGAAAGAAAGCAACAAAAGAAACTGTCAAGCACTGGAAGAAAACAAATAAAAACTTAGAGCAGAATTAAATCAATTAGAGAACAGAAAAAAAATTGAAAGAGTTAACAAGGCCAAAAGCTGGTTCTTTGAAAAAATTAATAAAATTGATAAACCATTGGCCAAACTGACTAAAGAAATACAGGAAAGGAAATAAATAACCCAAATAAGAAATGAAACAGGCCATATCACAACAGACCCAACTGAAATTAAAAGAATCATAACAGATTACTATGAAAAATTGTACTCTAACAAATTTGAAAACCTAGAAGAAATGGATGAATTCCTAGAAACACACTACCTACGTAAACTAACACAAACAGAAGTAGAACAACTAAACAGACCCATAACAAAAAAAGAGATTGAAAAGGTAATCAAAAAACTCCCAACAAAAAAAAAGCCCTGGCCCAGATGGCTTCACTACAGAGTTCTGCCAAACTTTGACAGAAGAGTTAACATCACTACTTCTGAAGGTATTTCAAAGCACAGAAAAGGATGGAATACTCCCTAACTCATTTTATGAAGCCACCATACCCCAATACCAAAACCAGCTAAAGACAGCACAAAAAAAGAAAATTACAGACCTATATCCCCCCCTAAAAAATTTTTTTTTTATATCCCTCATGAACATAGATGAAAAAATCCTCAACAAAATTCTAGCCAATAGAATTCAACAACATATCAAAAAAATAATCTGCTATGACCAACTGGGAATTATACCAGGTATGCAAGGATGGTTCAATATTAGAAAAACAATTAATGTAATCCACCATATAAATAAAAGAGGAAAACCACATGATTTTATCAATTGGTGCAGAAAAGGCACTTGACAAAGTCCAACACCCATTCATGATAAAAACTCTCACCAAAATAGGAATAGAAGGAAAATTCCTCAACATAATAAAGGGCACTTATACAATGCCAACAGCCAGCATCATCCTAAATGGAGAGAGCCTGAAAGCATTTCCCTTGAGAACAGGAACCAGACAAGGATGCCCCTTATCACCACTCTTATCCAACATTGTGCTGGAGGTCCTAGCCAGAGTAATTAGGCTAGACAAAGAAATAAAGGGCATCCAGACTGGCAAGGAAGAATAAAAGTATCTCTACTTGCAGACAACATGATCTTATACACAGAAAACCCTAAGGAATCCTCCAGAAAACTACTGAATATAATAGAAGAGTTCAGCAGAGTATCAGGTTACAAGATAAACATACAAAAATCAGTTGGATTCCTCTACACCAACAAAAAAGAACATGGAAGAGGAAATCACCAAATCAATACCATTCACAGTAGCCCCCAAGAAGATAAAATACTTAGGAATAAATCTTACCAAAGATGTAAAAGACCTATACAAAGAAAACTACAAGGTACTACAAAGTCCCAAAAGAGACCTACATAAGTAGAAAAACATACCTTGCTAGTGGATAGGAAGACTTAACATTGTAAAAATGCCTATTCTACCAAAAGCCATCTATAGATACAATGCACTTCCGATCCAAATTCCAATGACATTTTTTTAAGGAGATGGAGAAACAAATCACCAACTTCATATGGAAGAGAAAAAAGCCCTGGATAAGTAAAGCATTACTGAAAAAGAAGAACAAAGTGGGAAACCTCACTGTACCTGATTTTAGAACCTATTAGACTGCCACAACAGTCAAAACAGCCTGGTACTGGTACAATGACAGGCACATAGACCAATGGAACAGAATTGAGAACTCAGATATAAATCCAACCACATATGAGCAGTTGATATTTGAAAGAGAGGCCCAGTGTCAGTCAATTGGGGAAAAGACAGTTTTTTCAACAAATGGTGCCAGCATAACTGGATACCCATCTGCAAAAAAATGAAACAGGACCCATACCTCACTCCATGCACAAAAACTAACTCCAAATGGATCAAAGACCTAAATATAAAGTTTAAAACAATAAAGATCATGGAAGAAAAAATAGGGACAATGTTAGAAGCCCTAATACAAGGCATAAACAGAATACAAAACATTACTGAAAATGCTGAAGAGAAACCAGATAACTGGGAGCTCCTAAAAATCAAACACCTGTGCTCAGCTAAAGACTTCACCAAAAAAGTAAAAAGACCACTAACAGACTGGGAAAAAATTTTCAGCTATGACATCTCCGACCAGCACCTGATCTCTAAAACATACATGATTCTGCTAAAACTCAACCACAAAAAGACAAACAACCCAATTAAAAAATGGGCAAAGGATATGAACAGGCACTTCACTAAAGAAGACATTCAGGTGGCTAACAGACATATGAAGAAATGCTCTCGATCACTAGCCATTACAGAAATGCGAATCAAAACTACAATGAGATTCCATCTCACTCCAACAAGGCTGGCATTAATCCAAAAAACACAAAATAATAAATGTTGGAGAGGCTGTGGAGAGATTGGAACACTTAAACACTGCTGGTGGGAATGCAAAATGGTGCAACCACTTTAGAAACAGAACTACCATACGATCCAGCAATCCCACTCCTTGGAATATATCCTAGAGAAATAAGAGCCTTTACATGAACAGATATATGCACACCCATGTTTAATGAAGCACTGTTTACAATAGCAAAAAGATGGAAGCAATCAAGGTGCCCAACAACAGATGAATGGATAAATAAATTATGGTATATCCACACAATGGAATACTACACATCGATAAAGAACAGTGAGGAATCTGTGAAACATTTCATAACATGGAGGAACCTGGAAGGCATTATGCTGAGTGAAATTACTCAGTTGCAAAAGGACAAATATTGTATAAGCCCACCTTTATAAGATCTTGAGAAATAGTTTAAACTAAGAAGAACACAATCCTTTGTGATTACGAGAGGGGGGAGGGAGGGAGGGTGGGAGAGGGATATTTAATAATTAGATAGTAGATAAGAACTACTTTAGTTGAAGGGAAGGACAACACTCAATACAGAGGAGGTCAGCACAACTGGACTAAACCAAAAGCAAAGAAGTTTCCTGAATAAACTGAATGCTTTGAAGGTCAGCGAAGCAGGGACAGGGGCTTGGGGACCATGGTTTCAGGGGACATCTAAGTCAAATTGCAAAATAAAATCTATTAAGAAAACGTTCTGCATCCCACTTTGAAGAGTGGCGTCTGGGGTCTTAAACGCTAGCAAGCAGTCATCTAAGATGCATCAATGAGTCTCAACCCACCTGGGTCAAAGGAGAATAAAGGTAATTAAGAGCCCAAGAGACAGAAAGGGCTACATGAACCAGAGACTACATCATCCTGAGACCAGAAGAACTAGATGGTGTCCGGCCACAACCGATGACTGCCCTGACAGAAAACACAACAGAGCAGCCCTGAGGGAGTAGGAGAACAGTGGGATGCAGACCCCAAAATCTCACAAAAAGACCAGACCTAATGGTTGGACTGAGACTAGAAGGATCCCGGTGGTCATGGCCCCCAAGCCTTCTGTTGGCCCAGGACAGGAACCATTCCCAAAGCCAACTCTTCAGACATGGATTGGACTAGACAATGGGTTGGAGAAGGATGCTGGTGAGGAGTGAGCTACTTGGATCTGGTGGACACTTGAGACTATGTTGGCATCTCCTGCCTGGAGGGGAGATGGGAGGGTAGAAGGGCTTGGAGGCTGGCAAAATATACACAAAAAGAGAGAGTGGAAGGAGGGAGCAGGCTGTCTCATTAGGGGGAGAGTAATTGGGAGTAAGTAGCAAGGTGTATGTAAGTTTTTATGTGACAGACTGACTTGATTTGTAAACTTTCACTTAAAGCACAATAAAAATTATTTAAAAAATAAAAAAGAAGGCAAAGAAAAGCAGAATGCAAACGAGAAGGTGTTAAAATAGCAGGCTTCGCTGTAGTAGAGGCTCCCCTGACAGGGGCCCACACAAGGCTGAGTCCCACCCAGGGTTCTCAGGGAAACATCCCTGGATAGAGAGGAGACCATGAATTCAGTGCAGCTCCTCACAAATGCCTGAGAGGTGGACTGAAGTTCACCCAGGTGAGAATCCCACTCCCACAAAAAACAAAAGACGGGTTAAAGTTAATAGCTTCAGCAAGAGTTAGAAGATGAAAGTAAGATATCTGGCTTAGACTAGTGGGGAAAATAGACCCAATCATGGTGATATCTCACACTTTTTACTTTCCCAAAACTTTTGAGCTCCTCATTGTTGGGTCTATCTTGAATTTCCATGAGTCAGAATTGACTTGATGGCAACTAACCAACAACAACATCCTGAATTTCCAGGCATAGAAAGCATATAAGAAATCATATATGCTGGGGTGAGGGGAGAGGAAAAAAAATTATTGACAGCTACAACAAGGGGTTATGGGGTTATGAGTGATTTTTTTCCTTTTATGTTTTCCTCATGTAAAATTTTTTCTAACAGTAAAAACTCTTTGCTTTTCTAATTGGTAACATCATACATACATCATCTCTCCAAGAGTAAATCGAGCTTCTTTCCGTAGACAAGCCAGTGGTAGAACTCTGTGTCCCAGACCAGGAGTGGTGTGCGTCTGTGGGCGTGGCAGCTCCACTGGAGGAGAGCGATGACACGGATTCACTGCAGGGACAAGCCTTAGTGTACAAGAGGAACACTGACCACCAGGGAGAGGTTATACTGTAACTGGCTTACTTCTTTAAACACATTTGTGGATTTCACAGTATACTAATTTTAAAATATTTATGAGTACACTTTTCCCTAGGCTAAGAATAAAACCCCTTTTCAATTTTAAAAATCCACGGCCAATCAATCCCTGATTGTGCTTCCCATATTACCCATTGCCGCGGAGTCCATTCCGACTCCCAGCGACCCTACAGAACAGAACAGAACTGCCCCCCAGGGCTTCCACGGCTAAAATCTTTACAGAAACAGACTACCACATCTTCTGTGGAGAAGCTGGTGGGAGCAATCCGCTGACCGCCAGTTAGCAGGAGAGCGCTTTAACCACTGTGCCAGCAGGGCCTCTTCAATATTAGTTACGGCCTTTTTTTTTTAATTTTGTAATCAGAAGCATTTAATGGATTAATTCTTACCATGTATATTTATCAATGGCTTTCTGCACATTTCTTGTAAAATGTACAGGTAAAGGATCTTTGCTTTTCACGGCAAAACTGTGCTTTCCAGACCCTTTCGACAGTCCTCTTCTGAAAAATAAAATAACAGAAATATGAAGAGTCTCTCTAATGTGATAATAAAATTTTATTCGTCAGTGCTTTTTAAAATTTCCTTTCGTATAAAGCTGCACCTCTCCTCCTGTCACGTCACCCTAAGTACACACATACCACAATACTCCCCACACACCCCACATACATACACCATACATACACCACACACACTCACACCATATACATACTACACACACACAACGCTTATACACTCAAGAAACTGAGCCTTAGGATCTTACCTGTTTTATTTTTCTTAGAATCAAGGTTGCCATGAACCTACATGCATCTTTACGTGAATTAAAACAAAACACAAAAACTTTCTGTGAAATGGTACATGACTTTGCCAAAGAAGGAAAAGTCGTGCAAAACACCAGGTGCACACGGCCTCCATCCATAGCTCTGGGCTCGGCAAGGACAACACAGGTGGGCTTTGGCTCCCACCCGCCCCGTGACCAGGCACTCTTGTACTCTGTATTTGCCAAACCAACCTGCTCTCCCTGAAAAACTGTTCGTTCCACATAAATTCCGAGGTATATCAAATTCCTCTGAATCACTAAACGCGCATAATAAAGGAAGTGACTGAAGCCACACAGGCATTGAACTCAGTTTGCACATGTGTGATATGTATCCTGAGCTTTACAGAGTTTCAGAATATTAAAATTAATGGCAACTAAAACAAAATAACTCTCTAGATTAAAATAAACTATTAACTTTGCTGGTCAACCCAGTTAGTGTTAATCATTAAAGTGCCCTTTCAATGAACCCTTAAAACATTTACTTCCCTTTAGACAAAATACTTTCCTAACATTTAACAGTAAACAATTTCTATTCTTTTAATAGGTATTGTATTTCCCATACAAACGAAACGTATATTAACTTTTTAAGACACGTTTTATTTGTATGGGAAATATAATAAGGCAGCAAACTGAAGAACCTCTAGTGAATATTTCTAAGAAAGACACACCAGTACACATTTAAAAAAAAAAAAAAGTCTGCTTTTGCTTTCAATTAAAATGGTACCTAATTTTCAGCATTTGTATTTTTGCATCTAAACGGAGTTTTAAAAACTATTAACACAAGAGAACAAGCTCTACGCTTAATTATACACGTTTAGTACGCTATAACAAAGGCATATTTAAAAAGAAATTAATTACTACGAACAGAGGTTAGTGGGAACCTCTGCCTTGCACAGACATGTCTTGTACAAGAGAGAATAACAGAAATATATTATTTTTTCCTCTTCTTATTGCTTACATGTCTTAAGTACAACCAGGCAATTCTAAGGTCAAGAAAGGATATCACAGAAAAAATTTACATGTGACTGAATAATAACACAGGTTACTGTCTTCAAAAAGTAACTCAGAGTAACTCCGAAGAAACTGGGTGAAGAAGAAATGGAGCCCCAAAGCTCAATGACAGCCCAAGATCACAAAAAGTTAGGGGTGGAGATGGTCCTGGGACTCAGGCCACCTGGCCTGCAAGTCTCTTCAGGAACCACAAGTCATTGACACTGTGGATTTAAAACAGAAGCTATGAAGTTAACATTTTTTCTATTTTTTAATTTTTTTTTTTTTTTTTTGCTTTGGTCCTTTGGTTTCTCCATCTTCTAACCAAGCATCGTGCTGTTTGTTGCTCCATGTGTAATGTTGAAAATATTTAATTCCCTGTCAACTACCAACTCTTCTACAAGCCATACAGTGTAAGAAAGCACTCACATTGCACAGGATGGGCCCTATAAATACTTTATAAAAACTCTAGTGCGGTGTAATGTCTATTAAAAACCAAGAAAACCAAACCCGTTGCCGTCCAGTCGATTCCAACTCATAGTGACCCTATAGGTCAGAGAACTGCCCCATAGAGTTTCCAGGGAACACCTGATGGATTTGAACTGCCAACCTTTTGGTTAGCAGCAGGAGCCCTTAACAACTACACCACCAGAGTTTCTGATGTCTGTTCAGCTTATTTTATTTTACATAAGGCATAGACATATATCACCTTTATACGAGTTCTCTTCCATGTCGCGTAAATTTAGATGAAATTAAAAACTGCAAGTCAGCACATTTAAGGTTGTTCCTCTGGGGACAGGCCCCTGGTCCCCTTACCTCTAGACTGAAGACACAACCTCTGACCTACATCTGACCACTCCTGGGGCGCATCAAAGCAGAGGCTGGGTCACACTGTCCCAGCACCACGCCTTTCTGTTTGTCAAGGAGCCGACTGCTCATACAGTTTTACTTTCTTTGCCTCTTGATAACGGTCACCCTCTGACACTTTGCCCTACACCAATTCAACTAATAAATCGCGACCACGGTTTTCAAAATGTTGCATTTCTGCTGGAAAGGACGCCCTGACTCTGGAATGTGTTCTCTAATGAGAAGGGGCTGAGGGGAAGGATGGTTTTCTGGGTTGTGTGGCCTACAGCGCTGAGGGCACCCCAGAGCGACCACAGGACGCGCTCTTTTCCACGTAAAACACTAGTATTGATCTGACTTAATGCAAACACGACCACAAGCAACGGAGACTCTCAGGACTGGAGGAGTCATTCAGACACCGTGAAGGTTCCTCAGAGCAAGTGAGTGATTTCGCTTGAAGCCAGGCCCGATGATGTCAGCTCGCAAGATTTCATGAATGCATCACAGAAACCCAGACCAGAGGCGCTCCGGCTTGCAGGCAGGAACCAAGCAGGCACCCATCTTACAAATACAGGACATGACAGAAAATCCAGGGCCTCTGCTTATCCCACCGACTTCCCAGACCAGCACTTACCCAATCACCATCAGCCCCAGGCCTTGGCTCGCGTCCCCGGGGCCCCTCTCCGCGCCTCGAGGCCTGGGCGCCCCCGGGCCGGGACACCGTGCGCGGGCCCCACGCAGGCAGCTGGTGGCCGGGCGCCCCCGCGCCCCCGGGGGCTCGGCCCCTCGCCGGCCCGGCCCTGCGCCCCCAGCCCCGCTAGCTCTGCACAGGCAGCCCAGCCGGGCCTGGGAACCGCGAGCCTCCAGGGGCGCGGCCGGGGGCGCTCCCCGCCGGGTCTGCGCGGCCCATGGGCGCGGCTGCTGGCAGGGCGCCCCGCAAGCCGTCCCCCCAGATCCTGCTGCCTCTCCAAGGCCAGGTTCCGGCGCTGAGGCTACCCTCGCGTCCCCTCGGCGCTCCCCTTTCCTCTCCCTCCCCTGGCTAGGGCGCCCTGGCCACTGGGCTGGGCGGCTGCGTGGTCACCGGCTCCCCCTCCTCCAAACCTCGGCTCGTCTCCCTCCCTTCTTTCCGGGTGCGGCTTTCCCAGGCCCAGACCTCCGGAAAAGCAAGAGTTTCCACCTTCCCCGCCCGAGGCCAGATTTCCACTGACCCGAGCTCTGGCCGGAGGTCAGCCGGCCTCTTAGTGCCTGCCCGCCAGCCCCGTCTGGACCCCCAGCGCGCGGGTCTGACCTTCCCACCCCTTGCTCAGGGTCTGTCTGGGCGAGAGGGTCTATCCAGGCAGGTGTTTGCCGCCCTTAATTCTTCTAAATAGAACATTAATTCACAGGAAAAAAAGGCGAAGATACACAACGATTTCACCTAGCTTCACCCTCCCCCTCCCCATACTAGCAAAGCATTTGTAGGTTGAGTTTGGGAGATTGAGGTTAAAAAATAAAGTAAGTGAAGCCTGGGAGTGGTGAGCGCAAGGTGCAAACTAGATTACCGGTAAATCTAGGCTTAATTATGCACGAAAAATCCATATCCTTCCATGTCCTACCCTCCATCTTCAGATAGATGTCATCTCATACAACTCGACAACTTTTCAGCAAACAGAGAGCTTACTTGGTTTAAATATTTTGTTTTATTAATAAGTGCCTGTTTACAATTACAGTATACCGGGAACCACAGTCATTGTACTCTGCCTTGTGGGATAGCAAAGTCACCAACCATCATTTCCATAAACTAAAAAATAGTGAGGGGGGAGATTGTGGTCATTGCTACTGCCCCAAGTACACATTTTCAATGACTGTATCTAGGGGCTAACGCTGCACATGACACGCTTTGCCCCCACTGAATGGTATTTATAATTCGCAACATGTATGCTAGTACATTTTCCAGCCCCTTCCTGCTATATACATTCTGCCTGGGGACCTGAGGCCACCTAAGTCTAATCCAGGTACAGAGAAGCCCACCTATTTCTCCCGTTCAGCACCTGCATTAATTTACAGAAGCGAACCATAATCACCTGACTTGTTAGTGAAAAATCCAGTTAACTTACTTTGCATGTGACTTCTATGGACAAACTGGAATAACAGCTAAAATGATGATAAGTAAATCCCACCCATAACAAAAACGGTAATCTGTTTCTGGAACTAAGGATACTGGGCTTTTCACCACTTTTATAAATAATCAGTTTTATACACTGTTTTTATACATCAGTGGTTGTACATTCTAAAAATAATGAGATTACATGTGTGAACATTTAATCTCATTGATTTATTATTATTAATTTGCATATATAAAACTGATAGTACCTGAAGTAAACACACACCTTATAACATTATATTGCAAAGGGGAGGGGGGAGGTGATGGGAAAACACAAGAAAGTGAAAAAGACATTATGATCCAAACATAACACCAACAGTTTTACATACATTATTTTGCTTAATTTTTTAATACCCAGTGCTATATAGATGAAGATACTGAAAGTCAGTGACCGTAAGCAACAAGTCCAAGGTCACACACCTAGGATGTGATGTATTGCAGGTATCTATTTTTAAATAATAAACTGCCCCAAACTTAGTGGATTGAAACAATCATTTTGTTTTGTTCCCAATCCACAGAATCCAGAAATTTGGGCGAAACTTGGATAAGTGATCCTTCCACTCCACGTGGCGTGGGCTAAAGCCAGTGGGTGTATTTAGCTGGCCACTGGGCTGGGCTGGAGGGTCCAAGAAGGCTTCACTCAGGCATCTGGCAACTTGGAGGGGATGGCTGGAAGGCCGGGCTCAGCCAGGACACAATCCCTCACCAGGCGGTCTCAGACATCCCCAAGTGGTCCCTCTAGCTGAGTGGTCAGAATTCCAACATGGCAGCTCCGGACTCCAAGAGACAAAGGCGGAAGCTGCCAGTCCTTGTAAAAGCCGACCTGGACCTGTCAGGTCCACTGCACTTCATTGTCAAAGCAGTCACGGCCCACCCCAGAATCAAAGGGAAGGAAAATTGATCCCACCTCTCAATGGGAAGTTTCCCTGGGTCGCACAAACGATTAAGCACTTGGCTGCCAACCGAGAGGTTGGTAGCTCAAGTCTGCCCAGGGGTGCCTTGGAAGAAAGGCCTGGCAATCTACTTGCAAAAGATCAGCCATTGGAAACCATACGGATGGAGCACAGCTCTTTTCTGACACACATGGGGTCACCTTGAGTCCGGGTTGAATTGATGGTAACTAGTTGGAGTTTTGTTTGTTTGTTTCTCAATGGGAAGCATGTCAAATAATTTGCAGCCATCTTCAATCCGTCATAATCTGCCCCACAAATTATTTTCATTACTCCCACATGCATAAAGTACTCAGTCCTCTCAAGAACCCTAAACGTTCCACCTAAATCACGTGCAGATGTGGCTCCTCAGGGGCTCCTCCCCTGGATCTGAAGTCCTGTGAACTAAAGGGGCAATGCAGCTACCTCCCACACCTCCAACAAACCAAGCGGAGAGGGCGGCCGGACAACTGCGACTGATACACTGTTCAAAAACGGGGGCAGCGGGAGGCCCACGGAATCCAAGCAGACTCAAGTTGTTTTCCTCGATTAGGGCCCACGTCTGCTCCCTGCCCCTCCCAGCGCTTAGCTATCTCTTCTGGGTTCTTGGGCCCACCCTCTGACTCACCCTCAGGAGTAAGAGGTGGCCCATGTTTGCCAAAGAGCGACCTCCTCAGCCTGCTTCTTTCCTGAGAAGGTTGGGAAGGAAGGGTCCAGAAGTCTGTGTTCCAACACTCCACCGTGTAATTCTCTGACAAACTCCGTGGTTTTCTCTGAATTTTGTTGTTGTCAGCTCCATCGGTCATACGTCACTTTCTTCCTGAGACAAGCCCTTTCTACCTGGGGGCACCTTTGAGGCTGCTGTAGGACAACACCCTCAAGATCTTTAAAGGCATTGTTTAACTGAGAGCATCTGTGAGGGGCACCTTTAAATCTTTTTGAAGTCTGAACAAGCCAAGTAACTATTTCTGTAATATTGTTTGAGTGTTTTGCATTCCAACAGAAGGGCCTTGGGATTAGTAATCACAGTAATTTCGGGGGAGACCTTAATCTCAACTCCTGAAATAAGGATAAGAGTCTCTGCGTTAGCCCACAGCCTCCAGGAGGTGGAGCTTAGTACCCCTGCTTCCAGCCTTGAGTGTGGGCTGTGCTTCACAAGGGGGAAAAGGCACTTTACAGTGGAGAAACCTGAAAAACACTAGGTGATCAAGGTCAACATCAACAGTGACAAGTCATATCAGTAGGAGCCCTGGTGGTGCAGTGGTTAAGCGCTCAGCTGGGCGGGCAGTTCAAACCCACCAGCCGCTCTGAGGGAGAAAGATGTGGCAGTCTGCTGCCGTAAAGATTACACCCTTGGAAACCCTTTGGCACAGCTCTACTCTGCCCTATAGGGTCGCTATGAGTCGGAATCAACTTGTTGGCAACAGGTTTGGTTTTTGGTACTGTTGATGTGATGTGATGAAAATGGCATGTTATCTCTGTCACTTTCCCCTCAAAAACCCACAACCTCAGTCTAATTATGAGAAAAATTCAGACAAACCCCAATGAGGGACAGTCTACAAAATTCATGACCAGAAAAAAACAAAAACCAAACCCGTTGCTGTCGAGTCAATTCCGACACATAGCGACCCCATAGGACAGAATAGAACTGCCCCAGAGGGTGTTCAAGGAGCAGCTGGTGGATTTGAACCACTGAGCTTTGGGTTAGCAGCTGAGCTCTTAACCGATGAGCCACCAGGGCTCCAAATGTCAAGGCCATCAAAAGCAAGTCTGAAAAATTGTCTCAGACCAGAGGAAACTAAGGAGACATAAGGGCTCAGTGTAGTATGGAGTCCTGGATGGAATCCTGGAACAGAGGAAGGACAATGGGGGAAACTGGTGAAATTGGAATGAAATGTGGCTTTTAGTTAATAGTTTATCAATGTTGGTTAATTAGTTGTAATAAATTACCACAGCAGCATAAGATGGTGGCAATAGAGGAACCCGAGTGTAGGGTATATGGGAGTTCTCTGTACTTGCTTTGCAACTTTTCTGAAAATCTAAAACTATTCCGCAATAAATAGTTTATTTTAAGAATGTTTGCTTTAAGCTCTTTTGTGCAGCAGTTAAGTACTCGGCTGCTAAACACATTGTCGACAGTTCAAATCTACCAGCTGCTCTGTAGAAACCTAGGGGGCAGCTCTACTCTGTCCTATAGGGTTGCTATGGGTCAAAATCAACTTGCTGGCAACTGGTTTATTTCTTTTTTAATATACACAAATATATTTTATAAAT
This sequence comes from Elephas maximus indicus, assembly GCF_024166365.1. Lineage (NCBI taxonomy): Eukaryota > Metazoa > Chordata > Mammalia > Proboscidea > Elephantidae > Elephas > Elephas maximus. Next base: position 80,240,095 of record NC_064840.1, read on the forward strand.
CAGTTACTGCTTTCAGAAAAAGGCAATAAATCCATGTCATGCTTTCTTATTTTAATGTAAGCATATAAAAAACTTACAAAGTATTAGGTAAATTATGAAATTTGAAGCTTACATAAAATAATAAAAAGTATAGAATTATTATTTTAACATAAAACTGAACAAATTACTTAAGTGCTGAAATCTATAAGGAAACTGTTTACGGGATTCCAATAAATAATAGTAACTAATACCTGACATTAAGTAATAACATCAAGTTGACTTATATGAACCTCTCACAGGCACCATCCATGTACAGCAAGGTACACGCTGGTGGTGTTATTTGCAGTGGAACCCATTCTGACTCATGGTGACCCCACGTGTGCAGAGTAGCACTGCATCATAGGGTTTTTTAGGGTGTGACCTTTCAGGAGCAGATCCCCAAGCCTGCCTTTCAGGGTGCCTCTGGCTGGGTTCCAGTCGCTGCCATCCTTTAGGCCAGTATTTAACCATTGGGCCACCATATTTGACTCTTTGGGATTGAAACGTTGGCATGTAATATTGCCTTTATGAGACTAGATGGCACCCTTTACCCTCTTTTGCCACCTTTAAAAAAAAACTTGCTGCAATGGATTTTGATGCAAGAAATGTTTTTTTGCTAGATTTAGTGTTTAGTGTATCTTCGTTCCACTACCTGGGTCTATCACTAAACCACAATTGCTCTCATTGGCTCCTGCAACACACACAACACACCTGTTGCTGCGGGGTCAATGCCGACTCACAGCAACCCTGCGGGACACAGTAGAACTGCCCTATAGGGTTTCCAAGGAACATCTGGTGGATTGGACCTGCAGACCTGCTGGTCAGCAGCCGAGCTATTAACCACTGTGCCACCACGGCTCCAACTCCTGCTTAGGGAATGTTAATGAAAAGACCTCCTCCAAATCAAGGCGACCTCATGTCTGTAGAAATGTGCTCCGCAGGGTTTTTAATGGCTGGTCGCCAGGTGCTTCTTCCGAGGCACCTCTTGGTGGACTTGAACCTCCAACCTTTTGCTTAGCAGCCTAGATCCTTAACTGTTACACCACCCAGAGGGCCTGCAAAGCCACCTTAAAAACTCAGCACCAATAACATTCCGTTAACTTAATGGATTCTTACTAAAAACTCTGCTTCAGCTGTGCTTTGAAGGCACAGGAAATGATACTACCTGGAAAATCAAAGGCCTCAACAATACTGAGAAAAAAGTGATTCAAAGGGGTCAGTCTTTGAACATTAACAAGTTTTAGGAATTTATTTCACCTACATTTTTCTTTTCGTATAGGCACAGAGTTAAAAATCTGATTAAATCTAAAAAGCCCTTTCAGTGAGAATAAAATGCTAAGTGATAAGAAAGCATTGGATAATAGATCAAATGGCAACATTTTCTTTTTAAATGGATACAAAATAATAGTATCTTACAATTAATAGCATCTGAGAGTAAATCAAATTCAGTAACTCCTGATTTTGAAATAAAGTTTTTTTTTCAATAGTGATAGCTTAATATTCCAAAATGGAAAATAGGGCTTTAAAGATTTGCCGTTTGTTAAGATGCAGCATAAATAAGAAAATGATATTGTTTCAAGGTAATCTGATGAATAGTTAACATCACTAGGTCTCTGCTGAGAAAACACTGTTTGTATTTTTCACCCTTAACCTGAAGCTATTTAAGGTTCTGCCTTCCAACCTTTTACAGAGATAATAAATAAAGCCAGAACAGAAGCAAAATTCAACTCAAAAACTAAGTCCAAAGGACCTCTTCTCCAATAATTAATTTCAATTCCAAGGCCAGCTGGCCTCATGAAGCCTGCTTGGGGTAATTATAAATCTACTAGTCAATGGTTTCTTTCAATTAACAGGAGTTCTTCACTTTAATTCAGCACAATTTATCCATCTTTTTTTGATAGCACTTTTTGGCCCTATCGAAGAGATCTTCGCCTGCCCTAAGCCATGAAGATAATCTCCGATGTTTCCTAAGAGCTTCATTGTTTTACCTTCCCCTTAACTGACTCACAAGCTACAACCCACATGCAATAGATTTCTGTGTATAGCGTTACATACGTGATCAAGCTTCTCATTTCTTTATGGATATAAAATTGATTTTCCAGCACATATTGAAAAGACCATCTTTTCACCGGTATCTTCAATGCCAACTTTGTATCAATCAACCATCCCTACACACAGGTCTGTTCCTAGCTTCTCTATTATGTGTTACTGAACTATGTAACAGACTGTATTATTTACTGTAGCTTTATAATGAAATTTGATATCAATTAATTATTGTGTTGTTCGAATTTGTCTGGATGTCTTCTATCAGTTATTGCTGAATGTTAAAATCTTTTACTACAATTTTGGATTTATTTCTTCGTTTAGTTCCATCAATTGTTGCTTTGCATGTTTTTGAAACTGTGTTATTGGTGTCTATAAATTTAAAATTTTCATATCTCCTAGTAGATTTGCCCTTTTATCTTGATGAACTGGTCCTCATTATCTCCACAAATGCTCTTAAAGTCTACTCAGATTCTAAAAAAACTACACCAGCTTTCTTTTAATTAATGTTTACATGTACAGACACTTCTGTTTTGAATGTTTCTTTATTTTTATATTTAAATTGTGTGTGTTGTGGTTCGGTTTTCAGTTTTGTTTTCTACAAGGAAAGCCATCTCCCTTTACTAACTTTCTCATACTAAAAAAATAAAAACATCAACACCACAAACCAACCAAACAGGCAAAGCAGCCTCTAGTCCCAGAGTCAGTGTGGGCCCAGCTTACAAGCCGCTGAGGAGGACTCGGCTGAGTCGCTATTCGGAGTTGGCGGAGGGCTAAGTTGGAGTCTCATCTCTACACGCCGTAATGGATTGAACTGTGTCCTCCAAAAATATGTGGATTGGAAATCTAACCTCTATACCTGTGGCTGTAATCCTGTTTGGAAATAGGGTTTTCTTTGTTATGCTAGTGAGGCCATATCAGTACAAGGTGTGTCTCAAACCTGATCAAATTACACGGAGCAGCACAGACACAGAGACAAGAGAGCATAAACAGGGAAAGATAGATGCCACATGAAGATCACCAAGAAAAGGAGGAACTTTGGGGCTACAGAGCCGGAAATAGACAAGGATCTTATCTTCCCCCAGAGCTGACAGAGAGAGCCTTCCGCTAGAGCTGGTGCCCTGAATTCAGAGTCCTAACCTTCTGAACTGTGAGAAAATAAACTTTTGTTCTTTACAGTCAAAAAAAAAAATTGTGTGTTGTAAACAATACTCAGTTGTTGGTGACAGCTTAAACTCAGAGGGGATTAAATTTGCTTCTTACAGCCAACTAGGCCAGGGGCTACAACAATACCAGATCACCTTAATCTAATCAAGAATTGAGGAGGTTTAAAACTGGGCTTCAGTAGTTTCCTTTTTCCTTTATTTATTTACTTATTTATTTTTTGGTCCAGTTTTTCTAGCTGCTCTCAGCTAGAGGTTGGTCTGAAACACTCCAGTATGCCACTGCTGGAAATAAAACCAGGCAGATTTTTGCAGGGAAATATTGTGAGTGTATGACATAAATGTCCCCATGCATCTCCTGAGGGGGAACCTTCAGTAAAACACACGTTTTCCTAATGCTTTAATACAAGAATAATTCACTAATTCTTCATGGTGAGAGCAGGCTGCATCCTACGTCATGGTCAGCTTGGTGCAAAAACAGAGGCTTCCAACCAGGACAGCAGACACAGGGCTGAGAGGTGCGTTCAGGTTCACCCATGCACACACATACACACCACAACGTTAGAAACTGAACTCAAATTGTCAGTATTAACCAAATGAGCTAACAAACATTCTAATTCTAACCTGACTGAAGTATCAACCTTGAATTCACAAAAACCACGATCTCTGGAAACATAATGGATATTATGTCCACTGTGGCCCTTAGTGAAAAAGAAGGAGGTCCTCCACGAGATGGCTTGACACAGTGGCTGCAACAATGGGCTCAAACATACCAACGATTGTGAGGATGGCACAGGGTCGGGCAGTGTTTTGTTCTGTTGTGCACAGGGTCGCTATGAGTCAGAGCCAAGTCGATAGCACCTAACAACAACAGGGTGCTAATACTGCCACCAGGGTAGATTATAAGCTACCAGTGTGATGCCACTAAGTGTGGAGTGGAAAGACCTGCACACAGTCGGCTCCTGTGAGCCAGCACAACTGGATTCTGTTATGGCAGAATTGCCACTTAAGATGAAGGTATCATTGAAATGAGTGGTCATTTAATGAAGGGAAAAAAAGGAAAACTGGCATTTGTACCTAGTCCTCTGGCATCAGCAAAGAGGTCAGTAGGACCACAGGGGCTGGTTCTAGGCTGGTCAACACAGTTAACAGACAATCCAAGAGGAGAAATCATAAGCACAGGGGGCTAAGGGTGTTTAAGCCAGGTTTTCAGGGCTTTGAGGATTAAATCTAAAGCCAAATTTACTCATCAAGTCCAAGTTTAAACTGCACTACAAACCCATTGTGGTTGGGTCAATTCCAACTCATAGCAACCCTACAGAGGCCAGGGCAAAGACTAAAGGATCAGAAGTACATCTTCAATGAGGGAGAAGCAAGGGCAGGAAGGGATCCAGAGCTTCTCAGACAACTGCTGGGCATAGGACAGCCACACAGGGTTCATTTCTGTAACTAGAGACCGAGTGGGGTGTGTATAAGGCAGCCTGTTAAAATGGTCACAATAAATGTTTGCATACACTGGAATTCAGTAATTGTCAGCAGTCCTTCTTTTGTTTCTTTAAAAATAGAGTCCAGTGATATTTTTCAATTTAATTTTGATATACTCTATTACAAGGAATTTCTTTGTAAGGAATTGAGGTTAATAATTCATCTAAAAATTATCACTTCACTGAAACATTAAAATAACAAATATCTGTTTGCTAGATTTTCTTAAATCCTTGAAATTACATCACTTGTGTAAGATATCACTAGGCAAGAAAGGTCCAAAATGTTAGATGTTATGTGAAAGACACATAATCTTTAGATAAACATGAATCTTAGTGCCTGGCAACGATTATAGTTGTCAATATTTAATCATAAGGCTCTTCTAAACCCTTACGTGGAAACCTCTAATTAAAAATGCTAGTGTGCAGGTATATAGCCTTTCCTCCCACAAGTGCCATATCTAATTGCTGCTTCTCCTGTTTGTCTATTAAGATAGTGCTTGTTCATTACATGCCTTACTGGTCTGACTAAAATATTCAATTTGCCATTGAACATACACAAAACAATTGACGAGTAACATAATTATATAATGACACTAGAAGAGGGTTGATGAAATGAATGTTGTGTTTTTCAAAGTCCTGATTTTGCAGTTCATTTGCTATCTGCACCTCAGAATGACAAAGCTGAACTGTAAGTACAGCCCATATCAGCATTATTCTGAGGAAGATACTTTTAGATTACTTATTAAAAACCAAACCAAACCCATTGCCATCAAGTTGATTCCTACTCATAGTGACTCTATAGGACAGAGTAGAACAGCCACTCAGGGTTTCCAAGGAGTGGCTGGTGGATTCGAACTGCTGACCTTTTGGTTAGCAGCCAAATGTTTAACAACTGCACCACCAAGGCTCCTAGATTACTTATTAGCATGATGTTTATTTTTAAAACATATTTTTACTACAAGAAGTATAATTCCTTAAGGTAGGTTTGTTCTAGGAAGAAATACCATAATTACCTTATAAGTCGATTTTAATCCTCATTATCCTCTTAACCAATGTGTTAAAAAAAAAAAAAACTTGACTGCACATACGTGTAGAGGCTATGCCATATTTTTACACAAGTAATGCACATCTTCTACATTTGCTTGCCAACCACGCCCTCCCCTACAAGGTATTTTCACAAGTGCCACTCTGACAATTTTTTTACATGTTGCTGTTAAAAATAAAAAAGTTAACATCACGATTATGAAAAACCTTGTGAGGGGAGGGCACAGCTGGCAAACAAACATAGAAAATGTGCATTATCTGCACAAAAATACAGTAGATAAGCTGTTCTAGGTTTGAATCTCACATTTTGTAGATTTAGGCTAATTCTAAATTCATTGCTGAATCTCAGTTTCCAAACTGGTAAAATGGAAATAAAATTCCTATCTTATATGGTAGTTTGGGGATTCATGATAATGTCTATGGAACACTGAAGCAGCATCTGGCACGTAGTAAGCCCTGAATAAATACCAGCTGTTATTTTAAATGCCCACAAAGTTGGCTTTGTAGAATAATACGTCTTTGAGCAAAGCTCACATCAGCCAGTGAAACATGTCGACAAAAATGTCTAAACCGGTAAATAATGCAAAGATCTGACTGAGGTCAACTTTATCTTGATAATATATCACCTATTTCTTTAATGTTTATTTCACATACTAAAATTAAAGTTCCCTGGGATTTATTTTTTAAGCATTACTTTAGAAATAAACTGTCTTTTAGGGGGGTGGTTCACTTTATTTAATGTTGACTCTTGTTCTAACTGGATTTCAAAGTGTCTTGCTTATACACGGATCATTTTTACAAAATCGCTATACAATATTAGGAATTTGAATTAAATGTTGCATTTTACATAAATACCTATTTTAATCTTCTGTGAGCCTGGTGACATTCCCTGAAATGTAATTATTAGTGGTAATGATGTAATAAATAGCAAATAAACCAAGACCTAAACTCACGACCATCAAGTTGATTCCAACTCATAGCGACCCTGTAGGACAGAGTAGAACAGCTCCATAGGGCTTCCATAGGGTTTCCATAGGGTTTCCATAGGGTTTCCATAGGGTTAGCAGCCATAGCTCTTAACCACTGCACCACCAGGGTTTCCAAACAGGAAATAGTGAAAGTAATATGATATAAACAGTGAGCTTCCCAGGTGCGGTCTGTCCTCCTCCTCATTACTGGCATTATAAAGAACTTCCACACTATTTGGAAATAATTTAAGGGGACAATGATTCTGTGAAGAAAAAATATATAGATATGAAGGCTAAGTTGAATTACATAAAATATTCCCCTCATATGCTTACATCTATTACATATGAGGGGAATATTTTATTTAATTCAACTTAGCTTTCATAATCTGCTCATTAAACACTTTGGAAACTCCTAGTCTGGATGTTTTTCTTATGATATCCAAAGAACATCAGCTTCTTTTCTGAGTTCCCTAAAAACGGGAATTAACCTGGATCTTTAATCATTGCAAAGGCTTTATTCATTTTTGTGCTTCACTGAGCATGTTGTCTTGATTGACTATTTCTACATCTCAAGAAAAATGGGGCAACTTTTGTGTGTTTTGTCTCATAGTATTTAATGAATCATGTTCTATTAAAAAAGTGTCTGTATAATACATAATATTATCAGTACCATGAAGGGTCTGTGTAACTTTTGAAACTGTTGCCTAAAGGTTGTAAAGTTGTACATTCAAAGAGGTATATGGTTTGGCTGTTGCTGAATGAGACAAATACCTGCACTGCTGCACTCATAAGGGAGAAGAAAGGATGCTCTGTGTGTGTGAAGTATCTGCACTGTGCTCATAAGGGAGAAGAAAGGGTGCTCTGTGTGTGTCAAGTATCTGCACTGTGCTCATAGGGGAGAAGAAAGGGTGCTCTGTGTGTGTGAAGTATCTGCACTGTGCTCATAGGGAAGAAGAAAGGGTGCTCTGTGTGTGTGAAGTATCTGCACTGTGCTCATAAGGGAGAAGCAAGGGTGCTCTGTGTGTGTGAAGTATCTGCACTGTGCTCATAGGGGAGAAGAAAGGGTGCTCTGTGTGTGTCAAGTATCTGCACTGTGCTCATAGGGGAGAAGAAAGGGTGCTCTGTGTGTGTCAAGTATCTGCACTGTGCTCATAGGGAAGAAGAAAGGGTGCTCTGTGTGTGTGAAGTATCTGCACTGTGCTCATAAGGGAGAAGCAAGGGTGCTCTGTGTGTGTGAAGTATCTGCACTGTGCTCATAGGGGAGAAGAAAGGGTGCTCTGTGTGTGTCAAGTATCTGCACTGTGCTCATAGGGGAGAAGAAAGGGTGCTCTGTGTGTGTGAAGTACCTGCACTGTACTCATAAGGGAGAAGAAAGGATGCTCTGTGTGTGTGAAGTATCTGCACTGTGCTCATAGGGGAGAAGAAAGGATGCTCTGTGTGTGTGAAGTATCTGCACTGCTGCACTCATAAGGGAGAAGAAAGGATGCTCTGTGTGTGTGAAGTATCTGCACTGTGCTCATAGGGAAGAAGAAAGGGTGCTCTGTGTGTGTGAAGTATCTGCACTGTGCTCATAAGGGAGAAGCAAGGGTGCTCTGTGTGTGTGAAGTATCTGCACTGTGCTCATAGGGGAGAAGAAAGGGTGCTCTGTGTGTGTCAAGTATCTGCACTGTGCTCATAGGGGAGAAGAAAGGGTGCTCTGTGTGTGTGAAGTATCTGCACTGTGCTCATAGGGAAGAAGAAAGGGTGCTCTGTGTGTGTGAAGTATCTGCACTGTGCTCATAAGGGAGAAGCAAGGGTGCTCTGTGTGTGTGAAGTATCTGCACTGTACTCATAAGGGAGAAGCAAGGGTGCTCTGTGTGTGTGAAGTATCTGCACTGTGCTCATAGGGGAGAAGAAAGGGTGCTCTGTGTGTGTGAAGTACCTGCACTGTACTTATAAGGGAGAAGCAAGGGTGCTCTGTGTGTGTGAAGTATCTGCACTGTGCTCATAAGGGAGAAGCAAGGGTGCTCTGTGTGTGAAGGATACGAGTTAGTGTGTCTTCAGTGTTAACTGTTTAATTTTTCCTAGTGTTTTCATTTTCCTCTATCCCTTCTCACATTTAGTAATGCAAAGTTTTTGTTTCTTTTGTTTATTACTTCAGAAAACAGGGTTGATTTTCCCCCCGCTTTTTATGTTTTTAAAAAAGCTAAAGTTACAGGAGCTGTGTGATTTTTTTTTTTTTTTTTTTTTTTTTGCATAGAACAAAGAGGAAGGGATGGATGCATGAGAGAGGGAACGTTTCTCACTACCCTCAGAAGAGAACCGAAGTCCCTGGAGTGGAGAGATTCTGTGGGCACAGGCTTTTCTAGGTCTCCAAGAAAGGGAATCTGGGCTCTGTGGGTTGAACTGAGGTTGGGAGGTTAGGGAATGGGGTGTGTGCCTTGAGAGTCTACTGCAAGAGAAAACACTCCATGGAGACCACGGTGTCCTACCCACCGCGCCCTGCCAAGAGGTCCACTGGGGGCTGAAATCTAGCCAGCCCTCCTCTTGGTATGCACCACAGCACAGGAATGGACCTCCTAGAGGATGGAACATCCTTTCCAATCCTGCAGCGGTGCCCTGTGGGCCAGCCGGGTCCTGGGTCAGCTGTTCAGAGCCAGGGAGCTCCTAGAGGGCCTCCTACAGGCACAAAATCCAGGTGAGCAGGGGTGGTAGGTGGAGGCCGACCTGAGATAGGTTTGTGGATAAGGGATCAGGAGACTTGTGTCGTGGTCCTTCAGTAGAGCTTGGATAAGGTGGTGGGATCCATGTGTGTAAAGCACACGGGGCTGTGGGTGTCCTCCTCGAGGTCCCATGTCCTTGCACATTGGCATGGGAGCAGCAGGCTGATTCCAGGGGCCCCCACAAGTACCAGGAAGGAAGGGGGAGATTCCTAGCTTGAAGGGCCCTCCTCATGGATAGGTACAGGAGACAAAAGACAAGATGGGGTCATGGATGATTCAGTGATGCCAGCAGGGACAGAGGCAACGGAACAAGTGGGCTCTCCCCACCACTGAGTGTCCTGGCCCTAGGTAAGCCCACCAGAATGGGGCTCAAGTCAATATTTAAAAAAAAAAAAAAAAAACTCATTGCTGTAAAATCAATTCCAACTCACAGCAACCCTATAGGACAGAGTAAAACTGCCCCATAGGGCTTCCAAGGAGTAGCTGATGGATTTGAACTGCTGACCTTTTGGTTAGCAGCTGAGCTCTTAACCACGGTGCCACCAGGTCTGCACGTTCAACATAAAGATGGGATAATCTCCAGGTAACTAAGTGTTATTTTCTAATACCTTTAGGGAATGTGAGCTTGACATAGAAATTAAATTTAAATATGGGAAGACCCCCTCATAGGGCATGAGGCCACTGATCTCATCTATGGTATACAGAAAGGATTAATAAATTATGATCACCTAGTATTTTTTTTTTTTAGTAACCTTAAGCAAAGGACCCTTCCTAAGGATAGATTATAGACTGGCCGAAAGAGAAGATAGTATGTCATGTTTATAAGTTTCCTGTTACCAGTTCATCTTTGTTTAGAATTTATCCTTGTTGGTAAGTTACGCAAGAAGCTGCTATTGAGGATTGTGAATGAATTATGAGAGGTGTGATGCGATGCAGTTGGTGGTTAACAATTTTAACTCTGAGAAAAGCAATAATAAGCACCAGAAACATCTCCTTTGAAACTGGATTCTTGGCACACAGACATCGCTCTCAGCTCTGCATCATTTGAGCAATTTAAATAAATCTCGTCTTCAATCATAGGACACCATTTGAATATTGTTTAGCCCTGTATTTTAAGGAGAGTGAAAAGGCAGTTTAATCATATGTCTGGTTTCTTCTCTTTTGGTGGCTGGAAATTTTTTGCTCTTTGTGGTCAAAAGGGATCCAAGTGAAATCTACCTCAGTGCTTTTCAAACTGTCTGTAGCATCAGACCATTTTTTTTTAATCCAACCCATTTTAGATAGATACTTCAAAAAATACAGTAAAAATAAATCATTAGTAAAATAAAATGGAGAAAAAAAGATTTACAAAGTACAAATGCAATTATTATTATATTCAATAGACAAAGTTACTTTGTCAATTGCTATGTGGTGGTAATGCTCATTCTCACTTTCTGTACTTAACGTGAACTGGTAAAAGGTAACTGATAGAAGGTAACTAACTTGTGGAGAAGCACTGGTCTAGTGTAGAGAGAGGAGACACAGCCAATTTTAGAAGATCTTAAAACACGGTAGCAACCAAAAAAAAAAACAAACTATGTATCTTAAACACTCAAATTTGCTACAGTAATTTGTAATTGCTACACATATTCACCATCAGCTGAATATAGAAGGCTGACGAATTTATATATATCTCCAGTCCTCATTTTTCCCCCAAATTGTACTCATGAGTATCTAGCTCCTTTCCTGACACATTCTCAAAAAGTTTTCGTATGACCTCAACTCAACGTATCCCAGAGTAAATTTCTTACGTACCTGACAAACTCACTTCTATGTTTTCCAATTTATTGATGGCATTCTCCTCCCAAACACAGGAAATCTACTTATAAAATCATCCTAAGCTCTCCTTCCTTTTTCTCTCTTCAATCTCACCAAGGTGTTGCCAAATCCTGTGATATTTATCTTCTCAATATCTATTTCCTCAATCTTTGTTCCTGGGTTCTATATCTCTCATCTACTGTACTCCTGGAGGATCCTTACTGCCCCTCTTCTTTTCCTCTCTCTTATGCATTAGTTTAACACTTCTAAAGCTCAGTTCTGCTCAGCCACTTCTCTCCTTAAAATGTTCAGTGGCTTTTCCTGTGTTTACTAAACAGAGACTAGTACCCAAGGCTCTCCTCGGTTTTCTCATAAGCCCTTTTTGCAAATTCTGTGTTCCTAAAAAGTTGAACTCCTGACATGACATGTGTTTTTATACCTCCATGCTTTTGTTCACACAGTTCTATTCTCCTAGAGTGTCCTCCCAAGCTCCAACCTAAATCTCTGTGTGTCCTCATTTTATACATTTGTCAGGACCTGTTGTGGAATTAGTCATGTCCCCAAAAAACAATATGTTGAAGTCCTGACCCCTTGTACCTGTGGACATGATCTTGTTTGAAAATAAGATCTTTGAAGATGTTATCAGTTAAGTTAACATGAGGTTATCCAAGTAGAGTAGGTCCTAATCCATCATAAACCAAAAAACCAAACCTGTTGCCACATCCAACTCATGGAGACCCCATGTGTTACAGAGGGGAAATCCAGTCATAGCTGTATCTATACAAAAGAGAAGAGACACACAGAGGGAAGACAGTCATGTGACTACAGAGTTTTGCTACAGCTGCCTATCAAAGAACGTCTGAGGTGACCAGAAGCTGAGAAAGACAAGAAGCTATCTTCCTCCAGAGCCTTTGGAGAGAGGGCATGGCCCTGTTGATGCCCTGAATTCAGACTACTAGCCTTGAGAACTGTGAGAAAATAAGTTTCTGTTCTTGTAAGGCGCTCAGTTTGTGGTACCTTGTTACAACTGCACCAGAAAACAAACACAGAATCCAAACCTCTGACGCACTCCCCCCTTCCCCGCAGCATAATCTCTGCTCATTTCTGTCTGAACTACTCACCCATGGCAATTCGTCTGAAATCTCTCCTGGGGATTCATCTTATTTTTCCTACTCTTTGATAATAAAATTCATTTCCATTTATTTCTCTGATCACTCAAAAAACATAGTTTTATGCCTTATAATAGATATTTGCTAAATACAGGCCGAAAATAAATGTTTGGAAAATAATATACTAACCTTCACTGCAAGTCATAGAAACAAACTGTACTTTGTACAAAGGATGCTGATTATGGGTGATATATAAAATATACTTAGAGTAATTACCATCATAAATAACAATAGCAACCAGCCTTTTAGACAAACCCACTGCCGTCAAGTTGATTCTGACTCATGGGGGTCTCACGTGTTACAAAGTAGAAGGGCTTCATAGGGTTTTCTAGGCTGTGATCTTTATGGGAGCAGATGTCCAGGCCTTTATTCTGTAGAGTCGCTGAGTGGGTTCAAACCGCTAACCTTTAGGTTAGTAGCTGAGAGAAACCACTTGTGCTCCCCAGGAATCTTAATAATAGTAACAGGTATTATTTATTGAGTGCCAATGTGCCAGGCACCATAGAGAGAAATTCATGTATATCATCTCTTCTAATCCTTACAATTATCATTTTGAATAGGTTGAGAAAGTAAGGCTTAAAGAGGTTAAGTACCCAAAGTTAATGTTAATAGGTATTCTTAGTATTCTGTAATTTCAATTATAGGGTGAGATTTGAATCAAAATCAACCTGATTCCAAATCTGTGCTCTGATTACTAATTCAGACTAGATTTTATGATTTTTTTTTTTTTTTTTATTATGATTACTGTCTTGGAAGAATTACAGCCAGAATGCTCCTTGGAAGCAAGGATGGTGAAACTGCGTCTTACATACTTTGGACATGTTGTCAGGAGGGATCGGTCCCTGGAGAAGGACATCATGCTTGGTAAAGTACAGGGTCAGCGAAAAAGAGGAAGACCCTCAATGAGATGGATTGACACAGTGGCTGCAACGATGGGCTCAAGCATAACAACAACTGTGGGCATGGCACAGGACTGGGCAGTGTTTTGTTCTGTTGTCCATAGCATCTCTGTGAGTTGGAACTGACTTGACAGCACCTAACAACAACCACACCAACAATAAATTATGATTATAGAACTATGAAGACCAAACCTGTTGCCAATAAGTTAATTCTGACTCATAGAGACACTGTAAAAAAAAAACCCTGTGCTCTCAAGTCAACTCCTTGGAAACTCTATGGGGCAGTTCTACTCTGTCCTATAGGGTCACTATAAGTTGAAATCAACTCGACGGCAGTGGGTTTGGATTTTTTTTTTTTTTTTGGTTTTTATACATGTTGGCAGAAAGCCTAGTGGCATAGTGGCTAAGGGCTACAGCTGCTAACCGAAAGGTCCGCAGTTCAAATCCACCAGGCACTCCTTGGAAACTCTGTGGAGCAGTTCTACTCTGTCCTGTAGGGTTGCTATGAGTCAGAATCAATTTGATGGCAATTTTTTTTTTTTTAATGGGTTATACATATTGGCTGGCCTTGGTTAAGAGCTTGGCTGCCAACCAAAAGGTCAGCAGTTCGAATCCACTAGCTACTCCTTGGAAATACTATGGGGCAGTTGTACTCTGTCCTATAGGGCCACTATGAGTCGGAATTGACTTGATGGCAAAGGTGTTTTTTTGTTTTTTGTTTTTGATACAACATTGGCTATTAGGGGAAAAAAAGGTGTTATTTAAATATACACAGCAAAAAAAAAAAAAATACGATTACTAGCCCGGATATAATTTTTGAGATTTTAAATAATTTTAAATAATATATCAAAATTAAGTTATCAAAATTAAGGGGGTAATTTAAAGCTAAAAAATTATTGAATAAAACAAAATTATTTTCATGGGTTTAAGCAAATGTTAGACATGGACAGACAGTTCAAATTCATCGCTGTTGTTAATGGCAGTAACAGTCATGCGATCACAACAGAAAGTAGTAGTCACACAGAATTGCAGACTGAGCTTACCAGCCATCCCTGGGGGAATGCAACGTCCCAGCAGAAAGCACTACTGACTTTGGGAAAACTCAAAGACAATGAAACAAAAAGGCCCAAGACAATTATTCCCAAAGAAGGACACGTAGAATTGCCTGTAGATTTTTACAAGATTAGGGAGTTGGAGCCAGAAAGGTGGAGTACATGGAGAAGAAAATATTTTCATTCATTCACTCGTTCGTTCATTCATTTAATAAATACTTATTAAATGCCTTTTGTGACATGAGCTGCCCTAAGTGTCAGAGGAAAATAAAGCATTTACAGTGAAGTAAACGGCATAAGGTGTGAATATAAATCCCAGGATTAGGGGTAGGAAAGGACAAAAGCTGTATAAAGGGTCCATTATGTATGGTCTGAGATACACCGATTATTCTGTATCGTCTCTAAAAGTTAGGGTACGTCCGACCGTGGTTGATGCATTTTCTTCTAACTGTTAATATAGCACTCATTGGTGATGCTAACTGAGCCAACCTTTATCTTCTATAAATCATGGAGGGACCACAAGGATGAAAGATTAAAGAGTTCTGTAATTTGTTCTCCTAAATAACTGAACTAAAAGATGTCATTTATTACAGTCACATTACAAAGATAAAGGAATCATTTTTTCTTATTCTTTACCAAGAAAGCTCCTTTTAATGAAATGTGCTCTCAATTTTCACTTCTGTGCCAATAAGCAGAGTCGATTCCAACTATAGGACCGACCCTATAGGACAGAGTAGAACTGCTCCATAGGGTTTCCAAGGAGCAGCTGGTGGATTCGAACTGCCCACCTGTTGGTCAGTAGCCACACTCCTAACCACTGCACCACCAGGGCTCCATAACAAGCATAGCTAACATTTTTAAGTGTTTTTTCAAGTGTTAGGCACTTCATTTAGTAATATGGTAGTTTTTGAAACATCCTGTCATGGATTAAGTCGTGTCCCACCAAAAATACGTGTCAATTTGGCTAGGCCATGATTCCCAGTGTTGTGTGGTTGTCTTCATTTTGTGTTCGTAATTTTACGTTAAAGAGGATTAGGGTGGGATCGTCACACCCTTACCCAGGTCACATCCCTGATCCAATGTAAAGGGCATTTCCCTCAGGCTTGGCCTGTACCACCTTTTCTCTCTCAAGAGATAAAAAGGAAAGGGAAGCAAGCAGAGAGTTGGGGACCTCATACCAGCAAGAAAGCACTACCAGGAGCAGAGTGCATCCTTTGGATCCAGGGTCCCTGCACAGGGGAAGATTGACGAGGCTGACAGAGAAAGCCTTCCCCTGCAGCTGATGCCCTGAATTTGAATTTTGCCCCACTTTATTGTGAGGAAATGAACTTCCCTTTGTTGAAGTCATCTACTTGTGGTATTTCTGTTATAGCAGCACTAGGTGACTAAGACACATCCCTATGAGGAAAGTATTATTATCATCTCCATTGTATTAGGAAGGATGCTCAGGCTTTGAAAAATTAAATACTTTGCCATAAATTACATAGCTAACCGATGGTTTGAGATTAGAACCTAATTAGTCTGATTCCAAAGTCCACCGGCTTAACCACTGTTCTATGCTGTCGGAACGTCAGATGAATTGAGAGGTGAGCCCTCCAGTTCATTGCACTGCCAGCCAGCAGGCAAGCTTTGCAGTGAGCCACACGATGCTTCCACACCACTGTGACCTTAGCAATGGAGCCCTGGTGCTGCAGGGGTTCAGAGCTTGGCCAATAACCCAGAGACTGGCAGTTCAAATCCACCAGCCGCTCCTTGGAAACTCTATGCGGGCAGGCCTCCTCTGTCCTATAGGGTCGCTATGAGTTGGAATCGACTAGATGACAATAGGTTTTCGTCGTTGCTTGTTTTGTTTTTAGGCTAACCGCAACGTCCTCTGCTGACTGAAGATGAGATGCTACGGGTATACTTTAAGTCTGCTGTCTTTATGATGTTTGTTTATTCAGTGTTGTAAATCACCACCACAGAGACTCAGGAGGGAATCGACATAATTCTACGTGCAAACAATCTACAGTGACTGAGGAAAATCACTTGAATTTTTCCTTCTTTCCGGCTTGTCTCTTTATAAATTTTAGTGATTAAAAAAAAAAAAAAAATGAATGGGGTATAAGGAGAAAACGGGAATGAGTATTCGTGTATCTAAAAAGAAAAAATGCTTTTCTGGAGGGCTTGTCTGCGGCCCCACTGTCCGCGGCCCGCTGTCCGCGGCCCCACTGTCCGCGGCCCGCTGTCCGCGGCCCCACTGTCCGCGGCCCCACTGTCCGCGGCCCCACTGTCCGCGGCCCCACTGTCCGCGGCCCCACTGTCCGCGGCCCGCTGTCTGCGGCCCCACTGTCTGCGGCCCCACTGTCTGCGGCCCGCTGTCCGCGGCCCGCTATCCGCGGCCCCACTGTCCGCGGCCCGCTGTCTGCGGCCCCACTGTCTGCGGCCCGCTGTCTGCGGCCCCACTGTCTGCGGCCCCACTGTCTGCGGCCCCACTGTCTGCGGCCCCACTGTCTGCGGCCGGCCGGCCGGCCTCTGTCCACACCTTCATCCACTGCTACGGGCAACAGGAGCACACACACACAGAGTCAGGAATATTCCTGATACCTCTCATGCCAATTACCTAGGAGTCAATGCCTCCATTCTCAGCAAGAATGAAAGTGTTTTTAAAATGCAGAGTAGTCTCTTATGTGAATAATGCTAAATGCAGTGCTATTCAGAAGATAGCTACTAAACAATTTTTAAAATGGGCTGAGGTGGTCAAGAATTGAAACCAGCACCAGTCCTTTTACTGGCTGTGCCGATATTTGTAAAAGGCACTGAGACTAGAGTTTAAGGTCAGCGCGTAGAGCTGTTTCCTCATAAAACATTAACTGTATAAATGTTAAGGACCAGTAGCCGGTAACAAAGGACTAATTCCTGAGGCATAGATATTCTAGCCACTTAACCAAATGCAATTGATGTTCCTTAGGGAAAAAAGTCAGTTAATAAATGTACTTCATAATACAATGCTTTAAATGAAAATAAATAACTTACCATTACTTAACTGCTTGTTTCAGCATTAAGACGAGGGCCAGGCAAGCAGTTCTGTGAAAATGTGATCACTTACATTGTGAATGAGTGAGTGTCAGTACTAATGTGAAACTTCTCTAGGAAGGCTTTTTTGGGGGGAGGGGGTTGTCTCTATTACTAGGGTTGGTTAATTTTCCCTCACCAGATTACAGCGCAGAAACTTCACCTGGGAATGGGCCTGTCTGGTCTGCTTTGACCATTTTACTATCTTCTGTAGATTCAGAAGGATGAAAAGTTTGCTTATACTTACGAATGTGTGCACCTCAGTTCTAGAATGCACACTTCCCAGCAGTGAGGTTCTCATCCTTGCTCTTGAAGAAAAGGTAGTGTGTATGTGTATGTGTGTGTCCATACGTGTGATGTGTGTTCCTGTGTGTCTGTGTGTGGTCTGTGTGTGTATGCATGTACATGTGTGAGTGTGTGTATGTGTGTTTGTGTGTGAATGTATGTGTGTGTGTGTCCACATGTGTGATGTGTGTTCCCGTGTGTCTGTGTGTGGTCTGTGTGTGTATGGATGTGTATGCAAGTACGTGTGTGTGTATGTGTGTGTACGTGTGTGTGTGGTGTGTGTATGTGTAGGAATGGGCGTGTGTGTGGTGTATGTATGTGTGGGAATGGGTGTGTGTGCGTGCTCATGTGTGTTTGTGTGTGAATATGTGTGTGTGTGTGTGTGTGTCTTGAGGGAAGTATGCTCCAATCCCAAATGGAACCATTTCAACCAAATCAGCCAAGGTTTCTAGAGGACCCGAGGGCGCTCTAGCAAGAATTTAAGAACTTGGAGGTAAATGAGCACACAAACCCACTGCTTTCCAGTGGATTCTGACTCACGGCATCCTAAGGATTACAAATTCCATTTGTGTCAGATGACGTTATGTATATGTCAATGAACTAGCTGTCGCACAAAGCAAGCCCATTCCATTGTTATAAGAATTGAGACTGGTCCTCCGAAAGGAGAAAGGCACACTGAGTCCCAAAATCACAGCTGCCAACGTGTGTATTCGGTTACCCCACACACCTGCCATATTCTGCGGCGGAGGAAGGGGTCTAGGGCTCCTTTAAAAGTCCTTGAGAAAGTCAGACTAACAAGCGACCTAAGCGTCCCTGGTTCAGCTGGAAGAGAAACAAAATTCTGTCCTCCTTTCCTTCAAGTCCTGCCTCCTCTCCCCTCCCTCTCTGCTGGTAAACAGCAGAGCATTAACTCAGAAAACTGAGCAAACGGGTGTCACAGTTTGTGTTTGAAAAGACCGGGAAGCCAAAGAATAAGGACCCTGGAAAACTGCCAGCAGGGCGCCCAGAGTGGTCACTGGAAAGAATTGCAAACAGCGGATTTTCCAGCGGGCGCCTGGCAAGGTGGATGTGGCAGACCGAGGGGTGGCAGGTCCCCGAGAGAAACAGACTTCCCTGGACCCTGCGCCTACTCACCCTTCTACGCCATCCTCGGAGTCACTGTCTGAGGCCCACTCCTCGCCGATGTCCGGCAGGGTGAAGAACAGGGTTTTGGGTCCGGTGCCGGGGGGCAACCAAGAGCTGGGGCCTCGCTCTCCGCAGCCAGGCTGGCGGAGGTTCCGTGGGCTCGTGGCTAAACTGCTGCTGCTGCTGCTGATGGTGGTGGTGGTCGCGACGTCCTCGAGGGACGGCAGCGCCGCCCAGACCCCGCCGGCTCCCGGGGTTGGCCGCGCCAAGGCCGCAAGGTGAGCGGGGGAGCCCGTGGCGCTGCAGCCCTCGGTGGCGGGGAGCAGGGGCAGGGGCAGGGGCTGGGTCAGGGGCAGGGGCAGGGGCAGGGGCTGGGGCAGGGGCTGGGCTTTGGCGGCTCTCGGACTACTGGGCAGAGAGAGGGCTGCCCCCACTGCTTCTGCCGCGCGCCTGGCGGCCGAGGCCCTGAGGCCGGAGGCGGTGAGCGCAGGACGGAGCGCGGCGGGAGGCTCCCGCCAGACCGAGGGGGAGCCGGGAACCAGGGCGGGAAAGGGGGTGAGGGTCGGGGCCATGCTCCGGGACGTGTCGGGGCCAGAGCCCAGCGGCCCTGCGGAGGCCCCGACCCCGGACTGGCTGGAGGAGGCGACCGGCGAGGGGACCGCCGGAGGCGCCGTCGAGGTCTTGAAGATTTTGGCAAAGAAAGACCCAAGGTCCAACACAGCGACCTTCATGCCTCGGCCCTGGAAATGTCCCCGCTGCTGCCGGAATCTCAAGACCACCGAGAGCCCGGCGGCGGGGCCCCATGCACCCGGACAGGGGCGCGGCGGCCCTGGGCAGGGGCGAGAGTCGCAGGACCCCCACGCGCCGCGGAGCCGGGAGCCCCAAGCACCCCCGGCTGTCTCTCCACCCGGGGCGCCGCAGCCCCGCACCGGCCCGGACTGACCTTCCCCGCCGCCCGTGCGCTCGGGAGGGCTGTGTGCGCGCAGGCCACCCTGCGGGGGAGCAAGCCCTCCCGTGCCCCGAGGGACAAGGGTCCGGCAGCCCGGGGAGGCGACGTGCGTGGCTGCCAGCGCACCCGGCTGGAGCCGAGACAGCGGCTCGGCAGGAGCCACCCCGACGGGCCCCGGGGACGCGCGGGCGGTTGCTAAGCTAAACAAAAACCCTGCTAAGCTCACTGCTAATTGGGCCGCGGACTGCTGCTCCGGGCTGTGCCCACAGTAGATACCGGCTCCCCTCCTGGATTCAGGCCTTAAAGGAACAGTCTTCCAATTTCCCCATCTCTCTTTGAGGGTCACCAGGTTCGCCAGGCTCTCCGCTGAGTAGGGAGGGATTTGGGCATAGCGGTGGGAAAGATTATCCTGACTCCAAAAGGCTCTGGAATTTATCTAGTCTGACAAAGTCGAATGTGCCAGGGTCAGAGAGATGGCCAGCTCTCGGACATGATGGGAGGTGAGTATAAAAGGTGTATACAGATCGTTGTTGTTTGGCGCCGTCCTGTCGGTACCGACTCATAGCGACCCTGTAGGACAGAGTACCGACTCATAGCGACCCTGTAGGACAGAGTACCGACTCATAGCGACCCTGTAGGACAGAGTAGCACTGCCCTCATGGGGTTTCCAAGGAGCTGCTGGTGGATTTGAACTGCTGACCTTTTTGGTTTAGCAGCCAAGGTCTTAAGCACTGCGCCACCAGGGCTTCAAACAGCGGCGCAGTTCCCCCATCCCAGTGTCTTCTCCGTGTGCCGCTGTAGACGACCTACAGAACAACCGCGAGGTGCCTCATTCAAGAACTTAGAAAGGAGGTTGGGATCTGTGAGGCAAAAAAAAGAGGCAAGCTAGTAAAATTCAAATGGCAGTGTAAATGTTTAATTATCTATTGGAGTGAACCTGGAGACTTTATAACCGAAACCCAAACTACAATCGAACTAACTGGATACAAAAGCCCGAAGACAAGTATGAAGCTTTGTTTTTTACTAAGCAGATTAAGCTGCTTTTTACTTCCTCTGGAGAAATGTACGTGAAAGGAAAAGAGTGTGAGTGTAAATGCCTGGAAGGGTACGGTGTCAATTTTGAGCAAGGTTAAAAACTAAGATATTGACAGTATTTATCCATTACTGTTCAGGGGAAAAGAGGAAGACCCTTAATGAGATGGATTCACACAGTGGCTGCTACAGTGGGCTCAAACACAGCAATGATTGTGAGGATGGCGCAGGACCAAGCAGTGTTTTGTTCTGTTGTATTTTTTTTTTTATGTGGGGTCTCTGTGAGTTGGAACAGACTCAAGGGCACCTAACCACAACAACAATGTTTGGAGGAAGCTTTCTGTTTTGATCTCAAGAGATGTATTTTCTGATTTAGGGCAGGGAAAGGGGATGGACATGTCTGTTATTGAATAAACAAACTTTCGGGATTGTGTGTTTTAGTTTCCAGAGGCTGATCAAACTGGGTTCTTAGCCATGGTGAATCTCCACTGTAAGGCTGTGCCCTGAGCTTTCCTGGAGACAGCTCACCAGCCTTCCGCCTATGATATCCACCTTCTGTCCTGGCCCCTTTCCAGCATTCAACTACCAACAAAATTAGCTGGACCTTTTCTGCTTCGAGATCATGTAAAGCACTGAGATGCAAAGAAAAAGGTGTTCTCTTCCCTCAGCGCGGGATAATCAACTTCTTATCGTAACTGTCTCAAAGCTACAACAGAATGACAATCAGGCGAAGCAGTGAGGAAAACCTTCGTTGTTAGTAGTGGACGCAGCATTCCCACCAGCCAGTCTCCAGAAGAAGAGACAATGAATGACCGATTCTTTTGTCTGAAGGTCCTTTGAAAACGTCCTATAATTGCGAACATGGTAAGCGATTCTTACCAAGATGCTAGGTCTTTTGTGCACATTGTTCATCCATCAACAGCCTTTCAGAGAGATATTAGATGCCACCGAGCTTCCCTGTTAATTACCAGGAGCGTGTCATTCCCCAACAGGAGTCTCAGATGATATGCCGTATGGCCTGGCTCAAGCGGGTTAATAAAATGAAAGTAAATACAGTAAGTCACTGTTTAATGTGGCAGTGTTTATTTCAGATGGAGTTTACCGGAGATGTGATTAAATTCTCCTGCTGGTATCGGTTAATGTACAATTTGATCAATTGCTTTTTTGATGTTTACAAAAATGCTTGGCTACGTTACTGCAAAAGCATTAGGAAGTTATGGCCATGTTGCTATGGGGAAATGCTATGTTATGGAAACATGAAAGCTAAAACAAATAACCGGTGTAATTAATCCATATAAGCAGTTATATGGTCTCACTTAGCATGACACCAAAGCCTGAAATTATAAAGAAAAAAAAAGACTATCAAATTTGATTATAATATATTTATAACTTCGAATAATGAAAGACATTTACTGATTGGACAAATATTTACTATGTGCCACTTGGAGGCACTGCAATGTGGTGGACTCTGGAGCAGGCAGCCCAGGCTCCTGTTCTGTCTCTACTACTCAGCCACACCCAGGCTGTCTTTGTTCCTCAGTTCCTTCAACTGTAATTCAGAGACAATAATGGTACCTACCTCAAATAATGGCTCGTTGTGGCGGTTACATTAATCAACATGTGTGAGATAATTAGATCAGAAAAGTGGCACATGGTTAGCTCTAAGTAGATGTTAGCTTTTAGTACATGTGACACCGGATTCTACTGATGACCACCCAGAGAAAAAGATCTGGAAGGAAATTATAGCTACACTTACTTCCAACTTTATTCATTTGGTACTGTTTGGGTATTTTCAAATAAATATGTGTTATTTGGGTTTAATAATAAAACAATCAAAATCTCCACAAAACCTTTGGAAAATTTTCTTCATATTTGATTAAGAACTCTGGATTTTATTGAGGGAAAATATTAAAACAAGAAGAAGAACAATTTTAAGCTGATAAAAAAGCAGCTTCAGATCACAGAGATTATGAGTATAGACTATGAGTTTGTTTATTATTTATAGTAGGAGATACAGGGTAGTGGGAAGGGTAGAGAACCAGACAGATGAGGTAGAGAACCCTTCACTAACAGTAGTTTAAGCACTCAAGATGCTTAAGTGTGTCCCAGAGTAAGAAGCCCACAGTTAGCTGTTTCCCAGGTTGGTGCAGTGAATTAGCAATGTCATCAGGGACTCGTGACCTTTCTCTCTTTTTGTTCATTCATTGTTGTCAGTGTATCATGGCTTGTTTCCTTGTGGTCCCAAGATGGCACCTTGCCCTCAGCACCAACCATCTTTTCCTCAAATAATTGCATTCAAAGCAAGGAGAATGGGCACGGCTGTCTTTCTCTTTTTCATTAAGGAACAAAATACTTTCCAGAAGCTTCTCAGGATGACTTCCCATCGAGTGTCATTGGCCAGAACTAGCTCAGTCTATCCTTAAACCAGTCGTCAGCAAAGGGAAACGGAATTACCAAGCTCTGAAAGCACGATGCATTCCCCGTTGTTAGAGAGAGGACCCACTTTCCGTGAATATGTTGTCATCTTAACGAAATTAGAAATCTATAGTCAAGAAAGAACAAGAGGTGGGGTGTTGAGAGGAGGGGGTCGCTATTGACTACTACAAACGATTTGTGTCTTTCCACAATGTCTTTATTAATTATTAAGCACATAGGTTCTTGGCTACTCTGGATGCCAGAGGCCTCAGTCACCAAAAAGGTAAGAGAGAGAAAGAGAGCAAGCAAGCTTACCGCAAACAAACTCCAAAGTCCAAAGTCCAGACACTTCTGTCACTCTTGATCATGTTGTCCCCTTGGGCTCAGGAGCACTATATCAGACTTTCGTCAAGCTAGGGTTGCAGAGGGATCAACTTCCCTTCAGACTGAGTAGAGACCGGCTTGGCTCGAAGGCCAAACGCCCTTACTTCCAAACTCAGCTGGCTCTGGGACCTCGGTCGATCAACCTCTTGCACAGAGAATCCTCTGGCGGGTGAGGGGTCTCATACCGCCTCTCCACTGTCCGAAAGAGGGTGGCTCTGATATGCTCTGAGCAAAGTTGAGTCTTAGTGTCTCTTCTTTTATACACATTGGGGCTCTCTGAGCCCTTTTGGTTGGTGTTGATAGGACCTCGTTTACAATGCAGCTGGAGCTCTTTGAGCCCGTTTGGTTGATATTGATAAGTCCTTGTTTGTGACTAAGTTGGTGCCAGTTCTTCTGTTGATAAAGTTGTTTTTTTCTTCTAGGTTTCATCTTCTTTATCTCCTTTCTTCAAATATTGTTCACTTCTTCGTTAGCTTTCAGCTAGCCTGCTCTCCACAGTTGGGTGTCCGTTGGGTAGTAGTATCTCTATAGCAGTGGCTGCTACGGTGGAGAACTACAACAAATGGTTTGGCTATTATCACCAAGCTAAAATGGCAGCTACCCCTTATGTTCTGTGGGTACAGTCCATGCATTGTGTATTTCTTCATCATTTTAAATGTTATCACTAAAGATGTAGTGATAGGCCTTCTCACACTCAACCTGTATGTTTCTAGATGACACTGTCAATGACATATCTCATAGTATTTTAGTAATTTTAAAGTTAAGACTTTGGAGTCAGACTGGCTGGGATCAAATTCTGACTCCAACAAGTAGCAGATGGTTGACCTTGGGTAGTTAGGCAACCCCTGTACCTCAGTTTCCTCATCTATAAAAGGAAGGCAATAATAGTAACTTACTAGACTGTGAGGATAAAAGGGGTTAATACATGACAAAGGCTTAGAAAAGTGCCTGGCACATAATAAATGCTCTTTAAAGTGTTAGCGACATGGTGGCCCAAGCTGAAAAGAAGAGGGAGCACTTGTGTCCAGCCTAAAGAGCACAGCCGCTACCTGGTTTCACAGGGCAGGGTTTTAAGATAAGTAACCTAACTTTTAGAAATAGTAATTAGCTTGTTTCTGTGGATTGATGTATAATCAACAGCTCCTGCTCTTTAACTCCTGCATTCCAGACAAGCAGAGGCCTGGTTATCTGAGGGCCTGCTCAGCAGGTTCTGACCATCGCCCTCCCGCTCCGCCTGTGTTGTTTGTCTTCTTAGCCAAACACAATTCCGAAGAAGAAAGGATTTTAAGAGACATTTTGGTAAATATCCAAAAGACTCATCGCAACCGTTTGGACTTCCCTGGCTTTCTTTGTCCCTCGGACTATAAATAACCCATATTGTCTAAACTCAGGAAATCCTGGTGGCGTGGTGGTTAAGTGCCATGACTGCTGACCAAAAGGTTGGCAGTTGAAATCCACCAGGCGCTCTTTGGAAACTCTACAGGGCCGTTCTAGCCTGTCCTATAGGGTCTCTGAGTTGGAATCGACTCTACAGCCATGGCTTTGTTTTTTTGGTCTCACCTCAGGTGCAACGCTCAGTCTCATGCTATGTGTTGTCCAACTCTTGAATTGTATGAGCAAATAAAAAACCTTTACTATTATCTTTAACTTTGTTTCTACTCTCAGAAATTCTTTTACAGCAATAATAAAAAATAATAGAATTAATAGTAAATGTAATCATGCCTGAAAATTTGTCAACTGTTCATGAAAACTATTTTTCTTGATTCTTCAGTTTTTTCTTAGAAAGTGTGGAATTCGTCTAATGATGGGTCTTCCCAGGCTAGGGAAACTATCGCAGGAGAGATGAATGACTTTGTAGCCCACCCAACCAAAAAAACCTTCGTTTTGCACATACTTGCTGTTTGACTTTAGGTAAGTCACTTCGCTTGGTTAACCCTCAGTTCCTTTATCTGTAATATTCTTTTCCAATAAAAGAGCTTTGATTATCAAAATATATAATGCACAAAGAGTAAAAAGTAGATCTTCAATAAGTGGTTGCTTAGAAAGTTTATTAGCAGATTCGTCAAAATATGCAGATGCGTTTTGGCTGGAGATGAAGCAGGAGAGCAAGGTCACAAAAAGTTGGAATATAAACTAAGGCTTTAAGCGGGGGCCTGAACTTCTTATACCACCGCTACTTGGAATAGATACTGCAGAGCTGTCATCCTTATTCTTTGTGGTTTGTCTTCTCTCCCAGAAGCAGAACTACTGGTTATGAAATTTCCTGATGGTGAAAATGTATTTCCACAAAATCTTACATTTCTATTTCCTTTTGTTTTCACTGCCACAACCCGACCTAACAATATTTTTCAATAGGCTCTTATTTGAAAAATTGCTATGTTTCAGTCGCTTCTTCTAGGTACCCAGGATCCAAACCAAACCTATTGCCATGGAGTCAATTCTGACTAATACTGACCCTATAGGACAGAATAGAACCTCCCCATAGGATTTCCAGGGCTCTAATCTTTACAGAAGCAGACTGCCACATCTTTTTCTTATGGAGCAGCTGGTGGGTTTGTACCGCCAACCTTCAGTTAACAGATGAGCCCTTAACCGCTGTACCACCAGGGCTCCTGGTACCCAGGATATCAAGATGAACATGGTGGAGCTTCCTGTGCTCACTCCCGGGAGGTTCAGCAAGGCTTATAGGAAAAGATGATACCTGACCGAGCTCTTAGCAGGGTGCACATTTAGCCAAGGAAAGGAGAAGGGTCAGGAGGAAAAACAGAGCCGCATTTACAGGCGGACAGAAGGTACTCACACCCTGGGGCTTCAGGATGAGTCAGATAAAAACAGTATCGGAAACGCTACGTGCTAATGGACTAGAGGTTAGCACAGTACTATGGATGCAGGAGAAATGAAACAACACATTCTGCAACGTGAGGAGGGTGATCCCATCGAGGAAGAATTCCCACTGGAGCTGGTTCTTTCCAGCTGCAGGGGAAAGGGTACTGCATGCAGAGGGAGGGCAGACCTAGCGCGTGGAGCAGTGATTGCGACAGTACGTGGGAATACGGTGGTTCAGTGAGGCTGGTAGACAGCATGGGAGATGTGGCAGAAAGTCAAGATGGGGAGATCAATTTGACCAAGTTGTGATGGGTCTTGAATGTGATATTAAGTAATATGAACTTGGACTTATGTAAATAGGGACAGGGCTATTTTCCTGAGTAGTTCCACTCTTTCACCATTCCTAAAACCCAGCTCTAACCGTACCTCTTCTACTATGAAAACATCTTTATTACATTTTCATTTTCCACTGGTTAATTATTTAGGTTTGCAACCTCCTGCTTTGGTCCACCCTAAGTCAAGGACATTTGCATCTTGTGTCTGGAGAGAGAGAGTCAGTGCCAACTGCCATCGAGTGGACTCCGACTCACAGTGACCCCATGATATCAGAGCTGAACTGTGTGCCATCGGGGAGATCACCAAGGCTTTCTTCCCAGGTGACTCTGGGTGGACTCGAACCTCCAAGCCTTCAGTTTGTAGCCGAATGTGTTACCATCTGTACCACCCAGGGACTCTGAGGGACAGAAAGTGTTACCGTAATGCTGGCCAAAGAAAGTTGCTAGCAGGGATGGAGCTTTAACATATGGATGCCAAAGTGGAGGGGAAGATAATGAAGAATAAGCTATGAAGTCTAAGGTGGGTGAAGGTGGCAAGAAGAGATTTCTCAGAGAGTGTAAGGAGAACAAAATAGTAAAGTTATCCAGAGTGCTTCCCAAAGTGTGTACCCAGAACACGCATTCAGCAGGATGCTAATAAGAATTACATAGTAAGAAATGTTCTACGTTTAAATTAGCTTAGGAAATACCTCAATAATGAAAGTTTAATAGCTTTCTTTACAACAGCACTTCTTAGACCCTTTAATATGCTGATATGCATTGTGTATCCTTGAAAGGTAGAGATATACACAGTGCTTCCCAAATTTATTTGCCAGGGGACCTTTCTATGGGGAA
This sequence comes from Elephas maximus indicus, assembly GCF_024166365.1. Classification (NCBI taxonomy): domain Eukaryota; kingdom Metazoa; phylum Chordata; class Mammalia; order Proboscidea; family Elephantidae; genus Elephas; species Elephas maximus. Next base: position 80,267,673 of record NC_064840.1, read on the forward strand.
TTATCTCTCAAGAAAGTTCCAGAACACTTAATTGTGCTTATGAGGAACCTGTACATAGATCAAGAGGTAGTCGTTTGAATAGAACAAGGGAATACTGCGTGGTTTAAAGTTAGGTAAGGTGTGTATCAGGGTTGTATCCTTTACCATACCTATTCAATCTGTATGCTGAGCAAATAATTCGAGAAACTAGACTATGAAGAAGAAAGGGGCCTTAGGATTAGAGGAAGTCTCATTAACAACCTGTGTTCTGCAGATCACACAACCTTGCTTGCTGAAGTGAAGAGGACTTGAAGCACTTACTGACGAAAATCAAAAGACCACAGCCTTCAGTATGGATTACACCTCAACATAAAGAAAACAAAAATCCTCACAACTCGACCAATAAGCAAAATCATGATAAACGGAGAAAAGATTGAAGTTGTGGAGGATTTCATTTTACTTCGATCCACAATCAACAGCCATGGAAGCAGCAGTCAAGAAATCAGGAGACACATTGCCTTGGGTAAATCTGCTGCAAAGGAGCTCTTTAAAGTGTTGAAGAGCAAAGATGTCACCTTGAAGACCAAGGTGCACCTGACCCAAGCTGTAGTGTTTCAATTACCTCCTATGCATGTGGGAAAGCTGGACAATGAATAAGGAAGACTGAAGAATTGACACCTTTGAATTGTAGTGTTGGTGAAGAATATTGAATATATCATGGACTGCCAAAAAAATGAACAAACCCATTTTGGAAGAAGTACAACCAGAATGCTCCTTGGAAGCAAGGATGGTGAGCTACGTCTCAAATACTTTGGACATGTTATCAGGAGGGATCAGTCCCTGGAGAAAGACGTCATGCTTGGTAAAGTAGAGAGTCAGCAAAAAAAAAGAAGACTCTCAGTGAGATGGATTGACATGGGCTGCAACAATGGGCTTAAGCATAACAGCGAGTGCGGGGATGGTGCTGGACTGGGCAGTGTTTCGTTCTGTTGTACATATGGTCGCTATGAGTTGGAACCAACTCGATGATGCCTAACATCAACAACATCTTGAAAGATCAGTGTTTTACAAAACACAATTTGGGCAACACTAATCAATACCTTAGATGTATAGAGCAACGATGCGAGATAAGTTTGGAAAACCAGGTTGATGAGGCAGCGTGATGGAAAGCCTTGGATTCATTTCATTAGGTACAAGGCAGCCACTGAAGGAATTCGTGTGGTGAGTGACTGACCAGAGATGTGCTCAGCCTGTGAGTTGGGATATACTGGATCTCTGAAGAATCGACAAAAGCCCCTGTGAAAGAAAGAGCCAGCAACTGAGCACTGCACTGCCAAAGGCCCCCGAGCCAGATTCTACCTTACAGTCTGGTAAAGCCTTCTCTGTCCTTTACCTCTCTTCTCTCTTCCAAGGTTTGAACTCTTGAGGCTCTAGAGGTGCCCAGAGTATCAGCTAGTGAGTGGAAGAGCAAGTAGAGTGAGGAGAGAGAAAAGAAGTCAGCACCACTACCCTCATCAATGTGGGTGTCCAGCAGGCTGAAGTCAACACCACCACCCTCATCAAAGGGAACAGGCAGCAGCAAGCCGTAGCTGGGGAAGTGAAGAACTCTACTTGGACAAGAGTTTGGGCTTTTGTTGTTACTACTGGACTGGAGTTTTGTGACTATGAGGCTAAATCATCCTTTTTACTATATAAGAGTGTCTTAAAATCACTGTTAGGCTTAGGGTTTTATCCAAGAGGCAGGGAAAAAAAAAAAAAAAGAGCTTTGAGATAGGAAGAAAGAGTAGCCCAGGTTTCTGTTTAGACCTCTTCAGTTTAGCTTGTTCAATACACCAGTTACACAACCAATATGGTGGACGTAAACTGTTCTTGTTTGTCCAGCTTCCCTCTTTCTTTAGGAAACTACCCTCTATTTCTTTGGGAGAGAGTCCCTGCAATGGTTAATGTGCTCAGCTGCCAATTAAAAGGTTGGAAATTTGAGTCTACCCAGAGATGCTGTGAAAGAAAGGCCTGGAGATCTACTGCTGAAAAATCAGCCATTGAAAACCTTACACAGTGCAGTTCTGCTGTAACACACGTGGGGGTGCCATGAGTCAGAATCAACTCAATGACAACTGGTTTTTCTGTTTGGTTTCTTTTGAGAGAATTGCTCCTCCCACCATTGCACCCATGTGGATCTCATGGGTGCTGCCAATCACAGGATCCCCACTTCGTGAACATGGAACCAGCACACACCCCAAGCAAGGCTACTCAGAGACCTTGCCTGAGATTTTTCTTTTTTCAACTGGGACTAGAAGAGAGGGACAGTTCCTTGTCCGTGTGAGATGGGGGCCTAAAAAATCCTGGGCCACTATGTTTCCATTGGTATGAACCAACACTGAGAGAGAAGTAGAGGCAAGGGATGGTGACTGTGCCACTAGTTATAGCTCTTCTTAAGGCCCAGCTAAGCCCCTACCCTTTTCCCAGAGATTATAAACCAAAAACATTCTCCCTTGTTTACCTAAGTAGTTTGGAGCTTGTCATTTGCAACCAAATGCCTCATTGAGATAAAAGGATATCTTTGCAACAAGCCGCGAAAGATATGGAGAAAGAAAATGAGAGCAGCCTCTGACGTTTGGAAGCTGGCCTGGCACTCAAAGGTAAGCCATGGACATGAACCATAGCCCAGAATACCAACGTCTGATAAGGTTACTCTGACACCATAAAACAAGACAAAGCCAAGGTCACTTTATAATCTTGCTGAAGGATGGATGAAAACAAGGTTATTGTGCTACCTGCAAAGTACCAGACACCCTCCTGCCTTGACTGAAAGTTACTTCTACCTCTTTCACCAACTCAAACTTGAACCCCTTTCTGGTCTCCCCTTCCTATAGATAAGATTTACTGAGCTAGCCTATTATAGAATTATCCCCCTTCCTGACAGCATCCAGTCTAGAGTGAACCCTGCTTCCTTAGACCCTCTCCATATTGCCCAACTGAAGGCTGAATCCTATACACTAAGTTCTTTTCAAGTACCTTCGTGCTGAGACACTCCACGGTTCCCCATGGCGTGTGCTCTCTCTTGCTTCAGTGAGAAATAAACCCAGCTTGTTCAACTGCAGGCATGTTCCTGGAGGTCTTTGGAGGGCATTGGAACTGGTAAAGCATCCTTATTTAAAAAAAAAAAGAAAGAAAGAAATTGACTTTTATGAAGTCATTTGTTTCCTAGAGTTTCTGGAAGAGACCTTGTTAAAAAAAAGAAAGAAAAGTGTTGGAATCTTGCAGGAGTGCCTAAGGAAGCCAGCTGAGCTGTGTGCATCTCAGTTCCTAAACGCCTTAGCAGGTGTAGTGGTTGCTGTGGTCGGTCACCAGGATCTGCCTTTCAGGATCGAAGCACTCAGGCTACAGTTGCACCCTTAGCTTCCGGTGACTTGCAGCTGAACCCCTCCTTTGGCATTGTTCTCCATGGGCTGGCTTGAGGTCACACTTCCTCTCTGGGCTGCCTGCATCCAATGACTGGTTGACAGGAGAGTATGAAAGGTTCAGCCCCTTTGCCTAGATTTGTGTCAGCTCTGAAGCAGAGCTCCCCATGGGGTTAGTTAATGCTTCATTTGCAATTGCGTCACAGTTCACCATTCTGTCTTCCCAGGGTGGCTTATTTCATGCACTTAGGGGTGTTGTAATTCAGAGTTGTTATTGTTACGCGCTGTTGAGCTGGCTCTGACTTAAAGAGACCCTATGGACAGAAGGAAATATTGCCTGGTCCTGCACCTTCCTCACAGTTGTTGCTACGTTTGAGCCCATTGTTGCAGCCACTGTGTCAGTCCATTTGTTGAGGGTCTTTCCCTTTTTCACTGACCCTCTATTTTACCAGGCAAGATGTCTTTATCCAGGGACTGGTCTGTCCTGATAACATGTCCAAAGTACGTGAGACAAAGTCTCACCATTCTCACTTCTAAGGAGCATTCTGGCTGTACTTCTTCCAAGGCAGATTTGTTTGTTCCCCTGGCAGTCCATGATATATTCAATATTCTTAAACAACACCATAATTCAAAGGCATCAATGCTTTGGTCTTCCTTATTCATTGTCCAGCTTATGCGTGCATATGAGGTGACTGAAAACACCATGGCTTGGTCAGGCTCATCTTAGCTGTCCAGGTCTCTAAGAAAGTTCCTGGGCAGGTAGTTTTAATAGTTTCAGCCCCATTTTATCCTAGGTCAGTTCCCCAGGAAATAGGCTCTGGGATAGGGGATTGTAGAAGAGTCCTCTCCTAAATCAGAGTACTTTCGCACAATCCCCTATATGTAAAATCACTTTCCTAATTCAGAGAGCTCTCCTAGAAAATCCCCTATATGTAAATCTCCATCCCAGAGCCTATTTCCTGGGGAATTGACTTAGAATAACCAAAAAAAAAACTTTGCCCAAGTCAATTCTGACTCATAGTGACCCAGTAGGATAAAAGGGGGCTAAAAATATTAAAACTATCTGCCCAGAAATTTTCCCAGACAACTAAAAATTTGGATCATTGAGAAAGTCAGTGTCTCCCACCCAGTGCACACAAAGGACGGTTTGCTAAAAGGGTGGTGGAAGAGTCTCAAGACAGAGTCAGTTTCTCCCTTTCAACAGGAATCTGAACCAAATCTAGAGGGTTTCGAGAGTTGAGAAAGTCCCTGGGTGGTGCAGGGACTCCATAAAAGGTTGGAGGTTCGAGTCCCTCCAGGGGCACCTGGTAAGAAAGGCTTGGAGATGTACTTCTGAAAAAAAATCAGCATTGAAAACTCCATTTAGCACAGTTTTACTTTGACACACGTGGCGTTGCCTTGCGTCGGAATCCATGACAACGGGTGGTAACAATCACCTAGTGTAATAAGTACCTGATGAGCCACCGATTGCCATGTTTTGTTATTTTAATACAGATTTATCTGTGCAGGAAAAATTACATGCTTCAAAGCCCTTTTTTTACTTGGGATTCAATCATAAGCCTGACTGCTTGGACTGTGAAGTCATAAATTATTCTCTCTTTAACTAGTTGTCATTTCCTTTTTTTTTTTTTAAGTCATAGATTCGGGGAGTTAATTTTATTATAATTTCTGGTTTTGTTAATTCGACTCCATAAAATAATAGCTTCAGAATACCTAGCTTATTAACTAAACTCCTCTGCCATGCTCTTTGCAATGTGGCTCCATCCTTGCCAACCTCCCTCCTCTTCTCAGCACCCATAACTTTACCTCACATCCCTTTGCACCTCAAGGTATTTAGCACGTTTTAGATGCTCAAAAAGTACTATTTTGTTAACAGTTTTATTGATGTGTAGTATAAAAACCAAAACCAAACCAGTTGCCATTGAACCAATTGTGACAGAAATTAACCCCATGGGACTGAGTAGAACTGCCCCAGAGGGTTTCCAAGGAGCAGCTGGTGGATTTGAACTGCCCACCTTTTGGTTAGCAGCCTGAGCTCTTAACCACTGGGCCCCCGTGGCTTCATAAATTCACCCAGTTTAAGTACATAATTCAATGGTTTTGAGTAATTTTACAGAGTTGTGCAATCCTCACAGGATTTCAGAGCATTCTCACCATACCAAAAAAAACTTCCCTGTGCCCTTTTTCACACACTCCCCATTCCCTCTCCAGCCCCAGACAACCACCAAGCCACTTTCTGTCTACAGATTTCTAGAAATACTTTCTAAGTTCTCCATTTGTAGCTTCCTTACATGTTTTTTAAGGGACCCCATTGCGTTCTATTGATGATCTAAGGCAGACGTTTGGATAACCAGGCAATGCTAAATAAATGGCATTGAATAAGCATAGTGATTGCGTCTACCTTTGTTATAATATAAATGGTATTGTTCAGGTAAGATCTAAATATCTGAATTTATTTTAAACTCACTGTCTTTGATTCTTCTCTGCTTTGTTCTGCAGAGCAAAAAACAGGAAGCTGGAGAGAACTGATTACATGATGGTGCCTGAGAGTATTCAAGAAAGTCAATTCACTTGTGGAAATTAAATGAAAGGTCAGACAAACATCCTTCTCTGCACCCCCTGTGTCTGGAGCCCCAGAGAGACAGGCCTCTCCAGAGAACAATTAAAAAGGACAGCCTGCAGAAGTTCAGAATATTGCTTCCTGTGTGGGTCAAACACAAGGCAAGGCTTACACTCTTTATTAGTTTTACTTATACTTGGCTAAATGGGTCATTCCTTGTCAATCCTAACCTCTTAAATATTATACAACTTTTTAAAAATATGTATTTTTTTAATTTTTATTATTTATTTTATTTGAACTCAATTTAAGTTGTGGCTATTTGTTAACCTATCTTATAAGCAACTAAACAAGGAATGAAAGCAAATATTTTCTGACCTGCTTTTCATAAACAGATGGTATACTAATGAATTCATATTAATAATCTATTTAGAAATATTTTAATGAAGAGTTGAGAATCTTGATAGGTGGATAACAAGCAAAGCACATCAAGAAAAGAAATAGTTGTGATTTTTATTCATGATGTCAGCATAAAACAGGATTATCTCATAGTTAGAAGACAAATTTTAGCAGAGGTGCTGTAAAACAAGCGTCTCAGGTGTCGGTGCCTTTGTAGGGTGAAGCTGTTGGGCGACTGTAGAGTCTCAGAACCAGCCCCACGATGGCATTGCCTTTTTCAGCATTATGTGAATTTAGTCCTGAGAATATTGAACTACTTCAATCAAAGCTTCCAAATATGATCTCAGATGCTCCCTAAATTCAGTAGGCAAATGAGTACATCACATACGGAAATGAACCCAGCATTACACTTTCACTCCCTCTTGTATTTGAACAGCAGAACTACAGATATTTTAAAAAGCTATTCATTTCCATTTCCGATAATTAGGCTGTTTTTATTGTAAACCAAAAATAAAACTTAATAGTCTCTCTAGAGAAGGGCTAGCTTACGGTACAGGAATATGTGCAGTGTGAATTTATTATACCATGATCATCACCACAGAATGTTGAGAGACTGTTCACCATCATAACTTTAAAGATCAGGTGTGAAAGCTCCAGTGGGACCAAGGGATTTGGCCGAGGTCATCTCCTGAGTCTGTGACAAGGAAAAATTCTTTGGTGCCACAAAGTCAACCTGCTGATTAAGCTTCAGGAAACATGTTTTTCTGCAATACTTTTAAGTAAGAGAATTGTTTCTTCCATCAATCTCTGTAGCAGAAACCCAAATATCAAGAAAATATTCGTATTTATTAAACTGTTTATTTAACTAAGTAATGAAAATTAATTACAAATGTTTTCTGTCTTTGGATATATTAAAATGGTACTTAGCATTTAACAAAATTCATGCTGAAATAAAGGCACCACAAAATAGAAAGCTTTTCAACTGAAAAAAAAAAAAAGTACCGTAATTAAAAATTTCAAGTATGGGTATATATTTTACTCTCTTCTAATTGAAGTAAGATCATACTTATTAAAACAATTATCTTCCATTTTATTATGAGTGCATTCCCCAAATTAAAGACAATTGCATAAATCGTCACACAACTCTCATTTTTCTCTAAATGAGAAATGTTTTAAAACTTTCTTAAATTGTCCTAGGCCACCGTGATCTATTGTGTGATCAATCGTGTATTCAGTAGTACCAACGTCCTTATATGATTACATGTTTATTTTGGGTAAATTATTTCAATTAGCAACCAGGGGCCTGAAATAGACGCATTTCAACAGAAGAGATACCGTTCTGATATGGTGTTACCACCGATAAACACGAGTTAGTAGGGTGATGTTATCTTCAAGGAAAACTCTAATTTACCGGGGAGGTTTTTAAACTTGGAAAGTTACTCCTTTGTAACTTAATCTTTAAATAAATTAATACACTGAATTTCTGGATCCAAGTGCTACTTGCAGTTTATGATGAAACGCACTTATCCGTTCTTTCTGAACTGGCCAGTTCAAGATGCAGCGAGATTTAAACATCCCTCTTCGCAAGCAAAGTGCGTGGTTCAGTTTGTAATCTGGAATCTCCTCGAGAAAGATCAATATAATGGAATCCAGGTTTTGTTCAACAGCTTGCTGAACTGCATGATGCACTTTGAATCTGAGTTAAAAAAAATATATAGAATTAAGTTAAATAACCAACATACAATTTTTAACAGCCAAAACTCCAAAATCTTAAATTCTGTTTAGAATTTACTTTAATCTGGCCCTTTCATTTTTTTCTTAACTTTATTTTTAAAATCCTTTAGTTTTTAGTAATAAAAACCTAGTATTACATTGGTATTAGTGTGATATAAAAATAGTAGCAATAATTTAAAGTTTAATTGAAAAACAAGCATGTATTTAAAATTTCACCCACCTTTTGCATAATGGGTCTTTCAATAGGTGCTGTGTTATAACAAAAATAGTCTTTCTGCTTCGTTTGATGCTATTGACAATTGCTTCAAGTTCAAGAGCACCTGCCTCAAAATCCCTTTCTTCCAGACAAAATTTGAGCGATTGGTCTTTTTCTTCCATTGGGGAGAAGTGTTGCCAGACCCAATCCCTGTCTTTATGGGCGTGAATTACATATGCCGCATATTCAAACTGCTCTGGCTGTCTGTCTATCTCTTTGAAACCAAGAATTCGATGTACTGAAACATTCCAGTAAAAAGATATCCTCCAGCCTTCAAAATGGACCAGCAGTACAATGAAGATAAAAAACAATAGGGTACTGGTGTTTATTATGAACAGGAGTTCAAAAGGGGCACTGTCTTTGCAGGCTGATGTATCAAAAAATGTCACCGACAAACCATGATATTGAGGTGGAGTGTTGCAGAGATAATCATCTGGTAGACCAGAGATGTTGGCGTGGGTGCCGTTTATCCAGTTAACAAACCAGGCAATACTTTCACAGGTACAATCAAATGGATTAAAGCGCATATCTAAATTAGTCAGATTCTTGAAAGGTGGTCCAAAAACATTCTTGTCAACTGATGTTATAAGGTTCTTCTCAAGTTTCAATGACTTCAGAGAGGTTTGACTATCAAACAGAGACGGTGGAAGTATGTTTAAATTGTTCAGTCCCAAATCAATGCTCTTTAATTCAGACAAGTCCTTGAAGGCCCCCTGTGGGATCTCGTCAAAGCCATTAGACTCTAAGTTAAGTACGTGGAGGTGAGAAAGACCTTTTAAGAAATGAACAGGACCGCCAGGGTTTGCATGCTTCCAGAGCCTGGCTAAGTTGTTGTGCTGCAAATCCAGAATTTCTAGTTTGTCAAGACCCTCCAACATGTCCTCATTTATGTTGGCTATGTTGTTGTTACTGAGATCCAGAATGGTCAAGTTACGAAGAGAGCAGAAAGGTGAGGGGGAGATATCCACATTTTTACAGGCCACCCTTCGGAGCATCAGTTGTTGAAGGCTTGGAACCAAGGCAAAGGAATTGCTAGTCAGTTGTAGGTATTTGTTATAGGAAAGGTAGATTTCAACAATATTTCCTAGACCTCTCCATTCCTGGCCTGTGAGTTCTTGCCCAATTTCGTTCAGGCCAAGGTCAAGTACCTCTAGGTGGCCCAACCAAGAAAAAGCACCACTCTCTATTTTTGAGATTTTATTTCTGGTTAAGTTGAGTATGAGTAAAGGAGAATTTGCAAGTGATAAAAATGTTTCATTTGTTAAAGTTGGCAAACTCGTAAAGGAGCTGGATAGACTTAAGTATTTCAGACGTATCAATCCTGTGAACATATTGTTTTTTATTCCTGGAAAATTGTTATCTTCCATGTTAAGGTGCTCCAAATACTTTAGCCACTGAAAGGAAAAGTCATCAATCTTGGGAAGTGAAGCAAGAGAAGTACTTTGTTTAGTAAAAGATCGCTTCAAATTCAGGTATCTCACATTGAGCAGCCCATAAAAGGAGCGAGAAGACAAATGCTCTATGTTATTATTCTCCAGGGTGAGATATTCCAAATGTGGAAGCCAGGCAAAGGAATCATTAGCTATCTTATTTAAACTGTTATGGGAAAGATCAAGCATGGTGAGATTTGTCTCCTTCAGTCCAAAAAAAGTCATATTGCTTGTTCTATAGAGCTGGGTGTTGCTCAGAGATAGGCTCTGAATGCTTGTGTTGGATAATTCCAAACACAGCTTCTCTGTGAGACTGGAGCCCAGTTGGATGTTGTTCAGAAAGAGACCAGATAATTTTCCAATTGCATGAAAACACCCTGAAGAGAACTGAAAGTGAAGAAAAAAAAAAGGAGAAGTTAATAACCAAAACATAACAGCCTACGTATAACCCTTGCACAGCTTAAACACAATTCTTTACTGCATTGCCTGGGTGCACTGCATTTCTCCCTGTTACTCTACTGCATAGCTCCTTCCTGACTGTGTCTGTCTGTAGCACCTCCGTGAATCTGTACTGTCCCTAGCCACAGGCTAACTTATACTCGGCATTTACCTTTCAGTTTAGATGTCACTTCTTCAGGGGCCTTTCCGTGAACTACCAGTATAAGTTAAGGCTCCTAGTGCTTTTTATTTCATCACATTGAGTCCAATTATAATTAATGAACTATTTGGGAAACCACCACTGGGGCAGAGATTGTTTCTGTCTTGGTCACCGCTGTTCTCAGGGAACATTATGGAAGGAATAGATGGGTGAGTTTTATTGTAAAACAGTGCCTCACACCTTCCCTTCTGTAAACCTTGGCGATTGCAGCAATTTTTTTTGCTCTTCTGTAAGGTTTCCACTGACTTGATTTAATTACGGTGCTTACAGTACGCTTCCACTCTGCCCCCGCCCTCTTACCAGAAGGGTGATGCTGGAGCAAGAACATAGAAGGCAGGAAGAGGAGAGGGCAGAGTAGCCAATGTTCGGCAATAAAACCCATCAGGGGAGCATAAAGGCTCCAATTTCTAATGTGTCACCTGTCAGATATTAGGGCTAATGGAAGAAAAGTGAAGCATAGAAAAGTGTGCTTCATTGTAAATAAAATGAATCACAATGTAAGGCAGCAAGTTATTAAAATAATTATGATAAATCTACATGATAGACATTTTGCAGCCACTAAAATTAAGTTGTCAAATAAATCTTAATGACAGGAGAAACTCATAATATGATATTGATTCTGAAAAGCAGGGTACGCCATCATCCTCAGAGAGGGTCTGGTCTCGCACTGCCATAATCCCACTTCCGTCACCAGCAGGCCACTTGTGAGACCTCGGATAAACCACCTAATCCTTCTTAATCTCCACTTCCTCTTGTGTAAAATGACATAAGGAATAAGCTGGTTAAAACAATTATATAAATAAATATTAAAAACAACTTGGCACAGTGCCTGGCGCTCAGTTATGAACTCTGTTAATGTCAGCTGCTGCGGTCGTTGTTTTCTTCTTCTTCTTTGTTTGGAGGAAAACACACACAAATACTAACGGTGCTTGTCTCCGGATTGTGGGCTTTTGGCTGAACTTTATTTGCTTGATCATCATTTGCTCATTTATTAGATTTCTACAGTCAATGTTCTAACAGAACAAAAATGCTGTTTAAGAAATAAAATAAGTAGCATCCACAAAATAACCCCCCCAAAAACAAACAAAAATAAATTTGTTGCCGTCTAGTCAATTCAGACTCATAGCCACTCTAGAAGACAGAGTTGAACTGCCCAATAGGGTTTCCAAGGAGCGGTTGGTGGATTTCAACTGCCAATCTTTTGGTTAGCAGCTGAGCTCTAAACGAGTGAGCCACCAGGGCTCCTATCCACGGAATAGTTATTATCTCAGGACAAGAGTTTGTACACAACCTATTTTTACATGTGAAAAGATAAGGCAACTTTTAAAAACCTGATTTAGTTAAGAATTTCCAGTATCCTTATAGTCTGTAAAAGAATAAATGTGTGTAAAATAGAGACTAAAAGAAAAAAAAAAAAAAGAAACCAAACCAGTTGTCGTCGCGTTGATTCTGACTCGTAGCAACCCTAAAGGACAGAATAGAACTGCCCCACAGGGTTTCCAAGGAGCAGCTGATGGATTCCAACTGCCCACCTTTTGGTTAGTGGTCAAGCTCTTAACCACTGCACCACCAGGGTTTCAAAATACAGATTACATGTATATAAAAATAGTTAATAAATCTAAGATCATGGATCCAAGAAGAGAAGGTTGAGGGAATTCAGCCTCCTCCATTAAAGGAAGGGTTTTATAATAGTATAATGCCAGTTAACATTTTTTTAGAGCTTATTATATGCCAGATGCTGTGGTAAATTCTTTACCTCACAGTCTTAATGAGGTAGTAGTAGTAGTATACCACTTTTAAAACTGGTGGTGCAGTGGTTAAGAGCTCGGCTGCTAACTGAAATGTAGGCAGTTCAAATCCACCAGCCGCTCCTTGGAAACCCAATGAGACAGTTCTACTCTGTCCTATGAATTGCCTCCATGGCAACGGCTTTTTCTTTTTTTAAACTGGGGAGATAGGGCAGCAAGGACTTGAATAATTTGCTTGATTTTGTTTATTAAGAGATGAAACCGGGATAGGGACCCAGCTAACCTGACTCAGCCTGTGTTCTCACCCACCATGCGACTTTGTGAGCTGGTTACTATTATTCCCGTTTTAAAAGAGAGGAAATCCAGACTGAGTGAGGTTAAGTAAGTTCCCCAAAGTAAGAACTGGCCTGTGATGGAAAGGGGTCTTACCCTACTTGTGTGTGAAAGCAGAGGCAAGCTCTGAGCCACTTCCCATACTCTTTCCTGTAGGATTGTCCATTGGCCCCAAGCAGTAAGGGCAAAGGGTCTCTGCTAGACAGAGCAACACTTGTTGCTCCTTCCTCTGGGGTCTTTAGATTCCTAGCTTTGTGACAGAGAAAGGGACTCCCCACACTTGAAGGTAGACCACACACACACACAATGTTACCTCACTTCTTACCTCTTTAATTTGATTTGATGACAACTCTAATTTTTTCAAAGAGGAATTGCCCAGGAAATCAAGTTCTTCACGTCTTAAAGCGTGGATTTTATTATTTGACAATGAAAGCTCTTGGAGATTTTCCAGCTGGAGTTCAGTTCCTAATTTTGTAGATGATAAACCATTATGAGCTAGATCTAATTTGATTAAGTTCTGAGGGGAAAAGAAATAATTATGTAAGTTAGAGTCTTGCCATAAAAAAATATTTCCACTACATATACATATACCTGAGAAATATCTCAACAGCAAAATACTACCCCTCTGTTATAATGTAGGAAACTACCAGTAGGAATAACAACCTTTGTCATGAAAAGAATGCCATCTTGGCAAGTATCTCCCTTCCTACTTGAAGAACAAAAGCACTTACAGTAAGCATTTGTTTACCATGTGAGGAATATCCCTGTGGCTTATCAAACATAGGTCACGCATTGGCCTCGAAACAACAAAAAATAAAGAACAGAAGAAGAAAAAAAAATTTTTTTTTGAAAAAGTATGAGTAGAACCTTGCTGCTGTGCACTCCTAAAAAGATTTTTACGTGCTGAAAGATTCACAGCTATGTGACTTTTGGATCGTATTAAATTTTGTTTGTTTACTTTGTCAGTACTGTGGGATGACAGCAATATGTTACTTTTTTTTTTAATTGAATGATTACGTTTACTTGAAGTTCTCCATCAAGCAAAGCCAACCAGTGGTGAAGGAAATCAGAACAGCGGTTACTGGAGTAGACTGGGAACTGGCAGAGTTTGACTGGGAAGTGGAATAATGGAGTTTTTAAGGTTACAGAAATGTTCTACATCTTTTTTCACTGTTACTTTGGAACACAATAAACTTCAGTCAGGTAAAAGGTAAGGAAAAGCTGGTAACTATCACAGAGAAATCTTATGTAATCTCTATGAAAGAGAATAAGACTTTTGTTTGTTTCCAAAAGGAAAATTACATTTCACTCAGAAAAGTACGTTGCTTCTGTGGTCTTTATGTCCAGAGACGTTACGTCCACATGAGAAGCTAAGAAGGCCCAAGAAATAGTTTACAAGAGCTAGTGAGCAAAGCTTTTTAATAAATGTTTTTGAAGCATTTTTTAATTTTCATATTATTCCTGGTAAAGGGATGTTCAATATTCTACTAGGCCATACAATGAAAAAAACACAGAAAGTTGAAAATGGCTTTGGTTTAAGAAAAGCACTTAAAAATTGTCTTATAGCTAGAGATGCTAACACACATTTCTCACTGATTTAAAATTCAAGTAAAGTGGCTGAAAAGGAACAGATGGAAGTTGTCAGAAAATCAATATTGTGAGGAATTTTTTAAACCAGAGGAGCCCTGATGGTGTAGTGGTTCAACTTCTTGACTGCTAACCAAAAGGTCAGTGGTTCAAACCCACCAACCGCTCTGCAGAAATCTGGTTCTGTAAAGGTTACAGCTTTGGAAACCCTGTGGGGAAGTTCTGCTCTGTCTTACAGGGTCACTATGAATTGGAATTGACTCAATGGCAACCAGTTTTTTAAAACAAGAGAAAGTGATTCTTAGTGGAAGTTTATTTTACCATTGTGTCTCAGTTTGCTAACTTTATTTGAAGTCAGTATTCAGAAACCACCAGGATGCTTGACATTTTTTTCATTACTTCAAATCAAGCACTAAATCAGCAGCCTTGAGAGCTTCTTTCCACGTTCCTTACGGGATAGTCCTACTGTTGTATGGTAATAACGTCTTTCTCCTCTGTCTCAGTTCTGTTTCTAATGGCAGGAAGCTAGAGTGATGGATTCCTTTAAAATTAAAGTTAAAACTGATTTGGTCAGCAGTCACCACCAGGGCTCCTGATTTAGACTGTATTTTCTCTTTGGAAAACATACTTTCAATCACAATAGCATTGTGCGTGTGTATGTATGTCTGTGTGTGTGTGCACGCGTGTTTCACTGGAGCAGATTAGATCTCTGTTCCTGACCTTGATACTGAGGTATTAAGTCTCAGGACAGACAAGTGGCTAGAAAACTGCTTAGCACTGGATAACATATTTTCTCTACCAGGGAGGTAAGATTTCTTGTTCTTTGTTTTCATATACAGATACTAAGTCTAAGGACAGATGACATTTGATAACATTTATTTTTCATTTTGTATATTGAAACGTACACTTTCACCTTACCTTTAGGTTTTTAAAGGGATTGCTTTTAATTTTCTGAATTGAGTTGGACGTTAAATGGAGTTCTGTCAAATTCACGCAGTAGACAAAGGTTTTGTCAGAAAGTTGGGACAGCTCGTTGTGTTGAAGGTTCAACACTTTCAACAAGGGGAGTTTTTGGCACAGCTCTGACTCCAGCTTTGAGATGGAGTTAAATCCTCCATCCAGGATAATAAGCTGGCTGTATCTTGTGAAATTGGCGGGTGGCAGTTTTCTGAGTTGATTGTGGGTAAGGTTCAGCACTGTTATGTTTGCAGGGAGGTCAGCCGGTACTTGGGTCAGCCTCAGGTGACTGCAGTCAGCTACTTCATGTCTGACAACGCATTTGTTGGCAGAGGAAGCACACAGCATCCAAAGGGGCAACAGCCCCCAAAAGGAGTAGATGTGATAAGACAAACCCTGGCTCATGACTTCGCCTGTAGAAGAAACACAAAAACATCACAATACATGCCTCCATATGCAATGCTACATTCCTTGTCAAATATACTAAAAAATACGATCTGTATATGCTCCCTTCCTCATAGTCTTTACAGTATAAAAATTTAAATTGTAGAAGCACTTTATCAAATGGAAATAACCGAAACAGTACAGAAGAGGAAAAATTAAATACACAAACTCCTTCCACCGTCTTCACTTCCACCCCAGTTGCAATGCCCCACAGTAACCTGTCCTGAGAGTTTGTGGTCCTGAGAGTTTGTGTTTCTGGTTCTCCTGGTCACTTCCATAACCAGAAACAATATGCTCGTCCGCCTAATTCTTCCTTTACTGGCTTTAAGCTGTATCTTCCCAGTATACAGATAAGTAACTCCATTATACTATTCCCTTGTCCTCTCCTCAACTTTTCTCTTATTATCTTTCATTTTAATTCATCTGTTGTTACATCTAAGGAGCCCTAGTGGTGCAGTGGTTAAGCACTCGGCTGCTAACCAAAAGGTCATCGATTTGAACCCATCAGCTACTCTCGGGAGAAAGATGTGGCCGTCTGCTTATGTAAAGATTTACAGCCTTGGAACCCCTATGGGGCAGGTCTTCTCTGTCCAAAAGTTTGCTATGAGTCAGAGTTCAACTCAATGGTAATGGGTGTTGTTACATCTATAATTTTAAAAACTACACCTACGGTTCTATTTCTTGATCTACCAACTTTAGACAGAATCTCTTGACTTCTCACTTTGTGATATGGGAAATGCAAACCCCTCCACTTCCCTCCACACTTCACCCACCTCACAATTTTCAAAACCTGTCAGTTTTAACGTTGCATGGCATTGTCAAGACTTAAAATGATACCGTTTCCTCCAGAGACTATGATGTAGCCTGACATGCCCGGTCTATATTGGTTTCATTTGGAAAATCTAAAGCCAGTAAATGGCACTGACAGTTTTACGACCGCGTACGTATCCACTCCAGAACGAGTAACCGTGAAAGGAGCATAGTGATTAAGAGAACACAGAGCCTGCATTTTGATCCTGGCTCTTCCACATGGTGGCCTCTGGTAAATTAATTCCTCTCTCAGGCCTCAGAGAGCAATTGAACTGCTCCTCCATAGGTTGTTTTAAGGATGGAAGAAGAGAAACCGTGTATAGCCTAGTGCAACCTGACCCAAAGTGATATCAAATGTTTTTACCATGATTAATGACTAGCACAATAATCCCATGGTTTATAAATGTATAATTATAACTAATTTCTATTTATGTAAATTTTTTCTTTAATAATGAAAATCTATCCCTGCCCCCCCAAAAAAGACATAATATATCATGAGACTTTCACAGCTAGCTAGTAAACAAGATGGCAATAGTAGTGGGAGTCAGGAGTGTAAAATAATTGGAATTGAAAGATATTCACGGATTGTTAGAAATTTAAGAAGCCCCTCACTAACTCAAACTTGCGTTAAGTGGTGGAGTTTCAGTGCAGAGTCTGGGGCTGCCTTTGCAGGCTGGGAGGTAACCAGCATCTTCCCTGAACAACTACAGAAAGTCTTCTTATAAAAGTGGGCAGATTCCTTCCAAAGGGCTGTTTTTCAAACCCATTTTCAAAAATAGAAGGATAAGTCAAAAAGTATTGCTGCAAAATTATAGAAACCTTTATTAAACAAAAATATCAAAATGGGAAGCAATTGTTGCTTGCCATATCCTCCATCTAGGTCTACACACTTCTGAAGACAGTGTTTCCATCTCTCTAGCCCTTCCCCAAAGAATTCTGTGCTCTTTGATTTATACAAGTTTTGGTATCCTCAAGGGACTCAAATCATATTCCTTTCAAATGTCCTTTGAATTTTGGAAACAAAAAGAAGTCTGAAGGGGCAAGATCAGGGCCGTAGGGCAGGTGAGGGTAAGGTTTTCCAGGGATATTCTCGTAGGACAGCCCTCGCTACCCTCGAAGAATGAGCAGGTGCTCTGTCGTGATGGAAAAAAAGAAGTTACTTAGATATTCTCCTTTAAAAAGACTTGCAGATTCAGCTTTTATGGTAAGGTCTTTAATCCACGTTAAATTAATTTTTGTGTATGCAGTGAAGTAGGAGTCGAGCTTTATTTTTTTCATGTGCATATCCAGTTATTCAGACCATTTTTTGAAAAGACTTTGCTTTCCCTACTTGATTGTTTTTGTGCCTTCCTTGAAAGCCAAATGAATGTTTAAGTGTGAGCCTCTTTCTGGAATCTCTGTTCTCCACTGAAATATTTGTCAATTCTTATGCCAACGTCATGCCATCTTCATTTCTGTAGCTTTGTAGAAGGTCTTGCAGTAGCAAGTATAAATTCATATTACCTGAAATAATTTTTTTATTGTACTTTAGATTAAAGTTGACAGAACAAGCTGGTTTCTCAATAAAAAGTTAGTATACACACTGTTTTATGACATTGGGTAACAACCCCACGACATGTCAACACTCTCCCTTCTCGAACTTGGGTTCCCTATTACCAGCTTTCCTGTTTCCTCCTGCCTTCTAGTCCTTGCCCCTGGGCTGGTGTTCACCTTTGGTCTCATTTTGTTCCATGGGCCTGTCCAATCTTTGGCTGAAGGGTGAACCTCAGGAGTGACTTCATTACTGAGCTGAAAGGGTGTCTGGGGGCCATACTCTCAGGATTTCTCCAGTCTTTGTCAGGCCAGCAAGTCTGGTCTTTCTTTTGAGTTATAATTTTGTTCAACATTTTTTACCTGAAACAATTTTACTGTTTACTTATTATCCCCTCTCTGCCAGAATGTAAAGCCATGGCTGTTTTATTCATTACAGTGTTGCCTGTGCCTAGGACAATGCCTGAAACACAGTTTGTACTCAGTAAATACGCGTTGAATGAGTAACATTCCATGTGAAATTAATCAGCTCAAGAAAACCATTCCTATCTTCACGTATCCATAATAATCACAGCTTTATTTTGGTGGGTACTCTCTGATATGATTATCTAGCCAGTTTTCCTGGTTTCAAGGGACTTCAGGTATTTAAAGAAAAACCAAATCCGCCCTCAAAGTATGGAGATGCATCAATGACATCCAAATAGATTTGCTATAAGATCTAAACATCACTACACAAGAAGATTTCCAGGTAAGACTTAAAGAAAAACATTATCCTAGGTGATTAATTCTAGCAAAACAAACTAATCTGAATATTTAGAATTATCCTAATATGTTTAAAAATGTAGTGATTTTATTTATATTCTAATCTAGTTCTTAGAGGAAAAAAAAAACCCAGCTTCTGTAAATTAACATTCCCATATTGTGGCCTTTACAATACTGGCACTAAATTTTTTAGAGCTACATGAAATTTTTATAAAAATTTATAAAAAAAAGACCTGTTGCTGTCGAGTCGATTCCAACTCATAGCGACTCTATAGGACAGAGTAGAACTGCCCTATAGGGTTTTCAAGGAGCAGCTAGTGGATTGGAACTGCTGACCTTTGGTTAGAAGCTGTAGCTTGCCATAGGTCTTAACCACTGCGCCATCAGGGCTCCATGAGAAATGTCACAGTACAGACCAGCAAGGATGCAATGGACACCATGCTGCTCAAGGCCTGTGAGTATCTCAGTTGCTCTGGCATCCAGCCACCGTCTTTGAAAGAAGAGATGAAATATTTAGAGATAATAGAAAAACCTCTGTGTTATGGTTTGAATTGTGTTCCCCCAAAATATGTGTGGGGATCTTAGCCCTATAATTGTGAATAGGTTTTCTTTGTTATGTTAATAAGGGTGTGTCCTAAACCTAACCACTTCTGAGTTATAAGGCACAGCAGAGACACAGAGCACAAATGGGGGGACGCAGAAGCCACGCGGAGATCACCAAGGAACTGAGGAACAGAAGCTGAAGGAGCAATGACCTTCCCCCAGAGCCAGGAGAGAGCCTCCTCCTGCAGCCGGTGCCCTGAATTGGGACTTCTAACCTCTTTAACTGTGAGACAATAAATTTCTGTTCTTTAAAGCCACCCACTTGTAGTATTTATTTTATAGCAGCACTAGCTAGCTAAGGCACCCAACAGGGAATCGAGCTTTTAAATACCTAAAAGACGCTCTTTTAAACTGGAACCGTTGTGGTTGCTTCTATTTCAGGCTCTCTTTTTCCCAGCTGTCAACAAGGTGAGATCAGTCATAGAAAACAAAGTTAAGTCTATTTAACTTAGACTTTAACAGGTACAAATCAGATATATGTAACAAGTGAAATTTTCTTTATATCCTGCTTGTTGTGCACCATGATGGGCTGGGTGGCAGGCTGAACAGACCCTTTCCTCAAACATTTTCCATCTTTTGCCATGACATTACCCAGTTGCTCAAGTATGTGCACAATATGGGACTGGAAATGATACACCCTAAATACCAAGACCAGCTCTCCCCACTCCACTCTGAGATTCCTTCAGACCTCTCCAGCAGCCTCCTTCCTAGGATATCCCACCCTGCTCTTGCCTCATTCTTTCCTCCTTCTGCTGCCATAGGGCTCTCTGCCTCCACTTACCGACTCACAGGTATAGTCCCTGCAGTACGTTCTCTTCCTTCTCTCAGTGACTTACCTCCTCCTTCTCTGGGTGAGCTGCACATAGAGCTCGAGACTCCCTGAGATGGGCTAACCCATTTACAAAGCATATCCCTAAAGAGCTGAAAGACATTTCCTAGATCTAAAGAAAGCCACACTTCATTGATGGAAAAGGCCCACCAAGTGCTTGACAGGGTGAGTAAAAAAGGAAAGTACAAAGCTGGAATCGTATGAAATCCCAGAATTGTGAGTGTTCACAAAATATTCAAAAGCTTCTAAAGAGAACATGAAATAATTACTTCCAGAGGAAAGAGAACTTGATTGGTGTCCTACTTTTCATCAGCAGCATGAACCGCTAGAAAACAATGGAGATAGGTTTTCAAAACATTGAGGAGAAATTATTAGGAACATAAAATTTCATATGCAGCTGGACAATTAAAGATGGAGAAAAAGAATTTTTACGTATGCACTGAGTCACTCCACCACCTGTCAGGTTGTTGGACTGTGGAGGCTTGCACGTTGCTGTGATGCTGGAGGCTATGTCACTGGTATTTCACATACCAGCAGGGCCACCCATGGTGGACAGATTTCAGCGAAGCTTCCAGGCTAAAACCGAGTAGGAAGAAAGGCCTACTGATCTACTTCCAAAAATTAGCCAATTAAAACCTTGTGTATCACAATATTGTCCAATACGGTGCTGAAAGATGGCGCAAGCACAGACAACATTTAGTTCTGTTATACGTAAGGTGGCCATGAGTTGGAGCTGACCCAACAACTAACAACAACAAGGATTCACTAAACTCACCAACCGTGCAACCAAGATGAAAAAAATTATTCTACTAGGTAGATGCTTCAGTAAAACGCACAAAAATTCAACTTAGTAGATGAAATGAAAGTGAAGAAAAAAAGTTACTGTAGAATGAGGCCTAACAAGTACAAAGAAAGATAAAAAGAAATTAAAAACAGCTTCACTGGGCCTTGCAACTTTGCAAAGCCTTTCAGGGCACATAGGATTACAGTTCTTTGTCCAAGTGAGCAACAGTATTGCATCATGGTTAGGACATGAAGCCTATAGCCAGGTAACCTGGAGTTAACCACTATTTACAGTTTGGCTGGTAAATTTCTTAATATTATTTTCTGAATTTATACAGATACGTCTATATGTAAGCCCTTGTGGTACAATGGTTAAGAGTTAGAATGCTAACTGAAAGGTCGGCAGTTCAAACTCACCAGGGGCTATGTGGGAGAAAAGAGCTGGAAATCTGCTTCCATGGAGATCACAGCGTAGAAAACCCTATGGGGAAGTTCTGCTCTGTCACGTGGGGTCGTTATGAGTTGGAATTGACTCGACAGTACACAGCAGTATACCTACATGCAGACACTCACCAATCTATACTCATATTGTGAAGCTGGAAATCAATTCCCTGAAGCTTTAGTGCTAGTCCAGACCGATTTTGTCTTCACCTCAGCGACCCACATTTGCTGATGTGTGATCTTCCTCTACATGGTCTTTCTACTTCTATTTTTTTTTTTTTTTTTCCTGTTTTAAGCCAAGGAAAGCTATTGACTGGATCCAGGGAACATCTTAAGTGTTCTCTCCTTTCTAAGCAGATTATAACACGCCAGGCCCTGTCTCCTCTCCCTCTTACAAAACCGAGAAAAGGAGACCAACTTTTAAACTGGTGAGACATCACCACTTCAGGGCATAGGTGTGCTTTTTTTTTTTAAGATTGGTGCAAAATTATTTCCATAACTTCCTTATTGTACTTTTCCAGGTACAGAACTCTAAGAGGAAATTTTAAGAAATCGCTGCATAAATTGTTTCGTAATGCTAGTTATAAATTTTTGCTGTTACTCGGGCTCTGAGTTTCCCTCCGTATCTACATCATCCCCCCTTCCCCCTGCCATGTTGAATGATCCTGACTAGATTTCAAGCACCAGATTAAAGAAAGACTAACCCACCCCAGTGCCCTGGAGTTTTTCTGTAAAGAAAGACCGAAGGATGCAAAAATGCAAAGTACGTCCTGTCCTGGCATTACTCAGCTTGAGAAACCCCACCCCAGCGAGAAAGTAAAATGTGTACCTTCACTTATTCTGACCATAGCT
This sequence comes from Elephas maximus indicus, assembly GCF_024166365.1. NCBI lineage: Eukaryota > Metazoa > Chordata > Mammalia > Proboscidea > Elephantidae > Elephas > Elephas maximus. Next base: position 80,289,766 of record NC_064840.1, read on the forward strand.
GTTTGTTCCTTTTTCCATTAGTCCCAATCCAAAGGCTTTCATCAGGGAAATTTTCACCAGCAAGTTGGCTGCAATCTCGAAAGTGAAACTAAAAAGTTAAAAAAAAGAAAGAAAGAAAAAAACTTCAATATTTGGTGCATTGTAAGGAGGGCAAAAACAAACAATCTCAGCCAGTGAGAGGTGTTCTGACTTGCTTCTTTAAATGCCTGGCCTTGTCTTCTTCAGGTATGGTGTCCTGATTTCATGGAAAGGGCTGTAGATGAAGCAACAGAGGAAGCTGAAAGGGTGGGACTTCACCCATTGCATAGGCGGGGCTAGGACTTTAGACAGAGAATGAATTACTCTATTTTTTTTTTTTTTTTGCCAGAGATGGATCCAAAACTGTCAGAATTGAGCAGTGTGTGGTCAGAGGGACAAAAAAAAATCACTGTTTAAAGCAAAAGTCCTTTTACACACCACATGTCTTGCTTTATATTCTTTGCAACCCTGCAACAATAAGCTTGGCAGAAATTAATCTTTTGATCAAAGAAGAGACCACGTTTTGCTGGAGAGAAAGAGCTGGCCATGGCAAAGTCAAGGTTCTGACCAATCCTAACTCCTGTTTCTCCATTTTCCAGTCACAACCTGTTGGTGAACAAGTAGGTGTGTGGAGAGAAGGTTCAGATTCACTACTAGTTTTCAGTTAGCTTTGCCGACTCCACCTAGCTAAGGGAATGTGCTTATCAAGAAGTGAACTCGCTTTTTTTTTTTCTTTTTTGGTATAATATGTGTGATTTTATAGCTATATCGTTGTATAGTAAAATGTAACAATTGGAAGAAACTATGGGGACCACCCGATCCAGCTGCCCCCTTAGACAACCACTCTAACATCTAGAGGTTTCATTTTCTTTGTGTCTGTTTTCACAAACGGGTTAAAGGAAACCTACAGATGTGAGAGTGGTTTGCCTAAGGGTGTTATTAAGATGCCATAGTGCTCACATAAAGAAATAAAACAGCCTAGGACAGATGGAACATGCCACTACCTTGACTTGACTGCAGAATTGAGAGTAAGAAATCAGTTTGCATTGTGGTGCAAGGGAAGGTGCTCACCTGGGCCCCAGCCTTAACTGGACCACTCTGTGGTTCCTGGGTTCCTGTTTACACTTCTCTGATTTTTAGTTCTTACTTCTGTAATTTAATAATATAATAGTACAAAGCAATACAAAATGTAAGTCCTGAGTAAACTACTGCTGCCCATATCTACCCATGGGGATGTGCATTAAAACATTAAACCAGTTGCCAACAAGTTCGTTCTAACTTATGGTGACCCCACGTATGTCAGAGTAGAGCTGGGCTCCATAGAATTTTCAGTGGTTCATTTTTCGGAAGTAGGTCACTGGGCCTTTATTCGGAGGCACCTCTGGAAAGATCTGAACCTTTCAGTTAGCAACTGAGCACATTAACATCTTGTACCACCCAGGGCCTCCAGGAAAACACTACTGGTGTTCAAAATGTTTCTCCTTTGCGAGCTCTTTGAGGGCAAGACGTGGTGTGGTCTTCGTATTATAGCTTTCCAGCCACCCTTCTGTGGTAGAGTTTACTGTGGACTCCTGTGAAGCAGGCTCCTCCTCCCACGCTCCTTTTCTACCAGGACGCTGCACTTGACCGGCTGACTACTTCGGGCCATTGGCATGTTAGCAAACATGAAGCAGCACAGACTCGATAAACACTCGCCTGTTGAGACTCACTCTCTGGGAACACTGGCTCCTGGAATGTTTCCTGTAGAACATGTCAACACCCAGTCAGAAGCCCAATCCAGCCGTGAGGAGAGGGTCCGTAAAGAGCTAAGGCTCTGACCAACAGCCCCAGCTGAGCTCCCAGAAGACAGACAGCACCAACTTGCCAGCCATGGGGCAACTGTATTGGGAGTGGATCTCCCAGTCCTAGCTGAGCTGCCCCAGCTGATGTCACATGGAGCATTGCTGAGCTATCCTGATCAAGCCCTCCCAGAACTCCAGAACAGGGTGCAAATAAATGATCGCTGTTGTTATAAACTGCAAAAACGTGGAGTGCTATGTTATGCAGTGCTAGACAACTAAACATGTTGCTTCCATAGTCCGTCATATCTCTTATGCCTTACAACTCTGCACGTGTTAGGCTTTCCATAATATTATCTGAACTAATGAAAAGCCTCCAATAAATAATTTTTCATTGATAGCCTCATAATGCAATAATCACTTCAGGCTTAATTTCAGTTAACATCCAGATACCTTCATATAATTAGCCCTCAATTCCTGCTCGTTTTAAAATATAGCACAAGTTGGTTTTTCTCCACTATGCATGCCTTAATTAAGCATTACCTTATTTAGTTATTATGATAGTAGGTGCCACAGAGAAAAAGTTCATTTTTCTCTTTTCAAGAGATTTAAATCAACACTGTTCATGGTATATGTCCATAAAAGTGAAATAACAAATCTAGTATTTACTGGTATTGTGTAATATGGTAGATTGGCCAGTCTCAAATTAGAGGTGATACTGCACTATCCTCCGAAGAGCTAAGCTCTGCAGATTTCTAGAAGTCTAAGCCCCTTTATCTTCCAGCACTATATCAGACAATGTTCCGCTGCTATTCATAAGGTTTTCACTGGCTAATGCTTTTCAAAAGTAGACTGCCAGGTCCTTCTTCTTAGTCTGGAAGCTCAGCTGAAACCTGTCCTCCATGGATGACCCTGCTGCTATCTGAATACCAGTGGCATAGCTTCCAGAATCACAGCAACACACAAGCCCCCACAGTACGACAAACTGACAAACACGGTTGGAAGGCACTCAAAAGATGACTGGGGAAGAGCTGCCTCATCAAAGTAGAGTCAACCTTAATGACGTGGATGGAGTAAGTTTTCAGGACCTTCATTTGCTGATGTGGCACAACTCAAAATGAGAAGAAACAGCTGCGAACATCCATTAATAATCAGAACCTGGAATGTACGAAGTATGAATCTAGGAAAACTGGAAGTCATCAAAAATGAAATGGAATGCATAAACACTGATATCCTAGGCATCAGTAAGCTGAAATGGGCTGGTATTGATCTTTTGGAATTGGACGATCATATAGTCTACTATGCTGGGAATGACAACTCAAAGAGGAATGGTGTCACATTCATCATCAAAAAGAACATTTCAAGATCTATCCTGAAGTATAACACTGTCAGTAATAGGATAATATCCATACACTTATAAGGAAGACCAGTTAATACAACTATTATTCAAATTTACGCACCAACACTAGGGCCAAAGATGAAGAAATAGACTTTTATCAGCTGCAGCAGTCTGAAATTGATCGAACATGCAATCAAGATGCATTGATAATTACTGGTGATTGGAATGCAAAAGTTGGAAACAAAGAAGAAGGATCAGTGGTTGGAAAATATGGCCTTGGTAATAGAAACAATGCCAGCGATCAAATGATAGAATTTTGCAAGACCAACGACTTCATTGCAAATACCTTCTTTCACCAACATAAACAGCGGCTATACACATGGACCCCGCGAGATGGAACACGCAGAAATCAAATTGACTACATCTGTGGAAAGAGACAATGGAAAAGCTCAATATCATCAGTCAGAACAAGGCCAGGGGCCGACTGTGGAACAGACCATAAATCACTCATATGCAAGCTCAAGTTGAAACTGAAGAAAATCAAAGCAAGTCCACGAGAGCCAAAATATGACCTTGAATATATGCCACCTGAATTTGAGACCATCTGAAGAATAGATTTGACAAATTGAACACTAGTGACCAAAGACCTGGTAAGCTGTGGAATGACATCAAGGACATCATATATGAAGAAAGCAAGAGGTCATTGAAAAGACAGGAAAGAAAGAAAAGACCAAGACAGATGTCAGAGGAGACTCTGAAACTTGCTCTCGAACATTGAGCAGCTAAAGCAAAAGGAAGAATTGATGAAGTAAAAGAACTGAACAGAAGATATCAAAGGGCGGCCCGAGAAGACAAACTAAAGTGTTATAATGACATGTGCAAAGAGCTGGAGACAGAAAACCAAAAGGGAAGAACGTGCTCAGCATTTCTCAAACTGAAAGAACTGAAGAAAAAATTCAAGCCTTGAGTTGCAATAGTGAAGGATTCTATGGGGAAAATATTAAACGAACCAGGAAGCATCAAAAGAAGATGGAAAGAATACACAGAGTCATTATACCAACAAGAATTGGTTGATGTTGAACCATTTCAAGAGGTAGCATATGATCAGGAACTGATGGTACTGAAGGAAGACGTCCAAGCAGCACTGAAGGCATTGGCGAAAAACAAGGATCCAGGAATTGATGGAATATCAGTTGAGATATTTCAACAAACAGATGCAGCGCTGGAGGTGCTCACTCATCTATGCCAAGAAATATGGAAGACAGCTTCCTGGCCAACTGATTGGAAGAAATCCGTATTTATGCCTATTCCCAAGAAAGGTGATCCAACCGAATGTGGAAATTATAGAACAACATCAGTAATATCACACACAAGCAAAATTTTGCTGAAGATCATTCAAAAATGGCTGCAGCAATATATCAACAGGGAACTGCCAGAAATTCAGGCCAGATTCAGAAGAGGACATGGAACCAGGGATATCATTGCTGATGTCAGATGAATTCTGGCTGAAAGCAGAGAATACCAGAATGAGGTTTGCCTTTGTTTTATTGACTATGTAAAGGCATTAGACTGTGTGGATCATAACAAATTATGGAAAACATTGCAAAGAATGGGAATTCCAGAACACTTAATTGTGGTCATGAGGAACCTTTACATAGATCAAGAGGCAGCTGTTCAGACAGAACAAGGGGATACTGATTGGTTTAAAGTCAGGAAAGGTGTACGTCAGGTTTGTATTCTTTCACTAGACATATTCAATCTGTATGCTGAGCAAATAATACAAGAAGCTGGACTGTATGAAGAAGAACCAGGCATCAGGATTGGAGGAAGACTCATTAACAACCTGCGTTATGCAGATGACACAACCTTGCTTTTTGAAAGTGAAGAGGACTTGAAGCACTTACTAATGAAGATCAAAGACCACAGCCTTCAGTATGGATTGCACCTCAACATGAAGAAAACAAAAATCCTCACAACTGGACCAATGAGCAACATCATGGTAAACGGAGAAAAGACTGAAATCGCCAAGGATTTCATTTTACTTGGATCTACAATCAACAGCCATGGAAGCAGCAGTCAAGAAATCAAAAGATGCATTGCATTGGGTAAATCTGCTGCAAAGGACCTCTTCAAAGTGTTGAAGAGCAAAGATGTCACCTTGAAGACTAAGGTGCGCCTGACCGAAGCCATGGTATTTTCAAATGCATCATATGCACGTGGAAGCTGGACAATGAATAAGGAAGACCACAGAAGAATTGATTTCTTTGAAATGTGGTGTTGGGGAAGAATATTGAATATACCATGGACTGCCAAAAGAACAGACAAATCTGTCTTGGAAGAAGTACAACCAGAATGGTCCTTAGAAGCAAGGATGGCAAGACTGCATCTCACATACTTTGGACATGTTGTCAGGAGGGATCAGTCCCTGGAGAAGGAAATCATGCTTGGCAGAGTACAGGGTCAGCAGAAAAGAGGAAGACCTTCAATGAGGTGGATTGACATAGTGGCTGTAGCAATGAGCTTAAGCATAACAACGATTGTAAGGATGGCGCAGGACTGGGCAGTGTTTCGTTCTGTTGTGGGTAGGGTCACTGTGAGTCAGAACTGACTCAATGCACCTAACAACAACAGCAACAAGCCCCTTTAGAAGCCCTGGTGGCACAGTGCTTAAGAGCTTTGCTGCTAGCCAGGAGGCTGGCAGTTCATATCTGCCAGCCATTCCTTGGAAACCCTATAGGGCTGTTATACCCTGTCCTGCAGGATCACTATGAGTTGGAATCAGCTCGCTGGCAACAGGTTTGGTTTTTTTGGTTTTAAGCCCCTTTAATTTCTTACATTTTTTAAAAAAGCAAATAAGCTTTCTCATTCAACCCAAAGAAGGTATATTTTTAAGAGAATGGAATGACATAATATATGCAGAGGGTCTGGAAGAATAGCTTAAGAAAACATGGCAAGTTACAGAGGATAGGAGTGATGACAAAAAAACAAACCAGACCTGCTGCAGTCCAGTCCATTCCAACTCATAGAAATCCTATTGGACAGAGTAGAACTGCTCTATAGAGTTTCCAAGGAGCCATTCGTGGATTCGAACTGCCAATCTTCTGATTAGCAGCCATAGCTCTTAACCACGGTGCTACCCGGGCTCCAGAAGTGATGAGCAGGTGATAATTAGGAAATTATCCATTGCTGTTGTTGTTGTTGTTAGGCGCCGTTGAGTCAGTTCCGACTCATAGAAACCCTATGTACCCAGAACAAAACACACCTGGTGCTGCGCCATGCTCACAATCATTGTTATGCTTGAATCCATGGTTGCAGCCACTGTGTCAATCCATCTTGCTGAAGGTCTTCCTCTTTTTCGCTGACCCTCTGTTTTTTTTTTTTTTTCTATTTTACCAAGCATGATGTGCTTCTCCAGGGACTGATCCCTCCTGACAACATGTGCAAAGTATGTAAGATACGGTCTCACCATCCTTCCTTCTAAGAAGCATTCTGGTTATACTTCTTCCAAGACAGATTTGTTTGTTCTTTTGGCAGGCCATAGTATATTCAGTGTTCTTTGCCCACACCACAATTCAAAGGCCTCAATTCTTCTTTGGTCTTCCTTATTCATTGTCCAGGTTTCACATGCATACAAGGTTATTGAAAATACCATGGCTTGGGTCAGGCGCACCTTAGACTTCAGGGTGACATCTTTGCTTTTCAATACTTTAAAGAGGCCCTTTGCAGCAGATTTGCCCAATACAATGCCTCTTTTGGTTTCTTGACTGTTGCTTCCAAGGGTATCAATTGTGGATACAAGTACAATGAAATCCTTGACAATCTCAGTCTTTTCTCTGGTTATCATGATGTTGCTTGTTGGCCTAGTTATGAGGACTTTTGTTGTCTTTATGTTGAGGTGTAATCCATACTGAAGGCTGTGGTCTTTGATCTTCATCAGTAAGTGCTTCAAGTCCTCTTCACTTTCAGCAAGCAAGGTTGTGTAATCTGCGTAAAAAAAAAATAATAATAATGAGACTTCTTTTAATCCTAATGCCCCATTCTTCTTCATAGAGTTCAGCTTCTTAGATTATTTGCTCAGCATACAGATTGAATATGTCTAGTGAAAAGATAGAACCCTGATGCACGTCTTTCCTGACTTTAAACCAATCAGTATCCCCTTGTTCTGTCTGAACAACTGCCTCTTGATCTATGTAAAGGTTCCTCATGACCACAATTAAGTGTTCTGGAATTCCCATTCTTTGCAATGTTTTCCATAATTTGTTATGATCCACACAGTCGAATGCCTTTGCATAGTCAATAAAACAAAGGCAAACCTCATTCTGGTATTCTCTGCTTTCAGCCAGAATCCATCTGACATCAGCAATGATACGCCTGGTTCCATGTCCTCTTCTGAATCTGGCCTGAATTTCTGGCAGTTCCCTGTTGATATACCACTGCAGCTACTTTTGAATGATCTTCATTAAAATTATGCTTGCAGGTGATATTAATGATATTCTTCTATAATTTCCACATTTGGTTGGATCACCTTTCTTGGGAATAGACATAAATATGGATCTCTGTTGGCCAGGTAGCTGTCTTCCAAATTTCTTGGCATAGACGAGTGAGAACTTCCAGTGCTGCGTCCATTTGTTGAAACATCTCAATTAGTATTCTGTCAATTCCTGGAACTTTGTTTTCGCCAATGCCTTCAGTGCGGCTTGGACTTCTTCCTTCAATACCATCACTTCCTGATCATATGCTACCTCTTGAAATGGTTGAACCTCGACCAATTCTTTTTTTGTATAATGACTCTGTGTATTCCTTCTATCTTCTTTTGATGCTTCCTGCATCATTTAATGTTTTCCCCCGTAGAATCCTTCACTATTGCAACTCAAGGCTTGAATTTTTTCTTCGGTTTTTTCAGCTTGAGAAATGGAGACCATGTTCTTCCTTTTTGGTTTTCTATCTCCAGCTCTTTGCACATGTCATTATAACACTTTAGTTTGTCTTCTCGGGCCGCCCTTTGAAATCTTCTGTTCAGTTCTTTTACTTCATCAATTCTTCCTTTTGCTTTAGCTGCTCAATGTTCGAGAGCAAGTTTCAGAGTCTCCTCTGACATCTGTCTTGGTCTTTTCTTTCTTTCCTGTCTTTTCAATGACCTCTTGCTTTCTTCATGTATGATGTCCTTGATGTCATTCTACAACTGGTCTGGTCTTTAGTCATTAGTGTTCAACTCATCAGATCTGTTCTTGAGATAGTCTCCAAATTCAGGTGGGATATACTCAAGGCCATACTTTGGCTCTCATGGACTTGTTCTAATTTTCTTCAGTTTCAGCTTGAACTTTCATATGAGCGATTGATGGTCTGTTCCACAGTAAGCCCCCGACCTTGTTCTGACTGATGATATTGAGCTTTTCCATCATCTCTTTCTACAGATGTAGTAGATTTGATTTCTGTGTATTCCATCTGGTGAGGTCCACGTGTATAGTCGCTGTTTATGTTGGTGAGAAAAGGCATTTGCAGTGAAGAAGCCGTTAGTCTTGTGAAATTCTGTCATGCCATCTCAGGCATTGTTTCTATCACCAAGGCCATATTTTCCAACTACTGATCCTTCTTCTTTGTTTCCTACTTTCACATTCCAATCACCAGTAATTATCAATGCATCCTGATTGCATGTTCAATTAATTTCAGACTGCCGAAGCTTGTAAAAATCTTCAGTCTCTTCACCCATGGCCTTAGTGGTTGGTGCTTAAATTTGAATAATAGTCGTATTAACTGGTCTTCCTTTGCAGGCTTATAGATATTATCCTATCACTGATAGTGTTGTACTTCAGGATAGATCTCGAAGTATTCTTTTTGGAGATGAATGCAACACCATTCCTCTTCAAGTTGTCATTCCTGGCATAGTAGACTATATGATTATCTGATTCAAAATGGCCAGTACCAGTCCATTTCAGCTGACTAATGCCTAGGATGTTGATCTTTATGTGTTCCATTTCATTTTTTTTTAATAATTTTTATTAAGCTTTAAGTGAACGTTTACAAATCAAGTCAGCCTGTCACATATAAGCTTATATACACCTTACTCCGTACTTCCACTTAATCTCCCCCAATGAGTCAGCCCTTCCAGTCTCTCCTTTCGTGACAATTTTGCCAGTTTCTAACCCTCTCTACCCTCCTACCTCCCCTCCAGACAGGAGATGCCAACACAGTCTCAAGTGTCCACCTGATGCAAGTAGCTCACTCTTCATCAGCATCTCTCTCCAACCCATCGTCCAGTCCCTTCCATGTCTGATGAGTTGTCTTTGGGAACGGTTCCTGTCCTGGGCCAACAGAAGGTTTGGGGACCATGACCGCTGGGATTCCTCTAGTCTCAGTCAGACCATTAAGTCTGGTCTTTTTATGAGAATTTTGGGTCTGCATCCCACTGTTCTCCTGCTCCCTCAGGGGTTCTCTGTTGTGCTCCCTGTCAGGGCAGTCATCCATTGTGGCCGGGCACAATCTAGTTCTTCTGGTCTCAGGATGATGTGAGTCTCAGGTTCATGTGGCCCTTTCTGTCTCTTGGGCTCATAGTTATTGTGTGACCTTGGAGTTCTTCATTCTCCTTTGATCCAGGTGGGTTGAGACCAATTGATGCATCTTAGATGGCCGCTTGTTAGCATTTAAGACCCCAGACGCCTCATTTCAAAGTGGGATGCAGAATGTTTTCATAAGAGAGTTATTTTACCAATTGACTTAGAAGTCCCCTTAAGCCATAGTCCCCAAACCTCTGCCCTTGCTCTGCTGACCTTTGATGCATTCAGTTTATCCCAGAAACTTCTTTGCTTTTGGTCCAGTCCAGTTGAGCTGACCTTCCATGTATTGAGTATTGTCCTTCCCTTCACCTAAAGTAGTTCTTATCTACTAACTAATCAGTAAATAACCCTCTCCCACCCTCCCTCCCTCCCTCCCCCCGCCTCCCGTAACCACAAAAGTAGGTGTTCTTCTCGGTTTATACTATTTCTCAAGATCTTATAATAGTGGTCTTATACAATATTTGTCCTTTTGCCTCTGACTCATTTCGCTCAGCATAATGCCTTCCAGGTTCCTCCATGTTATGAAATGTTTCACAGATTCATCACTGTTCTTTATCGATGTGTAGTTTTCCATTGTGTGAATATACCACAATTTATTTAACCATTCATCCGTTGAGGGACACCTTGGTTGCTTCCAGCTTTTTGCTATTGTAAATAGAGCTGCAATAAACACGGGTGTGCATATATCTGTTCCTGTGAAGGCTCTTATTTCTCTAGGGTATATTCCGAGGAGTGGGATTTCTGGGTTGTATGGTAGTTCTATTTCTAACTTTTTAAGAAAACCCCAGATAGATTTCCAAAGTGGTTGTACCATTTTAAATTCCCACCAGCAGTGTATAAGAGTTCCAATCTCTCCACAGCCTCTCCAACATTTATTATTTTGTGTTTTTTGGATTAATGCCAGCCTTGTTGCAGTGAGATGGAATCTCATCGTAGTTTTAATTTACATTTCTCTAATGGCTAATGATCGAGAGCATTTTCTCATGTATCTGTTAGATGCCTGAATATCTTCTTTAGTGAAGTGTGTGTTCATATCCTTTGCCCACTTTTTGATTGGGTTGTTTGTCTTTTTGTGGTTGAGTTTTGACAGAATCATATAGGTTTTAGAGATCAGGCGCTGGTCGGAGATGTCATAGCTGAAAATTCTTTCCCGGTCTGTAGGTGGTCTTTTTACTCTTTTGGTGAAGTCTTTAGATGAGCATAGGTGTTTGATTTTTAGGAGCTCCCAGTTATCTGGTTTCTCTTCGTCATTTTTGGTAATATTTTGTATTCTGTTTATGCCCTGTATTAGGGCTCCTAGGGTTGTCCCTATTTTTTCTTCCATGATCTTTATCGTTTTAGTCTTTATGTTTAGGTCTTTGATCCACTTGGAGTTAGATTTTCTGCATGGTGTGAGGTATGGGTCCTGTTTCATTTTTTTGCAAATGGATATCCAGTTATGCCAGCACCATTTGTTAAAAAGACTATCTTTTCCCCAATTAACTGACACTGGGCCTTTGTCAAATATCAGCTGCTCATATGTGGATGGATTTATATCTGGGTTCTCAATTCTGTTCCATTGGTCTATGTGCCTGTTGTTATACCAGTACCAGGCTGTTCTGACTACTGTGGCTGTATAATAGGTTCTAAAATCAGGTAGAGTGAGGCCTCCCACTTTCTTCTTCTTTTTCAGTAATGCTTTACTTATCCGGGGCTTCTTTCCCTTCCATTAGAAGTTGGTGATTTGTTTCTCCATCACATTAAAAAATGTCATTGGAATTTGGATCGGAAGTGCATTGTATGTATAGATGGCTTTTGGTAGAATAGACATTTTTACTATGTTAAGTCTTCCTATCCGTGAAAAAAAAAATTTTTTTTTTTTTGCAAGGTATGTTTTTCCACTTATATAGGTCCTTTTTAGTTTCTTGCACTAGTACTTTGTAGTTTTCTTTGTGTAGGTCTTTTACATCTTTGGTAAGATTTATTCCTAAGTATTTTATCTTCTTGGGGGCTACTGTGAATGGTATTGATTTGGTTATTTCGTCTTCGATGTTCTTTTTGTTGATGTAGAGGAATCCAAGTGATTTTTGTATGTTTATCTTAAAACTTGAGACTCTGCCAAACTCTTCTATTAGTTTCAGTAGTTTTCTGGAGGATTCCTTAGGGTTTTCTGTGTATAAGATCATGTCATCTGCAAATAGAGGTAATTTTACTTCTTCCTTGCCAATCTGGATGCCGTTTATTTCTCTGTCTAGCCTAATTGCTCTGGCTAGGACCTCTAGCACAATGTTGAATAAGAGCGGTGATAAAGGGCATCCTTGTCTGGTTCACGTTCTCAAGGGAAATGCTTTCAAGCTCTCTCCATTTAGAGTGATGTTGGCTGTTGGCTTTGTATAGATGCCCTTTATTATGTTGAAGAATTTTCCTTCAATTCCTATTTTGCTGAGAGTTTTTATGATAAATGGGTGTTGGACTTTGTCAAATGCCTTTTCTGCATCAATTGATAAGATCATGTGGTTTTTGTCTTTTGTTTTATTTATATGGTGGATTACATTAATGGTTTTTCTAACATTAAACCAGCCTTGCCTTGCATATCTGGTATAAATCCCACTTGGTCGTGGTGGATTATTTTTTTGATATGTTGTTGAATTCTATTGGCTAGAATTTTGTTGAGGATTTTTGCATCTATGTTCATGAGGGATACAGGTCTGTAATTTTCTTTTTTTGTGATGTTTTTACCTGGTTTTGGTATCAGGGGTATCGTGGCTTCATAGAATGAGTTAGGTAGTATTCCACCATTTTCTATGCTTTGAAATACCTTCAGTAGTAGTGGTATTAACTCTTCTCTGAAAGTTTGGTAGAACTCTGCATTAAAGCCATCCGGGCCCAGCTTTTATTTGTTGGGAGTTTTTTGACTACCGTTTCAATCTTTTTTTTTGTTATGGGTCTATTTAGTTGTTCTACTTCTGATTGTGTTAGTTTAGGTAGGTAGTGTTTTTCTAGGAATTCATCCATTTCTTCTAGGTTTGCAAATTTGTTCGAGTACAATTTTTTGTAATAATCTGATATGATTCTTTTAATTTCAGTTGGGTCTGTTGTGATGTGGCCCATCTTGTTTCTTATTTGGGTTATTTGTTTCCTTTCCTGTATTTCTTTAGTCAGTCTGGCCAATGGTTTATCAATTTTGTTAATTTTTTCAAAAAACCAGCTTTTGGCTTTGTTAATTCTTTCAATTGTTTTATGTTCTGTAATTCATGTAGTTCAGCTCTGATTTTTATTATTTGTTTTCTTCTGGTGTCTGATGGATTCTTTTGTTGCTCACTCTCTATTTGTTCAAGTGGTAGGGACTAGTTCTTTGATTTTGGCTCTTTCTTCTTTTTGTATGTGTGCATTTATCAATATAAATTGACCTCTGAGCACTGCTTTTGCTGTGTCCCAGAGGTTTTGATAGGAAGTATTTTCATTCTCGTTGCATTCTATGAATTTCTTTATTCCCTCCTTAATGTCTTCTATAACCCAGTCTTTTTTCAGCAGGGTATTGTTCAGTTTCCAAATATTTGATTTCTTTTCCCTAATTTTTCTGTTATTGATTTCCACTTTTATGGCCTTGTGTTCTGAGAAGATGCTTTGTAATATTTTGATGTTTTGAATTCTGGAAAGGTTTGTTTTATGACCTAATATGTGGTCTATTCTAGAGAGTGTTCCATGTGCACTAGAAAAAAAAAGTATACTTTGCAGTGGTTGGATGGAGTGTTCTGTATAAGTCAATGAGGTCAAGTTCATTGATTGTTGTATTTAGGTCTTCCATGTCTCTATTGAGCTTCTTACTGGATGTCCTGTCCTCTGAAAGTGGTGTGTTGAAGCCTCCTACTATAATTGTGGAGGTGTCTATCTCACTTTTCAGTTCTGTTAAAGTTTGTTTTATGTATCTTGCAGCCCTGTCATTGGGTGCATAAATACTTAATATGGTTATATCTTCCTGGTCAATTGTCCCTTTAATCATTATGTAGTGTCCTTCTTTATCCTTTGTGGTGGATTTAACTTTAAAGTCTATTTTTTCAGAAATTAATATTGCTACTCCTGCTCTTTTTTGCTTATTGTTTGCTTGATATATTTTTTTCCAACCTTTGAGTTTTAGTTTGTTTGTGTCTCTAAGTCTAAGGTGTGTCTCTTGTAGGCAGCATATAGATGGATCGTGTTTCTGTATCCAGCCTGAGACTCTCTGTCTCTTTATTGGTGCGTTTAGTCCATTTACATTCAGTGTAATTATAGATAAGTATGTGTTTAGTGTTGTCATTTTGATGCCTTTTTATGTGTGTTGTTGACAATTTCATTTTTCCACTTACTTTTTTGTGCTGAGACGTTTTTCTTTGTAAATTGTATGTTCCTCATTTTCATAGTATTTGACTTTATGTTTGCTGCGTCGTTATGTTTTTCTTGGTTTTTATTTTGAGTTATGGAGTTGTTATACCTCTTTGTGGTTACCTTAATATTTACCCCTATTTTTCTAAGTAAAAACCTAACTTGTATTGTCCTATATCGCCTTGTATCCCTCTCCATATGGCAGTTCTGTGCCTCCTGTATTTAGTCCCTCTTTTTGATTATTGTCATCTTTTACATATTGACTTCAATGATTCCCTGTTTTGAGCATTTTTTTTTCTTTTTAAAATTAATCTTAATTTGTTTTTGTGATTTCCTTATTTGAGTTGATATCAGGGTGTTCTGTTCTGTGACCTTGTGTTGTGCTGGTATGTGATATTATTGGTTTTCTGACCAAACAATTTCCTTTAGTGTTTCTTGTAGCTTTGGTTTGGTTTTTGCAAATTCTCTAAGCTTGTGTTTATCTGTAAATATTTTAGTTTTGCCTTCATATTTTAGAGAGAGTTTTGCTGGATATATGACCCTTGGCTGGCAGTTTTTCTCCTTCACTGCTCTATATATGTCATCCCATTGCCTTCTTGACTGCATGGTTTCTGCTGAGTAGTCCGAGCTTATTGATTCTCCCTTGTAGGAGACCGTTCTTTTATCCCTGGCTGCTTTTAAAATTTTCTCTTTATCTTTGGTTTTGGCAAGTTTGATGATAATATGTCTTGGTGATTTTCTTTTTGGATCAATCTTGAATGGGGTTCGATGAGCATCTTGGATAGATATCCTTTCGTCTTTCATTATGTCAGGGAAGTTTTCTGCCAGCAGATCTTCAACTATTCTCTCTGTGTTTTCTGTTATCCCTCCCTGTTCTGGAACTCCAATCACATGCAAGTTATTCTTCTTGATAGAGTCCCACATGATTCTTAGGGTTTCTTCATGTTTTAAAATTCTTTTATCTGATTTTTTTTTTTCAGCTATATTGGTGCCAATTCCCTGGTCCTCCAGAGCTCCCATCTGCATTCGAATTGCTCGAGTCTGCTCCTCTGGCTTCCTATTGCGTTGTCTAATTCTGTAATTTTATTTGTTAATCTTTTGGATTTCTGAATGCTGTCTCTCTATGGATTCTTGCAGCTTATTAATTTTTCCACTATGTTCTTAATTAATCTTTTTGAGTTTTTCAACTGCTTTATCAGTGTGTTCCTTGGCTTTTTCTGTAGATTGCCTTATTTCATTTATGAGGTCATCCCTGATGTCTTGAAGCATTCTGTAAATTAGTTTTTTATATTCTGCATCTGGCAATTCCAGGATGGTATCTTCATTTGGGATAGATTTTGATTCTTTAGTTTGGGCAGTTGTAGAAGCAATCATGGTCTGCTTCTTTATGTGGTTTGATATCGACTGCTGTCTCCGAGCCATCACTAAGATATTGTAGTGATTTGTTCCATATTTGCTCACTGAGTCTTATCTTGTTTTGTTTTCTTTCAATATACGTAGATGGGCTACTAGATTGCACTGTCTTGATTGATGTAGCCCTTGAATCACTTATGTCCTATTACCAGCTGGTTTGGGCTGTTACCAGGTATATAAGCCTGAGTCCATTCACTATTCTTGAGTAGAATCTGATTTTGGGTCATCAAGTGTGTGGTGCAGACTGTTGTCACCTATCCACCTTGAGAAGTAGTGGTGATAGTTGTGTGCACCCGATTCTAGTAGCAGCAGGGGGTCACACTCCGGGGGGGGCAGAATGCTGACAGGCTTCCCCCAAGTGTCAGTGAAGTAGGCATGTCTCTATTCCTAAAGCACTTTGGTGGGTGGGCTCTGCAGCTGTACCTTAGGCCCCCAATGCAAGTACCTCTACAGATTGATAGGTGTCACCCTCCTTAGACCCCTAAGGCAGGAGGCTAGGTGGTCTAGGGGGAGCTTCAGCCCTCAGTTCCCTGTTGTGGGTCAGTGAGGGCTCTGTTGAATAAGCAGGGATATCAGACCTGGGAAACTTGTCTTTCCAGTAATCCGCTAAAACAATTACAGTCAGATCACTATCAGAATTGCCTTTGCATTATAATAGCCACCTTGTTCCCTGTGGGGATGAAAGCCCAAGACTGTGGATCACATATGCTTGGCTGGAGCTGGTTCTGTGTTTTTAGTCCAGTTAGGGAAGGATTTTTCATCCCTGGGTTTCTTGTAGGTGTTTCTCTCAGGCCAGGAGAATGGGTTAGGAAAAGACCAAAAAAAAAAGAAAGAAAGAAATAAAAACTGCAGCGCAGTTCACTCTCTGGCTCAGGAAATTCCAATGTTAATGAAGCTGCCTGGGAAGGGGAGGGGAGGGTTCAAATAAATAGGAGAGAGTCGCACCCCGGAATATAAACAAAGTTTCTTATCTTGCTTGGGATGACTGTCTTATCTGAGATTCCCGAGGGGTGAGTCAACTGTGTGCGCTGGCTGGGTAGAGATTGCCCCCGAGGGTCAGGCCCCCGTCCTGTGCTTGCGCCGTCCCTGAAGCCGTGGTTAGTTCCTCCGCTCCCAATCCAAAGCCCAGCGCCAAGGTTCCCTGGCTGGGACGCCGCGCTCCCAGCTTCAAAATCAGTCGCTGCCTCCCAGTGACTTCTCCTCCTGTCAGCCGCGTCACTGTGCTACCTGCACGCACTGGCTGGGCTTCCCCTGGGGTCACTTCAGGGGGCTAGGGCTGCGTCCCATGTTTGCGCCGTCTCAGGATACCATGTCAGCTCCCCTGCGCCCAGTCCAAAGCCCGGTGCCAAGGTTTCCTGACTGGGGTGCTGGCTCCAGGCTCCGAAAACAGTCGCTGCTTCCCCGTGGTTGTTCGTTCTCAGTCTCTGTCACTCAGGTCAACTCTTTAGATCTGTGTTTGATGGTCAGGGTTCGTAGATTGTCATTATGTGATCGATTCACTTCTTTTTCCGAGTCTTTGTTGCAAGAGGGATCCGAGGTAGCTTCTATCTAGTCAGCCATCTTGGCCCTGCCAGAAGTGTGTCTCCATTTCATTTTTGAGTATTTCCAATTTTCCTAGATCCGAAAGTGGTAAGCAGGTGATAATTAGGAATTTATTCTTATACATATTTATTAAGCTATAGAGCCTCTATCCTTCTCTGAATGCTCCCGATAATAATCCCTAATTATCTAGCCATGGTTTTTAAATGACAATAGTAATAGTTTCAATTATAGGAAAATACTTTTATGGTCAAAGTTAAGGTATAACACCAGGAAGTGTATTCACTTCATTATGAGAAGATTTTTAAGGAAATTCTTGACTATGGTTTTCATTATTGTCATCATCAAAGTCCATAATTCTAGGCTACTGAAGGCTTTAGGGGCCTGTCTTTGCAGTATTCAGTATGGATTGATGTAAACATGATAACCACATACATCATTGCAGCTTCTGAACACAAAGACAGAGTTGAAGTTATGGGGTCAACATTAAGCTTTCCTGTCAAAGCATCTGTCTGAAAAGACAGATTCATATTGAACAATACAATACTTATACTTTTGTCAGACTCTGTGAGTGTGAAAAGGGCCCCTGGATATGCAAACAGTTTGTCCTCGACTGCTAGCCTAAAGGTTCGTGGTCCAGACCCATCAGAAGCCCTTCAGGAGAAAGTCCTGCTGAACTGCTTCCATAAAGGTTACAGTCAGTAAGACCCTATGGAGCAGTTTTGCTCTGTAACATGTGAGGTCACCAGGAGTTGAAACTGACTTGGTGGCAAGAGGTTTGCTTTGGTTTAGTGAGGTTTAGTGAGGGTGAAAAAAAAAAAACCCTGCTGCCATTAAGTCAATTGCAACTCATAGTGACTCTGTAGGGCAGAGTAGAACTACCCCATAGGGTTTCCAAGGAATGCCTGGTAGATTCCAACTGCCGACCTTTTTGTTAGCAGTCAAGCTCTTAACCGCCGCACCATCGGGTTTTCCAGGTGAAATAAAGGGAGGTCTAATGGCTGACGGCTGGTGGAGCAGCAGTTAAGAGCTTGGATGCTTACCAAAAGGTTGGCAGCTGGAATCCACCAGCCACTCCTTAGAAACCCTATGGGGCAGTTCTGCTCTGTTCTATAGGGCCACGATGAGTTGGAGTTACTTGACAGCAAGGGCTTTTTTTTCTAATTGCTGAGGAATTCTTAAATTTGTGCCATGACTGAATACTCAGTTGTTGGTGAGCTACTAGGTATCGAAAAGAGTGAATATCATCTGTAAGTGTAATTTGGAATGGCTTCTAAAGAATTTCAAAAGTAAACTTTTACTGATGGAAGCAAGGATAATGGACTAACCAATCTTCCCTGTGCCAGCAGGAAGCCAAAGCGGGGCTATACCTCCGAATCATTGAAACTTTTCATGAGAGCTTAATGTGATGGATGTAATATGGACCAAGTTAGATTTCCCTCACAGCGTTAGACAGATAGCCATTGTGAACTGTGCTCAATGGTCTGCTTCACAGCCACCATCCAGGATAATACAGCTGCCCTCTGTATTATATGAAATTCTAGAAGGCTTTTCTTTAACACTTGGAACTCGGTCTCTGAAGTGGGTGCAGTTCCTCTATCCAGTGTCACTTTCATTTCTGCTTACGGGGTTTCAGCTAGTTTGCTTGAAGCTCAGCCAGACACAGAACTCAGCTAGAACTTTAAGAGAGGAAATAGCATCACGTCCCTCCAACTACTCTCTGTCGTGTCTACTGAATGGGATTGAACTTCAACTTCCCTCTGAAAAAGAAACCAGTACACACCACACAGAGCTTCTGGTTTAGCCTGAACTTTATTTCTTATTTTTGTATTTTACAAATTAGTTGAAAAATTCTTGGTATTTTGCTGTCTTTTATGAATCTGTGAAGTGGATTGGGGTGAACCGAGTCTCGTTCTTCTTTATTGACAGTCCCATGATATGGCCAAGGGTTCTTCAAACCTCATGTCCTGAGTTTGATATCCATTTATTAAAATCAAGCTTCACTATCATCCTACATTTTAAACATCCTGATTAAATATTAATAAGCCAATGATCAACGAGGCATCCAATGAACGAAGCCATAAATGTCAGACTGAACCATTAAGTAGTCATCCTTAATAGAAAAAAAAAAAAGGTAGAAAGTGTCAAACAATGAGTAGTATAGTCAGACTGAACTGATCACTGGTGAGGGTTAATGATCACGCAAAGTGACTTTCATTTTATAAACTGAATTTTGAATCAACAGGGGAAATTCAAAGAGACCCCAGATTTGGATGGCAGTTTCTTCTGAACACTCTTCTTCTTTTCACCTAAGAGGAAGTTTGGTCTGTATCATGGGATGATCTTGTAACAAAAATATGAGTAACCAAAAACAAAACAAAACTGGCTGCTATCAAGTAAATTCTGATTCCTAACGACCCTATAGGACAGAGTAGAACTGCCCCATTGGGTTTCTAAGGCTGTAAATCTTTACAGAAGCTGACAGCCACATCTTTCTCCCTCGGAGCAGCTGGGGGGTTTGAAAGCCGACCTTTAAATTAGCAGCCGAGCACCTTAACCATTGCAAAACCAGGGCTCCCAAACACAGGAGAATTGGTCTTTAAAAGGTGAGAAGTAATAGTGGAAGAAAAGTGGGAATAGGGATGCTTACGATCCTAAACATTTAGAGATAATTTTTGCTGTTGTTAAGTGCCGTTGAGTCGGTTCTGACTCATAGTGGCTTTACAGGGCAGAGATTTAAACTGCTGACCTTTTGGTTAGCAGCTGAGTTCTCAACCACTACGCCACCAGGGCTTCAGAGGTAAACTAGGTAATCCTAATGAAAGGAAGGTCCAGGGCAGCATTTATAGCCTGTTTAGAATAACAGTCTTATTCTTTACTTTATCTAGGAATAGGCTTATATGACAGTTGACATCAAAAGAAATAAAATTTCTTTTTATTTTACTTACCTGTGTATGTAATTCATCCAATTTTCTACTGGGTTTTCATATTTTTATTACTGATTTGTAAGAGGTTTTTTTTTTTTTTATGGGAATAAGCATTTAGCTACTTGTGTTTCATGATTTACCTCATATGTTGTTTGCCTTTTTTTTTTTTTAATTATCATTTTGACTATACAAAAACTCATCAAATGACAGTGCTGCAGTCTGGGAGTCGTGACCATGTAGAGCTGATCATAACAGAATTGAGGCCCCATTGTCCAAAGTACTAGGGTGTGATCTCAGAAGGTCATTCTAATTTAAACAAACTTGACAAATCATTTGCCAACCCTGGAACTCACTTTGTCATAACACAATGTTTTGCTTTCTTCTAGGATTGACACCGTGGCTGCAACAATCAGCTCAAACATAGCAATGATTGCGAGGATGGGAAGGACTGAGTAACATTTCCTTCTGTTATGCATAAAGTAGCTATGAGTCAAAGCTGATTTGACAGCACCTAACAACAACGTAATATGCATTACAACAAAATTACAATGTTCTGATGATAAAAACAGATCTGTTTCCGCATCTGAGTTCTAATACACGACTCTTAACAATTGAGAAAGTCAGATGAGTTAATAGAAATACCATGAACTTTGGAGCTAAACAAACCTAGATTCAAATCATGATTCAGCCAATTATTAGCTTTACAACATTTCACAACTTGTTTTTGCTCTCTGAGCATGAATTTCCTCTTCTGTCAATTGGAGACAATGTAGCCACCTTGCAGAATAGCTGTGAGGATTAGATTAATGTCAACTAAATGTTTGGCACATAGAATGTACTCAATATATTGTAGCTATTCTTATTACTTCAAAGATAAATCAAGTAATTCCTGTAAGAAACTTGATACACAGTACCTCTGAATTTTAAACACTCCAAACAGAGAAAAAAAAAAAAAAATCAGTTAAATACAATGCCTTGTTAGCATTAAAAAAAAAAAAATGCACCAGATTAAGGATGTAGTGTTTCTTAAGGAGTAACCGTAGATGCAGACTAGGAAATAGGAGCTGATTTTAACTGTAAAATCACCATCCGGTGGCACTCAGGTGCGGTTACAGCCGGGTGCCCACACGGCCCAGGGCACATCACCAGTATCACACAGAAGCGGAGGTTGGTTAAGTGATACAATGGGCAGAGTCTCCATCTAAAGATTTTAAGAGACTTAAGAATATTTGTTTTACACACGTGAGGAACGTGCTTCTTAGTTCAATCATGTATACAAGACCAAAAGGGCAACACCTGCCCAAAAGCAATGACAAAAAGTCAGGAAGGGACAGGAATAATGGGCCAGTGGAAATGGGGAGTTGGGGTGCAGAAGGGGAACGTGTTGACACATCGCAGGGATTGCAACCAATATCACAAAACAATTTGTGTATAAATTGTTGACTGAGAAACTAATTTGCTCTGTAAGTTTGACCTAAAGCACAATAAAAAAGAAGTGCAAGGAAAAAAAACATAAAAAAGAACATAAGTTTTAAAAATAAAGTATGCTTTTAATTGTGACTATGATGGTTATTGCTCAGTTGTCATCCAAAAGTTGTATCAACTACCAGATTACGTTCCCACAGATAGTTCTTGTTGTGCCTGCCCCGTCTGTCTTCACAGTGACACTTAGTCTTTGACAAGTTGATAAAGCCATGCTGTTTGAATGAATATCTTAAATATTATGAGTGAAGCTGAACATGTTTTTCACATTATTCTTTGTTTTGTTCATTTTGTATTTCCTGTTCATTAAAGTGCCTAATTATGTCATTTGTCCAGTTTTACTACTGTGTTTTAATATTTTTTCTTACTGTTTGTAAAGGTTTTTCATATTAAAACAATTAGGCTTTTGTCATATAGACAGTGATTTTTACCTAACTTGTTATTTATCTTTTGATATTTTCTGAGTGATTTTTTTTAGTCATACAAAACGTTAAAAAAAATAAATATAACCACATTTTACCCATCTGTTTATAGTGTTCAAGTTGTCTATATCCTTTGGCTTAACAATTCTATTTCAGGGAATTTGTCTCATAGATATACTCTCCAAAATGAGAAAAAGCTATGCTCTAGAATTGTTGTTGCACCAATAGAGAGTTGGTCAGTAATATATGCTAACTCAGAAAGCAGAACACCCAGTAGAGTAGCTTAAACATAAAATACATAGGTGGGTATATATTTACTTTTTAGTGACACTTTCAAGTTACATTGTTAAATGATATAATCAAATTGCAAAACAATGTATAATACGACTTCATTTACGTAAAAGGGAAAGGGTTTATACATAAACCATATGCTTGGAAAATTTCTAGAAAGATACACGAGTCTGTGTCAACAGTAGTTACTTCTGGGGCTTTGGACAGTGAAAACTCCAAGTATGTGAGGGAAGATTTAATTTTTCTAGTGAACTTTTTTGTGTTGTTTGAGTTTTTGTCATGTCATGTGCTGTTTTTATAATAAAGAATATTGAGAGGTATAAGCTTTAAAGGTGTGTCGGCAGAGCATAAAATCTTTGAATCTCCCTGAATCACCAAAAACAGACAGAGCAACTAGGTAGCAAATCAGAAACAGGGCTAGTTGGTAAAGTGTCTTCATGAACCCCAAACTATCAGAGGATGGGTACAAGACACCAAAAGCCACAAGACCAGCATCGTATCAGCATCCGTGTAGGAGAAATTATAGGGATGTAGTGTTTGACAAGCCTGAGTACAGGAGAGCCCCCAAACAGACAACAAATGTTCAGCAGAAAGCATGGTGAGTCATTTGAGCACAGCGTTTAAAACTGCAACGGGCTTTGCCCAATCCAGCAGTCCAATAGCGTGTGTGAGCGGGAGGCCTGCAGTGTGATCTGAGGGGCTAAGACAGTTTGTCCCTAATAACAATCAGAACCGACCACCCAGGGCTTAATTCCAGAGCAGGGCCCCACGCTGAGGAGAAATAGCTGGAAGTGGACTCCAAGCAGAGATGAAAAAAGAGAAAATGTCACAGTAAAAGAGAGAGAGGGGAACAGAATGAAGAAATCGCAGAAAATGCGCCATGATTATTCTTGAATCCTACATGAAAACTACAGAAGAAAAAGCTCTGTGAATTTAGAAAAACTATGCTGAACCAAACTTCATTCCAAAAGTTCAGAAAAACTATTTTTGTAAAAATCTAAACAAGAAAGTATTGAGATCAAATCCCATTCATAGCTGTTTTAAGGAAAACTTAGAAGGAAAGAGTAACCGTCCTGTAGACAAAGACAATATACCAGAAAGACCTGCCCACAGTGAGATCAGAGCTGTAACCTGCTGTTCTAAAAACAGCTCTAAGACACTAAGAAAATCACAGCAAGGAATGACAGAACAACAAAATTTGTTTGCCAACCACGTCCTCCCCCTCTTCCCCTGAGGTATTTTTGTGAGTGCCACTATGCTCTTTTTTTTACATGTTGCTGTAAAAAAAATTAGCATAGCATACTGATGGAAATGCCTCGATTGGGGAGGACTAGCAAACAAATGTAGAGGGTGCGCGTTATTTCCATAAAGTACAATGGTTCTTTTGGTTTCAGGGTAGATGAGGCCACAGTTTGTATAGACTGTTTGTCCTGTAGACTAGTTTCTTCTTTGAGTCTTTGGTTTTCTTCTTTCTCTTTTGCTATGGACCAATACCAAAAAAAAAAAAAAATCAAACCCACTGCCATCAAGTGGATTCCAACTCATAGCAACAGAGTAGAACTGCCTCCTAGTTTCCAAGGAGCACCTGGTGGGTTCAAACTGCCGACGTTTTGGTTAGCAGCCGTAGCTCTTAACCGCTGCGTCACCAGCGTTTCCTCTGGACCAATAGTTGTATCTTAATCTGTGTAGTTTCCTGGGGGTGAGTGTGGTATCGTTGGTTGGCCCAGCAGGCCTTGTCTGTCTGTGGAGGGTAACCCCCACTCAGGACATCTCTCCCCTCTGTGTTCCACGCCAAAGGAAACGGACTAACATATTTCAGGAAACGTAATTTAAGTAATGAAAATGTGAACCAAGGATTTTTTTACCCATCGAAACTGCCTATCCAATGTAAAAGGCACAAGCTGTTATCAGCATGCAAGGGCTTAGGGAATATTTTTCCTGAGGCTTATACTACAGAATGAGCTTCAGACAACTAATATGACTGCAAAAAATTATCTATACAAAGACTAACGGTGAACACTAAGTATACCATTGTTGAAGAAATAAGGCGACTGAAGATAAAAAGGGAAAGAACATAGTCTGCAGTGATTGTATACTCTGACATTACACTTATAAAAAAAAAATAGTACAGCTATTTTAAAAAATGGGTCATAATAAGAATAATATGTCAAAGTTGTTAACTTTTCTGTAATCATATTCAGGATAGTAGTATTAGTATTGCTACTTTGAGACTGTGTACTATGTATTATGTGGGTAGAGGATACATGGAATTATTAGATCCCCCAATTGTGTCACCTCCTGTTATCACTGACAGCTGCCATCCTGTTGTGGGGGAAAGAAGAAACACACGTAATATGGGAGAGTTAAGTAAAGCTATGCAGTCCTGAACGTGGATTGGGAATGTTAGTATGAATTCTGCCTAGTGAAAAGCTTAGCAACAAAGAGCAGTCTGGAATTAATAAGTATTCTTAGTTCCCAGGTTGTGGTTTTGGTATGCCATTTCTCACTAAAAGATATTGGGGCTTCTAATAAATGGATGGATCCAGGTTTGGGGCAAGAAATGTAGGAGATGAGCCTAGCGCATACTATCCATCTTTACGAGGCAGCTTTCGAAGACTGCTCAAACCAAACAAAACCAAACCACAGCCATTGCTGTCGAGTCAAATCCAGTTCATAGAGACCTATAGGCCAGAGCAGAACGGCCCCATAGGGTTTCCAAGGCTGTTATCTTTACAGAAGCAGACTGTGACATCTTTCTCCCAAGGAGCTGCTGGTGGGTTCGAACTACCTACCTTTCAGTTAGCAGCTGAGTGCTTAAGTACTGCACTACCAGGTTCCTGGAGTCATAAAATCTATGTGGGAAACTTTTCCTCCCATCGTATTTTAGCCACTAAATAAAGAAAAACTGCTCGCCCATACTCCTGCCCCCCACAGATACGGTTTAACCAAATGGTTTGGTGGGGGTGTCGATGTCAGGGTTGCTATGTTTCCTCAGCCTAAGGGACAAATAACAAAGAGTTAATATTTATTGCAAGAAGACACCACATGCTTTTTCTTTTAAAAAATCTTTTGTCTATTTATTGATGTAATTTTTACATTAACCTGTAAAAAAAAAATCAAACCCATTGCCATTGAGTTGATTCCGACTCATAGCAACCCTATAGGACTGAGTAAAATCACCCCATGGGGTTTCCAAGGAGCGACTGGATTCGAACTGCTGACCTTTTGGTTAGCAGCCAAGCTATGAATGTATGCTTCAAAATTTAGGTCTTCAAGTTAATTAATTTTGAAAAAGGATATCAGTTCCCAACAGTTATAAAATAGAAGTAGACTAATAGCCATCTCCCTCCCACGCCTCCTCATTTTCTTTATTCTTTCAAGCCATTCAGACCTATTGATCAGTTTTGAGTTGGAATGGCCTCTTTTCTGGGGAAAAAACTCTCTTTCAAGATATGAGCAGGTCCGCCTTCTCTTCACACTCTATACAGCACAGGAAAACAATCTTCTGAAGTAAGGGCTGTGTCCTCCGATTGTTCCCAAACAGCCTGTGCAAACAAACCCACGGCTGTCGGGTTGATTCTGATTCACGGCAACCCGTGTGTGTCGGGACAGAATTGAGCTCCATGGGCTGAGATCTTCAGGCCTTTCTCCCACGGCACGGCCGAGTGGATTTGAATTGTCAACATTTCTGTTTGTAGCCAAGTGCAAACCAACTGCTCCATTCAGGGCCCTCCAACACCCTACTAGAAAGCTGTATATCTATATTAATGGTGATGGCCAGAATTGTTCATTCCACACATAGATTTTTACATAACCACTGCTTTCAGCATAGTTCAGCCAGAAATACAGGTTCTGAGCCTCAAGCAACTAATTTAGAAAAACTTTTGTAATGCAATGCACCTAAAAATTGGGCAATTCCTACATTCAATTTCGGGGACACTAGTTTTTGTACCAAATTCCACCACAAGGTGGACTACTGGAATAACTTACAAGTGACCCAAGTGACAGTAGACGCTAAGGATAACCAGGTTGTCTTTTCAAAATAACGTTTTCATTTCACATAGAACAGCCTTTGCCCTCTTTATAAATCCCGGACGCCAATCTTTCCTTTCACGAATATTTCCCCCCAGTCTGTGAATTGCCTATTTCTTTTCTTAATGGCATCCTTTCATGAGCTGAGATTTCTAATGTTGATGAAGTCTAATTTAACAAATTTTCCTCTGCTGGTTAGTGCTTTCTTTTATTTGTGTAACAGGGCTTCGCCCACGCAGGGTCAAGCGGGTGTTCTTCTATGTTATTTTCTAGAAGCTTTGTAATTTCAACTTTTATGTCTAGGTTTATAATCTATCTAAAATTAATTAGTGGTGGGCAGTAAGGGTCAAGATGCGTTTTTTTTTTTTTTTTTCCCACATGGATATCTACTTGTCCCAACACCGTTTTCTGAGAAGACTTTCTTTGCCCATTTATTTGTTTGGTGCCTTTGTCATAAACCAAATGACTGCGTACGTTTGAATCTATTTCTTGATTTATATCAACGGCACCGATTTTACATATGGGAGCTTTGTGACTTTGAAGTCTACACTGACCATTTCTTAAAGAACCTGGTTTGCTTAGCCTAAACGATACCTAAGTTTTAGAAGCCAGTCCAGCGTTCTCATAACACTGCATTTTGTATCTACTGGCCTGTAAGAAGGAGTATGTTTGAGGACAAATTATCCAGACAGTGTGGTTTGTTGATTGCCATTCATGCTTTTGGAAACTACTGCCTGCTAAACACAGACCAGGGAGTTGACTTTAGCTAATCAGAGGTATATTCTTCCACTGTGTTGGGTTGGAAGAAGAGTGGCTGGGACTCAAGGAGCACAACCAAACATCAGCAAGCACTGGGACAGGGACAGGAGAGTCCTCAGGACCCAACTCAGACACTCCCAGGCCCCCTCTGCTGTCCCGCAAGTGAGCCCAGTCTCCTCTATGCAGACCTAGTGTCCCTTTCTTGTGCACATAGCAGGAATGGGACCCACAGCTCCCAAGGTCTCATGCCTTCCTAATTCTAGCTCTGCCCCCCCCCCACTGGGTACAGGTTTTCCTGGCAACGTGTGGGATTCACGCTGGGCACTTATCAAGCTTACAGTTGGCCTGTCCCACCAGACTATAGACACATTCCACATGGAGTCTTTTTCTCTTTTGCTCAGTCATGTGAAGAGTTTGGCACATAGTAGATCCTCAGTAAGTGTTCACTGCATTCCGCCATCGACTTTGTTAAAAATTATTTTCAAGAAGTTAAAACTATGGCTTTCATGAAAATATAAAATAAACAGATATCAGGCTTTATTCAAGTCATTAATTAGCGAAGGAACTAATAAAATATTAAAACCAACTCAAAACCAGATATTTTAATGCAATTTAATAAAGAAATACTGAAATATGTTAACACAAAACTGATTAACTTCCAACCGGGTAAGAAGCCATAAACTTTGTGATTATCTTTTCCGTTGGACAGAAATCATTCAAAAATCTAAAAGTTAAACCTGCCACTACGGAGTTGTAAAATAGTCCAATCCATAGAAAATCAATCAAAGTTCTAGGCTAGTCCTACACTGAAAAAAATACCCAATAATCTTTTGTGCTTATTTTTCCTATTTTTAAATAACTTTTCTGACAACTTAGACCAGTTGAAATGAGGTTTCTGTGACCCAAAAACAAAAGGACTACTTAAAATAGGTAAGAAAGCAAAGCAATAACGTGTGTCTGCATTTCTCTCTGTGTGTGTGTGCAGGCTTTGTGTAGGAATCCTGGATTAACTTTAAAAACCAGAGTAGAGCTTGGCAGATAATTACCCCTGATATCATATACTCGGGAAGAAGGAACGTGCTTGGTGAAAATGGTCCTGGATTCTTGCTATCCAGCCTTCGGTGAAGTTCACCAAATCTCCAAACACTAGGACCCTCCCCCCTTATTTTTACAAACATATGCAGGTTCCGTTAGTTCTTAAAAATGCTTGATCATGCTAACTTTCTCTTTGTTTTTTTTGAAAAACTAGTGTGTACTAACTTCTTCTGACATCCACTCTATTTCACTCCCACTTGTTGTCCTTGAGTCCATTGAAATCTGACTTCTCTGTTCCTTTCACTTTACTGCAATTTCTCTCAAAAGTTACCAGGGTTAACTTTCATCAAATACACAATGCTTTTCTTTTTTTTCCAGTTTTAATTTGTTTATCCTTGGAGCAGTACTTGGTGAGGCAGAACTTTCCTTGAGAAAATCACGTCTTAGCGTAATCTCTGTTTAACATTGCAGCATTCTCATTGCTTGAATAGCTTTCTAAATAATCTTCAGCACCAAATATGAGTATTTACTGAATTTCATGCCTCAATCTTTTTAACTTTACATTTGACACAGTTTTTAGTAAAAGATTAATTTCTGATCAGAGGCAGGGAAATATTGACCCATTGAATGTAAAGTTTCTATAAATCAGAGAAGCAAACCCGCTTCCTTTGAGTCAATTCTGACTCATAGAGACCCTACAGGACAGAGTAAAACTGCCCCATAGGGTTTCCAAGGGGGGGCTGGTGGATTCAAACTGCCAACCTTTTGGTTCACAGCCGAGCTCTTAACCACTGTGCCACCAGGGCTCCATACTACGTGGAACTTACATGGGGGCTATTTTTTATGTTATCAACTGAATTCAGAAATTGAGAAATGGCAAAATATGTACTCGAATCTCTGTTCTTTGTAACGCACACACACAACAATACAGGACCCACTTAGAGACACTGCAGAGATCTAACAAATGCTGGCAACCTGCAGCAGAGCAGACTCTGGAAAAGGCACCTGGGAATGCCCCACCTCCCCAGAACTGACTCGACGGCACCTAACAACAACAACAACCCCAGAACAGTGGCATCTATAGGAGAAAGAAGAGGCCAGAGGAAGTCAAGATCGAGAAAGGAGAGTCAAGAAGTACAGGATCAGAGCAAATCAGTGAATTTGGAGGAGAAAGCTCTAAGAATTAGAATTTGTTGTTCCGTCTTAAATCTATTTTTGCTCCATTTAGTGTTTCATCTTGAAATGACACACTTCTTGACACATCTCACAACCACAGAGTAGCTGAGTCGGAATCGACCCGGTGGCAATGGGTTTGGTTTTTTGGTTCCGTCCTCAATCTATTTTCTCTTCTCAGCAATGTCCCAGTTCTTTTTCTCTCCGGCTGGCGTACTTGATCTCCTCAGCTGACTCTCCTGCTGGCTTTCACACTGGAGCTCAGCTCTGAGGACTGTTTCTCTGGCCTGTTGCACAGGCAGCCGTGGGAGGCAATTCAAGAAGCCACCTTGACTTCTGTTGGCCCCATGTTTGCCACACGGCTTCACATAAGAACCTTGCTGGTAAAGGGGTCCATTGGACCAAGTTTCTTGTTGAGCTTTCTACTTTTGAAGATAAATTTCTTCCTAGGGTATTAAAGAAATAAACCTTTCCTTGTTTTCAGGCTAACTTGAATTTCCTCCTGATTTTACCTTTAAAGTGTGAGAAAAGTCAGCCATAAAGTTGGAGAAGAGGCAGATGAGAATTTTTAAACATTTTCTTGTATAATAGTTCTAGTATCAAGGTTTATCACTTTAACAATGTTGTTGTTAGGTTCTATCAAGTCGATTTCAACTCATCGGGACCTGATGTGACACTGTAGAACTGCCCCATAGGGTTTCTCAGGCTGTAATCTTTATGGGAGCAGGTCATCAGGTCTTTTCTCCCTCGGAGCTGCTGGGTGGGTTCCCACTGCCAACCTTTTCAGTGAGCAGCCAAGCGCTTAACTGTCACACCACCAGGGCTCCTTACTTTAGCAATAAAACACACTTTATCTCAAAATCAAACTGTTCTTTGGAGACCAGAAAATGTTACTTTGGCCCAAAGCTCTTTTATGCCCATTCATGAAGACAGTGGTTACATGGGTACGATAAGCTCTATTCCCTCTTTTCCTTCCTCCTTCCCTCCTCCCTCGCTTCTTCGCTCCTAGAAGTGCCCACAAACTTCTACAGTCTATGATCTAATTGTCAAAAGATCTGAAGTTAAAGTTAACTGGTGGGGCTTTCCTTCTTAGCTATGTTTATCCTCATTGTATTGGGAGCCGGAGTTGTGTTCTACGTCTAAACTTACAGTCAGCAACTAGATCATAATGCCTGCTTTGCCCTAGATTGAAGGATTTCCTTGAAGACCATCGAGAAAACTCATCTGGTACTAGGATGCAAAATCTGCTTTGGACCATTTTCAGGGTCATGCAGCAAGAGCGGCTGACCTCACCAAGCTCCTCGTTCCGTTTCTGGCTGTGTAACACGCAGTCCCTCTGGGCTGTGACGTGTGTCAAGAGGGTGTCATTTCAAGGTGAAACACTAGATGGAGCAAAAAGATCAATATTTTTCATTTATGTCCTGAAGTCTATTTAAATGCAGTAGGAGAATTGACTCGATGGCAGTGGGTTCGGTTGTTTTTTTTTTTAGGAGCGAAGTGAGACCCTGGCAGTGCAGTGGTGAAGAACCCAGCTGCTAACCAAAAGGTCAGCAGTTTGAACCTACCAGCTGCTCCTTGGAAATCTTATGGGGGCAATTCCAGGAAACCCTGGTGGCGTATGCTACGGCTGCTAACCAAAAGGTCGGCAGTTCAAATCTGCCAGGCGCTCTTTGGAAACTCTATGGGGCAGGGTCGCTGTGAGTCAGAATTGACTCAACGGCACTGGGCTTAGGAGCAAAGTAAAATTGTCTTCTAGAATAAAATTTCATTCTAAAAGTTAACCTGGGTGGTTAACCTGAGTGGTTAACTTTTAGTTCTAGGAAAAGTGAGGGTTTTTTTTTTTGTTTGTTTGTTTGTTCTGTTTTTTAACACTGTAAAGTGTTCCATAATGGCTTTACTTGAATAGGTGAGTAAAGTAGGCTAATCAAAGATTAGAAGAGTTAGGCACTTGGGTTTGCCCATTCTTCCTTTCCTTTGTCTTCTCTTTTTCTCTTTGGACCTCAACATGCCTTGAGATTTGTACTTTCTCACAAGTCTGGGAAAGGGAGAGGGTTTCTTGCTGGTCCTCAGGTGTAGGTAAAAGACGCACAGGAATGAAGTTTCTATGTGTATGGAAATAAGCAACCCCATGTATGTCAGAGTAAACCGTGCTCCATAGATTTTCAGTGGCTGATTTTTTTGGAAGTAGATTGTCAGGCCTTTCCTGTGAGGTGCCTCTGAGTGGACTGGAACCTCCAACCATTCGGTTAGCAGGTGAGCGTGGTGACTGGGTCACCATGAGTTGGAATCCCGTTGACTCAACGGCAACTGCTTTTTTTTTATGGAAACAGGCAGGTAACGGCGTTACATCCGTAGGTTTGGCTGCTTGTCTTCTAGGCTCTGGAGGCTGGTATGTTGGACTTAAGGAGTCTGGGTTCCCACTTCTACCCTTAGAACCCTCCCCCATATAGTTAACCCAACACGTAGGGTGCTGTTGTTGTCTTTGTGTGCTGTTGAGTGGATTCCAGCTCATAGCGACCCTAAAGGACAAAGTAGAACTGCCCCAGAGGGTTTTCTAGATTTCTATAATCTTTACAGCAGCAGGTCTCCAGGTCTTCTCCCTCAAAGCAGCTGGTGGGTTGGAACCACTGATCTGTGGGTTAGCAGCTGAGCACTTAACCATTGCCCCACCAGGGCTCCTTGTATGGTGTCTACATGTCTATATTATGGGTGTTGCTTCACTATGTTATTCCCCAGCCTTCCTGAGTTAAAAGAACACAAACTTTAGTCAGTTCCCTTACATATGCAGTAAGTAAATTGAATCCACTTATCTCTAGAGTCGCTTTCCCTCTATAAAGAGTTTGTCATTCTTGGTCAGGACCAGTTTATCCCTTTTCTCTTCTTCTCTTTTGTTCTCTGCATTTGATCTCCCACACAAACTTACACCACTTTTACTCTGAATAAGCACTTGTTCACTAAATGAATGAGTTGATAAGTGAATGAATACCCTGCTTGACCTCATCCCCCTGTCTTCAACACTTCCTTTCCTGTCCTCTTTTCCCCTATTCTATTTGCTTGTTCTTATCAGTTAACTGTCCTTTGCTAGTAATTGAATTTAGGGCCTTCGTTCAAATTCCTCCCTCACAAGTTCATTCATTCATGTGATCTTTCTGGGGCTCTCCAGGTGCTTCCCTGCTCTGTCATTTTAATGGCTATTGTTTTGTATTCTGTTTTTCTCATCTATCTCTGGTCTATGTGCATTGTGTTTCTGCTTCACTAAAATGGACTGACTGAGATATTTATTGATGTATTTATTGAAGTGGCAGATTTAGATTCACCTCAACTTGCAAATGAAATTTGAATCTCAGAAGCACAAAAATAAAACTGAAGCTGTAGCCCTAAGGCTTAGGGAGTATCAGGTAAACATAAGAAACAAATGAGCTCCAGGTCTTTGGAACATCCAATTGCTTCCCTGCTGTGTCATTTTAATTGCTCAGACTCACAACAGTCTTAGATGCACAAAGAAGTAGAGCTGAGACCACTGTTCAAATTCACCCAGTCAATTCCAGCCTTTAGAAATCAATAACTGATTTTCTGCAATGCAGAGGGCATTTTCTCTACCTTTCCCATCACTTACTTCGAGTGTCAGTAGCAAAGTTTCTCCGAACAGGGGCCAGAGAGCCCTGGTGGCAGAGTGGTGAAGAGCTCAGCCCCTAATCAAAAGATCAGCAGCTTGAATCCCTATGGGGCAGTTCTACTCTGTCCTGTAGGGTCCCTATGAGTTGGTGTTGACTCAATGGGAATGGGTTTGGAGTTTTTCTCTTTAATATGTGCCAGACCCATTAAAAAGAAACTTGCTCTTTATATGTGAAAATAAGTGTTAAAATAAAAATCATACTAAGCCAGTAATAGAAATTGGTTGAAGTTTATTTAATATACCTACAACCTGTACATAGACCAAGAGGCAGTCATTTGAACAAAACAAGGGGACACTGAGTAGTTTAAAATCAGGCAAGATGTGCATCAGGGTTGTATCCTTTCAGCATACCTATTCAATTTACATGCTGAGCAAATAATCTGAGAAGCTGGACTGTATGAAGAAGAGTGAGACATCAGGATTGGAGGAAGACTCATTAACAACTTGCGTTACGCAGATGACACAACCTTGCTTGATGAAAGTAAAGAGGACTTGAAGCACTTAATGATGAAGATCAAAGACCACAGCCTTCAGTATGGGTTGCACCTCAACATAAAGAAAACAAAAATCCTCACAACTGGACCAATGAGCAAACATCATGATAAAAAGAGAAAATATTGAAGTTGTCAATGATTTTGTTTTACTTTTATCCACACTCAACAGCCATGGAAGCAGCAGTCAAGAAATCAAAAGATGCATTGCATTGGGCAAATCTGCTGCAAGAGAGCTCTTTAGAATATTGAAAAGCAAAGATGTCATTTTGAGAACTAAGTTGCACCTGACTTAAGCCATGGTATTTTCAATCACATCATATGCATGTGAAAGCTGGACAATGAATAAGGAAGACCAAAGAATCGACGCCTTTGAATCGCGGTTTTGGAGAAAAATATTGAATATGTCATGGACTGCCAAAAGAACGAACAAATCTACCTTGAAAGAAGTACAGCTAGAATGGGCCTTAGAAGCAAGAATGACAAGACTTCATCTCATGTACTTTGGACATGTTGTCGGGAGGGACCAGTCCTTGGAGAAGGACATTATGCTTGGTAAAGTAGAGGGTCAGCGAAAAAGAGGAAGACCCACAACAAGGTGGATCGACATAGGGTCTGCAAGAATGGGCTCACGCATAGCAACTGTTGTGAGAATGATGCACGACAGGGCAGTGTTTCGTTCTGTTGTGCGTAGGGTCCCAGTGAGCTGGGACTGACCCTACCGCACCTAACAACAACACAGCAATATGTATATTTAAGAATTATTTATCAAAAAATTGCTGTAAGTAAAAGGTTTTTTTTAATTATACAGATTATTTTATAATGGCTTTTATTTTAATTGCAATAATACATAAGAATAGATAGACATTTAAGTACTAATTAGGAAAAATTGCTGGAAATATTTCTTTTCCAAAATATTATCATAAATCTTCAGAAGCATTTCCGTGGAGGGTTGGGGACAAGGGTAAGAAGGAAATGTACCACAAAGTTATTGCAAGGCTCTTAGTAAACTATGCGTGCTCTTAGGGTCACCTGTACACAGAGCAAGTAATACCTTGTGTGTACAAGTATTAACAATTTTTATGAGTATAGATGCTGTTTTGTTAAATAAAATAAAACTCAACTTAGGAATGACAGATGTTTTTATTTTCTCTTCCTGTTCCTTTAGAGGGTTTTTCTTCTGCCTTCCTTACCAGGTGTTTAAGTTCTTTAGCAAGTGTGAGAGCTTTGCTCCAGGTAGTTAGCTCCATTTCCTTCACGGTATGTTAATCACCTTTTTGAATTTCCTGTTCTTGTTTTCTGAAGTAGGTGTTTTAGTCTTTATGGCTTCTGAAAGTCACGGCAAAGCAGTCAGTAATGAATTGAATGCTGATTCTTCTATTGGTTAATGTAAGCCTGGGGGCTCTTAAAAGCAAGATACTGGAAGTTGACTAACCACCCTTAGAAAGCTCCATCATTTCAGATCTAAGTCAAGGTGCTGAACTCACCTGGGCTTAACTGGAGTCAAGATGGGTAAAAACCTCTACCTCTGCAGGAGATGTGGGTTTGGGGGAAACTGATGTGCCCAATGTATGTGTATATATTCATACGTATATATATACACACATGTATATATGTACATATATGTATACATATGTTTTTTTCCTTCTAACCACTGCCTCAGTGTCTTACAGCAATGACAAGAAGAACAAAAGGTTCCTGTTCAGAAAGCACTTGGTGATTTATGTCACCTCAGGTGTCACTTCACGGTCTCCTTTTGCCTCCCACAGGATTCTTCCATAAAGAAAAGAGACAGGCAGTAACCGGCTACGTGTAAGTGTGTAGCTGGTTAGCAAAATTCCTCATGTTACACTCAGGTGTGTAAAGAAAGTGTAGCTCCTCAATGTCTCTATGGCCGATCAGATCTGACTCATGAGCCTAAACCTGCTGGAGTTGGTGATGGAGCAGGCCTGGGGGTTGAGATTTAGTTCAATCTGGTTTCTTAATTTAAAATCCCTCCTTCAGTAAATGCTCAGTTGCTTTATTTCTTGGTTTCCCAGATTACCTCCCTCTTCTTCCTCCAATCTCCCAGTACAAAGAGAGCAGATCCACACTGTTTACTTCCCTCACCCAGCCCCCTCACGTGCATCGCATCCCTCCTATCCTGGAGCACTGTGCTACCTTCACCACGTCCTTGTAGGCACAAGGGGCAACTTCCCCACCATCAGGGGAGAAACTCTGGGGTCTCAGACATCCAGGTTTGGTGCCGTATATGCTTAAGAGATTCATAACACTCTCTCTCTCCTCCCTGCAACTCTCCTCTTCTCCTTTTTCTCACTCTCTCTTCACAACATCTAGTCTTTATGCTTATTTTCTTACCCACGGACAACAGCAAATACCAAATTTGATTTCTAAACACAGAGATACAAGCAGGGGTCCACTTTTCCCTTGAAGCACTGAAATTCCTAGTTTCCTGGTTGGGATGTCCAGGGCATGAAGATTTACAGGAAATGGAAATACATTTGCAAGGAAATAAACTGCAAATACATTTCAAACAATATAGTGCCCATTAGGAGCCATCCCTAACATAAAGAGCGATGAATGTGAGGAATTTTCTTTTCTCTATTCTGGCCCTCCTTAATGCTTATCTTTATAGTTCATATGTGAGTGATGCGTCGAAAGGTGGAAAATTTGGCCAAATTACACAGCTTCTTGAGGGAAGGTCATATAGGTGAATTCCCATTGGAAAAACAAACAAATGAAAAAAGCTGATACGTTGCTGAAAATTCTAGAACAATATTATTAATTTGCCGCACATTTGTTTGCTTTTTTATCGCTGCCTCAGCTTTGAAATATGGAAACCTGACAAATTAATCACTTGAAAGGAGCATGTCTTCCCGCCAAGCCTTGGTGCTCCACAGCTCCAGGAGATGCGCTGTTCTCTGTGGGGAGCCAGAGGGGAACAGAGCAGCCTCTCTTTTGCTTCCCAGTTGTAGCCTGAGGTGAGCATGGGACCCAGTCTCTTGCCCTAACCCTCTAGCGTGTGTCCGGGAAACTGCGTCATTATAACTGGCCTAGCTTTAATCCCTCATGGTGAAGGAAAAGGGAAGGTAAGTGGGGGTTTCTGGGCCACGTGCTGGATGATAATACCAATAAAGCTAGCTAACTGAACGCACAGACACAGAACTCTAAGTTCTTCTCAGACTAAGACCAAGTAAAGTTCTCTAGCTCTCCAAAGCTCACGTACCTTCGTTTTTTGTTAATCCTTTTTTTTTTTTTTTTTGGCTATTATTCAACTACTGTGAGTCCCTTCTTAGGCTTCTAGCCCCCTCTAAGCTTAGAAAGAGAATGAAAAATATGCACCCTAAGGCCATGGGTTTTGTCCTTCCTTTTTTATTGCTAGTGAGTCAGTTTGAAAAGTGAGCTGGCACAGATTCCAGGAATTTGTGTAAATGCCTATTGGAGATGTGCTGTGCGGTTACTGCAGGCTGTCCAGACACTTCCAAACACCGTTCTAGTTTATGTCTTCTACTTTTAGGGGAGTGACCTGCCGGTGACACATGTTTTCATATCTGCAGAAACCTTTTAAATATTTCCTTTCAACATTATTTTGAGGGTGAAGGGAACACTTAATTTTTAAGAAATTCATGATCAAAATTGCTGATTTTTAAGGCAGTTAACTAGAGCACAAGGAGCCCTGGTGGTGCAGTGGTTAACCTCTCAGCAGCTAAGCGAAAGGTCAGCAGTTCAAACCCACCAACCTCTCAGGGGGGGAAAGACCTCAAAATCTGCTTCCATAAAGATTTCAGCCTAGGAAACCCTATGGGGCAATTCTACTCTGTTCTATAGGACTGCTATGGGTCAATTGACTTGACAACAGTGACAACTGGGCACACATCATCTCAGTTTCCTCATTGCACTTTATAGCTACCTGGAAAAGTAGAATGTAAATATATGCACCTGTACATATATGTGGAGCCCTGGTGGCACAGTGGTTAAGAGCTCAGCTGCTGAGCAAAATGCTGGAATCCACCAGCTGCTCCTTGGAAGCCCTATGGGGCAGTTCTTGGAAACCCTGTGGGGAAGTTCTACTCTGTCCTATAGGGTCGACTATGAGTTGAAATTGACTTGACTGCAACAGGTTTGGTAGATACATGTATTTCCATGGAAAGGGCAATCTTTTTTTTTGTTGTTGTCTGTTTTTATCTGATACACAAAGGGTCTGCTCATCCAATGACATTTACTGAGTGCCAACTATATGCCAAACGTTGTAGTTTATAGTGGAGAGAAAGCAAAGAACAAAGAGGACAAAGCCTTATATGGGTGGAACTTATAAATACATAGCATCAAGGGCAACATCAATCAAGTAAAAATAAACAAACCACCGCATAAACCCTGTCTTGTTTAAGTGCTGTGGCATGATGGAAGAAATAACCAGGCTGATGTAATGGTATGTGGTTGGGAGGTAAGTGCAGCGATATTACGGATTGGCTTTTTCAACTCCTATTCCAATACCTTTCTAGAATCTCTTCCTGACCTGCTGCTAGTATACGTTCTTGAATTGCAGAAGCAAAAATAAATAATTTAATTTAATTTAATTGCACTCCACAGACTCTTTGTAGCTAGAGCTTTGACCGTGGTCCAGGCTCTGCCGATCACCTGCCCCTGTGAGAGCTGGAGGAAGGAAATGAGCCACATCAAGCAGTGGACACTTATGAGGAGAGAGCTTTTGGTAAGCTTGGTGGTTGAGGCATTGGATTTGTCCAGATAGCTCGGCCAGAAGCTCTTTTCCTGGTCTTCCGTGCTGGAGGTGCTGAGGGGCAGGTCGCAGTGAGGTGTCTCCTGGGACCACCTACAGTGTGTCTGTTCTCCCAGCTGCTGTTGTTCCTGGCAGCAAGGGTTCCATATCTGAATCCTTGGCTTTCCTCAGGTTCTGAAGCTACCTAGTAGCCTGGAAAATTCCTGTCGGATTAAACCAACTATAGTGGATTTATTTGTCACGAAGAGCTTGGAACAGTTCAATGAGGTACTTTAGATTTCGATTAGAAAAGGCTTCTTTAATGAGGTCATATTTTTTGAGTTGAGACCTGGGAGTCGGAGAAGCAGCAGCCTTGATTAAACTGAATTTTTGTGTGGTGGGGGAGAAGGAAAGGGGAACAGGTGGGAAGGAAGGTGAGGAGAAACCCATAT
This sequence comes from Elephas maximus indicus, assembly GCF_024166365.1. Classification (NCBI taxonomy): domain Eukaryota; kingdom Metazoa; phylum Chordata; class Mammalia; order Proboscidea; family Elephantidae; genus Elephas; species Elephas maximus. The sequence goes on from NC_064840.1 coordinate 80,328,205, forward strand.
GTCTGTTCTCTCCTCACAGAATTCTTTAGAACAGTTGCTATTTTAATGACTATGTTTTGAAATATTTCAAAGGACTTTTTTGGCCAAAACATGTTGTATAAATATCAACTTGTAGTAAAGCTTAGATCTATTTTTCAAACTACCTTCATGAAAGAAAAAACTTGGTGCTCATGGGAGATTACCTTTAGTTAATCTGTGCCTTTGAAAAATATGGTGAATTTTAAATTATGTTTAATATGCTTGGCTAAAAGAATGATTTTATTTACTTCCTCCTGTAAATAAAATCTTGAAAAGATTTTTCTGTAATGTACAAAATTTGTAAACATAAAAATTTTGGAATCAAAGCATTTATTTAACAAAACATTTAAATATATAAATAAAGGGGTAACACATGCATACTGTTCTCTTTCTCTCTCTCTATATATATATATGCCAAAGGAGGTTATAAATTACAAAATAATGAATGCACCTCAAATCTCATTCTCCAGATATAACACCTATTAATAGTTTGATATACAACCTCCTGGAGATTTTGTTTAAAAGTACCTTTTTTTAATTTTCTTTTTATATTAACTTTATGCCTTATCAACAAATGCTTATAACCAAAGAACTAAGAAAAAGCTAATATAGGAATTTTTTAAAAAAGTTGGTGCAGAAAGGGCAGCCTTTACCAAAACCCCAAAGGGAGTTAAACCACAGAATCATCAATAAATACCTTTAGTGTTTATGCCTTAGTCATATCGCTTGACTTACTGAATGAGTAAATTAGGCTTCTTGAAATTGCCTGTCAATAGCCTGACACCTCATTTTCCCTCTACCTTGAGCCTAGTAGTTGATCTGAATCTTGCTTGAGTAGCAAGGGCATCTTTTGCTTTCTACCCAATACCCATTATCTCAGCTATACTTTTCTTTTGCTTTATTCTTAGTAAATCTAGCCATTCTTTTTATATGAATGTCCAGAATTTTTTTCTTAAATATGGAAACCTTGGTGGCGTAATGGTTAAGTGCTATGGCTGCTAATCAAAGGGTCGGCAGTTCAAATCCACCAGGTGCTCCTTGGAAACTCTATGGGGCAGTTCTACTCTGTCCTATAGGGTCCCTATGAGTCTGAATCAACTCGACGTTGCTGGGTTTGGTTTTTGGTTTATTTTGAAAAAAGCTAGAGAGAAGCAAAAGTCTTATTTTTAAGTGAATTGAACTTGACACAGAAAATATGAAATAAAACTAAGATTGTGCTTATTTACATGCTGTAACGTGGTGTAACATACGTAAGATGATGTAACATAAGCACCGTCATTCCTGAGCTTCCAAATGTCCCAACAATTCTTGCTCTTTCATTGAACCTAAATCCAGGAGAATGTCAATCTGAGGTAGTTTTAAAATTGCTTTTTAGAGCTCCTACCTTCCACCATGTGAGAATCTTGATTGATAATGAGCAACTTTAATGTATTTGTGGTTGACCTTTGTATTTGTCAAGAACACATAAACATTGACTAAAATAGTCACTGCTCTTTTTCAACCCCTCCTAAAGGGGGAAAATAACAATACAAAAGAGCAGGAAAAGCTCTTCCTTGAAAGAATTGTTTATTGTTTCTTGGTATTATCATTGAAATAAGACTGTCTTGAAGATAAAAATAATAGCACCTTTAGTAGTAGCAGAGCATAGATAATGGCAAAGCCATACAATGAGTCTATAAGAACAAATTCCCAGATTGACAGAGAACTTTGTGCTCTTTCATTTTTCTCACATTCTATTGAACAAATTCAAACCAGAATAAATATAACCTTTGAGAAGCCTTTCAAAAGCAGATAGTGAACCTTCTAAAAGAAAACACATTTATTTATCCCAGTGGAAATTCCAAGTGTTCTCAGATCCCAGGACGCTTACAGATGATGATTTAGAAAATCTTTAGGTAAGAAGTGGCCAAATATTTGTAAGTAAACTAAGCATTTCCTTTCTGCCCCTCACAGAACTTTGAAGCCATTATTAAGGCAGCAGAAACCGAGTTTGTTTACGGTTTCAATTTCTCTGCTTAAATTTCCCATCTGTTTATGTATGTTGTCCATTTTTTTTCCCACTAGATTCTTTAGCATGTTTATTAGAGTTATTTAAAAGTCACTGTCTGGTAGTTCCAAAATCTGGGACATCTCTGGGTCTGGTTCTGTTTACTATTTTAACTCTTGTCAATGGGTTGCTTTTACTTGATTTGTTAGATGTCCTGTAATTTTTCATTAAATGCTGAACATTGTACATAGAAGAATGGTAGAGACTGAAATAAAACAGACTGAAATACAAAGTGTTTATTCCTGGACATGGCTACATCTCTTCTTCTGATAGACAGCTGGAGAGGGAGATGACGGTGGGAGGAGTAAGTCAATCTGCTAAGTAGTTGAGCTGAGTTTGCTTTCACAGTAGTTATCTTTATTTCATCACAAACTTCAGATTCCTCTAGTGATAGGCTGCTACTACCTTTTGTTAGTGTGGAGTCTGAAGAAACAGAGTTTTTTCAGTTTTCTGATTCCACTCCAAGCTTTCAGCAGATTCTTCACACACTCATCATAGAGGGAGTTACTCTACGCTTCTGTGCCATTCCCAGAGGTAGACAGCTATTGTTTATTACACGGTTCTAGGTTCACTGTATTGGGCTGGGGGCAGGGGCGGTTTTCAACTCTCTGGTTCTAGTCTCAGTCTTAGAATGACCCTATACATAAGTCTTGGGTGGTGGATCTAGGTATTCCTGCCTCTCTCTCCCATGGCAACCAATACCTGCCTTGTGTCTGTAAGGAGTCTTGAGTGGGAGAGTTTCCTACCTCTTTTCCAGTGGTAACAGAGTCTTCCTTGTATTGATGTAGAATGCTTCACCTAAATGTTCCCCAGTCTCTCTCCCAGAAGCAAACAGCTTTTGCTTGTATTCTTCCCTCAACAGCAAAGTACTCGTTTCAGGGATTGGTGGATGGAGAATTTCCTGCCCTGCTTCCAATCTTTCTCGTGAGCACACAATGGAAGCCTGTGGAAAAAAGCTAGCAGGTTCTCTTTGTTTCTGAGGTGCCCAGACTTCCTAAACTACCTCTCTGGCTTGCACTTGGTCTTTAAGAATTTGCTGGAATTCTGGTTCTTTTCTTTCAGCTGGCTTTTATGGTGATTACACCCTCTTCCCATGGATCCCACCTTTCCTAAAGGGGTTGTCACTTTGGAATTCAGGTCACTTGATTACCTTGCAACCTCACCTTTCCAATGTCCTTAAGAAAATTTAGAATTTCATAGACTACTTGGCTTTTTCTTGTTGTGAATATGGGAGTGATGTCCTCTGAAAGCTATCTACATCCAAAGTGGAAGGAGAATTCTCTGTTTCTGCTTAGAGCCCCAACATTGGTGGTTTGGATCTTTGCTCTGTTTACTACTGTATCTCTTGATAATGGATTGCTTTTACTTGCTTTGTGGTGTGCCTTGTGACTGATGAAAACATCCATATCACTAAAAGTTTCAGACATGAAACATTTATTATTTACTATTTGCGTATCACTATATAAAGGGCTGAGACTACAAAGATGGATGAGACTCAGCCCTTGTTCTATAGCTGCTCATCATGTAGACAGAGGAAAGATACATAAACAACTGTTATAAAGTATGTGATCAATGCCATAATAGGAACAGAGCAAAACATTATGTGAACATGGGACCAAATAGTTAGGACACAGGGGCAGTGAAGAGGTGAAAATTTTTAAGTTCTATCTGGAATTTTGAGTAAGAGTTTTCCAGATAGAAGAGGTAAGGAAATATCTACAGAAAAACGTTGCTTCTATTCCTCATTCACTAATATGATTTCCCTTCCTGGCAGGGTTTACCTGGATCAGAAAGCTCTTTTCTAGGTTTAGTAGACCAATTCATAGCCATGGTCAGCTATGTTCCTGAGTCCTCCAGGTGAACTCAGCATTCCTGCAGGATCAATAGGTTGTAGGTCAACAGTTTCAGCAAATGGGTCTCTAATATCCTTTTTTTTTTTTTTTTTTACCAAAACCAGTAGATTTTTTTTCTTAAACAAAAAACATTTGATGCCAATATCTAAGATGCTGTCTTTCACACTTGATTTCTTTATGTTTTCATTGATCTCTAGATTTGTTGTATCTCAAGTGGGTGAATATCTGGATATTAGTTTGTTTGAGCCACTGGGAGTGTACGTCAGCATTGCTCTGAAAAGAAAAGTCATGCTATGCAGTTTCCAAAGCTTTCCTATTTTGGCCCCTTAGCCTAGCCAGGATAGTACAATATGTCAGTGCCAAGACAGGAATAGTGTAGGAAAACAGAGACTTGCTGGAGTCAGATGCCCAAAGGAACATGGGATGTCGGCCAACATTGAGTCCTTGATATGAAAGATTGGGCTGGGGCAGGCTCAGTTTAGAGAGGGGATTAACAGAGCAGAAGATGTAGACTCCCAGGTATCTGAGCACGATGATCAGTCTGTGGACAAATCCAAGTTGAGAAGCTGGTGAGATAGACAAGAACAGGAACAAGAACCAGGATAAGAAGCTAGATGGCACAGGTGATTTCATGAGAGCAGTGACCAAAACCAGTAGTGTTTTTAAAGGCTTCACACTCAGCTTCATCATTCCATCTCCAATGACTGTGTGAATATCATTTATGAAAGAAAACTACATTAAACACACAATAAAGCACATGCCATAACTGTAAATCAAAACAGTATTGAGCCAGAGTACGTCGGTGTGCACGAGTCCATGTGCTCATGATGTTGTCGAATTCACTTTAAGATGTTAAACTTGATGACAATGCACTCTAAAGCTAATTTTTGAAAAAACAGAAAACATTTATATTAAAGACAAAATCCATTCTATTTTAAGGAATACCAAAATAAAACAAAAACCAAACCCCTTACTGTCAATTCTGAATCGTAGCGATCCTATAGAACAGAGTAGAACTGCACCATAGGGCTTCCAAGGAGCAGGTAGTGGATTCAAACTGCCGACCTTTTGGTTAGCAGCCAAGCTCTTAACCTCTGAGCCACAAGGGCTCCATTTTAAGGAATAAATCAAAATGTTTCTATGGTTGGAAGGTCCTGCAGATTGAATTGCTTTCTCCCCGAGAATGTGTGTCAACTTGGTTAGGCCATGATTCCCAGTGTTGTGTGGTTGTCCACCGTTATGTGATCTGATGTGATTTTCCTGAGTGTTGTAAATCCTACCTCTATGATGCCTTTGAATCTCTTTTGAGAGAGGAGTGGGACTTCACACTGCCAAGAAACAAGAGCCAGGAGAAAAGCACGTTCTTTGGACCCAGGATCCCTGTGCTGAGAACTCTTCAACCAGGGAAGACTGATGACAAGGACCTTCCTCCAGAGCTGAGAGAGAGAGGAAGCCTTCCCCTGGAGCTGACACCCTGAATTTGGGCTTCTAGCCTCCTAGACTGTCAGAGAATAAATTTCTTTTAGTAAAAGCCATCCACTTATGGTATTTTTGTTATAGCAGCACTAGATAACTAAGACAGAAGCTTCCTCTTTTGTTTACCTACTGACTAACGAAAGACACTGGTGAGGAGAGAGACTATCAGGCTGTCAAAAAAAAAAAAAAAAAAAAAGAGGAGGCAAAATTGATGTTGTAGAAAGCTCCAGTTTGCCACAGTACATATTGACCCATCAGTGTCCTCATTCCTTGGTATTTAAGGGCCCACCAAAGCAGGGGTGGGATGGGGTATGCTGAGCGACACTGTTTGAGTTAATTCCACATGCAAGTTAAACAGCTGGTCCCTCCTTGGTCCTCTCAGCACACCTTCTACTTCCTTTGCTATTATTTTGATTTTTCAGATGAGCATGAAGTTAAAATAGTTGTTAACATTCACCAGAAATGACCTTAAATATCTTGACAGCCATTGAAAAAGAACTGGAAAAAAATTAGCTTCAAGTAAAAGTTTTTCTTCTTTGAAATGTTCCCTCATATCCCATCTTACCGGTACTATATAAGACTGTATTTCCTGAATCTTATACTTCAATGAAAATATCTTCCTGGTGAGAGTGATAAAAATTACCATGATACTATAGAATTTGAACGCAAGTATCGCCACCAAGTTTTTATCCTAACAGGGTTAAAAATTCAGCAATAAAAGCGGTTTTTTATGACCATCCCTTTCCTTGCGTTTGAAAGACCAGGAGGTGATTTCAAGCCAGATCAACTGGTGGTGATACCCAGCAGGAGACTTTGCCCTTGCTGACTTGGGGATAACTCTCCACTGTTGACTTCCATCCACACCAAATACATGGAGGCTTGTCATATGGTTGTGCAAAGACAACTGTACTGTGTGGGTTATGCAACCCTTGAAGCGAGTCCCCATGGGAGAATCATAAAAGGGTAAGGGCATTTAGCTTCCAAAGTGTAAAGTCACAAACATTTTTGTCATGATGAGAACTTCTTTTTTTTCATCATGAAAGAGAGGTAATTGCATAAAATGTAAATATCTTTTCATTACTTGTGCATGTGTGTATATGTATATACACATATATATTCATTCTGTTGTTTTATATCTAGGGGAAAATTAAACACGGGACTGAATTAAAGATGGATTTTAGATGATAACAGATAACCATGCATTTCCCTCAATAATAACACATTTGTTCAGGGCTCTATATTTTTAAACTGCTTTCATATACATTTATTTGATCCTAAGTCCAGCCAATCTAAGTGGTATATTATTTGGAAACCCTGGTGGTGCAGTGGTTAAGAGCTTGGCTGCTGACCAAAAGGTGGGCGGTTTGAATCCACCAGGCGCTCCTTGGAAACCCTGTGGGGCAGTTCTGCTCTGTCCTATAGGGTTGCTATGAGCCAGAATCAACTTGACGGTGACAGGTTATCCTAAGTCCTGGATGAGGTGGACAGGAAGCTATTGTTCCCTCATGTAGCTGGTGAAAATTACGTATTTAGTATAGATGGAAACATCTTGAATTTGCTGTTAGAGAAGCTAAATTATGAATAGAGGGGATACATGGCTCACTGCCCCAGGGGCTGTATCAGACCATCCAGCTGTCATCACCCAGATATTTCAGACAAAACCGGAATTATCTGGGTCTGGATTTTATCCAGTAAGTTGTATCAATCGTTTCCTTCACTTTGGTGACAGTGGCTTGCTCTGGGAATCACTGGAAGTATTAGGAGGGGGAAAAAAAACAAGCTTCTTGACTTTCAGTTCTGAACTCTGACCACCAGAGCACACCATTGTTCTCTGCATGTCTTGCCCAGGATCCATTCTAGAAGAAATGAATAAATGTATCCCACACACAGACAGCGTTACCTACCCTGTAATGTCAGAAACGTGGTTTTGAACCTCCATTTGTAGACAGCGTACGATTTGCCAGCAGGAAGCACTAAGAGGTCGTTGGCCTGTGTCATAGGGAATGTCCCCTGTGGGGAGTGAGGAGGCAGCCTCTCTTCCTTAACCGCTCCATGCATTGGAGCTCCCTAACTCTTTAACACCCAGAGGCTTCTTCATAAGTGAGTTAGTGTTACTCATCTATGAAGACAGCTTCACAGATTCTGAACCTGATTTATTTAATCTCTAAAGAAAGGAAAATAAGGGCATATTGGTTGGACCATGCTATTAGCTATCAAAGAAATGTAAGGGTGGGTAGGAGGAGAGAAGATGTTCTCTACTCCTGTGATGAACTACTGTAATAAAAAGAATTTTGCACACTCCTAAGCATAACGTACAGCCCCTGGGTGGAGCAAAGGGTTAATGCGCTCGGCTCCTAACTGAAAAGTTGGCGGCTCCACTCAACCCAGACACACCTTGGAAGAAAGGCCTGGTGACCCACTTCCAAAAAGCCAACCTTCCAAACGCTGTGGAGCACTGTTCTACTCCGACACGTAAGACCGCCACGAGTCAGAGTCGACAGGAACTGGAATTCTTTAAATAAAAGGCACCTTGACTGGTATTCCCTGGGACTGCACAGGTGGTAATGTGTTTCTGGCGATTGTGTGACAATTACATGCTTCTTAAAGGATGTAAAAACAGCCTGTGACAATTTTCCCTGTGGAAAATCCTGATGGTCTCACCTTGTCTGGCCTGTGTGGCTGGTGTTCTTCACAATTCTCGCGAGGGACAATGAGTACTGACCTGCGAAACATCTGTGACAAGACCAAGCCTAGGTGAAGGTGAAGACTTCACTCGCATTTTGCTGTTCAGTGTTTCTTCCTCCTCTGAACTTCTGTGAGCACCGAATGTCTGAATCCCTCTGGCCCTCGTCATCTGCTATGTTTTCTTCTAAACTGATTCCCAGAGAAACTAGATAATTTGTTTCAATTCCGTGAAGATTTACTGAATGACATACATAGCACGGGGCTTTATACTAAAATATAATTTTTCAGAACCCTGGTTTGCATAGAACGAACTTGTTTGTGCGTTCCTCCAACATCCTGTTCACGACGGTCTGTTTCGCTGGCTCTTGCTTCTGTCTGCGGACACAGGCTCAGCTGTTGCCAGGAATCCTTGGGATGTCTCACCAACATTCTCCTGTATTCTGCCTTGCACACCTTTCTTTGTACACATCTGCTATCCTCAAAGCCCCGTGAGGGCCACAAAACCAAACCCATTGCCGTCAGGTAGATTCTAACTCATAGCAGCTCTATAGGACAGAGTAGAACTGCCCTGTAAGGTTTCCAAGGAGTGGCTGGTGGATTTGAACTGCCAGCATTCTGGTTAGCAGCTGAGCTCTTAACTGCTGTGCCACCAGAACTCCACAGAGGAGCAGAGTGCCAAGGAAACTGTGTCCAGAGAGTTGGAGCTGCTGACCCTCCCGGGGATCTGTGACAAATGAGGGATTGTTGCTGTCTTCCACAACTTCTGTCTACATAAGTCTGCATGGATCTTAGGTTGAGGGGCCAACAGATCAAAGCCAAACTCTCCCCGTGGTCTCTCTTTATACTCATGTATCTATGAAAGACCCCTTGGTCATTCTCCTTCTCCCACAAGCCTCACGAAAATCAACTCCAGTCAGGCTCCTCCCCACAAGGTGCCTCAGGCATCTCTAGATTCCAGGGTGGCCTCATGTTGATCCTCCTCCTAAAGCGTGACAGACACCACAAGGCACCCACACTCAGGAAGTTCATGTCCACAGCTCTGCCGGTTCCTGATACTCAGCAGAGTAAATTGCACACAGTAGGTGCCGAGGAAATGCTTGGTGAGAGTGGTGGTGATGAGTGTGAGAATTTGCCTTATTTTAAGGGGTTGTCAAACCAGTTATCTGATTAAAGTTCATCTTGGAAAACACTAAGATATATCATTGAGTAGAGCCCTGGTGGCACAATGGTTAAGAGCTATAGCTGCTAACCAGAAGGTCGGCAGTTCGAATCCACCAGCTGCTCCTTAGAAACCCTATGGGGCAGTTCTACCTCTGTCCTATAGGGTCACTATGTGTTGGAGCCGACTCAAGGGCACCTAACAATGACAATATATCACTTAGTATTTTAACATAGAGTTCACTTGCTTGTCTGAGCCGTATAACAAATCCATCCTTAATTACATATTCCCAAATGATTTTATGTTAATAAACCATATCTCCTTAATGAGACCATAAGGGATCTGATCTTGCATTTCTGTTCCCCTTATTGCTATTACATACTATCTCCATAATCTCAATTTCAAGGGTTCTAATTTACCAACACCGCCCTTTGATTTCCATCTCACTCCCTCAAGTTTCCTAACTCCAACAGTTCTCATTCAAACACCTCCTTCAAGTCTTTGCTAAAAAGTCACCTACACAGGCTTTTTCTTCCTACATTATTTAAACTGCAAACCCCTCCCCCTTCTCTGCTTCATTTTACTCCGTGGCGTCATGACACGCCACATTTTTTTCACTTTATTTATTGCCCTTTTCTCTCGACTAGAAAATAAGTTTCATTAGAGAGCTTTGGCCCATTTTGTTCACTACTGTATCCTCAATGCCTAAAAAACTGCCAAGCACATGATCAAAAATCAGTATGTCGAATAAATGAATAATAAAGTATTTAACACAACATTTTGCCCAGATTGGTCAGTTAAGATACTTGTTTATTTGCTTTACTTCAGCTATATTTTCATCAGTTTAGGAAAATAGAAGGTCGAATTTCACTTATGGATGGTGCCACGACAGCCCAAAATAGCTGACCAACTGTTAAAATCTCCAGAGATTGTTTAAATGTGATTTTCTCAAGTAGCCAAATAAACCAAAAAAATGCTTTGAAATGAAGTCCTTTGGAATTGGAATCATGGAAAGCCTTGGAATTAGTTAAACATCTAAGATGATCCATTTCAGGATTTCAAAACAATTTGACAAGGAGTAGCCCTGGTGGTGCAATGGTTTAGTGTTTGGCTGTTAACCAAAAGGTCAGCAGCTCGAATCCACCAGCTGCTCTTTGGAAACCCTATGGGCTGATTCTACTCCATCCTACAGAGTTGCTGTGAGTCGAAATTGACTCGATGGCAACAGGTTTTGTTTTTAATCTGTCAGTGGTGTCCAACATCCAAACTAAAGAGAACTTTAACAAACGTAGACCAGCATACTGAGAGGACCTCTCTAACAAGATACCTACCAACAAAATGTGATGGTCATGCTTCTATGCCAAGCTCCGTGATACCAAACATGGAGAGTGTTTAAGGGCATGTTCTTCTCTATCAAATGTCCCCAATTTTTCCCTTTTTTTCCTGTGACACTTTTCCCATTGGGGGGACTAGATGTGAATTATCCACTGCCCAAGTGTTATTTGACCCTGTAGAGTGTAGGAGACGTAGGAGGTCATTCTTGGCATTTAAGGGCTTCCGTAACTGTGGTTCTGGCATATAAACAAAAACACAACAACTACCTCAATGACAAAATCGGTTAGGAAGAATCAAACCTGTACTTTGAAGAAGAGGAAAAGGGAGATGGACAGAGGATAACAGAGGTGTAGGATGCTAAGGGGGAGGGGGCCCAAACTGTAATTTCCAACTTCTCCTCACCCATCCTTAGGACCCAGCCCAAGGGAAACGTTTAATAGAGCTGAGAGATAGATTTTGAAAACCAAAAGTAAAATTGTGAACCGAAAATAACAGTATAAACATATTACTGTCTATTTAGAAGCTATTATGCCCCGGTGGCACGGTGGTTAAGGACTCAGGCCGCTAACCAAAAGGTCAGCAGTTCAAATCTACCATCAGCTCCTTGGAAACCCTATGGGGCAGTTCTACTCTGTCCTGTAGGGTTGCTAGGAGCCAGATCAAGTCTACGGCAGTGCATTTGGTTAAGAGTAAAGGGGGTTTGTGCCTATGCAGCAGGTGATGGCAGGGTAAGAGTGGATGGGAACTGCTATTTTTGCTTCAGAACTTTTCTGAGCTATTTTTTTTTTTTTAACTTTCTGCAGTTGCGATTGGTCTTTCCTGATGACGTGTCCAAAGTAAGCAAGTTGAAGACTCACCATCCTCACTTCTAAGGAACGTTCTGGTTGTATTTCTTCTAAGACTGACTTATTTGTTCTTCTGGAATTCTATGGTATATTCAATGTTCTTCACCAACACCACAGTTTGAAAGCATCAATTCTTCTTCTGTCTTCCTTTTTCATTGTCCAGCTTTCACAGGCATATGTGGCATAATTTTCTATAAACCTTTTATTAAAACTTTCAAGCTGCTCTATAAGATCAGTAGTGTGACAAAAGGTATAAAATTTCTAGCTATCCATCAAAATCTCTGTTGAATATTAAACTCAATTTCCGGGTACAAAGTCCGTAATCTGTTTCACCTCTGTCCTTCTCTTATTAATACTGACGAAGACAGTACAGGGCTTTTCAAGGAAATTAAGTGATGGGGTAAGGAAGAAAAGAGTAGACATGGAGAGAGAAATAGGAATAAAGCAAGATAGTTTTACTTCCCAAAAACTAAGAAAGGTTTGAAAATGAGGTTAAGATAAAGGCAAGAAATTATAAGACGTTACTTTCTCAGTGAGACCTTTCCAGGCCTGTTTTTAATTGCAGCCTCTCACCCACATTCCTATACTCCTTCCTGCTTTACTTACCTTCATGGTACTTGTCACTTTCCAATGTGCAGTGAATCACATTTTCTATCTTTAGGTTTGTATTTTTGTCTCCTTTCTCCAGAATGCAAGTGTGTCAGGGCATGGATACTTCTCTATTTGATTCACTGCTGTAACCCGGAACTGAGAAGTGCCCAGCTCACAGTAGATACCCAACAAGCTCTTCATCTATTGAATGAGCATGTATGAGAAAGGAGCACTCTAATGCTGAACTAACTGAGTTGGTACTAATTAATGGTTGATGAAAATACACATGTGGGTGATCTCCTTGGGAGGACAGAGAGAAGGACCCAGGAAGAGAGAGTCATCCAGCTGCCTGCATTGTCCATTTTGTGACTCCATTAGCCCAATGTAAACCAGTTGCTGTCAACTCGATCAGACTCATGGTGAGCCCGTATAACAGAGTAGAATGACCCCATAGGGTTTTGTAGGCTGTAATCTTTACGAGAGGAGATCACCATTTAGGAGCACTTAATCATTGCACCGCCAAGCCTCCTTTAGCCCAAGGTAGCTAGGTTGCATCTAAGGAGAGGAATGGTGATATACATTTAACAGTGGTGTGGTGACATTACAGACAGGCAAGCTGAAGGAAGAAGACCAACACAAAGAAGGAAAAAGCCAGCCGGCTTCCAGCCATTTGTTTGTCTGAGACTTCAGTGAATTAGGCTGACGGCTGCGTCTCACCTATGAAGACTCCAACCTGAAATAACTGGCATACTTTGGAGGTATGTGTTCTGATTGATTTTTCTATTTAACATAGCATTGCTGGACAATCCTTGTCCATTATTCCCTTATTAAAAATAGTTAAGACTTTTAATAACCTTCTCTCCCTAATAGTATAATATGCTCAAGCCCAAGCCTAGTGCCGTCAAGTCGATTCCAACTCATAGTGACCCTATAGGACAGAGTAGAACTGCCCCATAGAGTTTCCAAGGAGCGCCTGGCAGATTCAAACTGCTGACCCTTTGGTTAGCAGCCGTAGCACTTAATCACTACGCCACCAGGGTATAATATGCTAAGGATGATTAATTCTTTTTTGGATATTCCATGTGACGATGTTTCATTAGCATCAAGTGGAAGGTAAACTGTGGCCAGATAATCCAATGTGGAAGAAATAGCTGTCTTTAAAGATCTGCACTGACCTTATCCAGCAGTAGGTGACCTTCAGTAATTCACTTTATCCTAGTCTTTACTATCCTGTCTGTAAATTAGAGAGTGGAAATAGGTGATCTCACACTCAATAAATTTTTACAGTCTGTGGTTCTGCAATAGTTTTTTTACAAGCTGATCAGATCCTAGAAGGCACCCTGCTCGTGCAGTGGTTAAGCACTTGGCTGCTAAGTGAAAGGCTGGTGGTTTGAACCCACCAGCCGTTCTGCAGGAGACAGATGTGGCAATCGCTTCTGTAAAGATTTACGGCCTTGGAAACCCTATGAGGCAGTTCTACCCTGTCCTATAGGGTTGCTATTGAGTACAAATCAACCCAATGGCAAGGGGTTTTTTATTTTTTTGTGTGGGGCGGGGGGGAGAAGGGCACACAACAGTTAAGCACTCGGCTGCCAATGCAAAGGTCGTACGTTTGAACCCACCCAGCAGCTCTGTGGGAGAAAGACCCAGTAAGCTGCTTCCATAAAGATTACAGCCAAGAAAACCCTATGGGGTAGTTCTAATCTGTCACATGTTGCTATGAGTTGGAATAGATTCAATGGCACCTAACAACATAAGATCACATATCTGACAAATAGTAGGTTTTGGATTTTCTTCTCATAGAAGTTTCTCTTACAGTTTTACTGCCATGATATTTCTTTATCAATAAGTAGAGAATAAAAATTCTAGTACTTAGAAAATGTAAATAGTATGCTCTCAATTAAGATTGTTGATTATAAAGTGCTATATTCTATGTTTCAGTCCGGTGGAATTGCACATCTATCATGATCAGATATCAACAACTTGCAGACCCTCAGAGTTAGGAGGGATCCTAGGTATCATTTGATCTATTTCTCATCTGTTTAGGTGCAGTAAAATGGAGCTGAAGGAGTGTGAGTGTGTGTGTCAAAGAGAGAGAGAGGAGAGGGAGGGAGTTCCTTTTTTTTTTTTTTTTTTGCAGTTTGAACTTTAGAACTAATCTAACCCACAGTCATTCAAAATAGCATATTCTATGTTTCCAAGTTCTCAAAAGAATTAATCTGGGGAAACAAAAGTTGAGCAACGTCATGTTCTTGTGGTTTACCAGTTGGTTGGATTCACATGGCATATTCATATGTAACCTTTGGCCTTGGAGGGGAATCGCAATGAAGATGTGGTGGAGTCTGTGTGGACCCAGTATAAATTTCATGGATGGTGGAACTATTACTGAGCCTCAAGGCTGGAACAACTAGTGAGTCATTTTCATGAACTCAGACAAAAAAAATTTTTTTAGCAGGGTATGCAATTGGATATCAAAGTCTCTGTGGTAAGAACAGGAAGCAACAAGGGTTTACTCAATAAGGAAACACAAGATAAATCAGTTTTCTTTGCCATTTGAAATCATTTTCTGAAAGCTTCCTAAACTGCTGCTTCTTGAATAAACAAAATCCCATGATAAAAACTTTGAATGTGTGACACATCCTTTCCAGGAGACTTGGGAAACAAGTTTGGAGCCACAACCACGTATCTGGAGAGGTTAATCCTGAATGTGTAAATTTATAGACTTGATACCTTTAGTTGTAAAGTTTCAAAGTTTCTTATAGAATTTAATTCTTCCAAAAATGTCTCAAAGGAGGTGATCCTTTAATTCTGATTTCCTTCTCGATGTTTTTAAGGGCTTGGCTGCTAACCAAAAGATTTGCAGTTCGAATCCACCAGCCACCCCTTGGAAACCCTGTGGAGCAATTCTACTCTGTCTATAGGGTCCCTATGAGTCAGATTTGACTCGACAGCAACGGGTTTGGTTTTTTTTTTTCTCTACATTTATAATCAAACTAAAATTAAACTTAAAAAATAAAGAAAGAAAAGCAAAACTTGGATGGGATGACCAGGGTTTCTGATAGTAAAATTTAGGAAATGACAAGTAATAACTTCTGCAAAGAGGGAGAGAAGTTTGCAGAAACATTTAACAGTGTGCATCTTTCCTCTCTCTACAATTTAGAACCATCTACATGTATGTAATCCCGCTCATCACCGTTCACGTGGAGAGAAGGCGTTTCTGACAAACTAGCACTGTGGGAGGCATTTATTTTTGTGGTGTGCTCTGGAAAACTGTCGACCTGCTTTAGTCTCAGCATTACATAAACCTGAGCAGAGTCAAATTCGTGAGCTCGAGTTTTGTGCTGGAGCTGTGACTTCGCTACTGTATTTTTGCACAAACAATCCCTGCCTTCTACATTGTTTGCCTACCGCTCTCTCCCCCCAAATGGTATTTTCATAAGTGCACTGTGCTAATTTTTTAAACAGCAATATGTAAAAAAAAAAAAAAAAGGCATAGTGACTCTTATGAAAACACCTGGGGGGCAGGGGGGATGGGTAGGGAGCGGTTGACAGTCAAATGCAGAAGGTGGGCGTTATTTGCAAAAGATTTAGTAACTGTAGACAGATACTAGATTTTCTATAAAAAAAAAAAAATCTATAGCTATGATAAATGTCTTTATCAGGAAAGTCGTCCATCGTAGACTGATCAGAAATGACAAAGGATTAAAAAAAGAATAGAAAAGAAAACAACAAAAAAATACATGTATATAGACGGAGTTACAAATTTATTCCTGGATACAATTGTCACCAGCTCTTAGAGAGGAGGAATTTTGGTCAATACCAGAAACAGACTCCTATTTTTTGTGGTGGGGGGGTGTGTGTGTGTCTGCTCACATGTGCAGCGGGTGTGTGTGTGCTCAAATGTGGTGTGTGTGTGCACGTGTGTGGGGTGTCTGTGTAGACTCAGTATAAGAGATGACTCTGGTGTTGGTGTTGGGGGCTTCATCCATTTCCACATCATAAAACTTACTGTGGTTTCAGAAGGGGCATGTGAACCAGGTCTCTGGGGACAGCTTCCAGATTTACGTTCTTGCCTCTCACGTCCTCAGAAGGGCAAACCTGCACACATCTTCCCTCACTGAAACATTCTCGCTGGCATGTTTATTCCTCCAGCCTTGCGAGCCTAAGAAACAGGTAGGGTCACTCTAACAGCAATACCAGCAGAGTCACTAGCCCTTAGCTCTGCCTGCTGACGTGGGACATAAGCATCCTGTCAGATTCTTTCAAGGCACTTTTCAAAGTCACGAGGTGCGTGTGGCTGGGAAAGAGGAGAGCGGTGGGTTTCATTGTCTAGGCAGACACCTTGAGTCCTCTACCAGGCACACCTTGCTGGTGCTTCCATGTACCAGGAGCTGTGGTCATTCCCCACCTCCCCCGACTCCACTGCAACACTCTAATGCCCTCATTTGTGCACAAGGCAAATAAAAGATTTTCTGCAGAAAGTGGTGAGGACGCCCCTTTCCTTGCTGTGTGTTTCATTCTGCTTGCCAGTACAACCTGAAATAGCCATTTCGTTTTCCTTTTATCTTTAAAGTTTTTCCTTTTTCAGGACCAAGTCTGTGGAACTGGGGCAAGAACAGAGCGGAACGGCGGATACCTGGCTGCACTCAGCCTCACTCTCCAGCCCCGTCAATAAGGCTTTGTCTACAGGTCTGAGCTGGCTTACCTGCCTCCTTCTTCCCTTACAGTTGGCTCCCTTAAATAACCTGGGGCTCTGGTAGCCCTGGCAGCGTGCTAGCCGTGCACATCCATGTTTTACTCTCAGCTTGGGCTCTAATAGAACCCACACTGCCACATGTATTTACACTGGACATGCATTTATGCATATATGCACACACACAAACACATACTGCTGTCACTCAAAGCTGGTTGCTCATTAGAATTACCTACCCAGCTCTTAAAATACACAGATAGCTGGACTGTCTTAATTACCTAGTGCTGTCATAACAAATACCACAAGTGGTGGCTTTAAAGAATACAAATTTATTTTCTCACAGCTCTGTAGGCTAGAAGCCTGAATTTAGGGCATCAGTCTAGGAGAAGGTCCTTCCTTGTCTATTTTTGCTTCTAGTAGTTTCTAGCTATCCTTGGCATTCCTGGGCTTATGGATGCATCTATCTCTGTCATCTGTCTTCCCCCCTCCCTCTGCGTCCCCATGCCTATTTTGATCTTCTTTTTATAGCTCAGAAGTGATTATGTTTAGGACCCACCCTACTCCCCTATGACTTAATTAACTTAAACCCGAGTTCCAAATGGGATCACATCTACAGGTATAGAGGCTAGGACTTCAATACATATATGGGGGGGGCTCAATTTAATCCATAACACTGAACCCACCCATGACTATTTGAAACTGAATCTCTGGAGGGTGGGGCCCAGAGATTCAGTTTCAAATAGTTTTTAAACTATCCACAGAGAGTTCTGATGCAGAGTGAAGACTGAGAACCATTGGTACGCAAGTGCGGTGTAGGGCAGGGCCCTGCTTAGTGCTTCTTGAAAGCCCTCAGGGAATTCAGGATGCAGCCTGTCCTGTGTCCACAGACCTGGGCTGTCGCTAAACCAGGGAAGCCAACTGCCAATTGCAGCCAGTTTTGGAGCTCAGAGTGGGAAGCTAAGCTGTGCTGAATTGTTTATGGAATTACTCCTTTACGAAGCTCATTTGGGTGGTTCTCACCCTGGCTATGTCAAAGTCACTTGTATGGAGGCCCTCAAATCCAGAGTTTCCATTTGCAAAAGCCTGAAGTAAAGTCTGAATACATATGGGCCACATGTTAAACTTGCAGAATTAATGCATTAGGGTAATTATATCGGTTAGTGATTAGGGAGAAGCCCTTTCAAGATTGTGAGTGTAGCCATTATATTCACACGTGGTGGAGACTGTTTTTAAGGCTAGTTGACAATCCTGGAAACTAAAAGCACGCAGCAACCAGTGGAATGCTTAATCAAAGGAAAAGAAAAAGGATAAAAAAAAGAGCTGAATCTCAGTAAGAAAGCTTTGTGGTGTTTTAACTTACTCCGGTCCTATTCACCACTTCCCAGCTGGATGTTGGTCTTGAACGAAAGTCTGGATTACTGGTGTAGGTACCGGTACTAGTGGACATTCTTCTGTAAAGAATGGACTTTTCCTCAAAGAAGTGAGGTCCTTTGTTTTAGCCTATGTGGTGACTCCATAGAGAACCGCCCCAAAGGGCTTGCTTTTATCTCACCTAATTCAGAACTCTCCCAGTTCTGAGGGCTACCCAGAAGGTATTTGTTAAAAATATTAAAAGGCAAATGTACTTATCAGTCTCTGCTGCCTAGGGCAATCCTTAATAGATGGGACAGTCAATTAAAAAAAAAATGACGAGTCAGTTCAACTCATTGTAACCCCTTGTGTTTCAGCATAGAATTTCTCCATAGGGTTTTCTTGCCTATAATATTTACAGAAGCAGACCAACCGACCCTTCTTCCATGGCACCGCTAGATGGATTCAAACTGCCAACCCTTCAGTTAGTAGCCAGTGTAAACTGTTTGCACCACCCAAGGACCTTGGCAAACAATAGGAACCAAAAAGTCTGGGTGGAAGCCTGGAGAGTAAGGAGTATTGAGAAATAAGGGATTTGAAAAGCTCTGCCATATTCCTTTGGATGTAGAATTCCACAGGCATGCCCAGAACGGGTGCATACTCAGGAAAGCCCTGTGAAGACTGTCCGCACTCTCCTCTGGCTGACCTTTAGGCTCTGCAGCAGACAGTGAAGACTAAGACAGAGTCGCATATGTCTGGCTGCATGCTAAAGGCATTTTACAACACTACATAGAGCCCATCTCCAAAGACTGGGAGATTTGTTCCCCAGGATTTCAAAGAAATCTCAGCCTAATCATTAGCTGACCATTAAAATAACAGACTAGAGACTTCAGCAGCCACACGTGATAAAGAATACAGACTTGACAAATTAGTCCTGAAAAGTCCCTAAACAAACACCAACAACTATAAGAAGAAACAACAACAAACTCTGGAGGGGGGGTGGGTGGGAATCTAATTCAAATAATCTAAGTATTCAAAATGTCTATTTTTCAACAAAAAATTAGGAGACATGCAAAGACACAAGAAAGTATATAGCCGATATACAGGAAGCAACAACAACAAAACAACCCATTAATACAAACTGTTTCTGAGGGAGCCGAGGTAGCAGTGGCTAAGCCCTCGTCTGCTAACCAGAAAGTTGGTGGTTTGAAACCACCAGCTACTCTGCAGGAGAAAGATGTGGCAGTCTGCTTTTGTGAAGATGACAGCCTTGGAAACTCTATGGGGAAGTCCTATTCTGTCCTATAGGGTCGTTACGAGTCGAAATCAACTCAACAACAATTTTTTTTTAATTCACCTTGATTACTGTGAGCAGCTGTTCTAATCCTCTGAGGCCCAGGCTGGGGTCTAGCCCCTCTCACCTTCGGCACCAGACTATACTACCCTTGGAAGGAAGAAAGTGTTGTCCCCTAGGGTAGGGCACACCGCAGTGATCCCACGTGACAGAGTAGAACTGCCCCATAGGGTTTTCTAGGCTGTAATCTTTACAGGATCAGATCACCAGCTTTTTTTCATGCAGTTACTGGACAGGTTTGAATCATCCACCTTTCGGTTAGTCACACCAATAGGGCTTTTTAAAACACTCAAGGGCTGCACCTAAATATCATATGATGTCCCCAAACTAGAATTCTAATAGACACAATTGTTACTGTAATAAAACATGAATTTCATGAAGTTAAATCACTGTATCTACTTAACAATGTGTAGTAAAGGTTTGCTTCTTAAAATTCAGCTATCATTTACAACTACGTTAATGAGTAGGAAGCGTCTTGGGAAAAGAGGTTGGAAAGGGCCAGGAAGCAAGGAAAGTCCACTTAGAAAGTGAAAGCAAAGCGTCACACCCAGTGTCTGATATTTTTGAGCAACAGGCTGGACTAGGTCAGGGAACCAGAGTAGAACAAGTCTGTGATAAAGATTGGGACCCTAATCTGTGTAATTTGGGGGGAAGGTATTATTGAGTATTTTTGTGTGCTAGGAATTGAACTAGGCTGCAACCACAACATTTTAGATTGAGCCCAGAAAGAGGTAGCAATTAAATTACTATAATTTTCCTTATGTTATTACTTGATCTTTGCTTAGAGATTCTGAGGAATACAATTACTTTCAGATCTCTTAAAAGAGTGTGATATTGATCGGGGTTATTCTGGATGTAAGTGACAGAAACCCAACTAAAATTGCTATAACTAACCAACCAAAAAAAAAAAAGGATTATGTTGCCTCATATATTTGGAAAGTCCAGAAATAGGTATTACTTTAAGCAACTCAGATTAAATGCTGTTGCCAGGAACCTGTCTCTTTATCTCAGTTGTTTTTTAAGCTGTGGGCTTCATTCTAGGACAGTTCTTTTGACACGGGGGCAAGAGGTGGCTCACACCCCGCTGCGTACCTTACAGCAGCTCAGCAACCCCACAGGAAAGCTCAGTTTTCCCAGTAGTTCCAACAAAAGCAGTATAGTCAGTTCTCCTTGGAACAGCTTGGGTGTGTGACCATCGTGAAACCGGTCACTGCAGCCAGAGGTGTGGGATATGCAGGTGACCCAGACCAAGATTAACTTCACACCTGGAACCCAGGACAGTGTCAGCAATCCCTAAACAGCCTGGACTAAGTGAGGAGGGACGCCGTGGGCTGTCAGAGAAAATCAGGTGCTGTTAGCAAAGCAGAAGGATTGAATACCGGGAAACAGAAACAACAGGTCTTTTTTTTCCTCATTGAGAAGTCAGTCTGTTTGGTGTGTTTAGATTTAACCTTGCTTCATGAACAATTAGAATAACTTGCTATTGTAAACAATGAAAAATCCAAAATGTCTCATATCAAACCAAAAAAACCAAACCATTTGCTGTCGAGTGGATTCCAACTCACAGTCACCCTATAGGTCAGAATAGAACTGCCCCATAGGGTTTCCAAGGAGAGGCTGGTAGATCTGAACTGCCGACTTTTGGTTAGCAGCTGAATTTTTAACCGCTGGGCCATCAGGGCTCCAAAAGTCTGGTAAGTGATTGCTTATTATTTTGTTTTAATGCTCATTAGAAAGTGGCAGATTTTACTGGTCAAATCACTGTTCACCAAATCAAACCCACTGCCACTGAGTCGATTCTGACTCATCGTAACCCTATAGGAGAGAGTAGAACTGCCCCACAGGGCTTCCAAGGCTGTTCATCTTTTACAGAAGACAACTGCCCCGTCCTCCTCCCTTGAAGAAAGCTAGTGGGTTCGAACCGCCAACCTTTTGGTTAGCAGCCTAGTGCTGTAAGCACTGTGCCACCAAGGCTCCTTTAAATGGATATTATGATGCTATAAATAATGAAGCTAAAGAGTCAATATATTTAATTGGATGTATAAATACATTAGCTGACCTAGGAAATGAAGGAGAAATATTTAGGATTTTTATGGGCATGAAGAAAACTGGTTAATAGTTCCTGAAGTTTTACGTGTTAATGCGAACAAAATGGCTTTGTAAGTTCTAAATGCGAGTCATCACGAGGAACCTGAGGACATTAGAACACACCTTCATTGCTTGATCGGATTGGTGAGATTATGCTGGAAGTAATTCATCCCTACATTAATTTTGACAAGAATGTGGGTGACCAAGAGTCTAAAACCTGACAGTTCTCCCCATGTTAATGTAATCCAACCCATGCTTCAAAGGGCAAAATTCAGAGCCTGAAATCTTGTGTTTATGGGTAACCCGTTTTTCTGAATCCTTATTTTATAGGCTCTAAGCAATTACACTTTCAGCTCATAGAATGTGCTTCTATAACGTGAGTCGGTGTCCCACTGTCATCAAATGAGTGTGTTCCTCTGCGTGGTTATATCACCATGTCCCTTCATGCCGCCTGTCCGTCTTTGCCAAATGAATAAGGGGCTTATGACCTGAACACAAAACAGCACTGGTTGAAAGTATTAGAAATTTAGTGGGCAAACAAAAATGTTTGTAAACAGTTATTTTTTCCAGATAATTTGCAAAGCTTTGGAAAATTTCTGACTCAGGCAAAAATTCAGTAGTTTAAGATGAGTCATTCCGAGAACATATGGTAAAAAGTGACAAGCAATTAAAAATGTAAATTTACATCCCATAAAATTTCAAAATTGTAAAAACTTAATGCTTTTTAAAAATATTATAGGACACTAACTAATTCTGTTTTGGTTAGAAGTCTGTACCTGCTAGTGAAATGCATCTCAGATGTCAAAACTCTATCGCATGCAATAGCCATACCAAGGATAGGGAAGGGACATACCATTACTGAAAGTCTATGGAACACCAACCTATTACACAGATGAGAAAACTGAGACTCAGGAAGAGTAAGAATTTTTTCTAGCTCATATAGATATTCACAGCCCTGAGATTTGAACTGAGGTCCAGCTGGATTGCTAGCCTACTTCCTCTTTGCTCCGCCATGATGCTCACCAAGGAGCAGTGTTGTTGTGTGCTGTCGAGTTGATTCCAACTCATTAAACACTTCTTTTTTGTTGTCATTCTTCACAAGAACAAAATCTATTTTCTGTATATTGTTGTACATTAAGGTATAAATTTACCACAGATCATAAATACTATGTTAACAAAAAAAAAAAAAAAAAAACCCCAAACAAGTCGATTCCGACTCATACCGACCCTATAGGACAGAGTAGAACTGCCCCATAGAGTTTCCAAGGAGCGCCTGGCAGATTCGAACTGCCGACCCTTTGGTTAGCAGCCGTAGCACTTAACCATTACGCCACCAGGGTTTCCAAATACTATGTTACTTTTTCCATATATCGATAAATGCTCTAGACTTATTTGTTACTTTGTGTATATGTGTTCCCGATTTTAACAGCAGTGAAGTATTCAGATAAATTGACCCTTTTGGCTTGACAATTTTGATCCAATTCTATATGAGACATCACGGGGTAAATCTTATTTCATTGCAGTATTATTATCCCAGTTCTTCCAGGATATAATTTACTCTAGCCTTAAGTTAATATACTGCTGTGATTTTTGAAGTTTATTTTACCTACAGGTATTATTGAAAATTCATTGCAAATACATTCAAGTAGAATATGATGCAAGTCTGAGTCACATTTGTGTAGTTCTGTGTCACACTTAAATGACCGTTTTATGGGAAATTTGGTTTTCATAAGAGTTCATTTGGTTTTGAGCCCACCAACTCTAACACTTCTCTATTTGGTACATTCTTTTTGTAGTCAGTCCAGCTGGAACTATACCAACTGCTAATTGATCCTAAAACGGGATGCCAAACTAAATCACGAGACAATGATTTTTTATTTATTCACTCTAACAGCTTCTTTGACCAGTGTGGTCTCCTTATTTTCCTTTCCCCTCAAGCCATCTCCGTTTTGTAGAATTCGATTTCTGGCTTACACCCACATTTCAGAGGAATGAGGTCACTCAAATATCATTTGCCAGATCTCTCCACCAAAGGACAATCACCAAGGACTGAGTGGAAAATCTCGCACAAAGCCAGATGAGAATGTGCGCTAATGAGACCCCGTATTGGTTACAAAGATGCTATCTCTCAAAGGCAGCAGTTACCACAAATGTTCTCCTCTTGAAGCTCCATGGGCAGACCCAGAGGCTCCAAGTCTACACGTGACCTTGTTTTCCAAGAGCTTTGTTTTCTTTACCATCTGAGTGTTCAGTGACGGCTCAGAAAAATCAAGGCATAATTTTAGAAAAAGGAGAGGTCTCTGATTATAGCTACATTAACTTCAACTCATCGTTTCATATTATTTGGTTTTATTACAATAATAGTATATGGGAGAGGTATTTCAGTAGACAGAAACAATTTCAGACTGGGAATCCGAAGAGCTGAATTTTGATACGCCATTTACTTGCTATATGCTTTTGGCTAAGTCTCTTTCGTTCTCTGAGCTTCACTTTCGTCATTGGTAAAAACTGAAAAAGAAATCATAGTAACACCTACCAAACATGCCTCAGACATATGGATGTTCTACATAAACATATAAAGACTTATGCAGTTGTAGATTATTGTTACGTTTAATGTTAAACTAGAAAAATTCTTCAACTTTCTAACAAGGATAAAAATTGTAGTAACAAAACCAGTGATAATATGGATAGTATGATAAATCAAATCAATCTTCCCTTGGTGTTTATAGCAGAAAGGAATGCTAAGTAGTTTTTTTTTTTTTTTAAATACATCTGACTAGACATAACTCCCATGAAATTATGCTTTTCATGGAAACTTTGACCATATTAATCTTGGCTGAATTGGGTAATATTTTGGGAACTCAAAGGACTCTTACATTTTAATTTTCATGAAAGGCTTTATTTTTATATACCGTATTAGGAAACCCCCCCCCCCCAAAAAAGACACTACCATACTTCTGATAATATTTCATGAAATAAAACAGGAGGGTCAGAAGAGTACCCTCAGATGTCACCTTTACCGTAGCTATAACTCTTGTGTAAAAATGAGCCTTTCAGTCTTCATTTGTTAATTGTTAATTGCATGCTTAGTAATCTCATAAATTCATGTTTACACCATACATTAAGAAATCGACATTTACAACCTGAAGCAGTTTTTTATGCAAAGTGATTTTCTCTCTTAGCATGACAGTGAGTCAGATTGCCCCAAAGATTTCCTACTTTGAAAACTAACTTTTATAAAGTACAATGACCTCCAGGGGACTGCAGCAGTGACCTAGTCTGAATGCTATGCTAGCTTCTTGGGAGAGTTAATTGACCTCAAGACTAGGTAATGCACCTCCAGGGAAGCTAAAGTACATGAAAACAGCATCTCCATGTACACAATTGCCTTGTACTTGTTATACCACTCATATCAAGATTTCAGGAGGCAGTTGGTGCTTCTTGCATTCTTAATGGTAGGCCCAAAGCTTGGAAGGTTGAAGGATTAATAAGTACTAAGGATTGAGACCCAACACCCTCCCAACAAAGTGAGAGCATAAGTCATCCTTCTCCTGTGAAAACTACTCCTGTGAATTAGTGGTTTTGCCAAACCAAGTCTCTCTAACAGTAGGAGATTATCAAGTCTCCAATTAGTAAGTCCCTAAGCCCCAAAGTTAATTATGTGAGTAGGGAAAAATGCTGGAAAACTCTCATGCCCAGGAAAGCAAAGTATCAGATCAGCCATTAGCCCCATTGGAGGCAAAGAGAGACTGGAGTCCATTTCAAAAAGAAATGTTCATGCTTCTCTCCTAAAAGGAAATAAAAAGGTACTTAAAGATGATGATGATTAGGTAAGTTTCAGTAATTTTCTGAAAGCAAGAAAAGACAGCAAAGGGTACATGGAAAAGTAGTCCTCTTAAAATGGTCCTTCAACTCTTATGTACAATATGGAAAAGTATAAGATATGTTTAAGGCACTAGAGGAAAAGGAAGTATAAAGAGAGAAAATGGTTTCCCTTTGGTAGGGAAATCCAGGAATCCCTTACTAGTGCAGAAATAGAGATTGTGGCATTTTGTGGAGCCCTGGAATTCCTGGTGGTGTAGTGGTCAAGAGCCACGGCTGCTAACCAAAATGTCGGTAGTTCAAATCCACGAGCTGCTCTTTGGAAACCCTATAGGGCAGTTCTACTCTGTCCTATAGGGTCACTATGAGTCGAAGTCGACTAGAAGGCAACAATTTTCTTGTTTGTTTTATGGGCACAGAGACAAAAGAGAACAATAATTTTTATCAAAGATAGAAAGTACACTGTTGAAATATAAGAAAAGTAAGAATGGGTATGAAAAATAATGGTGAAAACCATTTGCATTAAATAAGTTTGGTTAAAGTTTTAAGCTCTAGAGACTTCCAAATCTAGGATATTTAATGAATGAACTAGAGTTAAATATAAATAGGCTACTTATGAAAACCTAGGAATACTTGGAATTTTGCCCTTTTGCTCCTAAATTGCAAATGAAGAGGAGACAGCTAGGTACACAACAAAGTTTGTTTCATGGTTTTCCTGAGTAATGTTGCCATATCATATCTGGACTCAGGGCTGGCCTTTTAGGAATGACATTTTCCTCCTCCTTGCAAGTAATGGTGGCCTTGTATCTTAGATTTCCTACGGCTACCTTAAGAAAGATACCACAAGTGGGAGACTTTAAAGAGCAGGATTTATTGTCTCAGTTCTGAAGTTTAAAAACCCAAATCAGGGTCTCCAATATGTTGATTCCTTCCACAAGTCTCTCTCCTAGTTTCTGGGGTGTGCCAGAATTCTTGGTATTCCTGTGCTTGTAGACTGGACTTCACATGGTATCAGCCTTATCCCTGGCTGTGTCTCTCCTGATATAGGACACTACTTAGAAGTGATTAGGTTTAGGACCCACTTTACTCTGGCATGACCTCATTAACATAACAAAACAAACTCCCTCTTTCCAAAAAGGTCATATTTACAGGTACAGGGGTTAGGACTTCTACACATATTTTGGGGGAGGCAAAATCAAATCCCTAACACCTGTGACGGTTGCACCTGTAGGAATTTGAGGGGAAGTAATATTTGCAGTTTTGGATCAGGGTCTTAAAACATCAAACATGTACTTCTCTACAATCTCCCTCCACCCAGCCTGGTACAAGAGCTGCCGTTGACCGAGTTTCAGTCATGAAGAGAAAATGCTCACAGCAAGATGGCAGGAGGCTTCTTCCTTGCCAGCCCATGCTGCTCACCTAAGAGTTGTTATCTGAGAGAGAAATGAACTCTTAGGTTTTTTAGTATTTCTTTGTGGCCATAACTAAGTCTTTACCCTAAGTAATGGTAGCTATTCATACATTCAGTTAGCTTGTGAGGTAATATGACATGTAGTGAGTACCTATTAGATACTGAGTTAGGTGCTAGGCTACTAGTCAGTTATTGATACGCTGCTGCTCAGACATCGAGCTGTATCCATGGCTTCTCCAGAAGGCTTGTAGGGTGCTGGCCTGACTTCTGCTGCAAAATCATACAGCATGTAGGTCATGAAACTGGAAATGGAACCTAGGACAGTCTGACTCTAGAATTGTTTATTTTTTGATTTATGTGGCGCTTAATCTTATAACTGTGTTTCAAACATCCTAAAATCACTCAGGAATGTAAAGTTTTTTTGTGTGTGTGTTTAACATAACAGACATGTTTATTTTGCCTTTCCTATTAGAAGTTAAAATTATTGTGCCAATATTTTGGTAACTTGGTCTTTGAAATAAGTAAATAAAAGCACAGTATGCCCAATGCCAATTTATATTCACATGTTCAAGTTCTGGAAATTTGTCCTAGACTTCAAGTTACAAGTGAGTTTTTAGTAAAGCAATTTTTCAGGCAAGTATATTAGGAAAGCAGAGGGTCATTGAAATGAGGGAAACTCTCAGTGAGATAGATTGTCACATAGCCACAACAATGGGCTCAAACACATCAAAGATCATGAAGATGGTACCGGACCGTACAAGGTTTGGTTCTGTTGTACATGATGTCACCTGAGTTGGAGCCGAGTCAATGGTAACTAACAACAAAAAGCATTAGTGTATTAGATTCTGTTATCGCGATGACTACTGGGTGGAATGTATCTTTTCATACCTTAGCATATACCAACTTTTTTAAGAAATTAGCATTAAAATTTTTAAAGGAAAATATACTTCAGAAGCAACGTTCTTTGGTCATCGTGGTAAATTCCACCTTGTTCCCTAAAATCTTATTGTGGAACACTGATTATTTCATTACACAGGAAAAGCCTAAGGAGGCAGTTTTCCGTCAGGGAGGAGTAAATGCTGTCCGCCTGGTTTCCGTCTTTACTAATATCAAGCAGGGAAACCCAGCGAAAGTGTGGTTTCCTAATTTTAGGTTATGAGGATGTGTTCTAAAGCTATGCCATCACTTATTCATTTAACACGTATTTATTGAGTGCCTATTAAGTTCCAGCCCCTCTGGAAGATGCTGGGGTCAGCATCAAAGCCGGTGTCCCTGTCTTTGTGACCCTCATGGACTGGTGATAGAGGGAGGTGTTGTGCCATACACCAGAAAAACAGTGGTAAATGGTCCTCATGGAGCTTTGTTGTTGTTAATAGCTGTCAAGTTGGCTCAGATTCATGGCGACTTCATGTATAACAAAATGAAATGTTACCTGGTCCTGTGCTATTCTCAATGCTCATTTTGTTGGTATGTTTTTGGTTTGTTTTGTGGAGTTTACCTGGGTGGCACAAATGGATAAGTGCTCAACTGCTATCCAAAATGTTGGCAGTTTGGACATACCCAGAGGCACCTAGAATGACAAGCCTGGCCATCTTCTTCCAAAAGGTCACAGCCTTGAAAACCCTACAGAGCACAGTTCTACTCTGACAGATACCAGCTCACCATGAGGTGGAATTGACTCCAAGGCTAGTAACAAAAACAACAAATACAGTTTAGTAAAATCTATAAAGATGCAATCTTTCAGGATAAAATGGTTGTATCTCTTCCCTGATGAATATTCTCCTACTCTAAAGGAAAAAGTACGCTCTCTCCTCTGAAGTCCTTTCTTTAGTACCCTTATAGCATCAGTTTCATCTGGTGTATTAGGGTTTTCCAGAAAAAGAACCAATAGGCTCTCTCTCTCTTTTAAGAAATTGGCTCATGTAGTTGTGGGTGTTGGCAAGTCCAAAATCTGTAGGGCAAGCCAACGGTCTAAAAACTCAGGAGGGTTTCCATGTTACAATCTTGAGGCAGAATTCCATCTTCCCCAGAGCCTTTGTTTTTGATTTTAAGGCCTTCGACTGATTGGATGAAATCCACCCACAATATAGAGGGTAATTTCTTAAAGCCAGCTGATTACATAAGCCAATCACATCCACCAAATACCTTCATAGCAATTTAAGACTAATGTTTGACCAAACAAACAACTAGGCATCATAGCCTAGCCAAGTTGACGCATAAAATGAGCCATCACATCTGGTTAACTTCCACTTAGTTCACTCTGCTCAATCTCAGATTACTCAAGGCTACTTCCTTAAGAAAGCCTGCCCTGAGCTGTAGTCTTACTAAAGTTCCCTTTTTATGGTCTCGTAAAATTTGGTATGTTTTCTTCCAGTACTTTTCTCACATGGAAGTTACACCTTCACTTGTGTGATGATCTAGTTGTTTGCCCCCCACCAATCCATAAACTCCGTGTGGGTGAGGATATTCCTTTTCAGTCATCATTTGATCTCTCAGCACCTAGCACAGCTCCTGGACCCTAGAAGAAGCTTGTCCGTATTCGCTGTTGTAATTTGCTGGATGAATGCATCACTGGGGTTCATGTTGGCAGCAATGCTAGTATGAAGATGATGCGATTTATTATTAAAAAAATAAATAAATAAATATTGGCTCTTGTTTTACCTTTTAGGATCATAAGTGTCTTGTAAGCAAGGCTGAATAAGCAACTTAAGGAACCAGATGCATCTGCTTCCAGATTTCGGTCACATAGCCTTATAGGAGGCTGGGAAAGCCATTGATCTAGGATCCCGTTTTGCCTAGAACCTGGTGCTTCCTTGTCTCTTGACTGGTTGCCCGCTGCCTTCAGGGTTCGCTTCCCAGGCCTTCGTCCAGCACTCCTTTATAGGCCATGTTTGCCTTCTGAATCGCCCGGGATGCCCACACGCTGTAGAGAGCTTCCACAGTACACAGACTTCTGTAGAAGAAAACTTCAGTACTCCCTCGAGTACCGTTCGAGCTATTGCCTGGGACCCTGAGTGGCAGCAAATTAGGCCTCTCTATGGGCTAATTTTTTTTGTTTTTTTTATGGGCTAAAGGGATTCCCTGGGTGGTGCAAGTGGTTAAGTGCTCGACACTAGCTGAAAGGTGGGTTTGAACTCATCCTGAGGCACCTTGGAAGACGGGCCTCGCAATCTGCTTCCGAAAGGTCGCAGCCTTGAAAATCCTCGGAAGCCGTTCTACTCTGACACACATGGGGCTTCCGTGAGTCGGAATCGACTCTGCAGCACCTGACAACGACAAGGCACTGGCTGGAGTCCTCAGGTGGTGCGAACTGTTAACAGATCAGGCTGACAGCCCAAACTTGGAAGTTCGAGTTCACTCAGAGGTGCCTCGGAAGAAAGGGCTGGCGATTTGCTACTGAACAATCAGCCACTGAAAACGCTACGGAGCAAAGTTCTAATCTGACACAGAGGGTGGCCGTGAGCCAGGATCCACCTGATGGCAGCTGGCGGGGGCGGTGCTGGAGGCACGGAGGGTGGCCGTGAGCCAGAATCCACTTGATGGCAGCTGGCGGTGGCGGTGCTGGAGGCACGGAGTAAGGTCACAAGAGCAAAGGAGGGCAAAGACAGGAGAAGGGAGCAGGACCACAGCCGAAGGGGCAAGGAAAACTAGACTCAGAATATGGAGATGGATGGAAATTAATAAAAGCTCAGAGACAGTGGCACTAAAGTAGCCCCGTCAGAGGTTTCCAGCATACCACCTGTGAAAACAGTTCTCTCCCCCTGTTGTTTTGGTTGGGTGCTGTGGAATTGGCTCCAGATCATAGCAACCCTACACACGACAGGATGAAACACTGCCGGGTCCTGCACCGTCTTCACAATCACGGTTATGCTCGGCCCGTTGCTGCAGCCACTGCGTCAGTCCATCTCGTTGACGGTCTTCCTCACCCTAGGACACAGAGAGTTGTGAGGCTGATGTGGGAGAGAGATCTTGAATCTGCCAGGAGAGAAGAGGAGGCAGTATGTGAAGATAGACTACGCTTACATTGCCTTCCACTGAAGCAGACCCTGAGACAAGTAGTCTGAATGTAAGTAGTTTATTTGTTGACTCCCAGGAGGCACTCTAGGGAGATGGGAAAGCACTCTCTGGAAGGAAGGGAGATAATAAATTGAGCGCTGTCAAGAAGTGACCACTATAGGCAACTGAGGCTCAGTTCTACGAGGGAATTTTGGGAGACAGTGAACGGGGCAAAATTTACCTTGTAGATCCCAACTGCTTCAATGTTGGAGAAAGCACTAGACTATGTATTTCAGGGTGATATCTGGAAAATTTGGATCAAATATCGACTATTGAGAGGATATATGGAATTCACAAGAAATTGTGTTTTGAATGTTGTTTGGAGTACCAATGTGTCAATTTTCACAAAGATTTTTTTTTCTTATTGTTGTTCAACCCTCATAATAATGTGATGAAGAGGATGCTATTATCCTCATTGTTACATTAAAGAAGCTGAAGCTCAAAGGAAATAAATGCTTTATGGAATATCATACAGTTAATTTAAAGGAGATCTGGGATCATATTCAGGCTTCCTAACTCCAAATGTAGTGAAACGCAATAGGGAATATTGGAAAGAACATGGGCTTTGGAGTCATGTTTTTGTTTGTACCCTATCTCTGTGCAGGGGTAATATTCCCAATTTTTAACAATCAGTAATGGCCTGTTCCAAAGGAAGATGACTGAGCAGAATGTGGAAATTATCAACACAATATCATTAATATCACACGAAGTAAAGTTTTGCTGAAGATAATTAAAAAATGGTTGCAGAAGTACATAGACCCAGAAAAGCCAGAAACTCAAGCCAGATTCAGAGAGGATATGGAATGAGGGATATCATTGCTGATGACGTTGGATGACTGAAAGCAGAGAACGCGAGAAAGATGTTTACCTGTGTTTTATTGACTCTGCAAAGGCATTCGATTGTGCAAATCATAACAAATTATGGATAGCATCACGAAGAATGGGAATTCCAGAACACTTAACTGTGCTCATGAGGAACCTGTACATAGGCCAAGAGGCAATCATTTGAACAAAACAAGGGGATACTTCATGGTTTAAAGTCAGGAAAGGTGTACGTCAGGGTTGTATGCTTTTGCCATACTTATTCAATCCGTAAACTGAGCAAACAATCTGAGAAGCTGTACTGTACGAAGCAGAACAGGGCACCAGGATTGGAGGAAGACTCATTAGCAGTCTTTGATACACAGATGACATAACCTTGTTCACTGAAAGTGAAGAGGACTTAAAGCACTTACTGATGAAGATTGAAGACCACAGCCTTCAGTATGAATTACACCTCAACATAAAGAAAACAAAAATCTTCACAACTGGACCAATAAGCAACATCATGATAAACTGAGAAAAGATTGAAGTTGTCGAGGATTACATTTTACTTAGATCCACAATCAACACCCATGGAAGCAGCAGTCAAGATTTCAAAGGACACATTGCATTGGGGGCAAATCTTCTGCAAAGGAGCTCTTTAAAGTGTTGAAAAGCAAAGATGTCACTTTGAGGACCAAGGTATGCCTGACCCAAGCCATAGTATTTTCAACTGCATCATACGAATGTGAAAGCTGGACAGTGAATAAGGAAGACTGAAGAAGAATTGATGCCTTTGAATTATAGTGTTGGCAAAGAACATTGAATATACCATGAACTGCCAGATGAACAAATAAATCTGTCTTGGAAGAAGTACAACCAGAATGCTTCTTAGAATTGAAGATGGTGAGACTTCCTCTCGTGAACTTTGGACATGTTATCAGGAGGGACCATTTCCTGAAGAAGGACATCATGCTTGGTAAAGTAGTGGATCAAGGAAAAAGAGGAAGACCCTCAACGAGATGGATTGTCAAAGTGGCTGCAACAGTGGGCTCCAAGATGGCAACCATTGCGAGGGTGGTACAGGACCAGGCAATGTTTCATTCTGTTGTACACAGGGTCGCTAAGAGTCGGGACTGACTTGACGCCACCTAACAACAATGGCACAGGTGTCAAAAAAGCACAGCAGTTGATGGCCTATACATAGGACAAATATATCTGCCTGAACACTAGCCCTGTTGGTTATACTTGGACTAGCTCCTTGACCTCTCTGGGCTTCGGTTTCTTCGTTTGCTGAATGAAAATGTGGTATCTACATTAAAAATTAAACAAAACTTTGCTTGACCTTTTGTCAGGGCTGATTAAACTCAGTTCTATTCCCTTTATTTCACTATACTTATTTGGTGCCCTAACACCTGGCAAATTCTTAAATGAGGTTGTTCCTGCTGCAAATAGCAATGTCAACACTCAATGAAACATTTTCAAGAAATCAGCTACTTATTACAGACCTAGAGCTAGAGGTAGTGGGTTAGTATAGAGAGAAACAACTTCCACAGTAAACTTGTTTCTCATAAATATAAAAAATTACTTAGTCTAGATTTTCCTTCAGGTGCAATGGTAATTACATAACTCTGATTAGCTTGTTTGTCTTCTCACATTTATTAATTCACGCTTACATGAAATGGTTACTGAGGTGCAATTATATACCAAGCACCGTGCCAGTACTGGGGACTGAGTAATGAACAAAACACACATGGTCCCTGTCCTCCTGGATCTTAAAGCCCAGTTGTGGAATCAGATGCTAACAATAGAAGTGGAGGCAAAAATGCAGCCAGAAAAATTATTTGATTTGTGGTTCTGACTGAAAGCAATGGATATGAAAGATAACTGCAATTGCATAATACCTAGAGGAAACCACTCCTAAATTAAACCTTTTAAAATGCTAACTGTTCCCAGAAAGAAATTATAGATGGATGTTCTTAGCCCTCATGGAAGACAAGTTTCAAGGACTGTTTCTGAAATATACTCTTAGTTTGAAAATCAACAGAATGACCTGCAACTGAGTCGTTTAGATTGAATTCAATTGAATTCGACTCAGCTCAACTCTGCTCAATTCAACTCAACAAACCTTTGAGTATTGTGTTAGGGTAGAAAGAAATGGTTCTTTCTCTTGGTGCCCTCAACATACACTCTCCCCTCCCCAAGGCCCTAATAAGCTTTAGGCCTGATTTCATTCTACCACCTAACGAGGCCTTAGAGAATGACATAAGCGGAAAATCAACATGCCTTAGTGTTTTTAGTATACCAGTAGGAATGAATTGTAAAATTTTGTGGTGTTTTTTTTTTTTAAATGAATCAAGGGAGTGATCGACCAGTCCAGTTTAAAGCAATTACTGGAAAATTATGTTCTAGCCTTTTCTAAAATAGAAATTGCTATCTCTATGTAGATTTGAAGATTCTTCTTGAAATTTGAGTTTCTTAGAATTATTTGAATTTTGCCTGTTTTCCAATTTTTTAAAAATATCTGTCCTAGTTATCTGGTGCTGCTACCTACACAAGTGGATGGCTTTAACGAAGAGGAATTTAAACTCTCACAGTCTAGGAGACTAGACGTCTGAATTCAGGGTCCGAGCTCCAGGGGAAGGCTTTCTCTTTCTCTGTCTGCTCTGGGAGCAGATCCTTGTCATCAATCTTCCCCAGTTGAGGAGCTTATCAATGCAGGAACCCCAGGTCCAAAGGACGTGCTATTCTCCCGGCTCTTGTTTCTTGGTGGTATGAGGTCCCACTCCTGACTGCTTGATTCTCTCTTTTATATCTCAAAAGAGATTGACTTAAAACACAACCTAATCTTGTAGATTGAGTCCTGCCACATTAACATAACTGCCTCCAAACCTGCCTTGTTAACATGGTAGAAGTAGGATCCACAACACATAGGAAAATTATATCAGATGACAATATGGGGACAATCACACACTAGTGTGACTCATGGACTAGCCAAGTTTACACACATATTTTGGGGGTACACGATTCAATCCATGACAATGTCTTTGGTTTCTTTCATTTCCTTTCAGTCCTGCTTCATCTTAAAACTTAGATTTTTGGAGCCTGAATAGCTTGCTTACACTTTGTCTATTAATAGTGCCAGAAATGCTTTAGACACTTAGATGTGGATTTTCAGTGAAGAAAGCATTAAAATTAGTCAGTGTTAATTAAAATTTCCATCCATATGGAAGCATTTTCAGCCCATAAAACTCTGGTGAAACTGAAGGAAAATGAATTCGACCACTTGGGATTTCGATCATTGTAGAGACATTGGCGTCCACAGCTTGTCAAGCGTAAGTAAGAGATTGCTGTGAGCTCTATTCTGCTCTTTGGCCTTCCAGACATGCTTGTTTCTGTTTTCTGTTGGACTGAGAATCAGGATTCCTTACATAAAATGTGTCAGATAAAACTGATAATTTGGTAGCTGATTCTTCAGTTATGTTTTAGATCGTCTTCTTAGTTGGATAAGCTTCTCATTAATGGGAGGGTGGGGAGTGGCTGCTTAGTTAATGTGGAATTTACTGAACAAACCTATCAAGTTAATATTTCTATTAAGTTAATCTTCATGTATCGAGCAGCAACGTATTTTGCAATATTTTTGAAAAACAAGAGGGATCTGAAACATTCACTTAAGTGTTTTCCAATGACTTTGGATTTCTGCACTATTGTTGTTGTTGTTAGGTGTGGTTGAGTCAGCTCTGACTCATAGCAGCCCTATGCACAACAGAACGAAATACTGCCCGGTCCGGCACCATCCTCACAATTGTTGCCATGGTTGAGCCATTGCTGCGGCCGCTGTGTCAATCTATCTCGTTGAGGGCCTTCCTCTTTTTCACTGACCTTTTACTTTACCAAACATGATGTCTTTCTCCAGGGATTGAGTCCTTCTGACAACATGTGCAAAGTATGTGAGATGCAGTCTCACCATCCTTGCTTCCAAGGAGCATTCTGGTTGTACTTCTCCCAAGACAGATTTGTTCGTTCTTTTGGCAAGCCATGGTATATTCGATATTCTTCTCCAACGCCACAATTCAAAGGCATCAGTTCTTCTTCAGTCTTCCTTATTCATTGTCCAACTTTTGCATGCATATGAGGCAATTGAAAATACCATGGCTTGGGTCAGGCACACCTTAGTCCTCAGGGTGATATGTTTGCTTTTTAACACTTTAAAGAGATCTCTTGCAGCAGATTTGCCCAAAACAAATCATCTTTTGATTTCTTGACTGTTGCTTCTTTGGGTGTTGATTATGGATCCAAGCAAAATGAAATCCTTGACAACCTCAATCTTTTCTCCATTTATCATGATGTTGCTCACTGGTCCAATTGTGAGGATTTTTGTTTTCTTTATGTTGAAGTGTAAACCATACTGAAGGCTGTGATCTTTGATCTTCATCAGTAAGTGCGTCAAGTCCTCGCTTTCAGTCTACAGTTGTCTGTAAACACATGTTGTTAATGAGTCTTCCTCCAATCCTGATGCCCTGTTCTTCTTCATATAGTCTGGCTTCTCAAAGTATTTGCTCAGCATACAGATCGAATAGGTATGGTGAAAGGATACAACCCTGACACACACCTTTCCTGACTTTAAACCGTGCAGTATCCCCTTGTTCTGCTGGAACCACTGCTTCTTGATCCACGTACAGATTCTTCAAGAGCACAATTAAGTGTTCTGGAATTCTCAGTCTCCACGATATTATCCATAATTCATTGTAATCCACACAGCCAAATGCCTTAGCATAGTCAATAAAACACAGGTAAACATCCTTCTGGTATTCTCTCCTTCAGCCAGGATCCGTCTGACATCAGTAATGATATCCTTGGTTCCACATCCTCTTCTGAATCCAACTTGAATTTCTGACAGTTTTCTGTGTATATACTGCTGCAGTCACTTTTGAATGATCTTCAGCAAAATTTTGCTAGCATGTGACATTAATGATATTGTTTGATAATTTCTGCATTTGCTTGGATCAACTTTCTTGGGAATATGCATAAATATGGATCTCTCCCAGTCATTTGGCCAGGTAGCTGTCTTCCGAATTTCTTGGCATAGATGAGTGAGCACTTCCAGGGCTGCATCCATTTGTTGAAACCTCTCAATTGCTATTCTGTCAGTTCTCAGAGCCTTGTTTTTCACCAATGCCTTCAGTGCAGCTGGGCTTCTTCCTTTAGTACCGTTGGTTCCTGATCATACATTACCTCCTGAAATGGTTGAACAGCGACCAGTTCTTTTTTGGTATACTGACTCTGTGTATTCCTTCCATTTTTTTTTTTTTTTTGTTCTTCCAGCATTGTTTAAGATTTTCCCAGTGGAACCCTTTAGTATTGCAACTCAAGGCTTGAATTTTTCTTCAGCTCTTTCAGCTTAGAAATGCTGAGCATGTTCCTTCCTTTTGCTTTTCTATTTCCAGGCCTTTGCATACGTCATCATAATACTTTGTCTTCTCAAGCTGTCCTTTGACAGCTTCTGTTCAGTTCTTTTACTTCATCATTTTTTCCTTTTGTTTCAGCTACTCGATGTTCAAGAGCAAGTTTCAGAGTCTCTTCTGACATCCATTTAGGTCTTTTCTTTCTCTCCTGTCTTTTTAATGACCTCTTGCTTTCATGTATGATGTCATTCCACAACTTGCTTTCACGTATGATGTCATTCCACAACTTGAACTTGCATGTGAGTAATTGATGATCTGATCTGCAGTCAGTCCCCGGCCTTGTTCTGACTGATGATATTGGGCTTTTCAATAGGATTCCTGTGTATTCCATCTGACAAAGTCCATGTGTATAGTAGCCATTTACATTGGCGAAAAAAGGTATTTGCAGCAAAGAAGTTGTTGGTGTTGCAAAATTCTATCCCGCGATCTCCAGCATTGTTTCTATCACTAAGGCCATATCTTCCAACTACCAACCCTTCTACTTTGTTTCTAACTTTTGCGTTCCAATCACCAGTAATTATCAGTGTACCCTGATTGCATGTTCAATCAGTTTCAGACTGCAGAAGTTGCTAAAAATACTCAATTTCTTCATCTTTGGCCTTAGTTGTTGGTGCGTAAATTTGAATAATAGTCATATTAACTGGCCTTCCTTATAGGCCTATGGATATTATCCTATCCCTGACAGCATTGTACTTTAGGATAGATCGTGAAATGCCGTTTTTGATGATGAGTGTGACACCATTCCTCTTCCAGTTGTCATTTCCCACACAGTAGACCATATGTTAGTCTGATTCAAAATGACGAACACCAGTCCATTTCAGCTCACTAACGCCTAGGATATCGATCTTGATGTGTTTCATTTTTGATGATTTCCAACTTTTATAGATTCATACTTTGTACATTCCAGGTTCCAATTTTTAATGAATGTTTGCAGCTCTTTCTTCTCAATTTGAGTCGTATCACATCAGCAAATGAAGGTCCTGAAAACTTGACTCCATCCATGTCATTAAGGTTGACTCTTTGAGGAGGCAGGTCTTTCCCAGTGGAATTTTGAGTGCCTTCCAACCTGAGGGGCTCATCTTCTGGCACTATATCAGACAATGTTCTCTGCTATTAATAAGATTTTTACTGGGTAATTCTTTTCAGAAGTAGATTGCCAGGTCTTTCTTCCTAGTCTTAGTCTGGAAGCTCAGCTGAAACCTGTCCTCCATGGGTGACCCTACTGGTATTTGAATACCGGTGGCTTAGCTTCTAGCATCACAGCAACACCCAAGCCCCCGCAGTACAACAAACTGACAGGCGTGTGGGGGTCTGCAATATTAGCCTCCAAAAATCTTAGATTTGTGACACAAGCTACATGGGATAGACAGGAAACCCTAATTAGAAGGGACCGTAAAAATATTTTAGCACAATAGCTTCGTTTTACAGATCAGCAATTTCCAGATAGTTTTAAGAGGAAGAGTGCCTTTTCTGGCCTATGAACTAACATGCCTCTAGTGAATGTTTGGAGGCCTTGGCTGAGGGACCATTCCTCCAGAAACCATTTACTTTTAACAGGTGTCTCAGGATATTATAGATCCTACACTACTATGTTCAGCTCTCAGTTGGGGGTTTTATGGATCATGCAAGAAGCACGATCTTCTATAAAATCCAGTGTATAGTTACATTTATTATTTTTTTCCCACTTGGATCTGAGGCTGAGAATGAAGAGCATCCTTCTCTTTGACAATAGTTAGATTTTCTTTCTAGCCTATTCTTTTATCAAGGTTGTAGCATTTTAAGGATTTTAGATTTATTTAAGAATCTCAGTTCCAATTCACCACCATATATTGATGTAAGACCTTACAACCATTAGGGCCCAAGACACTAACTTCTTGGTGCCAGCAAACACTTCCAGGGCTTCACTGCTTCAGTCCTTGCTAAAACACCAAAATGCCATGCCCCAGTTAAATGCTTAACTAAGCACTTAAACGTCTATTTTATTTTTTCTGGTATTTTAAAGTATTTTATTGGAGACATGTTTTTCCCCCCAGAATAACAAATTCATAGTATTTTTAGAAGTACAGTTTCAATATATTTTTATTCTGTTTATCATAGTGGTTGAAAGCTATGGCTGCTAACCAAAAG
The DNA here is from genome assembly GCF_024166365.1 of Elephas maximus indicus. Classification (NCBI taxonomy): domain Eukaryota; kingdom Metazoa; phylum Chordata; class Mammalia; order Proboscidea; family Elephantidae; genus Elephas; species Elephas maximus. The sequence goes on from NC_064840.1 coordinate 80,367,381, forward strand.
GTCAGCAGTTTGAATCCACCAGGTGCTCCTTGGAAATCCTATGGGGCAGTTCCACTCTGTCCTGCAGGGTCGCTATGAGTTGGGATCAACTTGAAGGCAACGGGTTTGCTTTCTTCCTCTTTTTTTTTTAATAGTACTCTGGGACTACAACAATGGGCTCAGACATGGCAATGATTGTGAGGATGGTGCAGGGCCTGGAAGTGTTTCATTTTGTTGTGCACAGGGTGGCTGTGAGTAGGAATCAAGTCGACAGAACCTAATGACAACATAGTCCTCTCTGTTGTCTGATACTTGCCTTTTTCAAACACCTACGTCATCTATCACCTTTAAGGAATTTGCCTTTAGGACCCCTGCTGATCTTTATTAATGTAATGATAAACAGAGAAAAGCTGTAGTCTTTGATCTTCATCAGTAAGTGCTTCAAGCCCTCTTCACTTTCAGCAAGCAAAGTTGTGTTATCTACATGTCGCAGGTTGTTAACGAGTCTTCCTCCAATCCTGATGCCGTGTTCTTCACGTACTCCAGAGTCCTGGATTATTTTCTGAGCATACAGACTAAATAGGTTTGGTGAAAAGATACAACCCTGAGGCACACCTTTCCTGCTTTTAAACCATGCAGTATCCCCTTTTTCTGTTTGAATGACTACCTCTCGGAATATGTACTCAAAGTTCAAGAGCAGGTTTCAGAGTCTCTTCGGACATCCATTTTGGCCTTTTCTTTCTTCCCTGTCTTTTAAATGACCTTTTGATTTCTTCATGTATGATGTCCTTAGCCACTGTACCACCAGGGCGCTTCTGGTAATAAAAGTCTCTGTAGTTCCATCCTCAAAACATAACCATTGTGAATAGTTAGGTTTCTATTTCTGGTATTGTCTATGCATCTACTAACATTATTTTTGGTAAAAATGAAGTTATACTATCAAACTGTGTATTGCAATCTAAAATACAAGTTTCTACATCTAAAATGTTTGTGATTCTAAAACTTTTCACTGGTTTGTCTTCCACCGTCTTATTAGACAGGAGGCATTATCTATTGTTACTGCACTTAAATTTAATGGAGAAGATTAATTCAGACCAACCGAAATAAATAAAAGAGTAAAAGCGGATGAACTGACTGAAAGTATCTTTGGAATGGTACAGAGTATAAATGGTTTGACTTTTATAGATAAATGCAGTAATTATAACCGTACATTTGAAAGAAAGAAGATATCGTTTGATGTCATATTGGTGTTGTTGTTGTTAGGTGCCATAGAGTCGGCTCTGACTCAGTGACCCCGTTATAACAGAACAGACACTGCCTGGTCCTGTGCCATCTTCACAATCGTTGTTGTATTTGAGCTCACCTTGTTGAGGGTCTCCCTCTTTTTTGCTGACCCTCTACTTCACCAATCATGATGTCCTTCTCCAGGGACTGATTCCTCCTGATAACGTGTCCAAAGCACGTAAGACATAGTCCTGCCATTTTGGGGGGGTCATATTAATAGTTTTGGAAAACGGGTATTTTTCACTCAGATTCCATTGCTGGTATTGCTTGAAAAAAAAATATTGCTGTCAAGTGGATTCTGACCCGTGGGGATCCGTGTGTGTCAGAGTCAAACAGTACCCCGTAGAGTTCTCAATGGCTGATTTTTTGGAAGTAGATCACCAGGCCTTTTTTCCAAGGCTCCTCTGGGTAGCCTCGACCCTGCAAGCTTTCGGTTAGCAGACGAGCGTATTAACTGTTTGTACCACCTACAGTCTCCAGTACTATTTCAGAGTAGTGGGTTTCAAACCTCTTTTCTTCAAATGAAACCTTGCCAGCCACTCTGGTTTATGAAAGAGATACATCCATAGTTGTTCTGGCTGAATAGATTTCACAAAAAGCTGGAGTTTTTCCAGGTCCACTGCCCATATCCTCCTAATCCTACCCAGGCACTTGGATTCATCAGAAAATTGTAGGGCTCTGCCTTAGTCATCTAGTGCTGCCATAACAGAAATACCACAAGTGGATGGCTTTAACAAACAGAAATTTATTTTCTCACAGTTTAGTTGGCTAGAAGTCTGAATTCAGGGTGCCAGCTCTGGGGGAATGCTTTCTCTCTCTGTCGGCTTTCGGGGGAGCGTCCTTGTCATCAATCTTCCTGTGGGTCTAGGAGTTTCTCAGCTCAGGGGCCCCAGGACCAAAGGGCACGCTTCATTCCTGGCCCTTGTTTCTTGGTGGTAGGAAGTCCCTCTCCTCTCTGACCTCATCTTTTATATCTCAAAAGAGATTGACTCAAGGTAAAATCTAACCTTATAGATTGTGTCCTGCATCATGAACATAACTGTCTCTAATCCTGCTTCACTGACATCATAGGTGTTAGGATTCATGACACATAGGAAAATTACATCAGATCTTGAAATGAAGGATAACCACACAATACTGGGAATCAAGGCCCAGCCAAGTTGACACACATTTTAGGGGGACACAATCCAGTCTATAACAACATGCGACTCATTTGGTATTCATAATCTTTAGGTCATGAATTCCATCCTGGGGAGACAACAAAAGGGATCCTTGTGGATAACAAGGTCCGCTGGTGGCAAAGTCATTAAGCACTTGACTTGCTAACCAAAAGGTTGGTTGTTCCTTAAGAGAAAGATGTGGCAGTCAACTTCCATAAAGATTATGGCCTTGGAAACCCTGCAGGGCAGCTCTACTCTCTCCTATAGGGTCACTCTGAGTTGAAATCGACTAGTCAACGATGGCTTTGTGGGTGTGTATGCATGAGTGGAATAAGGCAGTGCTAATCCTCAAGAACAGTTTAGTTGAGTTTTGGTCTTTACCACCTTCCCCCAGGATGTATGTACTACTGAAGTTTTACTCTTTGTCTCTGGTTTTCAGAAACATGCTTGACTCAGTTTTCTTTAAGCAGCTTCCGATGCTGACTTCTCTCCATCCCCTTCTATTGAGTCAAAGTAGAAGGAAAATGCTTTGAATGAAATGCGTTCAGCTCAATTCCCCCACCCCCCCAGCACAGTCCTTTACTTAAATGGGGCCAAATAGCAAGAGAAGAAAGCTGTGATTCAGACATGTCCGGGTGATGGTGACAATAGGAAGTTAATTGAAAGATGATTTATTTTTATCAGAGATTAAAGTGGCACTTTAAAACATGTTTTAAAGTCAAACCTCTGTGCTCCCCAGGATTACTTATGAGATATAAGGATTTTATTTCTTCTGCTATTGCCCAAAAAAGCTACCATAACAGGGCCAATTTATCAGAATAATTATTTTTATCTGAGCTCTAGCTTAATGGAGGATCAGCAAGAGAAGTCTCCGTTTTCAGAAAAAATAAGTGAAGTAGGTTGGGGTGGTAAACCTAGACAAGTAAGGTTAGCTGTTAAGGCAATTCTGGAACAAAGCGTTTCAGCTCCACTAAGCAGACACCAGCCCACTGTATTGTGACTGAGATCGGCTGCTGAATATGGCTTTGAAGCGAACAGACAAAAGCAATGACAGACTCAGAAGAGCTGAGCCACTGTAAACAGTGCGAGTGGGTACTGAGGAAGGAGAGAGGCTGCCTTTTTATCCCACTGGTTAATTATCCAAAGTGTATTTTGTATCTCTGTCTTTGGAATTGGACTGGCAGTTAACATTTCTATTTCGAAACTTTAGAGGTTCCCTTACTTCCTTGTAAATATTCTGTTGAAAATACACAAATTCAAATAGTTTAATAGGCACTCTGCCATTTTAAACTAGCTGTTTTCATTTCTACACAGTTTAAGAAGTCACGTTGTTATTACTTTCCAAAAGCAAAGATTTCAGGAGGAAAAAAAAAAAAAGAAAAAACCCGTAATTACTTATGGCAAACACAAATGAAAGCTAATTAGATTTGTGAAAAGTATCTGCTTGTATGGATGGTACAGGCACAAACCAAAAGCCGCTGCTGTCGAGTCTGTTCTGAGACACATAGTAACCCTGTAGGACAGAACCGAACCTAACCTAACCACTGCGCCGCCAGGCCTAGGCTCAGGAAGAGGGAAATGTAAAGGGGTTGCCTCCAGTGTGTCTGGTATGTCACTCGGGGTGGAGGGTACGGGCTGGACTATACTGTAGATGGCTCAGTCTCGTCCTTCTAATACTTGTGTCCTCTAATTTCTCTCTCTGTATCTTGAAATCCACAGTTACACAAATATTGGGCACTGATGTGAGTGCAATACTCACTGTTTGAGAAACCAATGAATGGATGGATAAATTACTGAATGGAATATCAGCTGTGAAAAATGGTCAGTCTCGTAGATGACATTCCCAAGGCAAAGGCACAGGTTGAGAGGATGCAATTTTATTTCCTGTTCAAAAAGGTTGATCCGGAAGGTATTTGCTGTGGCTTCCAAATTCTCGAAAATCTCTGGAATTGGATTAAACACGTTTCATTTTCTCCAAATTCCTCAACATGCATGAAATGGGCATTTTAAAACCTCTATTTAACTTTGCCCTCCTTTGTTTGAAAGTCACTGAGAAGTAAAATTTTTAAGTGTTTTAAAATTTCACAAAATGTTTCTGGTGGGAAAGTGGTAAGGATTATTCATAAATGAATTTTAAGTTTTAAAAAAAATAATTATAAATATGTTGGAGGAAAATATGTTGAACGTATTTATATATTCCTCCTAAATGTTATTTTATTTTTGTTTCACTTTTCCATCCCTTCAGAGTGCTGCATTCTGCCCTACAGTGGTTGTTAAGACCTGTTATTTTCTTTGTAGTGTCTCTAGTAAGAAAGTGATTGAAACTGTTGGGTCTGAAAGATACCGTCCACTAAGATACATTCAGTGGGGGATTCCAAGGAGAATTCAAAAACTTTACCATGGAAACCAGACGTGACCTTGGGAATTAAGCTGGAACTGAGTAATAAAATGCTCAGATTTTGAGAACTTTTATTACTTCCCATAATTAGCAATATTAAGCAAAGTATCAAAAAAAATACAGAAAAAGAAACAACCACTACATAAGATACAAAAAAGCAATTCTTGAGGGAACTGTACCTAGAGAATGAGAGAATTACATAATATTTAGTGTCACAATAAGATTTTATTAGGTTTGTTTCATGCTAAAAATGCTGTAGGATTCACAGACATCTGACTGTCACAGTGTTGGTGGTGTGGTAGGTGAGCTGGAAAAGTTGAGACCCTGAGTGTTTATCTGAATTATCCAAAGTTACTCAGGTGGTAAAGTAAGAAGCATTAGAATTTAGGTTTCAGGACATCGAAATTATAACAAATTCATCACTTCTACACACAACCCGGAAGTCAGTTGGGCAGCCCGTGGCCACACCTACAATTTCACTGTGTGTGTCAAAAACATCCAGCACGATTTCTCTAGGTCTCTGTAGGTTCTTCCCTCTGCCTCCAAGATTCGAATCTGAACAATGTCGTATACTGTGACAACTTTTCTTTTCATATACAATAAAATTGTCTTTTTTTTGTTACTCAGTTTTTATGTTCTTAAAATTAATCCAACCAAAAACATTCGTGAGTTGTATACATCTTCTCTCAAAACATCAAATATATAATATATTCAATCAATTTTATCTTTCTGAAACTCTCCTGGAGATTTTTGCTTGTGACAGTCTGGATTGGTAGCGGCCTAAGTCGGCTACAGTCTAGATGGGTAGCCCTCTAGGTCGGCTGCGGTCTGGATGGGTAGCCCTCTAGGTCGGCTGCGGTCTGGATGGGTAGCCCTCTAGGTCGGCTGCGGTCTGGATGGGTAGCCCTCTAGGTCGGCTGCGGTCTGGATGGGTAGCCCTCTAGGTCGGCTGCGGTCTGGATGGGTAGCCCTCTAGGTCGGCTGCGGTCTGCATGGGTAGCCCTCTAGGTCGGCTGCGGTCTGCATGGGTAGCCCTCTAGGTCGGCTGCGGTCTGGATGGGTAGCCCTCTAGGTCGGCTACGGTCTGCATGGGTAGCCCTCTAGGTCGGCTGCGGTCTGGATGGGTAGCTATCTAGGTTGGCTACATAGGTTTTGTTGTGAAATTTCCCGCCAACATTGCCTTCACTTCTCTACTGTGTCGGATCCCCAGATTTCTGGACTTTGTGTCTCCCTCTTTTTTGTTTTACTCTCCTTTTGGTGGAGCATATCCTCCAGTAGGCTCCTGAGAAAAGATTCTTGAGATGAAAATTTTAAATTACCTTTTGTATTAAAAAAAGTCTTTATTCTATCTTCACTCATAGAGAGATATACCGAGGTGTAGAATTCTAAGTTGGAGATCATTTTCTCTCAGAATTTTTAAGCCATTTTTCCATTGTCTTCCAGCTTCTTGTGTTGCTATTGAGAAAATGACACGATTCTACTTCTTGATCTTTTGTCTGAAATTCATGGTTTTCTTTCTAAAAGATCTTAATTGTCTCAAATATTCTGAAATCCCTTAATGGCACACTTGCAAACTGGAAACTCATGGAAATTCTTCTTGTGTTGTTTTATTGATGGCTTCATTTCCTTTGTTTCCTTAATTTTCTCTTGCTATTCAGATGTTGTACTTTCTAGACTATGCCTCTAATTTTTTAATTTTTTTCTCAGTATTTTTATCTCTTTGCATTTTTGCTCTGCTTTTTAGGACATTTCCTCTTTTAACTCTCCTACTGAGTTTTCCAAGAGTCTTTTATGTTCCATGTATTTCTTTCTTATAGTTGCCCGTTCTTGTTTCAGAGGTAAAATACAGCCAGTCTTCACTTTCTACACTAATGGAGGACCGTAAAAATGACCATAAAAGCTAAAATTGTACCAAGCAGTCTTAACAATAAATGTAAAAATTACAACTGTTCTGTGACCTTTGGTATCATCAAACATTAAAAACTCACGCTGTTGGGAAGAACACCAAGGACACAAGGCAATTACAAGCCCAAGAGACAGAAAGGGCCACATGAACCAGAGGCTACATCATCCTGAGACCAGAAGAACTAGATGGTGCCCAGCTAGAACTGATGGCTGCTCTGACAGGGAACACAACAGAGGACCCCTGAGGGAGCAGAAGAGCGGTGGGATGCAGACCCCAAATTCTCATAAAAAGACCAGACTTAATGGTCTGACTGAGACCAGAAGGACCCTGGTGGTCATGGCCCCCAGACCTTCTGTTGGCCCAGGACAGGAACCATTCCCGAAGCCAACTCTTCAGACATGGATTGGACTGGACAATGGGTTGGAGAGAGATGCAGGTGAGGAGTGAGCTTCTTGGATCAGGTGGACACTTGAGGCTATGTTGGCAACTCCTGCCTGGAGGGGAGATGAGAGAGTGGAGAGGGTTAGAAGCTGGTGAAATGGACACGAAAAGAGAGAGTGGAGGGAGAGAGCAGGCTGCCTCATTAGAGGGAGAGTAATTGGGAGTGTGTAGCAAGGTGTATATGGGTTTTTGTGTGAGAGACTGACTTGATTTGTAAACTTTCACTTAAAGCACAATAAAAATTATTGAAAAAAAATACTCACGCTGTTGGGAGTCTGTGAAACATCTAACAAGATGGGTGAATCTGGAGGACATTATGCTGAGTGAAACAAGTCAATCACAAAAGGACAAATATTGTAAGGTCACACTTTTATAAAAAGGGAAGAATATATACACACACAGAAAGCAAATTTCTTTGGTGGTTACCAGGGACAGGAAGAGGAGGGAGGGGAATCACGTTTTAGATAGTAGACATTTGTCATTTTGGTGATAGGAAAAGTAATATCAAATATGGGTGAGGCCTGCACAACTTGACCAAGGTAAATGAAGACAGTAAGAAGTATACAAGAAAAAGGGACAATTGGGTAAATACTATAACATACACAACTCTGCAACAACAGTAATAGCATCCAAAAATGTGTGTAGTTACACAGGTAGGTACGTGTGCATATATGTGTACAAGAGGGCATATGTGAGCTCATGAATGAGCGCATATAGGTGTATCTGTAGGCCTAGGTACATAAATTTCTGTGTGTGCTGTATATATGTTCATACGTGTAAAACAAAGCACTTAGACAGCACAGTTATGGAGACTTCCTAGACATATCCAAGTAACTGGCAGGATTGGTTTACTGGGTTAAAAGACTCGGGACCATAGTCTCAGAGGACAATTCAGCCAATTAGCATAACTTAGTTCATAAAGATAATGTTCTACATCCTAGTTTGGGGAGTAGTGTCTGGGGTTTTAAAAGCTTGCAAGTGGCCGTCTGAGCTATAACCATTGGTCTCTACTCATCCGGAGCAAAAGAGAATGAAGGAAATCAAAGACTCAAAGAAGAAACTAGTTTGCAGGACAAATAGCCCACACAAGCCATGGCCTACTCTAACAAAGACCAGAAGTACTAGATGGTGCCCCGCTACCACTGCTGACCGTTTTGACCAGGGACACAATAGGAGGTCCCAGACATAACGGGAGAAAAATGTAGAACAAAATTCCAATTCCAAAAAAGGGCAGACCTATTGGATCAATAAAGACTAGAGGAACCCCCAAGGCTATCACCCTAAGGTACCCTTTGAACTTGGAACTGAAGCTACTCTTGGAGGTCACCTTTCAGGCAAATAGTGGGTTGGCTTATAAAACAAATAATATCACCCCTGAGTAACATACTCCCTTAAACAATCAACTGTAGGAGACCAAACGATCAACATTTACCCCAAAGCAAAGATGAGATGCTAAGGAGGGGAAGGGAAGCTATAATAACGGAAACAGAACAAACAGAATGGAAATAATGAGAATGCAGGCACACTGCGACAATTGTAACTGATGTTACAGAGCAATTTGTTTAAAAATTGTTAAATAAGATCCCAATTTGCCGTGGAAATGTTCCCCTAAAACACAGTAAAATTTTTTTAAATGAAGAGACTATTTCTGCTCCCCCCCAAAAAAGGTGTGAAAGAAATACGTTTGGTATATAAATATTTTAAAGGTAAAAATAAAAAGTTCATGTAGTTGGTCAACAAACAGTAAAAACAAACAAAAAAATTCATGCTGTCAGCTATGCATCTATCCCCAAACCAAACCAAACCCATTACCGTCAAGTAGATTCCGACTCATAGTGACCCTGTAGGACAGAATAGAACTGCCCCACAGGGTTTCCAAGGAGTGCCTGGTGGATTGGAACCGCTGACCCTTTGGTTAGCAGCCGTAGCTCTTAACCACTACACCACCAGGGTTTCCATACATGTAGAGATAAATTCTAAAAAATAATAAAACTAAGGTGCGCAGTGGTTAAAGAGTTGTGGCTGCTAACCAAAGGATCGGCAGTTCAAATCCACCATCTGCTCCTTGGGAACCCTGTCCTATAGGGTGGCTGTGAGTCGGAATCAACTCGACGGCAATGGAAATTTTTGAATATTTATTTAGTACATTATAATTTAAAACACTAAAAATATTGAAAGTTTAAGAGTTTTTTTTTTCTTTGTCAAGACTTATCATAATCCTTGGAATAGTGGTTGCTACCTTCTTATTGTATAACCTGCAATACTGAGGGAGTATCTTTTCTATGTTTTGACGAATTGGCATAACCAAACCAAAACCCATTGCCACCGAGTCAATTCCACCTCCTAGCGACCCTACAGGATAGAGTAGAACTGCCCCATAGGGTTTCCAGGCTGTAATTAATCTCCCACGTCTTTCTCCCAGGGAGCGACAGGTGAGTTGGAACCACGGTGAGTGTTCAGTTAGCAGCTCAGTGCTTAACCACAGAGCAACCAGGCCTTCTTTCTAAATTTGGATCAGCTTTCAACCATCTATCTTTTGTGTTTTCAGTGTCATGAAATACCTCCTGGGGTTCCTTCAATGTAAATTATTTTTTGGCATCACATTCTCTGGGACACCTTCATCCTTTTTATCACAAACACATTCATTGACATTAAATATTTTACAAATATCATACCCACTTTCTGTAATTAATCCTTGGACTCCGAGTGCAAATTTCATGGCAGCATCTTTTTCTTCCCTGGTGACTTTACCAGACAGCTTAGTATTAATCACTTCATGCTGACTTCATAAGCAATGAAGCCAGCTTTTATTGGCAATAAAAACTGCTTCTCCCATTTCCTTGTGATCGTCACATTTTTTTTTCAGTGTGGTTGCTAATTTCAACACTTTGGTCTGAAAGCTAGTCAAATTATTATTACTTTTTAAATTACAATCTTCAATCCAATTATAAATGACTTTCTGTTTCTAGTGCAGTTTAACCTAAATTATGTTGAAACAAGTTTACCTTGTTTTTCAAATATTCATCGGACTTTTAAAAATACAGTTTATACAGTAACTTCATACAAGGATCAGACTCCTTCCCGTCTCTCTTTTAGAATCATCATTTTCAAATCTTCTAGTCAGATCCAATTTCACACCCAGTGTGATCACTTTTCATTTGTTTGCTATATTTTCATCTTTGTCGACCAATTCTCTCTTACGATTATTCTTTCTTGTAAAATGTCATGTAGTTTTATCACTGGAGACAAGGAGGCAACACAAATGCACACTTTGCTGTCCGTGCACGAGCTGAGCAATAGAGGCACTGTGACCAACTACTGACAGATTTTGTAAGAAATGATGTGGTTTCTCACTGATCGTAATGTGTGTCTGTTATTACATAGTGGCTTGTAGGCTGAAGAGCTAGCAGCAAAATTTTTACTTTATGAAATTATTCACAGTTGATGCATCGTGGTAAACTTGAAACCTGTTGTTGGGGGACTGGTGTTAGTCGGCTAAACAGTGAAACCGATATTCTTGCATATTGGAACCATGCAAAGTGAGATCTGCCTCTATCATCTCTTATTTCACCAAGGGCATTAACAATAGTTTTAAAGGTGCTTTTCTTCCTGCAAACCTGTTGTTTCCTCCAATTTATTTCCCCATATTTGTGTTTGTCTGTTGCTTTTTTGTTTGTTTGTGTCTCTGCTTTGAGATTAGATATATGACTGGTCTGCTCATAGGTATGAGTGGGGCCTTTAAAACTGATGAGAAGCTCAGGGCAGGTGTTGTCATTGTCAGGTGCCTTCCAGTTGGTTCTGCCTCATAGCGACGCTATGTACAACAGCTCAGTGCAGATGGGAAGAGATTGTTAGTAAAGACTTCTCTACCCTGTGATCCTGCTGAATCATTTCTTAGAGAGCATTCAGTATTAATGCCTTTAGGTCTGATCTTTTGGGGTGGTCAGATTCCCCAGAGAATCCTCTTCAAATCTCCGTTCTGGAGAGCATTCACTTTGCCACCTGTTTTGTAGAAGTGAATGGGAAAAGAAAGCCCAGGGTTTTAATACTCATTTCCTATTAATTTCCATGTCTTCAGTATGGTATCTTCGTTTTTAATAATGCCAGTCCTTCTGTTTCAGTCTCTTCAGAGAATAAACCTTCAGTGTTCTGCGAGGGTGAAGGATGGGCAGTCTGACCACCTTGCTGATTTCAGTCCCACCTTCATCTCCACTTTCCAGAGGTCCATTGCACCAACAATTCCTGAGCTTATTAGGCTTAGCAGGCTGTAAAATGTGTTGCTTCTTGACATTCCCCATTGCTATTTAGGGTTCGGCTTTCTTTGCTGGTTTACTGCTTATCCATCTACTTTCTAGTTTTCTAAATTTGGTTGCTATTTTCCCCGGTTTCTTTGTCTTTGTGAGTTTATGGTTTTTTAAATAAAAACCTCTATCGTTATTTTAAAATAAAAACTTTGTTATTTTAGTGCAGTTTCAAGAATGAAAAAAAGGTTAAATGTATGTGGACGATTCACCATCTTTAATTTGAAGGCTCTCATTTTTAAAAATAAAATACCAACAGGTATTTCTTAATTCTCAGTTATGAGTTCTTGACCCTTCCCCCCAAAATAACCCGTTGCCATCGAGTCGTTCCACTTCATAGAGACCCCAGTATACAGAGAGCAGCGCTCCCCAGAGTGTTCCAGGCTGTGAACTTTCGGAAGCAGACTGCTAGGTCCTTCTTTTGAGACATCTCTGGGTTGTGGAGCACTTTCCCATTTGCACCACCCAGGGACTCCCCTCCCACCAAAGTAAATTGAATTCAATATATGACTAGGAGATCATAAGGCGTACTTTTTCTTGTTTTGTATGCTTTCATAGAATAAAAATTTCACCTTTCTTCCTATTACTTTTCTTCTAGAGACGTTTCAGGGCTGGATTAACCAGTAAGCATGGTGTGCGCTGGTTTACATCGAGCAGGTACGCATGGGCTTAATTGCATTTACTGGCTAATCTGTGATGAGCAATTTCACATGGGTTTCACCACCTCTTTGACCAGGTGGGGACAGGTGAAAGTGCGCACTGCAGGATGGTGGGAAGCACGACTGGCCTGTGCGTACCTTGCTTATTAGGTAATCCATTGCGTTAACTACAGCTCTACAGTTTGTCTGACACTCATCTTTATATTTTCATTATTCTAGCTATATAAATCAGCCATAAATACTGTAAGACCATTGTGTGTAAGTGATTCATGACACTTTCCGAGATGGCTTCAGTAGCCTTATTTGACTGCGTCTCCTGGCATTTTTAATAACCCTCTTAATATGGTCTGTCATTCCCATCTGCTTTGATTTAAGGTTGATTATACAGACTGGCGGGGCTGCAAGAAGCCACCTGATCACTTCAGGACTGTGTGATGCATAAATTAAACTCACGGTATCCTCAGAGAGCAAACATAAAACCGAATTGTTAAATTACATGCATTTTATTGCTCTTCCCCTACTCAGCTTACGTAGAACTTTGGAAGACGAAGGCTTAGATGTGTTCATAGAAAATCACGTGGCTGGCTTTTAAGACCAGCTCAGTTTAAACTGCTGCTGATTCCCTAGCCGGCAATTGTCTGACTTTATCCCTAGGGAAAATATATTGAACACAGTCGAAGGTTAAGGCAGAGGAGTGTAGTGAGACTAGCAAACAGCCAATCAGATGGAGAGAGTCTAAGGATCTGATGCCTCCAGGCAAGCAGCCCCAAGCTGAGCTAGTTAGTCTCCTTTGATGAGGATGTACACAACATACGTGTCATAACTGCTCCCTATGTTGGCAGCAGCTACCGGGCAGGTCCAGTAGCTAAGGAGACAGGAGTCCAGGCAGCTTATCCTGCACAGCAGCCAGTGAGATAACGGTGTTCCCCTGCTGGAATGTCCTCAGCCAAAGGTATTGGTTCTTTTTCTCTGAGTTCCTGTATTTCTTAACAGTTATGGAAAGTGAAGATGCTGGTGCTGGAGGAGGATTTCTCTGCTTTCTAGTAATGCTTTGTTTCTGTGTTCAGTCTAAATGCCAGCTTTAAAATGGTTAACCTCTGGGGGAGATGGTAATAAGCAGGAAAAGGAGCACTTTACCCCGCTGAAGCTGACGGCGGCGCAGACGCTTTATTAGGGTGGACCCTTTGTTAAGATTGCTTTTGTTTTGAGTGTAAGCTGGCTTAAAGTGCAGCTTTACATCATCACATTCTGCTACACTTATAATTGACAAGAGGGGGGATGAGCTGGGGGGAGAGGGGAGGGTACCTGTAGTAAGGGCTGCTACAGTTTATCCAGCTATCTACCAGCCTAGGAGAGAAAAGGGACACATTGTTGATCCAAGGCAGAGACAGAATTTTGTCAGTATGCTTATGATACAAGCTTTACAAAAAAATAAATAAACACTCTGCACGTTATCCTTGTGCTTAATAATTAAGATGCCTGAATTACCACTTAACACTGACAGCTTGTGCAATTGTCCAGCAGTCATCAGCATATTAGGGGTCCTTGTTATAGTTGCCAAGGTAATTGGAAGGATAATTTAATATGTACAGAGCAACAAAAGACCCATGGAAGCATATTGCATTAGGTGAGGCGTGAGATTGCTTCGTGGAAGGTTTATTTTTTCAGGATGAGCCCCTTCTTTTGTTTCTCCTCTGCATCAATTATCTGCTGGAAGGTGTGGGTTGAACAGGGCTTCCATCACATACCATACACTCACACTAAAACCACTGCTTGTTCCATGCATTAGACAAGATTCATTTATGTCCAAGGGCGTTAAATTGCAGTTCTCTGGAAAGGTTTCACCGGTAAGGTGCTCATGATCCTCTGAGGGACGTTTGAAAGGTAGCCTGAGTGAAGTTAGATAAACTGTTTTCCCAGAGACAGGAATGAAGGGAAGGAGTTCTCTGCTTCATTTCGTGGGTCTCTCTAAAAGGCATGGCCCATCAAAATTTTAATCTTCATAGCTAATTACCAGGGTTGACATTTTAATATTACATCTCTGAACGCTCTCATAAGTCATGCAGATTCAGTGTCTAGTTATTTAACACAGAGGAGAATTCTTAAGGAATTGATGACAGTTTCTAAATTATCAGGCCAGTCGTGCTTTTTATTCATTTATTTATTAAATATGGTCGGTGGAGCTGAGTACACTTGCCTCTGTAACATGATCAATTATGCTATTATGATTAAGTTTATGGTTTTCAGTTTCTCAAAATGTTTATAATGCGTATGATTTTGTTCATAAAATATCATAAACAAAGAGAACTGATACGTATAACAAATACTTAAAAATCACTGTTCAGTTATATGCAATATACTATATGGTTCATTATAATAAAATAAAAAATTTAGTCTTAAGATTTTAAAATCAACTACAAAATAAAAATAAGACTTTTTCCATGGATGTAAAATCATTACTATTTATTTCCATGTTTAAAAAACATTGCTTTTGAGTAGGTAAACTTAACCAATTAATTAAATGGTCTTCAGAGTCTTCAGCAACTTTGATAAATGGCAATGGAAATACAGAAACTGACATTATTCTGCAGAGGAGGATACACAGAAGGACAATATCTTGTACTTGAACCACAAGAAGTCTTCTTATACTTTAAACGATGTAAAATGTATTTCTACTGAAACAAGAATAAAAAGAACAGGGAAAAATGCCACATTAGGAAATAATGTTGGAGTTAATAAAGCATTTCTGGGCAGCAAGAGCTAGGTTAAAGGAAATGGACTAAACCAAAAAGAAGGGGCGTTTCCCTCTGAGGCGATGTAGTGATGAGATAATGGACCAAGACTGGCCTTTGGCACCAGACAGACCTGCTTTCAATCCCAAGGCTTCTACCTACTCCATGTGTAAGCTGGGTAAACTAGCCCTACCTGGCTTGCCTGGTAGAGTTATAAGGAGCTCACATAATTATATGTAGTTCACATAAATGTGAGAAGGCTGCAATTATAAAGATAGGATAACAAAATAGATTCCTGCCTGGTTGGGGCTGATTGGGTGTAGTCGTGATTATGCCTGACACTCAGAAGAAGAGATGGGCAAAAGTGGAAGCAATGGAAAAGTCCAGGTTAGCTTTCTGGTTCTCTTCTCATCTTTCAAATAATGTCTTAACTTCTACCTTTGGAGAACATTGCCTTTGGTTTAATGCACTGAATCCTATTAAATGCAAATGGCCTTGGGAAGGATACTTTAAGATGTTATTACACCTTGGTGTGCTCGGAGGGCCTGAGAGCAGATGTTGGTGGGGAAATGATGAGTAAGACAGAGATTAAAAAGGAAGGGGAGGGGCTACCAGGCAAAAGGGATACTGTCGAGGGAGGAAGAGCTGATTGGAGACTCTGGAGATTGGGGAAGACATCCTGTTAGACCAAGATCACTTAATAAATGCCCACACAGAGACTAGGTTAACAAGAGCATCAAATTAGGTGAGGGTCCAAGCTAAGCTGAAAGCCTAGGTAGGCAATAGTCTTGGTGAGAAACACGATGAATACAAACGTTGGTGTTTCTCTTTCTTCTTCTTTTTTTTTTTTTTTTCGGTTTTCTATGAGGATCTTGGGGCCCTGGTGGCCAGTGATTAAGAGCTCGGCTGCTAACCAAAAGGTCAGCATTTCGAACCCACCAGCCACTCCTTGGAAACCCTATGGGGCAGTTCTACTCTGTTCTATAGGGTCACTATGGGTCGGAATCAACTCAACGGCAAAGGTTTTGAGAGGTTTTTTGTTTTTTTTTTTTCCTTTTTGGTTATGAGGATGTTTCCTGTGAGCGGAGGATTTTATGCTGTTTGTAGGAAAAACTTATTAAACTGGCTTGAAGGGGAAGAAGAAACAAGAGGAAAATGAAATTAAATCTAAAGGACAGAGCAAAAGCTTTATTTTTATAGACTAGAAATTTCTGCCAGGGTGCATATGGGGAGGTATGCGGAGAATGGGTTCACTGAAAACTAATCTGGCTGTATGCATGCTAGACCCAGAACTGGTCAAAGGCACCAACACGGCCCCTGAGCAAGAATGATCTTCACATTGTGAACGCTTCAAACTCTCCCCATTCGAGGCAGCTCGACTGCGACCTCTTGGTTTTCTCAAACTGGATATCAGCGTCAGGTGCCACTTGCCACGGTTGTCCTACCATTTGGGAGTGGATAGAGCTAGATAAAGACGCATGTGGCAAGAGGACCAACTATCCAGGTCCTTGCCACGCAGTGTGGTTAATGGGAGGGTCGTGTGGTGCCCAAGGTCAGACCCACCCACTGGCCCTCAATTCTACATTTAAATCTACTGCAATGTTAACACATATGGGAGAAATAACTGTTTTAATTTTCTTTCTTCTACCACTTTTGATATTCCACTTTCTTTTTATAGTTTTGGGGGGTACATGTTTGCTGCCTTCACCAAATTGGAGTTCTTATAGGAAAAAGTTAAGAGCTTGACTTCAAATTTATCATTGGCCAATCATATAGTCTCACACATAGTAAACACTATGTAAGTATTTGTCCAGGTTATTAGCCCAGTTGCTCTCCCAAAAATTCACCCATGTATACACATTGACATACCAAGCTACTTAGGTTACAGGAAGGATAAACTGGTCAAATTAAAAACCTCACTTTGACTGCACAATCTCATCTGTGAACCAGGAGAAAAGTCCCTTTCTTCAGTGTCCCTGAGCAACGGCACACCCTTGGGCATCCCCGTAGCACTGCTGACATGTAGGAATTGTGTTTATACTCAAGCTCACCTGGTATATCCACACGGATAGATAAGTCACTCTCAGTAGTGCAGGAGCCAAATCCAGAAAGTGCAGTGTCAGGCAGGGCTGGTGAGAACAGGTGCAGAGCTATCTGCGTGCACCTGGAGTGGGGTTGGCCTCTGAGGGAGACAAAGGGCAGCAGCACAGCTGGGCAGTGAGCTGGGCTACAAGAATGAGACGGAGGGCACTAGAACCAGGCAGATGATCAACTGGGACCATCTCAGAGAGCATAGAAAGTCATTTGCAGACATTTATTAAGACCATTGCCATCGAGTCAATTCTGACTCATAGTGACAGGACAGGACAGAGTAGAACTGCCCCATAGGGTTTCCAAGGAGTGGCTGGTGGATTTGAACTGCCGACCTTTCAGTTAGCAGCCATAGCTCTTAACCACTGAGCCATTGGGCCTCCTAGGCATTTATGAGCAGTGCCATTTATGCCCACAGTTTGTTGACTTTTCTCATGATTATTCAAAATTCTTGCATGGTCTGAGAAAAGAAGGCAAGTAAAAGTTTTCCACGATTTGCCTAAGTGATGTTGTGAAGGTTAACAACTGTTAACAGCCAGAGCTATGTTGTTACGGACTCCCTTCAAGGAGGTCATGGAAAACAATGATGCTATTCTGCAGGAATGGGACCAAAAAGTATCTTGTTTTGTTTCAGTGTGATGTCATTCTTAGGTCATTTGCAGGTAACATCTGGGTTTACAACCCAATCAATCTAAGATATCATCCTTCCCAACACTCTTTAAACTCAAGCATTGGTTTTTCTCTCACTATTTACAATCCAGGAAGGGAATCATTCCTGTGAGCTCATCTGATGGACATTCAGCTTCCTCTTTAGCCATCCTGGGCACTCTGTGCCATTTGTGTTCTGTTCACGGGTTGCTCACACTCCTTCCCCAGGACCGTAAGAATGGACATCCACTGCTGTGCAGTTTCTGACGTATCCCTCTAAAGCACACTGAGCCTAGGCTTAGAGGGAAAACAGGCAACATGAATAAAAACCAGACTCTCAACATGTCAAAGTGTGTTTTAAGAATTAAAAGTATTGTTCCCAGCATGGTCTTGTATTTCTTAAAGTTCAAAATACATGTTTTAAAAGATCGTTGCTGGGGCCCTGGAATGAGCATTTATCACTGCGGGATGCACGCTGGGCACACAGGGGCACTAGGTCAATATTTGAGTCAAACAAAGGATCTCCCTGAGGCCAATTGTAAAAGTAGTCAGCCTGCACAGTGACATAGAGTTTCTGTAGCCCAGCCTGCCTCCCCTTTCACTAACTGTCACAAAACCATACTTTGTTTCTTGAAGGTAGGTCTTCAAACATTTATACTTAAACCTGCCTCTGATTTTTTTTTTTTTTTATTCGTTTGCTTGGAGATTGCTTCCTAAATGACTACGTGAAACAGATTCAGTTTTGAGCTTTAGCCTGATGTTATTTTTAAAATCTTATCCTTAAAATATTTTGAAAGGACCTTTTACCAGTTATGGAAACCCTGGTGGCATAGCGGTTAAGAGCTACGGCTGCCAACCAAAAGGCTGGCAGCTCAAATCCACCAGGTGCTCCTTGGAAACTCTAGGCGCAGTTCTACTCTGTCCTGTAGGGTTGCTAGAGTTGGAATCGACTCAACAGCAACAGGTTTTTTTTTTTTTTTTTTTTTAAATTACCAGTTGTAGCAAAATCTCTTTGTTCTTCCCTTCCCATCTTCTTCTAGATCACTGATTACTGTGATGAGATGGTAGACCCTCAATAACTTAAGTCTCATGTGATAAAATGTCAGTCAGCATTTCCCAAACATGCCTCAGATTTGCCCACGATTTTCTTTGAATTTCACATTGTCTTTGTTTAGGATCCTACACCTCTCCCCACATTACTATCATACATTTTAATAGGCTCTTCTACTTCTAGCTTGTCCTTCTTCAGTATAGTCTCCACACTGCTGCAGGGTTATGATTTTGAAAAGCAAATCTGGTCACATTATTTCGCTGCTTAAGACACATCAGGAGTGCCACTTCCCACCACCTCACACCAATCCTTTCCAAAGGGTGGTATAGAACAGTGTGGAGTTTGCAATCAAATGGACCTTAGTTCAAATTCTGATGGCACCATTTTAATGGCTGACACTGTGATTTCCATGTCAATGAAATGGGAATGACATCCATCTACCGTGTAGATTCATTTCAAGTTTGTTTTTGTTAGGTGCTGCAGAGTCGGTCCCAACTCATAGCGACTCTACATACAACAGAATGAAACAGTGCCCGGTCCTGCGTCATCCTCAGGATCCTTGCTAAGCTTGAGCCCATTGTTGCAGCCACTGTGTCAGTCCATCTCATTGAGGGTTTTCCTCTTTTCTGCTGACCCTCTACTTTACCAAGAGTGATGTCCTTCTCTAGGGCCTGATCCCTCCTGATAACATGTCCAAAGTGTGTGAGACAAAGCCTTGCCGTCCTTGCTTCTAAGGAGCATTCTGGTTGTACTTCTTTCAAGACAGATTCGTCCATTCTTCTGGCAGTCCGTGATATAGTCAATGTTCTTCACCAACACCCTAATTCAAAGGCATCAATTCTTCTTCAGTCTTCCTTACTCATTGTCCAGCTTTCACACGCACATGAGGCGATTGGAGTTTAAATAGCGTGAATGTCAGGTATTTAAGACAGCATTGGTTGCAGAGCAGGCATTTAATAATTTGAAAGTAATTATTTCTGCTTCAGAGTCAAACCCAGACTCAATTCTAAGCAGAGAGTGAAGGAGACTTTCATTGTCTGACCTCTGTATATTTTAGCAGCCTTGCCTCCCACCCCCTACCAATCCACTGCTTCCTCCTCCAGCTCACACCTTCTACTCCAGCAGTTCTTGGAGTTCCCAAACACTGAGTGCTGTTTGAGTCTGCATTGCTCCTGCTTGTATGCACTTATGTTGTTGTCTTGACCGGCTTTATTTTCTGGATATTATTCTGTTCACCATTCAATACATAGCTCAAGAATCATATGCTTCTTCTCATTGATCTACTTTATACCTAATAATAACATATCTAACATTTAATGAGCCTTACTACATGCCAGGTGGTATTCTACTCACCACAATATATTACCTTTTACCCCTGTGAACTACTTAAGCATAGAAACAAGTGATTACCATAGCTTGAGTGAATGAATGAATGAATGGATGGTTGGATGGATGGATGGATGGATGGATGGATGGATGGATGGATGGATGGATGGATGGATGGATGGATGGATGGATGGATGGATGGATGGATGGATGGACGAATACATGAATGACTAGCAGGACACGTGGGTAGAAGAAGATAAGGAAGACTGAAAATGTTCCCTTGAGAAGGGGCCAATATTTTAGGGGAGAGAATTATAAGGAAGCCCAAGAATCTTAGAGAAGATGTGGTGTGAACAAATAAAAAGAAAGCAAAACAAGCAAACTTAAATCAGAACGATCTGACAGAGCTTGTAGAGGTTCAGGTAAGGACGTTAAGAAACATTAAAAGTAAGAAGAGAGGAGCAGCTGGATGAGAGAATTTCTGAAAAAGTCTAGGCCTGCATTACGTAAGGGTTTCAGTTTCTGAAGAAACTAACTAGAGTAGCAAGAAAGAAAAGAGCCTGTCTCTTCAGGCATCAATAACATGTATTTGGTCATCACTTCCTTAGTGTTAAGGCTTATGTTACGCACATTATAAGAATTAACTAGTTGACACAGGTAAGCTCAATTTAAGAAACTCAAGAAAGAAGAGATTTTGTAATTTCCATTTTATAGATGAGGTAACAGGGATGTAGCCAGGCTTGCCTAAGACCATAGAGCTGGAAATTGGAAAGCTTGAATTTGAACCCAAGTTTGGTTAACTCTAACACCCATGCTTTTCATTACTCTACTGTCCTGCCTCTTGAAGTAAATGGTGGTGATGGCTCAGGCTAGAAGAAAGGTGAATACTTCGAAAGAAAAGTCATTACATCACCCACGAAGGCTGGGGCTGGAGGAAAATCGAGAAATTGAAAATAAAGGAAATTTAAGAACTAGAAGAGAAAAAGTCTTCCATTCCATGCCAAACAAGCTGAGGATCACAAGGTACCCCTATCTAACGAGCCCCAAGGGTCCTCTTACTGTGGTAGAGAAATTACTGTGGACGCTGAAGAGTAACCACGTGGGCAGGATGCTTTTTTCTGGATCATGTAGTGTATGGAGGGGAGAGGAAGTGAATTCAAGAAAATTGAAAGGGGAAAAGCTATAAATGCCAGGCCTATGAAAACCGGAGGCAAAAATCCTCCTTTCTCTCCTAACTTGACAATTACCCAGGAATTGGTGTGACTGTTGAGGGTTGGGGGTAGAAACTGGGGGAGTGGCTGTGCCAAGTTATGGGCCTGGCACCCATGTGTTGGGTTACTTCCCAGGGAGGGGTATCTGATTTTGTCACCTAGCAAAGGTAGTCGTTGATGAAGGATGGTTTCTGGAGTTGGGAGCTGTCCAGCAGTCCATACTTTTGCATGTTATGTAATCAAATTAAACATACCTTATCTGTTTGGTAAAAATAGAAAGCTGACTGACACTTTTGGCAGGTTTTATTATCTTATTTGGCATTTTACATTTCACATTTTAAAGATGTGAGCTTTTAAAATATATCTTGCTTACAAAATTAGGTTCAGATACACATTGTGCCCAGTTTATTCCATTGATACATATTTTTAAAGAATTGGTCCATTATTTGGGGAGAAATAAAGTAGATGAGGAGATGGAAGTTTTGTTTTGTTTTGTTTGATTTGTGTTCCCTTTGCTTATGTTTTGACTAGAACAGTATCTACCAGGGAAAATATTCTCAAGCGTAACCGTGCTCAAGAAATACCATATATTGATTTTTCTGAAATTCATAACCATGTGTAACTCTCATCACATGTTTTACGCCTGGTGTATTTTCAGATTCTTTTAAAGAGCTAAATTTACAAAACATACTTGTGGGATTACTCTTTTCAACCCATTTCTCCCCCCTCACCCATTTTTTCTCTCCCTTTCTCATCAAGACCATATTAAATCACACGATTTTTTATTTTTCAGTTAATGTCAACAACCTTGTAACAGATCTCCAGGCCGGCCCCTCCAGTCACAAAAACAACACAATTCTCTTTATAGAACATACATTTACTCATGTGAGCAACTTTCTTGAACTCTCTTGAGACAGCTCTTCGTTCTCGGGATAAAGCCCAGCTTCCCTCGCAGATTACAAAGTCTTTCTTGACCACCTCTTGGAACTTGAGCTTCCACAATCACTTCTGCCCTTCTACTTTATCTATACTCCCCACCAATTCAACTACTTGTGTTGCCAAACATGTCATGATTATTCACTACCCCCACCCTTTCTAAATATTGTTTCTACCTAGAATGTTGTCCTCGCCTCCGTTCATCAAGTCAGCCCCCTGTTGATAGCAGCCCCATGCACAACAGAATTGGACCGCTGTGCTTTGTAGGGTTCTCATTGTCTAATTTTTCAGAAATAGATTGCCAGGACTTTTTATCTAGTCCATCTTATCTTGACGCTCCACTGAACCTGTTTAGCATCATAGCAACAGGCAAGACTCCACGGATAGATGGGCAGCAGCAGCACATGCAGTTCATTGGCTGGGAATCGAACCCAGGTCTCCTGCATGGAAAGTGAGAATTCTACCACTGAACCAGCAATGTCCCCTGTGTCAGTGTAGGTGCCCCATCTTACAGCAAGCCCGTGGTTGCACGCTTACACCACATGGATTAGATGTCCTTCCTCTAAGCTCACTTAGCACCCTGCTCATGTTGCTAGTGAATAGACATGTTTTATTTATGTTCATCTGCCTCCCAATAAATGTCTGTTGAATAAACGAATGACAACAAAAGCAAGAATCCTCTATAATGAAAGTGGCAAAGAAAAAATATGCTTTATTAAAATGTAGTCAGTAGAACACTAAAAACGTATACGTAGATGGAATCAAATATGCTTTCTAAATATATACCATGTGAAAGCTGGACAATAAATAAGGAAGACTAAAGAAGAATTGATGTCTTTGAATTGTGATGTTGGAGAAGAATATTGAATATACCATGGACTGCCAAAAGAATGAACAAATCTGTCTTGGAAGAAGTACAGCCAGAATGCTCCTTAGAAGCAAGGATGGTGAGACTACATCTTACATACTTTGAATGTGTTATCAGGAGGGATCAGTCCCTGGAGAAGGACATCATGCTTGGTAAAGTAGAGGGTCAATGAAAAGAGGAAAACTTTCAACAAAATGGATTGACACAGTGGCTGCAACAATGGGCTGAAACACAGCAACAATTTTGAGGATGGCACAGGACTGGGCAGTGTTTCACTCTGTTGTACATAGGGTTGCTATGAGTTGGAATCGACTCGACAGCACCTAACGACAACAAAGATATACCAAGTTATACAATATTCAGGACACACTTGGGATTTTCAACAAGCATCATTTTTTGTTCTTGCTGTAAATGCTGTTTATGAAATGTGCTTCCCTATGACATAACTGGAGTCAAATTTCAAGGACACGGTTAAAAATTAACTAAGTGTCGTGGTATATTTTTCTGTGTGGATGATTTTGTCCATATATTTGGTTTGTTGGTTTCCTCATTTACTCAACATTATTCTGTGAGAAGAGAGCTGATGAGGTTCATAAACATCTCAAAATTGTCAACCTGGTATTGAAGTAGTTGCTGTAGCAACTAGGTAACAGACTCAAATAGGTGAGTTAAGTCTCTGGATTAGTTTTCTAGGCTGTCTTAACAAAATGCCACAAAGTAGTTGGCTTTAAACAAACAGAAATTTATTGTCTCACAGTTCTGGAGGCTGAGAGAATCAGGGTATTGGCCTTGTCGATTCCTTCTGAGGGGTCTGGTAGAGAAGCTGTTCCCTGTCTCTCTCCTAGCTTTTGGCAGCTCCTGGTGTTCCTTGATGTGTATCTGCAGTGTCCCATGGCGTCCTTCCTCAGTCTGTCTCTGTGTGTCTTCTCCTCTTTCATCAGGAACCCAGTAATGGAATTAGGACCCACCCTACTCCAGGTTGATCTCATATTAACCTAACTGACAACATCTTCAAAGGCCTTATTGCTAATGGGGTCACATTCGCAGATACATGACTTCAACATATCTTTTGCGGAGGTACAATTCAGTCCTGAACAGCTTCCAAGCAATCACAGTGCTGTTGTAACATTTATTTTATAGTTGTTTAAGATCAATATTTTATTTAATATTCAACGCCCCTCTCCAAATCCATACTGACCTTTGAGTAAAAAGTAGAGACCAAGAAAAACCCAAACCCACTGCCGTTGAGTCGATTCCGACTCATAGCGACCCTATAGGACAGAGTAGTGCTGCCCCATAGGGTTTCCAAGGAGCACCTGGTGGATTCAAACTGCCGACCTCTTGGTTAGCAGCCACAGCACTTAACCACTACGCCACCAGGGCTTCCAAAGTAGAGAGCATTGGAATATACGGCCACTTTGTTTCATGTGATGCGTAAGCCTCAAAGGTCCCAGGGCGCTAACGATAGTGTGTTGGGAACATCCTGAAAGGCCGTGAAACTAACACCCTTTTCCCTGTGAATTGTGCAGCTGAGGAATTCAGAAAGAGGATGTTGGTAGCAGGTGTTTGACACAAGTGTTTCAGTTGTTGACAGTGACACTGGTCCCCCACTTACCTACGCTGTGGGGTTAGAGGGAGAGCGCATCATTTTACCATGACATTTAGTGGCCTACCAATGACTTTCCCATGGTAGCCACAGTCAAGAAATCAAATGATGCATTGCATTGGGCAAATCTGCAGCAAAAGACCTCTTTAAAGTGTCAAAAAGCAAAGATGTCACCTTGAAGACTAAGGTGTGTCTGACCCAAGCCATGGTGTTTTCAATGGCCTCATAGTCATGCGGAAGCTGGACAACGAATAAGGAAGACCACAGAAGAATTGACACCTTTGAATTACAATGTTAGCAAAGAATATCAAACATACCACGGACTGCCAAAAGAACAAACAAACCAGTCTTGGAAGAAGTGCTGCCAGAAGGCTCCTTAGAAGGAGGGACCAGTTCCTGGAGAAGTACGTCATACTTGGTAAAGCAGAAGGTCAGCAAAAAAGACGGACATCTTCAATGAGATGGATTGACACAGTGGCTGCAACAATGGGCTCAAGCATAACAACAATGCTGAGGATGGCACAGGACCGGGCAGTGTTTCATTCTGTTGTGCATAGGGACCGACTGGACGGCACCTAACAACAACAACCAATGACTTTTGTGAAATTCACAGAATTTTATCCCTTTATACTCGTTTTCAGTTTCCAGGATGTAAACTCACCTCATCTACCAGTCGGATGCCTGCTCTCGATGAAGCTTCACAAACGTGTGTTGCTGAACTCTTTTTGTTCACCAACATTTCCTAATAAATATTTGTAAGGATTTTATACCACATTTCAACTTCTGTATGGTGTGAAGAGTATAAATGCATCAAAGGACTGCGTGATTTCTGCACTATGCATTTCAGACCCGTGTTTTAGATACGCCATGTCTCTGAGTAGCTAATTTTACTGTAATATACAAATTCATAGCTTGGATTCATTTGTTAAAACTAGAAACTTATGCAACCCAGAAACCTTAAAATGAAATGAAGCTGACACTTAGTGTATGAAAGTATTTAAGCAGCTTGGCCAACATCATACAGAAGCTAATGAGAGGTTAAGTGATGGAATCTAGGTCTCTCTTCCCTCAAGCTTGTATCCACACAAGGGCTTCTAGTTGGATACTTAGTATCTCCATTTGGGGTCCCCAGACACATTTCTTGCCAGTCATCTGCAGCAGATTCGGACAAAGGAAGGAGATGGCCAGTTAGGTGTCTGACTGTACGAGGAACTTCCCGTGTGGAGCAGGTACAATAAAGGAACGTTACAGAGCAGGGAGTTTTCATAATAGGATTCCTATTAAGAGTTGCTGTTGTTGTGAGTTGCCATCGAGTTGGCTCTGACTCACAGTGACCTTGTGTGCTACAGAACAAAGTGTTACCTGGTCCTGAACCATCTTCATGGTTGTTGCTATGTTTGAGTCCATTGTTTTGGCCTCTGTGTCAATCCCTCTCACCACTGGCCTCCCTCACCTTCGCTGACCCTCCACTTTACCAACCATGATGTCCTTTTCTAGCAATTGGTCGTTCCTGATGAAGGGTTCAAGGTGAGCAAGATGAAGTCTCGCCATCCTCGCTTCTAAGGAACATGCTGTTTGAATTTTCTTGTGAGGCTGATTTGTTCATTCTTCTGGCAGTCCACGGTATACTCAGTTATCTCCACCAACTCCATAATTCGAATGCGTCCACTCTTCTTCTGTCTTCTTTTTTATTGTCCTGCTTTAACATGCATATGAGGCAACTGTAACGGCAAAAGCGCATGTGAAATAGCTTTGGCGGGTAATTTTCTAGAGCGCAACCATCACTTGTTTTAATTTTTTACATTCAACATTCAGACTAATATCCAGCATTTCAAACAAATGGAAAAGTTGAAATATTGCAACAGTGGTACATAAAACGTATACTTCCTAGATGTAATTACTGACCTCCTGTCATATTGCTATATGTCCATTGTGTATTTTGCAGAAGTGTTTGAAAATAAGTTGCAGACATCCTGACACATCATCCCAGATGCTAGATATCCCAAGAATAAGCACATTATTAGCCTTAATTCCATAATACAACTAAGAAAATTAAGTTTCTTAATATCATCTAATGTACACTTCATTTTCAAATATTTTTTGTTTCCCTTTTAATTGTCTTATTATTTTGTTCTTGAACCAAATTACGATTGAGACTCATGCATTTAGTCTCTATTAGCCTAATCTATTTCCTTCATTTTCCACATCTCTCTCCCATAACATTGACTTTTTAGAGCGTGCAGACCAGTTGTCTTGTAAAATGTTCCATGATCACATTACGATGTGTTTGTTTGTTTACCTTGCGTCTCATTCCCTGTGTTTCCTGTACACTGGAAATTAGTTCTAACAGCTTGAGTAGATACTGGCTATATATTTTTGGCCAGAATGCTAGTAGCTGATGCTTACTATAATGTCACGCCTGGAGGTACATGATTCTATGATGTCAGACCTGAGGGATGCTGTATTTGTTTATTTGATTAAGGTGGTGAATACCGTATCTTTCCATTACAGAGAAAGATTTTCCCCTTTTCAACTATTAGGCAATCTGATGGGTGGTAGTTTGTTACTACGTAGAATATTCTGTTCCCAAGCAACTATTAGATTTGTCCAAATTGAAATGGCCTTAAATAGCCTAAAGAGATTTCCTAGATATGTATTTTTCTGAATGTGTTCAGATGGTGGTCTATGAAGGAATTATTTCCACCAAAATGGCGTTAGTCAGGTTCTTTTCCACCAGGAGAGATGTGAAAAAGCCTCCTAAAAATTCTTGTTGACATGAGCCATCTACTTTACATAAAATTTAGACGATGCCGTAAGTTAATGGTAGAGCTTTTTCTCTTGTACTAATTATTAAGTGTCCGACTATTCATTACATGGGTGTAAACCGTGTTTCTTCGGTTACACTCCCAGAAACCTGAAGAATTTGGAAAGTCATGACCTGTTCTTCCAGGAATTTCCCCAGATCATGAATCAATTTGATCCTAAGGGGAGACCTAAGATGAAGACAGGCATTGTCTTTTTTTCCTGTCTACATTCTAAGGTCCCTAAAGGCAGAAACCATAGTTCTGATTTCTCTTGAATCAGATCAGGGGCAAAAGATAGAATCATTCTAGACAAGAACAGGCAGACACGTTGTTCTGAGGGTTAAGAATAAAGAATGTATGCGGGTGTATGAAGACACAGGAAAATGGAGTCACTTAAACAAAGGCAGTACTTGATTTGAGGAGAAAAAGTTAAGGGCAACCTGCTCTCCTAGGATCTTCTACAAATTCTCTTTCCACAAGCATTTCAAAGTTATGTGCAAATTCCAGAGAAAATAAAGAGAAATTGACCTTGTTGTTAGTATCTTGCTTAGTTTCATTGAGTCTTATTTTTCTTATACACCTGTTTCTCACTTACCAACTGTCTTGTTATCTGACATTTTGCATTTATGACAACAGCAAAAAATCTACTATCCATCTGGCTGTAAAAAGCACTGAGGTGCAAGACAAGACTAACACTGACTGTGATGGTTAAGGTTACGTGTCAACTTGGCTGGGCCATGATTCTCAGTGGTTTGGCAGTTATGTAACAATATAATTTGGCAGTTATGTAATGATGTAGTCATCTTCCGTTTTGTGCTCTGATATGGTTATCCTCCATATTTTCATAATATCAATTTTCTCATAGTGACTTGGTCTTTGCAACCTAACCATGTCAATAAGTGAGGAGTGGGTGTATATAAAATAAATAGTTAAAAATTATTATCATTAAAGTTCTTTCCAACAGAACAGCTGTATGGGTTTATGGACCTATAATGCATTAGGTAAGATTTGAGGGGAGGCTTGGGAAATAGGTACAATTTGTACAAGTATTGAAGAAAAGAATAAGGAGGATAAACCAGAAGTAGGAAAGAATTTGGGTTAAGTCAGAGCAAAAGAACTTAGAAAGAGAAATGTGTCAAGTATAGATACAATGTCTTTGCCTGGGAAATAGGTTTTATTTGAGAAAATCATAGGAAGTCATGCTGGAAATGTATATAGCCCACTTCATTTATTCAAGAATTTTTTTAATTGTACTTTAGATGAAGGTTTGCAGAACAAACTAGTTTGTCATTAAACAGTTACTACACATATTGTTTTATGATATTGCTTAACAACCCCACACAACATGTCAACACTTTCCCTTCTCAATCTTGGGTTCCCTATGACCAGGTTTCCTGTTCTCTCCTGCCTTCTAGTCCTTGCTCCTGGGCTGGTGTGCCCCTTCAGTCTCATTTTGTTTAGTGGGCCAGTCTAATCTTCGGCTGAAGGGTGAACTTCATAAGTGACTAATTACTGAGCTGAAAGGGTGTCCAGGGGCCATGCTCTCAGGGTTAATCCAGTCTCTTTCAGGCCAGCAGGTCTGGTGTTTCTTTTTGAGTTAGGATTTTATTCTACATTTTTCTCAGGCTCTGTCTGGGACCCGCTACTGTGATCCCCGTCAGAAGAGTCAGTGGTGGTAGCTGGGCACCATCTACCTTTACTGGACTCAGTCTGGTGGAGGCTGTGGTAGATGCAGTCCGTCAGTCCTTTGGACTAATCCTTCCCCATTTATTCAGGATTTTTGAGTGCCTCCTATATGTCTGGAGTCCCTGGGTGGTGCCAAACAGTTAACGTGCTCAATTATTAACTGAAAGGTTGGAGGTTTAAGTCCACCCAGAAGCACCTCGGAAGATAGGCCTGGCAATCTACTTCTGAAAAATCAGTCATTGAAAACCCTATAGAGCACAGTTCTACTCTGACACACATGGGGCCATGAGTCAGAATCAACTCCACAGAGACTGTTGTTGTTATTTTGTTTTGTTTTCTACTAGATGTCTAGACACAGATGATCCAGGATTAAACAAGACAGACGAGGCCCCTGCTCTCATGGGGATAATACACAGGTGAGAGAAGACAGATAATAAATGCGTAGTCAAAAACGTATCTCATTGCCCTAGAATGTAGTAGTTAAAGGGGCAGGCTTTGGATCCAGACAGCCTGCATGCAAATCCCAACTCCACAACTTGACCTCAAGCAATGTGTTTATTTTCTGAACTTCAATTTCTCATTTATACAATGAAGAAAGTAATCGTACCTACCTCATACGGTTAGTGTGAAGATTACTGAGAGAAACAGAGAAAAGCTTTAGAACGGTGCATGGAGTATGGTAAGGGTGCAGGAGCTGTTAGCTGTTGTTATACTGGTGAGTGCTGTGATAACAATAAAGCTAAGCAAAGGCGTGGCTCTTCAGCCTCAGCACCGTCGACACTGGGCTGTGTAACAGAATCCTTTGGTGTGGGGAGCTTCCCTGTGCATTGTAAAATATTAAGCAGCATTTAGAAGCATCTTCCACCCCAAAGATGTGACAACCAAAAAGATCTCCAGATATTTTCAAACGTCCACTGGAAGAAAAAAAAATCATCCTTGGTTGAGAACCACCAAGTTAGAGACTAAATAGTTGCAGCATTTTCAGATAGGTCGATAATGGAAGAACTCTTTGAAGAGAAGATAAGAGAGAATCCCGAATGTTGGGTGGAAAAAAACAGCCATGCAAAAACCTGGGGGAGAGTCTTTGAGCAGAGGTAAAACAGAAACAAAACCCACCGCCACAGAGTCTGTATCTGCGATTTATGATTATTATACCATTATCAGTGGTGGAAATGGGCCAGCTTGGAGAGCTCAGACTTAAAATTTAGGTCAGATTTGAGGAAATTTATTGAAAATATTAATTTCTGAATGTATCAAGCTTGTGAACATTTAATTCTTTGTCTTGAAAGTCTGCTGTCTTAGTTATCTAGTTCTGTTATAAAAGAAATACCACAGTGCATGGCTTCAACAAACAGAATTTTAATCTCTCACCATCTAGGAGGCTAGAAGTCCAAATTCAGGGCATCAGCTCCAGTAGAAGGCTTTCTCTCTCTGTTGGCTTGGGGGGAAGGTCCTTGTCATCGATCTTCCCCTGGACCAGGAGCTTCTCACTGCAGGGACCCCGGATGCCAAGGATGTGCTCTTCTCCTGGCTCTGGTTTCTTGGTGTTATGAGGTGCTGCTGTCTCTTTGTTCACTTCTCTCTTTTATATCTCAAAAGACACAGGCTTAAGATGCAACCTAATCTTGTAGATTGAGTTCTGCCTTGTTAACATAACTGTCGCTAATCCCACCTCAGTAACATCATAGAGGTAGGATTTATAGCACATAGGAAAATCACATCGGATGACAAAATGGTGGACAGTCACACGATACTGGGAATCGTGGACTAGCCAAGTTGACACACACTTTGGGGGGACACAATTCAATCCATAACACCCCCATCACCCCTTCCTACTAAACCTCCCCTTTCTGAATTCTCACACCTTTTGGGTACACATTTAGCGGCTTTATAACATTGAGTAATTGCTGGCTTAAATGCCCATTACCCACACTGAACTATAAAGTCTTTGTACATCAACAATCCGTCAGTAAAGGTTTGCTGATGGCATGGAGGGCGGGCGAGGCTGGTGTTTCTTCCTGTGAAGCTTTCACGCTGGCTTCTTCTGGTGTGTCTCAATCTGGCACCTAAATTTGAGTAGCAGATGCCTCCTCGTTGACACCTTACCCATGCAGAACTGGTGCAAGTGGCTTGTGATTGGCTGCTAACCTAAAGGTTGGCAAATTGAACTCACCTGGTGGCTCCATGGGAGAAAGGCCTGGCTATCTTCTTCCATAAAGATTACAGCCAAGAAAACCCTATGGAGCAGTTCCACTCTGTAATACACGGGGTCACCCCATGAGTCAGAACTCAACAGCAACAGGTTTAGTTTTTTGGGTCACCCTCCTCCCACTTAATTTCCAGAGATAACCTGTCTGTTTTCTGTATTCTTCCCTAATGCTTTGCATTCATCACCAAGTTTATCTCAATTTGACTGCTGGTGTCTATGGAGAATAAAATATGTTTTCCACCTCTACACATATGTCAAAAACAGCACTGCACACCTCACTGGTATTTTCTGGGCAGTTTGTAATGGATGATAATCAACTGTATTGATACCTGAGTGAAAGCTGGTATGTCTACACAACTAGTGCTTGGCTGTCAACAGTGGCTTTCACTGATTAAAATGCTTTCTTTTCCTTCCTTCCTTCCTTCCTTCCTTCCTTCCTTCCTTCCTTCCTTCCTTCCTTCCTTCCTTCCTTCCTTCCTTCCTTCCTTCCTTCCTTCCTTCCTTCCTTCCTTCCTTCCTTCCTTCCTTCCTTCCTTCCTTCCTTCCTTCCTTCCTTCCTTCCTTCCTTCCCTCCTTCCCTCCTTCCCTCCTTCCCTCCTTCCCTCCTTCCCTCCTTCCCTCCTTCCCTCCTTCCCTCCTTCCCTCCTTCCCTCCTTCCCTCCCTCCCTCCCTCCTTCCTTCCTCTCACTTTCTCCCTATCCCTTCTCCCTCCCTCTCTCTCTTTTTGTAGGCCTTGTGTGCTGATTAAATATTTTAATATAGGTGAAGCCCTGGGGACATTTTAAGTATTTGCTGTTATTGTTTTGCTGTCTGTAAATTTCCACACGCATGTGAGGACAAGGCAAACTGGTACAAAACTCAAGGAATCTCTGAACCACGTTATCTCCCATGGCTTCTATCTGAGTTTCCCATTACACACACAAGTAGTGTTTAAGCACAAAACAATAAATAGAAAAATTTGAATTGATAATAGAGATTCAGGCCTTGTGTGGTGGGACAGGGGCACCTGGAAATAGTAGAGACTTTGGATTAAACCCCTTAGGCCTTTAAGACTAGAAAGACTTCTTGTTTTGAATCTCTCGTGGGTTTTATTATATGACCCATTGGGCAACTGGAATGTTGCCCAGAGTTTTGTGGGTATGAACTGGGTTTCTTTGCACTTTTCTCGAAAATTGGAGAAAGAGTAACAGTTGCTATTAGTTTTTAGTTTATTTTGATACCTTTAACAGTTTAATCTGAGATAGAAGGACAGACAGATATAACATCTTTGATATATACAGGGTGCTACCAAAACACTTAAAATGCCATAAAATTCAAAGTGGCTGACTATAACAAGTCAAGATCACAAGTTCTACTCAGTGTTGTCTAGGGATGTATGTAAACCAAAACCAAACAACACCCATTGTCATCAAGTGGATTCTGACTCCCAGCGACCCTATAGCACAGAGACGAATTGTCCCATAAAGTTACCTAGGAGCAGCTGGTGGATTCGAACTGCTGACCTTCTGGTTAGCAGCCAAATGTGTAACCACTATGCCACCTGGGCTCCGGGATGTGTGTAGTGGATATAAGATAACTTTCAGGAAAAGCAACCTACTTTTGAGTATCTGGTCAGTATCAGGCAATACCAACTGCCTTGTTCTCCCTCAAACTCTTTTCTTTTTACTATATAAAAATGTCACATTGCTATGTGGAAGGGTGAAAGTTTCCTAAACTAAAGCAAGCCAGATACCTGTATTCTAGATGGGTATCCTTTTTGACTTTACCAGTAGACTACAAGCCCATTGACAGCAAGAATGGGGCCTTATTCCTGTGTTTGTCCATCAGCGCCTGTGGGGGTCACACCGTGAAGAGTGGTACTGAAAACAGTTTGTGAAATGAATGAAGGAATGAAAGCTGCAAAGACCTCTAGTCCTCTAGACCCTCGTTCAAATAGTTCTTGAGTTGTTATGTTACCCAGCAAGGGGATGAGGGGAAAGATACAAGGGTTAAGAGAAAACGGTCAGCAAAATCACCAGCCAGAGAGAGAGGGCCTCAAAAGAGACCCCGAATAAAGCGAGATTTGAGGCTGTGTCTTCCCCCAAGACGTTATTTCTTCCAGTGAGGAGAAATGCTTTGAGAAGAGACTCAATTTAGGACAAAACAAGAATCCCTGGAAAGCCGGCAGCCTCGCAGGTCAGATGGAGAGAGGTAAGGGTCAGCCAAAGGTCAGCGTTTATAGCTAAGCATTACAGTCCTGTCCAGGAGGGTCGTGATTTCCAGTGGCCTAGTTTTGGTGGTTCAGCGGTAGAACTGTCACCTTCCATGCGGGAGACACAGGTTTGAATCCTGGCCAATGCACCTCGTGGAGCCCCCACCTGTCACTGGAAGCTTGCCTAGCTTCTGTGATGCTGAACAGGCTTCAGTGGAGCTTCTAGACTAAGAAAGGCTAGGAAGAAAGACCTGGCAATCTACTTCTGAAAATCAGCCAATGAAAACTCTGTGAATCACAACGGTCCAGGGTTGCTGTGAGTTGGAGATCTGTTCAAAGGCAGCTGACAATAACCTTTCACCATAGCATCACTCTTGGGCACAGAGATTGCTCATTCACTGCTCTGCTACAATGACTATTGCAGCCATAATAATTCTGCTATGAAGTTGCTGTTGGTGCCGTTGAGTCAATTTCGACTCTTAGTCACTTCATGTGACAGAGTAGAACTGCTCCATAGGGCTTTCTTGGCTGTAATTTTCACACAAGAGCAGATTTGGTTTAGGTGCATAGGTCTATTTTTAGCCACTCTAGTATTTAACATGTGGGGATTTATTATTATTTTTATTATTTTACGGCAACAGTAGTCACAGCCAAACTGCAAGCCATCATCCTTGCCATCCAGAATCAAGAAGGTCATGAATTACAGCCATTCCTACTTACTGGCAAGTGACAGCCGACACTGTGAAAAGGTTATTTGTGGGCTAGGTTATTAAAAGATGACTCAGCACCCTACCTGAGACTCCAACATCCACTGCGCGACTCCTCGAGATCTCAGGGGTCAACGCATCTCCCCCTCCTGTGTCCAGTGCCGCCTTCTCTGCTCCCCCCAGGCAGATCCTTCTTTGTCCTTTAGGTAGGTGGTCCAGCTACTGCTCACAGTCTCATTTCCTCCTGATCTTGGCACCCCATCAACCTGCTGGCTACTAAGGTGCTCATTTGGTAGACCACAGAGAGGCGTCTGGTTCTGCTCTGATTCAGAAACAACTCCAAGACTGTGAAGAAGGAGGGGGAGTGACTCAGAGGCTGAACTTTCTGCATCAGGTGACATGGGTTCCTTAAGCCCCTCGGAACTGGACTAACAGCCTCTGAATGTTAGCTGGAGGGAACGGACCCACAACAGTCCGTTTAGCTCTTGTGGAAGCTTGGACCATGGCCTTGAAAGTGTTCCCTCAGCTGCTGAAATAGAGATCTTGAAAGGTGGAGCTCTTTCACGAAAACCAACTAATGTGGTAATTTTTTTCACTAATCTCAGTTCTAACCAGCCATCAAACCCTAAACTCCCTCTGGGGCTCGGACTCGCAGATCCTGTACCTGTCAATTTCAAATCCAACTGTACATAGACATTTTTAAGAACCGGTAACATTGTTAGTGAAGGAGCCCTGGTGGCATAGTGGTTACAGTGCTCAGCTGCTAACCAAAAGGTCAGTGGTTAGAACCCACAAGCTGCTCCAAAGGAGAAAGATGTGGCAGTCTGCTTCCATAAAGATTTATGGCTTTGGGAACCCTATTGGGCAGTTCTACTCTGGCCTATAGTGTCCCTGTGAGTGGGGATCCAGTTGACGGCAACAGGTTTGTTTTTTTTGGTTTTCAGACATTATTCCCGAAACCCTGCTGCCACAGATTAATTCTCAGAAAACAGAATGACTGCTTTTGGAAAAAAAGTCACAGTGGTCTGAGAAAATCACACAGCTTACTAAAAAATGAAAAATAATAAGACAATTAGAAAGTCACAGAGGCAAATGAAACCAAGTTCTTATATTGAGGCAAACGTTCATTGTTTGTTTTGGGAGGGGTTTGGCGTTCATACAGACTAAAACGGTGGCATCTTTGGAGCAGTAATATGTCCGTGTATCATTTTAATGCCATGAGTAGTCGTTTGACAGCCTCGTCAGGATGGTTTCTGTGGGAGGAACAAATGGCTTCCATCCACGGCTGGAAATTCTTATCCTGACAATCAAACATTCCAGGGCTCAGGAAAGTAAGGAACTACAGTTTGTTTGTTTGTTTTTTTAATTCTTGGTTCTTTTAAATAAAATTTAGGTTTTTTAATTTAAAAATTAATGTTAGAACTCTAATACCGTATCTAAGGAAGGAAGTAGTGGAAAGGTGTTCCTTTCCTTCTATTAACAGAAGCAGCGTGTTGAGAATCCTACATCCCAGGGTAATCATCACCATGGAAATGAGCATTCATTGCCAGTCAGACCTTAACTGTAGTTCCCCAACAGTCAGATGACTGACCCAGAGAATAAATCGTTCATGAAAGATGCAGGAGATACTGTTCTAATGCGAACGTAGACCCAAGGTCGACCAGAAAAGAACACGGTAGAATAGAGGGAAGAGACCCAACCTTATTATCTGCTGGGCTCTGTCTTAACCACCTCAAAGGATATTACATTTAATCCTCACGACCACATTGTGAGTTAGTCATTATTGTTGCCATTTTATAGAGGAGAAAACTGAAGCTCAGAGAGATTAAATAGCTGTCCCAAAGGCTCTTAGTTTGCTTCTGCCAGGGTTTGTGTCCTGATTCCTTGACTTAGAAGTCAGGTGATATTAATTTTTTTTGTTTCAATTCCATCAATTTACAAGCTTGAAGGCTTAAGCAAGCTAGTATACTTCCTAGATCTCCCTTTGCTGATTTGTAAATGAGAATAATAATGCATATTTCACATAAGGATGTCAATCTTTAAAGAAAAATTTATGTGAAACTACTTTGTAATTCATAAAGTACTCTGAGAACTATAATAATGACTGTTGTTGTTGTTAGGTGCCATCAAGTCGGTTCCAAATCGTGCAACCTTACGTACAACAGAACAATCCTGTGCCATTCTCCTGATCTTTGCTATGTTTAAGCCCATTGTTGCAGCCACTGTCAAACCATCTCATTGAGGGTCTTCCTCTCTTTCACTGACCCTCTACTTTACCAAGCACGATGTCCTTCTCCAGGGTCTGGTCCCTTCTGATAACATGTCCAAAGTATATGAGACAAAGTCTCTCCATCCTTGCTTCTAAGGCACTTTCTGGCTGTATGTCTTCCCAGATAGATTTGTTCGCTTTTCTGGCAGTCCATCGTGTACTCAATATCGTTCACCAACACCATAATTCAAAAGCATCAATTCTTTGGTGTTCCTTATAACGACTAGATGTTAGGAAATATAGAAAGTCAATAAAACATTTAAAATAAAAAGATTTCCTAGAAATGAAGAGGAAAGGATAATCAATCACATTTTATGTAGGAACAAGGAGATTGAAACTTTCATTGAGTGAAAATGATAAAACAAGAAGGAAAGCGCAGAAAGGTTACCTCATTCATCCCCAAAATCATAGGTTGTGTGAACCTGATGGGTTCTGGAAGAAACGAGAAAATCACCAAATATGATTAATTTCTGGGACTCAATTTCATGACTCACTTCTATGAATTCAAAATGTAAGAGCTAGAAGAGGCCTTCTACGAAGGAACTGAGCCCTGGAGAGTTCAGTGGCTTTTTCAGAGCCAGAACCAGAACCAAGACTCCTGGCTTCTCAGTACTGTGTGGCCCTGACCCTCACCCTCATCACCATGAGTGCACTATAGACCGTTTCAAGAAAGAGACTGTGGTGGGAGTGGGGAGTAGAGAGAGGGATTGGAGAAAACTGCCATAAGCAAAAAGCTGTCAGAATAGAATTAAATTGATATTTCAGAATTTTTGTTTGTATAATGACAACAAACAACACAGCCATTCCAACCATGACCTTTAAGGCTAAGAGAATTGACCCCTTCAAAAGCCAACACTACAAGAAAACCAGTCGCAGTTGAGTTGATTCCTACTCATGGTGACCCCATGTGTGTCAGTGTAGATCTGAACTCCATAGGGCTTTCAGTGTCTGATTTTCCAGGCCTTTCTCCTGAGGCACCAGAGGCACCACTGGGTGAATGCGGACCCACAGCCTTTCAGTTAGCAACCAAGCAGAGGAACCTGAATAAGGTCACCCCGGGAGTGAAGGCTCTGAAGACGTTGATGCTTGAAGTGCTGAGGAATGTAGGAATACTTCTGTACAAGATGACCCAAGGCTCCCCTTTGAAATTCTAGCGGGTTTCCAAACACCCTGCCTACAAGAATTGGCTAAAAATAGCAACCCAGCTTGGTGGTGGGCAGATAGGGCCATGTCATGGAAAAGTAATTGGCAATCCCATTGTGGTGGCCTATGAACTCGGGATCTTGTAAACCAGCTTCTTCTCATGGACGTACTTACCACTTAGTATAGCCATTGAAGTAGATCCCATTTCTTTTCCTCTCCCTGTCTCTCCAGACTTCGTTGTGAGACATTTTCTTCCAAGGTGTTAGGGAGCCATTTAATAATGTTTTTCCAAAGCCGTTATCCAATGCGCTTGATTTGCTCTTCTTCACTGCCATAAATATCTCACTATCAGGAGACAGTTAACTTAGGACCATAAGAGAGCCAGTTTTGAAGTGACATTAAAAAAACAGCTCCAGTGATTTGTCAAGTACCTGAAAATACGCTTAGCTAATCCTCATGGTATTGGTGTTATCCCCAATTTAGAAATGTCTGAGTGAAGGATGATGAAAGCTGCCCATGAGCAGATTAAAGGGTAACTGTACAATGTCTGTGAGGATGGAGAACCATGGAAAATCGAAACCCACAAATAATACAGAAAGCCTGCTTAAGCCAAGAGCTGCCTGGTTTGCTTCTGCTACCTCTCTCTGCTCTTCTCTACCAAGGAAGATTCCAGCAGTCTACTCCAAGCCCTCTGTCCCTCATGTGCTCAGGGATCCCATCATATATGGAAATCCCACAGTGTTCTTGCATACTTAATATTGAAGCCCTCACGAAAGGAGGTCTCCTCGTACAAGTCACTGAAAAAGCACTTTGATAGTCCGTACTTATGACTGCCCTACTCTGCGGATTTGTGCAGGTAACTTCTGTTACAGTTTTCTTATCAGTTAAAAGAAGGATAATGGTAACATTTTCTCTTACTTGCCCTCTCACTTTGCCTTTGTATCAGTAAGATAAATTTTGATTAATTCCACAACTTATTGTATTAGGTCTATGTGGTATGCTACCTTCTTGAGTAAAAGTTGTGAAAATTCATAGATACACAATTTTCTTGAAGTGGCCAATCTTAAAATAAAAAATAAATGCATTCAAGATTTAAGTTACACCACATCGGGAGTGTTAAACCCCAGACTATCTCAGACATACCCTCCATTCTGCTCTGCATTTTCGCTTTCAATCCCCGAGTGATTTTAGGAAGGGTGGAATGGAGGAACCCTGTGTGGAGGTGGTAGACGGAGCAGGATCTGTTACAGGTTCCCTGGCTGAAAAGGCACACTTCTGTCAGCACCATTGTACATCAGCTGTCTCCAGTTACCGCCAAAGTAGGTGTGTAACATATGACTGGGCTCGCTGGTAATGCGGGTACACAAACCCTGGGACAGAGACACCTTGTGCCACCGTAAACTGATCCGCCGCAGGCAGCCATTAAGTCATCGGCACACAAAATGGGCACTCACATCAGAGGTGGTGGGAACTGGTCTGAGCTCTGATTTTTATCTGGTCATTCAAGATCGGTAAAAAGAGTGAATTTAAAAGTCCTTTTTTTGTAGAAACAAGGAGGACCACATAAACACCCTGAACACCTACAAATCCTAACTTTAGAACTCTGAGTTTAAGGTTTTTCTACTTTAGTTTTTAAAAAAGCATTTGAGATTACAATCTAATTTGCCCATCAGCATTTTTACAGAGATTTTCTGATGTTTGCCCTTAGAATTGCTTTCTACCCACTGCTGATGACATGTGGAAACCCTGGATGGTAGAGGTTAAGAGCTATGGCTGCTAACCGCAAGGGCTGCAGGTGGAACCCACCAGCCACTCCTTAGAAACTCTATGGGGCAGTTCTGCTCTGTCCTATAGGGTCGCTATGAGTTGTAATCGTCTGGACAGCAACGGGTTTGATTCTTTTTGGGTTTTAATGACATGTAGTTTACATTTTCCTCAAATGGAAATCCTCAGACTGTCAGTATTAGTGAGGAATATTAATGAGGAAGATGGCATGGAGCAGTTAATTCACTTCCTTGTATTATACTTCACAATAGCAGTAGATTTTGTTTCTTTTTATCCATTTTGTAGTTTAATTTGGTGGTGCAGGGGTTAACCATTGGGCTGCTAACCAAAATGTCGACAGTTCAAATTCAGCTGCTCCTTAGAAAGCCTATGGGATGGTTCTACTCGGTCCTATAGCATCCCTACAAGTCGGAATCGACCCCACGGCCACGAGTTTGGTTCTGGTTTGGTGGTTTAATTTGACCTCTGTGTTCACACAGCCAGGAATCATCTGCCTGACTAATGTCCTAACTATTTTCTGAGTCTATAGGAGTCTGACTGAGGAGTTATATTAAGTAAAAGGTGTTTGATGTGATCCTAGCGACACTGTGATATAAGTAGCTGGTGTCACTGTGACCATGTAAGAAAGGGAGGACTTGGTGTCTGTAATTTACCATGTGATCGAGCATCCAGCATGTTTCCGCTGGGGCTAGGGTTCCCTGTGATGCCTGGCGTGGAAAGACAACAGGAAGGGAATAAGATGCCCCTGAAATAAAAATGAAAGTAAGATAAAGAGGAGACTGCTAGTAAAGAGAGGAGCAAGGCCTTCGTATCAGCTGTCTTCCAGCAACATTAACCCATAATGAGTCTCCTGGTGGTTTAACGATGTCTGCTTGTCAGATTGCTTCTTTCATAGCGTGGGGTTACTTTCCTCATCTTGGAGATCAGAAATTAAAGAGAATCAGAAAATAATAACAACAACTCTACAGACAAGCACTGGTCCTATATGCTTTAATGTGTTATTTCGTTTGACTATTATCAAACCCTCGGGAAGTGGTAATATGAACCCCGTTGCCCAGAGATCATGAACCTGAGGTCAGAAAGGTTAGGAAGTTTATTCAGAATCACAGATGCAGGAGGGGGCTGAGATGAGAACTGAAGCAAAGGCTGTCTGGATGGAGAACCTACTCTCATCCCCCTGCAGAGCTGCCCACTAGCTTTAGGGGACACATACCGCCTGCTTTTAGCCGTGCGTCCTGCGATAGTGGGAAGGGTCAGACTTGAGACAGTTTCCTGGGAGAACACTTACGTAGTAAAATGTCTGAGAGGTATTTCAGTCTCCAAGTGAGCTGGTTCTTTGCAGTTGATGCTAAGGAACTGATACTTTAGCAGACAGGGTGGCTGTGCTGATTCCTAAGGAAAGAGACTCAACTATAGTGAAGAAGTTCATCAGCCCAGGCTGTCGTGCCATTTCCAATTCACAGTGACCCTACAGGACACAGTAGAACTGCCCAATAGGATGTCCAAGGCTGTAGTCTTTATGGACGCACACTGCTACATCTTTCTCCCACAGAGTGATTGGTGGGTTCAAACCACTGACTTCTGGTTAGCAGCCAAGTGCTTTAACCACTCCACCACCAAAAGAAGTTAACCCAAAACCAAACCCTTTGCCATCAAGTTGATTCCGACTCATAGTGACCCTATAGAACAGAGTAGAACTGCCCCATAGAGTTTCTAAGGAGTGGCTGGTAAATTCTAACTGCCAACCTTTTGGTTAGCAGCCATAGCTCTTAACCACTGTGCCACCAAAGGCCTGAATATCCCTCATTCTAAGAGGGCTGCAGGCAAGCTGTGTCTGAAGTCTGCAACCATATACTACCTGAGGAGTTACACGATGTTTTCTCTGGTCTGTACTTTGTGAAGATTCTTGCACATCAAATGCTCCATCTGTAGGTTCATTCTAACTTATTTGGCTAAACTATACGTGTCAACTGTGTATCAAGTGAAAGCTACTTTCCAATCATATATGAAGGCTTCATAAATCTTAACAAACATGTCAGCCATAATACTACATGTTGTATTCATCAAGTATCAGCAGAAAACAGAACAATTAAGTTAAAATAATTTGATGAGAGTGCAACAGCGTGTCTACTTTCAATGGTGTGGCCATGGTTCAGGGAAACAACAAAGCTTGTATAGTACCCAGGGCCTCCGTTTCAACCGTAGGCTGGAAGAGGGGAGCAGAGGCAGAGAGATCTGTGTCAGGTGCTGCCTGGTTGGAGCTGTGGGGGATACCACTGACTGCTGTGCCTTCACGGGGCAGGAATGAGGAAACATGGGTCCTCGCTTCACTCTCCTCCCCATCCCCACTGGCCTGCTCAACTCAAAACCAGAGGCCAAGGGTGTCTGTTGATGTGGTCTATAAAGATCAGCACCTGGGTATGGAGCTGGGTGGAGAAAGATGGAGCATGTATCTGGAGGGACAAACAGAAGACAGATATCATATAGGTATAAAAGAAATTGCTTCTAAATAGAATTTAACCCAGAATTATTCAATGTTAAGACTACAAACAAACAGCATTATACACAATGTTTTTGTTTTTTTTTTCCTCAAGTTCTGTAACGATAAAAACTTAGGAGCAAGAAAATAAGTTACATATTCTGCCAACGGAATCAAATTGCAAGTGAACTTTGGGGATTTAAAATTTTACTTCCTGCAAAAAAAGGCCTTACAAATATCTACATTTAAAGAAATGCTGGACATTAGTAAATCTGTGAAAACATCTTCAGTATCATCTTCCTTTCTAATGAGTATTTTGAGTTTATTTGATGCTTAGTAAGCGTTGGTTGAATGAATACCTAGAATAATGCCTCAGTTGCTGCCCTTGAACATCAGGTTTCTGATGTAGTTTCCATGGCTAAAGTAAGAATTGCCTTTTTTCTGCCATATTGAGGATACAAGGAAGCCTTCGTCAGTTCTGTTCTTGAAAGCCAGGGTTATCAGCCTCAGCGCTATTGACATGTTGGGCAGAATACCTTTGTTGTGGGGGCTGTCCTGCAAATTGTAGGATGTTCAGCAGCATTCCTGGCCATTACCCTGTAGTTTCCAGTAGCCCCCCCTTCCCCCAAGTTGTCACAATCAAAAATGTCTCCAGATGCTGCAAATGTCCCTGGAGGGCAAAATCGCCCCCATGAAGTGCCACTGT
Source organism: Elephas maximus indicus (assembly GCF_024166365.1). Classification (NCBI taxonomy): domain Eukaryota; kingdom Metazoa; phylum Chordata; class Mammalia; order Proboscidea; family Elephantidae; genus Elephas; species Elephas maximus. The sequence goes on from NC_064840.1 coordinate 80,409,957, forward strand.
TGAAGTGAAACTTACTGGGAGTGTCATACAGTAGACATTTGTCCTTTCTGCTCACTAGTCATGTGTTGATTGCCTGCTTTGGTTACTAATAATTATATTCTACACTGAAAACTCAGAAGAAGCTACTCCTGTTGGTCTAATTACCAATATCTCTTTTGGATTATTTCCAAGTTAAATTCTCCATTTACATACCAGGCTTTTCTCCACATGAGGCCACTTCAAGAATGAACCTATAAAAAGTGCAACCTTGAATCAGGTAGCCACCCTGATCTAATCTGCAATGAATCATTTGCAAAGAATAGCCTCACTGTGCTTCCCCGACCAAGTGGCTGGGAGGCTTGACTGGAAGGTGACCTTGGGCGTGTCAAGCAAGGAGACTGACAAGCTCAGAACTATTCTGCGAGCCGACTCCCAACTACAGCTTCTGCTTGCTGCCTAGAGGGGAAGCAACATCTATACAAACACTTCCTAGGTAGACATAGGCGAAGGAATATCTTGATGCCTCCATTTTTTTATTTAGTTCCCGTGATCTGGAGTGGAAGTCCATTGTCTTCTGTCTGGATTCTGAAACTGCCTCGTAATTTAGTTGTTCTGCATCCATTCTTTTTTCCCTCCAATCAGCTGTTTGTACTGCAGCCAGAGTGGCCGTTTAAAAATGCAGATAAGGTGTTGTCACTGTCTTGTTTTAAACTCTCCAGTAGCTTCCTATGGTTCTGAAGATTAAAGCCCACTAGATCCTACAGGAGGTGGCCTTTGCTCATTTATCCAGCCTCATTTTCAATCAGTCTCTATTTCACTCTCTGCTGTCTTATTACCCTCATGCACATAACCTCCCTCCCCAGGGCCTTTGCACATACTGGTGTTTCTTCACCCACTCTCCTCTCATCTAGTTAACTCCACATTCTCCAAGTTCCACCTCAAATGCTACTTCTACTTAAAAGCCTTCCTGACTTCAATATGGGTTAGATTTTGTTGTTTAATCCTCTCATAGAGATATGTTCCTTTCATTTAGATTATTTGTCTTGCTTTACAATTATACATTCAGTAGAGTGATTATTTCATTAATGTGTGTCCTCCATTAGACCTAAAGCTCCATGGATATACAGCCTGTTGTTTTGTTCTCCTGTAAACCTATTGCTGTCTAGTCGATTCCTACCCATGGCAACCTAGAGGACAGAGTAGAACTGCCCCATAGGGTTTCCAAGGAGTGGCTGGTGGATTTGAACTGCTGACCTTTCGGTTTGCAGCCATAGCTCTTAACCACTGCGGCACCAGGGCTCCATTTTTAGTACATAGAAAATTCTTAGTGGTTCTAGAAGAAAGGAAAGGAAGGCAAGAGATAGAGTGAGGGAGGGAAATGGGAGGAATGAAGAAAAGAAAAGCAGAGGAAGAAAAGAAATTGCTACCAAGTTGTCATTGTGTGGCTGCAGTTCATCCTGCTTGTCCTTACTCTCCGGGTCCTATAGAGATTACCTTCGTAGTTGGCTTTTTCTCTCAATGCACAATGATTCTTACATGGCGTCTAATGTGATCTCTTGAGTTACTTATGATTTGGAATTCTAACCAATAGGCAAAATGTTCCCAAGACTTACATTTTAGGAAAATCCTTCACAAGGTATTAGACAAAACCTGTATGTGCCCATCTATGGCAATGCCCTTGGAGGAAGATTCATGTAACAAAGAACTCAGCACAGCAAAAGTTGCTTCTTACCTGGCAGCCATCCTATTTCAAAAACAAATGCTGCTTTCAGATCCAGTCAGATCTTTCTGGTAATGCCATCATTCTTTGAATTATATAAAAATGCTGTTGAAAGCAGTATGTTAAGGTTAAAAAAAAAAAAACTATTATAACATGAAAAATTGAAAAGCGGTATCAGTGACCTTGATCTACAGAATGTCCTTTCGGATGAAAGCCTTTTGGTCTCCCTAACTTTTCTATCAGCCTTCGATGTCATAATTCATTAAACAGTCTATCTTCATTTACAATCCATTTGCCACCATTGCTACTGAAGGAGATGGGAAAAATCTGTAAGACATAACCCAGGCTTCCTCCTACCATCAGGAATCAATAAAATGGCTTGATACTTCAGACTGGCATGAAGCTAACATAAAACAACTATTAATTACAAATTGATTCTGTATAAACATTCCAACAGTGTTTTTCAAAAGGTAAACAAGTCGTGATTGGTTCCAGAGGTTAGATAAAGATGGTAGGACAGGAAGAAGGAAAAGGAGGGGTGGAGACATGAAATGAAGCTGCTTGACAGTCAGACTTTGTGGTATTTATGTCAGTTGGTACTGAATGTTGCATGGTTTTCAGAAACCTCAAAACCCAAAGAATGCATAATGTTAACTTAATAGATTCTTTCAGGCCTGGGTTACTACCGTATTTACAGTAATAGTATGTTCATCGTAATAACATAATAGTACCTTTCATCCCCAAATCTCAGATATTTGCACATTTATAAACTCTCAACTTTTAAACCAATTGGTAAGTAACTTTCCAGTCTGTGCCTATCTGACTTTTTATAAAACAAGACGTTTGAGTAGCTTCTCTAAGGCAACGCTAGTAGAGTGATAACTCTGTAGATTCGCTTCTAAAAATATATTTTTAAGAAAGCTTGAAAAAAATGAAAGCATTTTGTACTTAAATTACACTAGAATGGGGAAATGTTAGGGTAACAAAGTTTTCGAGAAGCACGGGCCAACGCAATTATACAAGATTATTTCTCTTTTCAGAAGTTAAAAGGAGGGAAAACACACTCACTTTAAGTTGCCTAAGAAAAAATGGACAATCTAACGTTGCATTTTTGTCTCTGTGTTTTGTGTGTTTACTTGTATGTAGCTAGATGTTGCAACTTTGGCAAAGCTAGATCAAACTTATTATCGCATACAGAAAGCATAACCCAGTTACGGAATCGTGAAATTTCAGACCAAAGGGTATGCTTTAAAACGTACCTATTTTGGTACTCCAAAATTTCTCCCTTTCACTTTTTTAACCATATGTAAACAGTTGTACATGTTTGAAGGTCTTTGTGCAGAAAACTTTAAGGAGGGTGAATGCAATTTACAGTTAACAGTGTCTGACATTGGGGGTGTTATAAAGATTAAATTCTGTTTTCTACATGAGCTGTTTCTAAAATTTTGATCTTCAAAGGTAAAATAAATTTGTTTTTCTGGGAATATGTTCAAAGTAAACCAGTGCAATGAATGAGTCTTTGAGAAGTCATTCATACGCCCTAAGATCCGGAATGACGAGAATCTACCCTAGTTTTAAGATTGCAAAGAAAGGTATGTTTTGCTGTTAAGAAATTATTTCCTCTAAATATTGCCATGGTTGAAATGCCCAGTTAATCATCATTCTCTTCAGACTCTGATTTAATAGAATCCTCAAGAAGAAATGAAGTTTAAGCTAATGAGAAAATTATTAGTGGTCAGTAACTGGCTTAAGGCTCATGTTTTAACCCAATAATTGAGATCAGAGAAAGTTTAAACTGAGCTCTGTCCTAATCGTATTGGCTTAGACCAGTTTTAAAGGAATTCCTTGGCAAATCCTTTGGTAAAGCTAAGCATATAGTTTTTTAAAAATCCAGATGTTTGCCTATTATTTTTGCTGTTGCTGCCTAGTCCACTCTGACTCACAGCGACCCCATGTGTGCAGAGCAGAACTCTTCTATAGGGTTTTCAAGGCTGCGAGCTTTTGGAAGCAGATCACCAGGCCTGTCTTCTAAGGCTCTTTTGGGTGGGTTTGACGCACCCATATTTTGGCTAGTCGTGGAGAGCTTAACCTTTTGTGCCAACCAGAGACCCGTGTTTGCCTATCGGAAAAAAAAAAAGCCACTGCCATCGAGGTGATTCTGACTCACAGCCACCCTGTAGGACAGAGTAGAACTGCCTCATGGGGTTTCCAAGGAGTGGCTGGTGGATGCAAACGGCTTACCTTTTAGTCAGCAGCCGAACTCTTAACCACCTCGCCATTAGGGCTCCAATTGGGTCAACCTAAATCAAGGTACACAAACAGTTTTAAAAGTTTTGGATAAAATGAACCTCACTTATAATGCTTTATTGAAGGCCATCAAACATCTTTTAAAAATTAGCTCTACTTGGTTCATGTTTATTTGTTCCATAAAGAGTTGTGGTAATCATGATCCTGTTTTACGTAATGCTTGTTTATGTAATAGGACATAACTGTGCAATGGCTCCCAGGATCGTTATTATTTTTGTTTGCTTCTGTTTTCCAAAATGGATGAAAGAAGCAAAACATGCTTATACATTTTTAAATTTACAGTAGCTTTTGGATTGCCAAATGAATCTCAACACAGAGAGACATTTCCAAATTCCATCCTACTGCACTTCAGCAAAATGAAAACTGTATTTTCCATGAGTCAGTCTTTGAATCACAAAGTGCTCGTCATCCGAGAGGGTTTATTGTACCCATAAAACTAATGCAACACGAGAATAGGCGTTATGTCAGCAGCTTAGTGCTTAGTGTTTTTATTTGTTGTCTAACGATCCCGATTGCTCGTACCACCAAGAGCTTAGACAGTGGATCACATTTTTTCTGGATATTCTCCAGAGCAAAAAAGGGCAAGTTTACTGCTCTTTATAATCACTCTGGTGAAGTGGAGGACTTAGCAGAAGCAGCTGCCAGGGTCTCAGTGGCAATCACATTTTTTCTATTTACAGGCAGATCCTCATTTCGGGTACCTTCAGATTTTTCTTCAACTTTGACAAAACAGGAGCTCTTAGAGACAGAAATTACCCAGAGTATATCAAGTAAACTGCATTACAGAAAAATTGTAGTCTGTAACGGTAAAGCCTGTCTCTCCTGACTATTTGGACATGCGGATAGGGATCACATTTTAGCATTCTATTTTAACAGGCTTTGTCCTACTTACATCAGTTTCTCCCTTGCCCTCAATCGAGAAAAGAGAAAGTACACAAAATCATTTTATACCCATGCTACTGACGGCCAACTGTTTTTAAAGTGACACGGTTAATCTCTAAGTAAAAACAAAACTAGTTCTTCATTAAAACAACAAAGATTTTTTTAGGGTTACGAAGATAAATATTTATCACTAAAAATGTCAAATGTGGCTTCTTTATTAATTTGTTCTGTCTCACAAAGGAATTAAATGACTAGGACTAGCTAGAAATCAAGACAAAAAGTTTCTACACTTGATTTTCATACAGTTTTATTGTTTGATCAAAATCCACAGTCTTCATTTTCCTCATCCATTTATTGAGGAGAAAGACATCTATCTGCCAAGTAGGTGTGCTGTGAGGATGACAATGTAGATTTAGGTGGAAGGCCTCTAAGTATGAAAGTCTTATACTGTCTTGGCTTTATCATAAAGTACACAAAGAGGCACACCAACTTGTTGCCACAGTGAGCAATCCTTTGATTTGAGATAGAAAATTAAAAAATCCATGCTTTTCTTTCTTAACTCATAGTCATAACTGTGTTTCACACAATTACGTAGTTCGATAAATATACACTCAGTATCACATAGGCTTCTCAGTTCAGGATACAATTTGAAAGGTAAAGTTTTGGGGAAGCAGAATTGAAATGATGCTTCAATATATAAAAGGAATTGTTAAAGGACTGAGAACAATACATCAAGTATACCACTATCCAGACTAATTAAGCACAAAATCCCAACAAGATTTTTCTTGAAGTTTGAGAAAATGATTATAAAACACTTTTGGGGAAACTATATATGAACTTATTTGTTAATTCATTCAGTGTTGTTTGTTGTGGAAACCCTGGTGGTGTAGTGGTTAAGACCTACAGCTGCTAACCAAAAGATCAGCAGTTCGAATCCACCCGCTGCTCCTTGGAAACTCTACGGAGCAGTTCTTCACCGCCCTATAGGGTCACTATGAGTTGAAATCTACTCGATGGCAATGGTTTTAGTTTTTTTAGTTTTTGTTTATTTTAACTGCCATCGAGTTGGTTCCTGACTCATGGTCAGTATACAAGTCTCACTATTTAAAGAAGAAAGGGGACATGTATTTGGGCTGCCACGTAGAGAATGGCTTGGAGATGAGCAAGAATGGACGTGGGAGAAGAATGTCACAGGTGGTGGCTGTTTGGTCAACTTGGAGATGAGTTTAGACGGTTGTAATAGCCATAGGAATGAGCAAGTGGACAAAACTGAGAAATACATACGTGGGGTGACCACACAACAGATCATCCAAACCTGGGCACTTTTGAGAATGAAAATGGCCCCTATTACCACTATGCAAGGAAACAACAACAAAAAAAAACCCATCAACAGCAGGCATAAACTGAACTGTCCTGGGCAAGGCAGGATTTGTGGGCACCCTAAATAGAGATACTGGACTTACCCCATCTTAGTGATCAGTTGAACTGAAAAGTTCAGAGGAAAATAATAGGAAAAAACATTTTAAGAAAAGAAATAATGTGAAATATTTCCCCAATCAGATTTAAAAGTTGCATTATAGAGCAATGATAAATTAAATGGTGTGGTATTAGCACATGTTACTTACCTACCACCTCCACTAAGGACTGTAAAGCTGATTGCTAGCTACATCAGCTAAGTGCTGAGACATACGGGACTGCACTGAACCAGTCATACTGTACAATCACACTGTAAGCATTTTGTAGGAAGGAAAATCTTACGGATGTGCTGCTCAGTGTTGTACTCCTTCATTCATTCAGAACTGCGTCAGGCAACGTGGCTGCAGCAATGAACAAGATACGTAACATTTCCTGACAGCATCCCTTTTGTTGACTCTTTGTTTTATTGGAGACCCATCAGCTTATTGAGGCTCCTGGAAGTCATGGTTGCATCTATGGTAAAGATATTGTCCAGTGCCTTACCTATTACACCCCAGAATGCCTTCATTCTAAAGAGTCCAGAGAGAAGTCCCCCCGACCCCGGATCTAGTACATTGACTAGACGCATGTCTTCTGAACATTTGCTCTGTTTCCATCTCAAGGACACGGGGAATTGTGTAAGTGATAAGCATCTCTTTTCTACACGGCCTACTAGAAAGGTGAGCTGAGTACACATAACCTGCCCACAGCACCTGTGAGGGTGTTATGTATACTCGTCTAGCTTCATTCTGGCTCCATTTTATTCTCAACCATGGTTTGTTTACTTCCTATATTTTTGCTTTCCTTAAACCCATTTCAGTTTCATGCTGTTTTGTCATATTTTTAATTCACGAAATCTTTTATGGGCTTTTTTTTTTTTTATGGAAAAAGGCAGGGTATATTTTTTAACAAACAAAAAAGATCAATGGAACAGAATATACAAACAAGAAATAATTTAGTTTGCTTATAAGAGAAATACATGATAAAGTCAGTATCTCAAAACAATTAGGGAGAAACTACTTAATAAAAAGACTTTTAATAAGTAAGATAATGTTAGTTATTTGAAAAACAAATAATTTAGATCTGTATTTCATATCATATACCAACATAAATTTCAAATTATAAGAGGTAAAAACAAAACTAAATGTTTATTAAACTTTGCAATGATAGAAGAACTTACAAAGATATATAACTATATATAAAATTTTATAGCTTCTGTACCATGGAAATATAAACAAAATAGACTAGAAAATATTTATTAAAATACGATAGATGAATGGTTTGTATTGATAACATCTAAAAAATTGCAAATATAGCTCTTCATCTCCTACAGATAAGTAAATAAAGGAACAAAAAAGGACAATTTTAACAGAAGAAAATGTGATTGATGAATAAACCTGTGGGAAAATATACACCTTTATTTATCATTAGAGCAATTCTAGTTAAAATAATGATGTAATTTTGATCTTTTAAACTAAAAACCATTTTAAAATGTTGACTATGTATTAATTCAGTTGTCGAACTAGAGTGCTGTGCTGATAGGAGTGTAAATTTGATTTTATTCACAAATAACTCTAAAAATATTTATTTATTTTGATCCTGTGATCCACCATCTGGGTATTTTTTCCAGGGGTATAGTTCAGAAGAGGGAAACTATAAATACATACAGAGGTTTATTAAATCTCTGTGTATTTTCAATAGCAAACGTGGAAATAACAAGAATGTCCAACAATAATAGTTAACTCTAACTACGTTAGCCTTATCTGTTATAAGACATACCACTGAGAAAAAAGGATGCACTACTAATTAAATGATAACGCTCATTTAACAAGCTTTAGAGGATTATTTTAATAGAAATTTAATCTCCTATCTTTATCTGAGTGCGTAAAAAGAAAAACGTAAGTGAAACAATCGCTTAAGTTATCCCTAAATCTTCCCTCATTCGGAGTTCATCTCTTTGGAATCACTCTTCGCTGTGAGTCATCAGTGTCCATAAATCTCCCGTTGTGCCATGGAGATGCCCATTCTTCAGAGATGCCAACCCCTATTCTGCAAGTTTTGAAGCTGATGATTTCTTGATCTTACAAGAAGTAGTTAGCAAAAAAGTTTTCAGAACACAGCCAGGACTCCTAGTCTTTCCTTATGTGATTTGTGGACTGAACATCAGGGAGTCACTGGGAATAGAACCATGTTTATTTGGGTGCAGGGCGCTAGAACTCTGTCTTCACTCTTACATGGCTGACGGCAAGTGCCAGCTGCCCTTGATTGTGAGACACATCTTTATTTCAGAGATGGTAAAATGCTTTTAATTGTGCATCTTAGAACTGTTACAACACAGGTAAGTGCATCCAACTAGAGGAAAATGTGTGGACTTAAAATGGAAATTATCATCAGTGTGCAGAATCATGAGAGATAGAAGCTAGGTTTATGTTATAAGATGTAAGAAAGGAAATGTAACTCAGAAAAGTCATAAACTTGAATCCCTTCTTTGCTACTTTGTGCTTATAAACTTTGACAAGCTACTGAACTAATTTCCCTGGGTACGTCCTAATAGGTAAAATGGGAGGCATGAATACATTCATTTGTGAAGTTTATTCTGAAGATTAAACCATTTAATGTGTAAGAGCTTTAATATTTTTTCATGGAAAATTAAAAAATCAAATACTATCTTGTGTATATGAAATAAGCCTTACTAAGTGAAAAAAAAAATTTTTTTTTTAAGTGAAACCATGCGTTTGAAAAAGACTGGAAATGAATTTGGAATAATGTTAAATCTTGCTTTACTGAGGTGGAAGAATTGTTAATGAATATTTTAGTTTATTTTTCATTATCTATCTTCGGTATCTATCTATATCTTTACGTATAAACATACACACAGAGTTTAGATCATATAAGGAAAATTTTACGCCAGCAGCAACGATTTTTAAGCTCCATCTGCATTCTAGATTATAAGGAGACGTTAGAGAGAAAGAGGGAAGAATAAAGGGACGGGGGTAATAGAAGAATAGGAGATAAAAAAAAGAGTCTAGAATTTGGGGTAATCATGAGACCTGGGAGAGTTTAAAAAGAGTTTTGTTTTCAAAGGATTGACTAGGCTTTTCTATTACCTAATCGGCATTTCTTTTCAGTAAGAGATTGAAAACACACAAGACATATTGAAAATGGGAGTAGGATATGGTCTGGTTCTTATCCTCAGTTAATACCATAAACCATTGCTGTGAGTCAATTCTGACTGGTAACGATCCTATAGCACAAAGCAGAACTGCTCCATAGGGTTCCCAAGGCTGTAAATCTTTACGGAGGCAGACTGCCACGTCTTTCTCCCATGAATCGGCTGGTGGGTTTAAACCACTGACCTTTCGGTTAGCAGCAGAGCACTTTAATCACTGTGCCACCAGGGATCCTGGTTAATACCAAAACACTTCACATCAGCTCCAGTCCTGTTCTACTGCTGTGATTTGCACTTTCCGCTTATATTGCAGAAAGCAGGGCCAGCAGTGGTAAAGGGCATGGATGTGGAGCCAGGTTGGTTTGGTTGGAGCTTGGCTTGACTCACATACTAGTTGTGTGTTAGAATTTCCAGTCATTTGACAATGTTAGCCACACAAACAGACATCATGTTGAATCAATAAATGTTGACTAATGGAAACAGAAATGCAGTAGAAAAATCAACTGGGTAGAGTACGGGTGAGAGTTAGCATTTCTTTAAATGTTTCTCTGTTTTAGAGACCTTGATGAAAGGATTCGCTTGTCGTTGTTATTATTGGTTACCATCAGGTCAGTTCCGACTTATGGAGACACCATGTGTGCAGCGTAGAACTGCCCACAGGGTTTTCAAGGCTGTGAACTTTCGGAAGCAGATCTCCAGGCCTGTCTTCCAAGGTGCCTCTAGGTGGGTTCTAACTGCCAACATTTTGGCTACTCAAAAAAAAAAAAAAAAAAAAAAACCTGTTGCCACTGAGTCGATTCCGACTCATAGAAGCCCTGTAGGACAGAGATACGGTTTCCAAAGAGCAACTGGTGGATTCGAACTGCCAACCTTTTGGTTAGCAGCCAAATGTTTAACCACTTTGGCCCAGGCTTCCGTTTGAATGCTTAACCATTTTTGCCACACTGAAGACTAAGGTGCCCTGACCTAAGCTATGGTGTTTCCAATCGCATCATATGCTTGTGAACACTGGACAATGAATAAGGAAGACCGAAGAACTGACACCTTTGAATTGTGCTGTTGGCGAAGAATATTGAATATACCATGGACTGCCAAAAGAACAAACATATCTGTCTTAGAAGAAGTACAACCAGAATGCTCCTTAGAAGCAAGGATGGCGAGACTGTGTCTTACATAATTTGGACACATTGTCAGGAGGGATCAGTCCCTGGAGAAGGACATTATGCTTGACAGAGTACAGGGTCAGTGGAAAAGAGGAAGACTCTCAGCGAGGTGGATTGACACAGTGGCTGCAACAACGAGCTCAAGCATAACAACGATTGTAAGGATGGCGCAGGACCGGGCAGTGTTTCGTTCTGTTGTGCACAGGGTGACTATGAGTCAGAACCTATTTGACGGCACCTAACAACAACAACAACAGGCAACTGCTAGCTTTATTTATCAAACTGAGTGTCAGCTAAATAGCATCTCCACATAATTCTTCATAGTTCTACCAAATCTGACTGTATTTATGATATGATAAAAGCATTGCTTAAAATATTTCTAACATATTTACTTGACTTAATACATATATATATATTTGAATAGGGATTTGGTGATTGTATTTTAGAATCTCTTGGTTCAATATTTTATCCTGGCTGAATGGTGCTACCTAAGGATAATCAGGAAGACCATTGTCCCCAAAGTGAAGAAGAGGCTTTTGTGTTTTACTGTCTTTGCTAAAGAAGCTCTCATTGTTGACCTAGAGGCTGTCTGGTTATCTGTTGGGCTCTCTGTATGTAATGAGAAAATCTGCTACTTTCACAAATTAGGATCTATTCATTAATCTCTTATTGTCCTGTATAGCAATGCATTTTTAACCTAGGCAGTGCTGTCTGCCCCTGTATTTCTGTTGTCTATCTCCTCCTTTCTTAACTCCACTGCTCTAGCTTAGATCGTCACCCCTCATCTATCTTCCTCTGCATTATGGCAGTATCCTAACTGGTTTCCATTTTTCCATCTTCCCCTTTTCCACTAAGACCTCACTATTCATAGTGATTTTACCTCTTTCTAAAACGAGTCCAACGGCAGCACACCCCTACTTAAACTTTCCTCTGGAGCTTCTAGTTTTAGAAACACATTTTACTTAGTGCTTTTCTGGAATATGGACCATGTAGTTCCCCTGGTAAGCATGCTCTCTGTTCTCTGACCCCGTATATCCATTGTCTTCCCCAGTTTCTTTTCCCTGCCTGGGCCTTCGCCAAACATGTTCTTAATTCTGGCCCCCTTCCAGTGCCCCCTCCCTGCTAAGTGAGGTGCTCCCCCGCCTTTCTCTGGGCATATCTCTGTCAGAGTACTGGACGTAAGGGGCCACTTCACAGCAGAGCCTGGGTCTTTTGCTTCTATGCCTGAGCATTTTCCATAGCACATGACACAGTAAGCATTTGATGGCTACTTGTAGAATGAATCATTGCATTTATACAGCTGCAAACACTGTATCAAACCTTCAAGGCATTGCTCTTGTAGGACTCTAACCTAACGTTTAGCTCTTCCAAGCATGAATCTACTCATTCAGACAGGATTTGTTAAAGAGAGCTCTTTATCTCATTTCTCCAGCTCTGAATATCAAACCCTTAACTCTCCTAAATAATCTTTGCTTTGGGCATTACTAAAAGTTTCTGTTGGTTGGTTGCTAGGTGTTTTCAAACCACTTCTTCTTCACAGAATGAAAAGATTTTGTTAAGAATAACTGAATCCACACTCTGACGTGAAAGCTGGCTCCAAATCACTGTGCATGCGCAAACACAGAGAGTGGTAAGGGAGACAAAGGGGTCCTGAAAACAGCAACCAGAGACCACTTGTTACCCTTTACATATGGCTAAGAGAGTGATTTCTGACCTGGTTAAGCCTGGGCCATCTTCATTATGTCTCAGATGACCTCTTCTGGACTGGATTGACTGCTTCTTACCCCTAGGTCATTGCTCGTGAATCCTGAGACCGGCTGTCCAGCACAGCACCATCTCTTTCCATTGTGAGCCCTCTTGTTGGAAACCTCTCTGACGTAGGTCCTCTCTGTTTGGACTCAGCAGGATGCTCTGGAAACTACTGTCTTCTTTGTGCACTGTGATAATGGAGGGTATTTTGACACAGTGCTTAAGAGCTAAGGCTGCTAACCAAAAGGTAAGAAGTTCAAATCCACCAGCCGCTCCTTGGAAACATTATGGGGTAGCTCTACTCTGCCCTAAAGGGTTGCTAAGAGTCGGAATTGACTCGAGAGCAATGATTTGGTTTTTGGTTTTAATCTATAAGAGCTTCTTCCTGTTTGAAGTGTGAACTAAAAAAGGATCCTTCGTTGAGCCAAGAGGTAATACTTTTTGTGTAGCCCCATTAAACACCCCTTAGGCGGGAGTGGTTTGGGATGTTATCATTCAATCACATCACACACAACACATTGTGAATTTTACCAGCATGATCATTGCTTTGATTTATGCTTCATGCACTTTTATTGACTCACACAATGCCTTGGCTTCACTAAAATTTCACAGCACCTACATCTTGGCTTTTCTTGAAGATTCGTGTATCACCCCATGCTTAGGTGACAACCTTTCCACATCACTACCCATTTTATTCCTACTGCATTTTTATTGTTTCCAGAGATAAAGACAAAGCAATAAAGCTAAAATGCAGAGTGTAGTCACAAGTGTGTTTACTTTTGTTATTGTGGTCATTGTTCCGTTTCTATTTGCCGCCCATTCACTGACTAACCCCAGGTGGGATGGCCTCTGCAAGACCCAGGAATTATTCTCGATGTTTTCATTTCTGTCACCCAGTCCCCCATCATCCAATAAGTAAACAAGTTGGGTTGATTTAACTTCAAATACTATTAGACTTTTCCTTTCCTCTCCTTGCTTACAGATGCGTCCCTAGTTCAGGCCTTTCTCATCTTTGACAGATTATTGAAATATTTTCTTTCCTAATCTCTCTTCTGGAGCCCTGGTGGTGCAGTGGTTAAGCACTCAGGCTGCTAACCAAAGGTCAGCAGTTCAAATCCACCAGCCACTCCTTGGAAAACCTGCGGAGCAGCTCTACTCTGTCCATAGGGTCACTGTGAGTGGGAATCGACATGCGGCAATAGGTTTTAACCTCTCTTCTAATCTTGCCCTCTCTCATTTTTCCTCTTGTCAGTTGATAGAATGATCTATTGGCAATGTAAATCTTAAAACATCCAATGGCTTAGGATATGAATGAGTTTCTCTGGATATCACATAAGTAGAAGTATTATCAGAAGCTTGCCCTATCAGTTTTGTTCTACTTGCATGCAGAAATGGCTGTTAGTAAGGAAATCTTTGTTAAATACACAGATTATTTACCTGTCAAAAAGCCGTAATATTATAGTCACCATGCTTAGGTAGAATGATAACCCTGCTACGGAACTGTCAAACTGTTTGACTTTTTGAACTCCCTCATTATCTTGGCTTAAACACAAGATAGTCTTGTGTTCTATGTCTTTATGTAATTCATGGCTACATGTGCTGGGTTGTGGGGCATATCCTTTTTAACCTTCAGTTGAAAAACTGAATGGATGACCACGGCTTTTCCTTTGGCTCAGTAATTCACAATAATCCCTGACACATGATAAAAGTGTTTCCCACAGGTAAGTACTGCTTGTGATGGAGGACGAGTACCATTGGAGTAGTTGAGACCTGGCGAGTGAAATGCATCAACACAGTGAGACTACACCTCAGGGAAGCTTCCCTTCAAAGAACCTTCTGACAGCACCATCTTCAGAAGATGTGGGCTCTTCATTAGTGGTCACACAGTGCAGACCCATGTGCCTACAAGAGGGGCACCAGCACCACTCAGTGGGGTTCACAGAACCCCTCTCGTCTGTCATTTTAGCACACCACACAGTAGTTCTGCGTTTGGAGAAAGAGCAGTAAATGGAAGCAAGAAGTAAGAAATTCTTATATGTCAAAGCACGGCTATTTTCTGTTTAAACAAAATTATTCTATACTGTGCAGTCTCAGCGTATACAGCATCAAACATTGTCCTGCAAGTTGAATTTTATTTCCATTTCCAAAAGAAGCTGGCTCAGGAAAATTTCACTGTGTAAAGCTTTACTTTATCAGCATATTATGGTTCTAGGTAAACTCGGCATAAATAGCCTTGCAGATATTTCTCTGATATTCCACCTTTTATGGAGCTGTTGTTCTTTTTCTTCTTTTTGTAATTGTACAGCCCTTCTTTTTTCCACTATTGCCAGGACTCTTGACAATTACCTTTTGATGTTAGTGCTCATAATTAAATGAAAACAACATTATTGGCAATTCCTCTTCCCTGGTCTGTTTCTAGCCCCATGAGGTCAGCTCTCTGGTGGCACAGTAGTTAAGCACTCAGCTGCTAAATGAAAGGTCAGCACTTTGAACTGACCCAGTGGCTCCACAGGAGAAAGACATGGCAGTCTGCTTCCATAAAGAGAACGGCCTTGGAAACCCTGCAGGGCAGTCCTACTCTGTCCTGCATGGTCCATAGCAGTCAGAGCTGACTCCAGGGCAACGGGTTTGGTTTTTTGATTTGGAGCTCAGCCGTTATGACAGCCTTCTAGTGCTGTGAGAACTAGTTCAGGAGACAATCCGTGTTCTATGTGAGGAAGTACATATAATCATCATTGACTGCTATTATCCTCTTTAATCTAGCAGCCTACTTGTTTTGACACCTGCTGAGTGTACTTACAGCAGCAAAGGTGTCTAAATCCTTACCCTGAGTGTTTGTATCTAATTCAGAGCCTGCCAATGCATAACATTACCAATTTTCTTTAAGAGTATTTTTTTATGCCTAAATCGATTGGAATCTATTTTTCTACCTGTTACCAATAACAAATTCTGTAATAAAATCTCTATAGAATCCATAGGAATATTTCTTTTTTTCCAACTTTATGAAATGATATCATTTTGCTTAACCCAAAGCTTTTCTGGCTAGTGATCACTTGACCTTTCTTCATAGATGAATAACTATGGCCATACCATTCATTTGGACCTTAATGTTCATCACTGTAATGTATTCCTTTTAATTGGTCCTTACTGGCTATTCTTCCTAACTAATTGTAATCCAATTGAGGCTTTGTGCTTTGAATTTGTGACCAAACTCCCTTAAAAATCATATTTTTGAAAGAACATAATGAAGGGCGTTGCCCAGGATTATTTAAAAATTAGGCTCTTTGAGATAAGCTATAATTTGCCTACATTTTATTTCTCACAAAAAATTGTTAATGTTACAGAATGCTGAAGTAATTATTATTCAATGTTTCTTACTGTTAAGGCAATGCTCTCAGGGAGAATCCTTGTCGTTCATTTGCCTCTATTGTGTCTGGGCCAATCACATTTGAAGTACCATCTGGGACCACCAACACTGAGACCTGGACGCTGGGCAAGAAAGCAGCCAGGTGTGGGACCAGAATACTAGGGCTCTTTACTGGTATGGTGCCACCACTACAGAATACCACATGCCACCCCTGGAACCACAGCCACACTAGCCTGAGGGCTGGGTGTTCTCACCCCTGACTTCACTGGCCTCACCTCTTTGGGTCATTTGTTCAGTTCAAGGGTGGAGCCAAGTGTGTACCTTGCAGTCTTTGTTGGAATGGTTCGATGGAGTTAGGGTTCATACAGTAGAGAATTGCTCAGACATAGACATTGAATTCAGAAGATGGTGCTCTGCCAAAACAATGCCCACTGTGTCTGGATGTAGTCAGTCACCTTTGCATCAGTCTGTTGCTCACAAGCACTTGGCTCAAGACCATCTGTGCTCCCCAGTGGGCTTATTGCCCTAACTCATCCTCCTTAGGGCAATAGGCACAGCAGGGGCATGTTTCTGGTCTTGAGCTATGGTTCTAGGGGTGGCATCTGGTGTTCTGTAATAGTTAGTAGTAGCTCCACACCATTCAAGAGCCCTAGTAATCTGGCCAGTGGCTGCTATCTTGCTCAGTGGCCAGGCTTTTTATGTTTTGGATTCTTGGGAACAACTGGTAAATTCTATTTTATTAAATTTAAAGTTAAGGTGAAGTTGCAAAGCAATGTGATCAGATTGGAGGGGTCATGTAAAAACTGACACCGTGGAAAACATGGTAGTGTGGACATAGAACCAGCCTGGGAATCAGAAGATATGAGTGGGTCCAAGCTCTGTAACTACCCCTGAGTGACCATCCCCTCCTGTTTCTTCTTCAGGAAAATGGGACTAGATGGCCTCCAGGCCCCCTTTTTTCTCTGACAGTCTATGGTTTTCAAGTTGGAGCAATGTTTTGCCATAGCAGTGGGGTGACATATCTGGCACAACTGTGCATTTTGTTCCCTTAATGGGAACTGAGGCGGCAGCTCTATCTGGCATGAGCTGAGCTATGTCAGCACAATAGCTGCTTGGCTGGGTCTCAAAAGCAAACCCCAGAGAGGTATTGATACTGACAGGAAAACAATTGAAGG
Organism: Elephas maximus indicus; assembly: GCF_024166365.1. Taxonomy (NCBI): domain Eukaryota; kingdom Metazoa; phylum Chordata; class Mammalia; order Proboscidea; family Elephantidae; genus Elephas; species Elephas maximus. Next base: position 80,426,923 of record NC_064840.1, read on the forward strand.
GGAAAATGGGTACCTTGTGAGATAAGGCATCTGTGTGCTTGTGCTGCCCTTGGTCAAGTCTTCAATGTGTAACATGGATTAATTGTTATAGACAGAAATGCTTTAGTTTAAAACTATTCTGTAAAGAAGCTGGAGATTATATCTGGGGAACTGGGAATATATTCAGAGAGTTTCTTATTTTTTTTATTTCTGAAGACTTCCAATAGCAAAAATAACTACCTTTTCATATTTCTTATTTTGAGCCCAAATAATATGTTGGAAAATTAGTTAAAATTTAATACTAATTCTATACCAATGTTATGGGTTGAATTGTGTCCCTCAAAAATATGTGTTGCAAATCCTAACCTCTTTGACTGTGGTATACAGCCTTCAGTACATCCCACATGAATTTACAGACCATCTCAGGAACAGATTTGATGCACTGAACGCTAATTAACAAAGATCAGATGATGAGTGGAATGACATCAAGGACATCATACACAAAGAAAGCAGAAGATCGTTAAAAAGACAGGAAAGAAAGAAAAGACCAAAATGGATGTCAGAAGAGACTGAAACTTGCCCTTAAACATTGAGTAGCTAAAGCAAAAGGAAGAAATGATGAAGTAAAATAGCTGAACAGAAGATTTCAAAGGGCAGCTCAAGAAGACAAAATAATATTATTATGACATGTGCAAAGACCTGGAGATAGAAAGCCAGAAGGAAAAAACACACTCAGCATTTCTTAAACTGAAAGAACTAAAGAAAAATTCAAGTCTAGAGTTGTAATTCTGAAGGATTCTATAGGCAAAATTACTGAACGATGTAGGAAGCAGCAAAAAGATTGTGTGACATTCAAACATTTCAGGAGGTAGCATATGATCAAGACCCAATGGTCCTGAAGTAAGAAGTTCAGCCCGCACTGAAGACATTAATGAAAAAATCTCCAGGAACTGAAGGAATACCAACTGAGGTGTTTCAACAAATGCTTGCAATGCTGGAAGCCCTCACTCGTCTATGCCAAGAAATTTGGAAGACAGCAACCTGGCCAACTGACAAGAAGAGATCCATATTTGTGCCCTTTCCAAAGAAAAGCTATCTACAAGAATGTGGAAATTATCAAACAATATCTTTAATCTCACATGCAAGTAAAATTTTGCTGAAGACAATTCAAAGACAGTTGCAGCAGTACATCGACAGAAGACTTTCAGAAATTCAAGCTGAATTCAGAAGAGGACATGGAACAAAGGATATAATTGCTGATGTCAGATAGATCTCAGCTGAAAATAAGAATACCAGAAAGATGTTCATGTGCGTTTTATTCACTATGCAAAGACATTTGACTGTGTGGATCATAACAAGTTATGGATAACATTGCAAAGAATAAGAATTCCAGAATACTTGATTGTGCTCCTGAGGATCCTGTACATAGATCAAGAATCAGCCATTCAAACAAAACAAGGGGCTGCTGTGTGGCTTAAAATCAGGAAAGGTGTGTGTCAGGATTGTATCCTTTCACCATACCTTTTCAATCTGTATGTTGAGCAAATAATCCAAAAAGCTGGACTATAGGAAGAAGAGCGCAGCATCAGGATTGGAAGAAGGCTCATTAACAACCTTCGATGTACAGATGACAACTTTGCTTGTGAAAGCAAAGAGGACTTGAATTACTTACTGATGAAGATCAAAGACTACAGCCTTCAGTATGGATTATATCTTAAAATAAAGAAAACAAAAATCCTCACAACTGGACGAATAAGCAACATCATGATAAAAGGAGAAAAGATTGAAGTTGTCAAGGGTTTCATTTTACTTGGATCTACAATCAACACCCATGGAGGCAGCAGTCAAGAAATCAGATGACATATTGCATTGGGCAAATCTGCTGCAAAAGATCTCTTTAAAGTGTTCAAAAGCAAAGATGCCACTTTGAGGACTAAGGTGCATCTGACCCGAGCTTAAGGACTAAGGTGCACCTGACTGAAGCCATGGTGTTTTCAATTTCATATGCACTCAAAAGCTGGACAATTAATAAGGAAGGCCGAGGAAGAATTGATGCCTTCGACTTATGGCGTTTGCAAAGAATATTGAATATACCTGAACTGATAGAAGAATGAAAAAAATTGTCTTGGAAGAAGTACAGGCAGAATGCTTCTCAAATGCAAGGATAGCAATACTTCATCTCACATACTTTGGACACATTATCAGGAGGGACCAGTCCCTGAAGGACATCAAGCTTGGTAAAGTAGAGGGTCAGCAAAAAACAAAGTACACCCTCAGTGAGATGGATTGACACAGTGGCTGCAACAATGGGCTCAAACATAGCAAGGATTGTGACGATGGTGCAGGATCTGTCAGTGTTTTGTTCTGTTGTGCGTTGAGTGGCTATGACTCAAAGAAAAGACTCGAAGTCACCTACCAAAAGCAACATGCTGATGGTTATAATCCCATTTGGGAATTAGTTTTCTGTTAACGGGTCTGGATTTCTTTAGGGTGTAACTTGAGTTAATCTCTTACAAGAGATAAAAAGAGCAGATTAGGCAAGCAGAGAGGGGGAAGGGAGATGCCAGGCATAAGAAAATTGCCCAGGAGCAGAAGATCAAAGAGACAAGGACTTTCCTCCAGAGCTGACAGAGAAAGTCTTCCTTCCCATAGAACCGGCACCCTTTATTCAGGCTTCTGGCCTCCTAAACTGTGAGAAAACAAATTTCTGTTTGTTGAAGCCAACCATTTGTGGTATTTCTGTTATAGCAGCACTAGATAACTAAGACAGCTGATATGCTGGGGGCCATGAACCAGGTGGCAAGTTTTGCTCCCACTTTTCCCCAACACCTCCTGCCGTCATTTTTTTTTTTTCTCATTTGATTCTTTCGCTGTGTTCTTTTTCATATCCTCTTTTTCAGTATGTCCCCACACTTTCTTTACTTGTTAAAAATATGCATATTTTGTGATCCTATCAGTCTGCAGGAAACCCTGATGGTATAGTGGTTAAGTGCTACAGCTGCTAACCAAAGGATTGGAAGTTCAAACCCTCCAGGCGCTCCTTGGAAACTCTATGGGGCAGTTCTACTCTGTCCTTTAGGGTCACTATGAGTTGGAATCTACTCAACGGCAATGGGTTTGGTTTGATTTGGTTTATCAGTCTGCAGACTTTCATAAGACCTGTGTGTCAGGTGCTGAATCATACAGAACAATGAAGTTTAACAAACATATATATTTCCCTCACTCTTGTTTCTTGATACTACAGTTTTCCCTTTTTCTGCTCAAAGTCTTTCTTAATAAAAACAAATATTTTGGAATGGTGACATTGCTCTGAGAAATAACTGATTACTGAATGTTTGCAAAAAGTAAAGAATTTCACCCTAGAGAACTTCACTCTTTTCAAAATTATCCATATGAGACCAAATGGACAACAGCTACTCTACAGCAAAGACTAGAAGTTTGGGAGGAAGTAACACTGAATTAATGGGAGTGGGACAACTAGAACAGAAATAATGAGAATGTTGACACAAACTGAAGAATAACCGATGACGCTGAAGATTACGAGTAGAAATTGTTGAATGGGAACCTGTTCTGCTGTGTATACGTTCACCAAAAATACATTAAAATAATCTTTTTTTAAAGTAAATGCGGCTGGATGAATATTTTAGAGTATGTCTAACCATTGCCATTTAAGGCTACACAACACAATTCTAAAACATTAAAAACTTCAAAACTCATTCAAAGCTGGATGATTTCTTTAAAATCTTTGATTCTTCTCCATACTTAGGTTAGTTTCTTAAAACAGTTGAAATATTATAGTTTATTTTGATGCTTAAAAATTTGGCATATAAACAGAAGTTAAAAAAATAACTTCGCATCAAATCTAACATTATTATAAAAATTATTGGGATAATTTCCCAGATTTAATTTCAGGAGATACAAAAGTTCACATACGGTTTACTGATACAAAAAGGGACATAGCAAAATATACAGAAACTCAAACTCAACATTTTAGATCTAGAAAGAATCTTAGAGACAGTCTATTCTTCCAACATCTTTATTTTACACTTGAAGAAACCAAGACAGCTTACATGATTTATTCCTTTCATTCTATTCATTCATCCATTCAAGCTTTATTGAATGTCAGCTATGCATAATAGCCTGTGCTCAACATTATAAAACACACAAAGTCGCTTATCATTTTGTCCCTACCCTTCAGGATGCTGTCTTCTAATAAGACAGAAAATCTAGGCAATGGAATTCAACAATTATTTATCACTACGGTGTTTATGGAGCCCTGGTGGTACAGTGGTTAAGCATTTGGCTGCTACCCAAAATGTCAGCAGTTCAAATCCACCAACCCCTTCTTGGAAACCCTGTGGGGAATTTCTGCTCTGCCCCATAGGGTCACTATAGTTGGAACTGACTCAGTGGCAGTGAGTAGTGGGTATGCTCAGGGAAGTATGCTAAGTACTGAAGAAGATACAGAGATGAGAAGTGGTACCCTTGAGCAGTGAGCGTACCACCTAACAGTGGGGAAAGGCACCCTGTGTCGTTGCGAAGGGCATGGTGAGGCATGTGTCTAGTGAGACTTGAAGGAGGTGAGGTCTGCATCCATCAGGGGAAAAGAGACTTCTTGAGAGAGCTAGTATTTGGGGCAGGCCTTAAGGATGTGTACATGTTCCATAGGCAGAGATGACAAAATGAGGGAGAATGTGATCAGGTGTGTAAGCAGGAAAGACCGATGCTTGTTTGGAACTCAGGAAGGGTGTGTGTGTGGAGCAGGAGTTAGGGACAGCCTCTCTCACGGGCTCTCTCATTGGAGGGACCTGGGTCTAATTCTGGCAGACTCTCAGGATCTTCATATGTAACATCCAAACACTAGTGGTCCCTGACACATAGGATAATTGTAAGGCTTAAGTGGGATAATGTGTGTGAAGTTCTTGTCATAGTTCCAGGCACACAGTAAGAGATCAATAACTGTTAACTGAGGTAACAACTTTTATATTGCAAAGAGTCTCCAATGTCAGTTGAGGTACATTGAATATACTCGACTAAATCGGAAATGGATGGCCATTAGGGACAATTTGTGCAAAGGAATTGATACGTTAATAAATTCATTAAAAAAAATTTATCTGACAGACTGTGTAGCAATGGATGGAAGGAAGGAAAGCAAGAGGCAGGATACGTAGTAGGAGAACACGTGCTGTAATAGCCCAGACAACAAGTCAGTGATGAGAGCCTCTTCAAGTCTGATGCAGTGGCAGGAGAATCAATAAATTACATAGGTTATATAGATTCAATAAATAAAATCGTTGGGTAAGGCAAGGAGAATAGAGCAACAGCGTGGATATGGTGGAAGAGAAAAATCAAAGATGAGCATTTAGCATCTAAGTTTAGTGTGGGAAATTGAAAGATAAACTGAGATTCAAGGGAAAGGTGATATTGGTTTTAAATGTTTTAATCTAAGGAGCCAGTACAGATGTTCATTAAGCAGTTCATGGTAGAATAAGTGCTACAGACCGTTACACTGGATGATATCCAGTAGCAGGGGTTTATAACAAAGAAATCACTGGTGAATTTGAAAGGATAGTGGGTGGTAGACATGAGACCAGATTCGACATGATTTAGAATGAGCGGCGAGGCATTAGAAGAGGTCTTCGAAAAAAAATGACCATGTAAAAAATAAGTAGGGTAGTAGAGAGCAGAGCACAGTACCATTTTCTTTCTTTATTTTAATGGTGATAGACCTTATTGTGCTTTTTAGTACAAGAAAAGGTGCAGAGAGCGTGGTTTTGAAAATATTTTCCAGAAGGGGAAATGGCTAGACTAAGGTCCCAGCAGAAGTGGAAGTGGCCAAGATTAACAGTTGGAGAATTTGACCTTAGAATGAAAGAGAAGCACTTCTTCCTCTAAGATAAAAGGAAATGAAAGGTAGGAAGCAAAGGCATTAGGTGAAGGACAGGTAGTAGGTAAAGAGGAGAGGAGTTGGATAAACTCACTCAGCTCCAGTCTCCTCATAAGGCATAATGACAATGTGAGGTATGCTGGAATGTGTGTTCTGCAAGAAATACAAGCCACGTGTCATGGATTGAATTGTGTCTTCTAAAACTATATGTCAGCCTGGTTAGGCCATGATTCCCAGTATTATGTGATTGTCCTCCATTTTGTGATTGATGTAATTTTCGTATGTGTTGTAAATCCTAGTCTCTGCCTGTAGTTAATAAGGCAAGATTAGATTATGTTAAAGAGGATTATGTCAAAGATGTAACACCCTTACTCAGTTCACATCACTGATTCATTTCCCTGGGGTATGGCCTACATCACCTTTTCTCTTACAAGAGATAAAAGAAAAGGGAAGGGAGCAGAGAGTTAGGGACATCATACCACCAAGAAAGCAGCACCGGGAGCAGAGTGTGTTCTTTGGGCCCAGGATTCCTGTGTGGAGAAGCTCCTAGACCAAGGGAAGATTGATGACAAGGACCTCCCTCCAGAGTCAATAGAGAGAGAAAGCCTCCCCCTGGAGCTGGCACCCTGAATTCAGACTTCTAGCCTACTAGACTGTGAGAGAATAAACTTATCTTTGTTAGAGCCATCCACTTGTGGCATTTCTGTCACAGCAGCACTAGATAACTAAGACACCATCCAGCTCAGAAGGGGGATTGGTCAGTTGGTCACCTGTTTTGTCCTAGGCAGTGTGATCAATATTTTTAATTTATCTCTTGCAATCTGCAAACAACCTTGAGAGGATTTTCAGGGGAGAAAACTGAGGCTGAAGAGATTAACTGACTTTCTCAGCATCAGGTGGTCAGGGGTGAAATTGAATGACTCCCTGTTATGCCGGTTGGGTGGAGAGAGGAAGATGCTCAGATGTCCTCAGGCTCAAGGTTTAAGCTCAGCCTTGACACATGGACAGGATCTCAGCATACAGAGAAGGAAATTCCAGAACATGTGCTAGCACTTTTTAGAAGGCAGGAAAAGGGAACAAAACATACTCCAGAAGTGAAAGGTACATGAGTTTGGTAATAACAGCTTGCAGAATGTGAGAAATGAAAAGAGAACTCAGAATGTATTGGATGATGGGGAACCAAAAAGTGCTCCTTGCCATACTATGGCAGGTTCCATAAGACCTGTGATTATCAGAGTCATAATGAAATGTTCGACATTTCGGTGTGTACCTGTGTATATACTGTGTGAGTCAGCCATGATAATTTATTTAAACAAAACACAACTAACAAACAAAAAAAGAAGCTATTTCTACCCCCCAAAAAACTTAAGGATAAAATTTTGGATAAGTAAAATCTAAGGGTGTCTGTCTGCTTAGGCAAATTGGATTATTTGCCACTAAGAAGGTCAGCAACCAAGTCTTAATCCTCCCAAAGACATGAAATGATGCTAACAGCAATAATTGCAAAAAATTGAAGAATATTTTTCTATAGCACCAGAGTGACACCACTTTTCAGACTTTACAAAATTTTTGTATGTTACATTCCAGTTTTCGAGAATACTAAGTACTTGTTTAACTTACGTTTGTTGTTGTTGTTAGGTGCCATCGAGTTGGTTCCAACTCATAGTGACCCTGTGCACAACAGAACGAAACACTGCCCAGTCCTGAGCCATCCTTACAATCATTGTTATGCTTGAGCTCATTGCTGCAGCCACTGTGTCAATCCACCTCGTTGAGGGTCTTCCTCTTTTCCGTTGAACCTGTACTCTGCCAAGCATGATGTCCTTCTCCAGGGACTAATCCCTCCTGACAACATTTTCAAAGTATGTAAGACACAGTCTCGCCACCCTTGCCTCTAAGGAGCATTCTGGTTGTACTTCTTCTAAGACAGATATGTTTGTTCTTTTGGCAGTCCACGGTACACTCAATATTCTTCGCCAACACCACAATTCAAAGGCGTCAATTCTTCGGTCTTCCTTATTCACTGTCCAGTGTTCACATGTATATGATATGATTGAAAATACCATGGCTTGGGTCAGGCACAGCTTAGCCTGCAGGGTGACATCCTTGCTCTTCAACACTTTGAAGAGGTCCTTTGCAGCAGATCTACCCAATGCAATGGGTCTTTTGATTTCTTGACTGCTGCTTCCATGGCTGTTGATTGTGGATCCAAGTAATATGAAATCCTTGACAACTTCAATCTTTGTCCGTTTATCATGATGTTGCTCATTGGTCCAGTTGTGAGGATTTTTGTTTTCTTTATGTTGAGGTGCAATCCATATAGAAAGCTGTGGTCTTTGATCTTCATTAGTAAGTGCCTCAAGTCCTCTTCACTTTCAGCAAGTAAGGTTGTGTCATCTGCATAACGCAGGTTGTTAATGAGTCTTCCTCCAATCCCGATGCCCCGTTCTTCTTCATATAGTCCTGCTTCTCATATTATTTTTCAGCATACAGATTAAACAGGTATGGTGAAAGACTACAACCCCGACGCACACCGTTCCTGACTTTAAACCAATCAGTATCCCCTTGTTCTGTCTGAACAACTGCCTCTTGATGTATGTAAAGGTTCCTCATGAGCACAATTAAGTATTCTGGAATTCCCATTCTTTCAATGTTATTCATAATTTGTTATGATCCACACAGTCAAATGCCTTTGCATAGTCAATAAGACACAGGTAAACATCCTTCTGGTATTCTCTGCTTTCAGCCAGGATCCATCTGACATCAGCAATGATATCCCAGGTTCCAAGTCCTCTTCGGAATCCAGCCTGAATTTCTGGCAGTTCTCTGTTGATATACTGCTGCAGCCATTTTTGAATGATCTTCAGCAAAATTTTGCTTGCATGTGATATTAATGATATTGTTTGATAATTTCCACATTCGGCTTGGTCACCTTTCTTGGGAATGGGCATAAACATGGATCTATTCCAATCAGTTGGCCAGGAAGCTCTCCTCCATATTTCTTGGCATAGGCGATTGAGCACCTCCAGCGATGCATCTGTTTGTTGAAACATGTCAATTGATATTCCATCTATTCCTGGAGCCTTGTTTTTCACCAATGCCTTCAGAGCAGCTTGGACTTCTTCCTTCAGTACCATCGGATCACATGCCACCTCTTGAAATGGTTGAACATTGACTAATTCTTTTTGGTATAATGACTCTGTAACTTATGTTACAGTAGCTCACTTCGCTGAAATATCAGCAATACCATATTTCAAATCACGCAAAAAGATAATATCTTTAACATACCACAGAGTCTGTAGTGCAGGGATTTACATGTTAAATGGTGCGAGTTACAGTTTCAAGCTGTTAAATAATAAAGACCACAGCCTGGGACAGCCCATTAGCTGTGTTTTCCCCTTCCTTAGGCCACATTGCCATCCTTAGCTAAGCAGTAATTTTCACTCCTTCAAACAATCAAATCTTTGTAACGGTTTCAGAACTATATAAAGAGGGAAGTATGTTTCTTCCAGTCTTGTAGTTTTGCTTTCTCAGAGACTTCCTCAAGAGACAGAGAACCTTCTATTCTACCCAGCCCATGGAGAGCCCTACAGAAGGAAATGTTCATCACCTGACTATGAAAGTATACGTAGGTGTGTACATCAACGTTCTCACTCAACAACCGGGCTTTGTTACATGGACTAATAGACGTTTTTTTACTTCCATCCGCTCACTCCCTGAGTGGCTTTTGCTGTTTCCCACCACGTGGTGCCCAGGCTTTCCTGATGTACCCCATTCAAGGGTACCTGCAAAGCCAGCACTCACCGCTCAAGGCAAACCATGCTGTCTTCAGACATCTCTCCAGATAGAAGATTCTGCCTCTCACAGATTCTTCAACAGAGCCGAAATCTGTTTCCCTGTAGTTTCCAACCATTTGGTATAAGTTATGCCATTTGGAAGAGAAAGTTATAGGGCTTAAAGGAGTTTTCAAGTGGTAGAAATGGTTAATGCGCTAGGCTGCTAACAAAAGGTTGGAGGTTTGAGTCTAGGTAGAGGTGCCTTGGAAGAAAGGCCTGGCAATTTACTTCAGAAAAATCAGCCATTGAAAATCCTATGGAACAAAATTCTAATCTGACACACGTGGAATCTACCCCATAGCAACTAACAACATCCATCGATGCAGCCCCAAACCGTCTCCTTTTTGATGCCCATCTAGCTTTTTTCTTTTCTTTTTTTTTGAAACACTTTCTGTCAGGAAATTTAAAATTCTTCTGACTTAGACATGGAACAAGTTACTAATCTGTCTAAATACTTTCTCACTCCGTTCGTAATTTTCCACCTTTGTCCACAGACTCACCAGTTTACTTGTAACACATTGTATTTTCGTGTAGACGCTTGTATTTACCAACTAGCCCGTGGTTTATGGAGGAGCACAGTGACCTACAAGGGAAAAAAAGCATGGCTCACGCCGCGGATTTTCTCAGAACTTTTAAATAGGAATAGAAAGTCAAGGGAATTGTCTTCTGGCACCTGTAAGTTAAAACTGAAAGTTTTTAAATCTAGTATTAAATATTTTCTTCATGGAAACTTACACAAATAAGACCAATTTCTTTTTTATTCTAAAAACTATATCCCCAAAGGGTATACTGGAAAATAGGGTGGGTGGGTGGAAAGCATGATTTGGCATTCATCCATCTACAGCAATGTCAAGGTATTCTAGAGGAATGCTAGACAAAGAACCAAGTGTTCAAGTTCATTTGTGCATTATTATATATTTTATTCTCTTCTGAAAAATTTGCAGAGCGTGATAAGCACTAGTAAGAATAAATTTAGTTCTTTATTTGAGTTTATACATGACGATCTAAATGGTAGGCCTTCAGAGATCTTGAAAAATAAACTATGAAATGCTAGCATTTGAATTGTCATTGGTAATCTGCCCCATAATTGAGTGGGATCCATGAGTGTGGAAGTGATGTGGGTTAGAATTTGGACCCTGAGCTATGGTGCATGGTCCTTAGCCCTTCAGGGCTCTGAATCAGGCCTTCATTACACTGCTGTTGTATGCCGTCCAGTTGATTCCCAGTCATGGCGACCCTATTTGTTAGAGAAGAACTACCCCACAGGGTTTCCTAGGCTGTAATCTTTATAGGAGCAGATCACCAGGTCTTTTCTTCCACAGAGCAGCAGGTGTGTTCCAACCACCGACTTTCCAGTTAGCAGCTGAGCACTTAACCACTGTTCCACCAGGGCTCCTTATTACAGCGTTGGTCTTCCCTAAAATGCTTTCACATGCAGCAGTGAGAGCCAAAGCAGCAGGGGTGCTGGGGTTTGGTTGCTATGTCTTCTTTCAGGCAGACACTCGAAGGGTGGGAGTGGACTTTGACCTCATCCTCAAGACACGCAGTCAACATGGCTGGATCTTACCCACCGCAACCTCCCATCAGAAGGTTACAAACAAATACTACTTATTCCTAGCTTAAGCTCTTAGAGCTGTAACGAAGAAGCCTATGAACTAGTTCTGAATGTCTGTAAGTTCAGTTTTGCTAGACAGCACGCTCTTCTTCTCTAGTATCATCTATTTGAATCTCTTTTTTTTTTCTTTATGTGGCGTCATTCCCAAAGCTAAGTCCAGGATGGGTATGGAAGAGCTAAAGGGCACACTGAGGGCAGATGGTAGATTTGACGCATCAATTTATTCAGTACTACGGGTACCACATAGGGAAATCAGCAGTATAACTTTATTACTGAAATGATTGTATAAAACAAGTAATAATTTCTACCAAGACTGAGAAAGGATTTTGCCTATAAAATTTAAAAACTAAAGAAATTCTCTACTATATGAGTGATATATCCATGAAATTGTGTGGAACAACAGTTTTCTCATTTTTATTGCAGAAATACTCTGACTTCCTAAAAGTCTACACACTGGAAACGTCCTCTGAATCAAGAGTGTTTGGAACTAAAGGAGGTTGAGTGATCATGTAGGAAGCTCTTAGGTAATTTTGATCTAACTGGTGGATTACTGCCCATCTCCAGAATGACTTAATCCCCCAAACAAATTATCTCACCTCTGCTGAACCCCGAGGAATCCTGGGTGGCACAAACAGCTAAGCTCTTCCCTATAAACTGCAAGGTTGGTGATTGAAATCCAGCCAGAGATGCCCCAGAAGAAAGACCCGACCAGCTGCTTTCCTGAGGGTTACAGCCAAGAAAACCCCATGGAGCAGCTCCACCCTGTAACACAGCTAAGGGTTACAGCCAAGACAACCCCATGGAGCAGCTCCACCCTGTAACACAGGGGGTTGCAATGAGTCAGAATCAACTTCAACAGCAAATGGTTTGGTTTTTGGTTATTGAACCCTCCTTGCCTCTCTGGATTCCTTTTGCCGAGATTTCATTGAGCCTTTCCTTTTCTGAGCCTTCATTTTTAGCTTTTAAAAAAAGACTAATCATTTTATTGTTCTTATTAAAAAATAAATAGTAGTACATTTTCACTTTATCATTCAACACTACAGAAACGTACAAAGAAGAATGCAAATGTAACCCAAAGTCCATCACCCTGATATAACCGTCATTAACATTAACTGAAGGAGCCCGGGTGGCACAATGGTTAAAGCGCTCACCTGCTAACCAAACTGTCGGCTAATGGAACCTAACAGATGCTCTGAGGGGGAAGATGTGGTAGTCTGCTTCTGTAAAGATTTCCTGCCTTGGAAACCCTGTGGAGCAGTTCTACTCTGTCCTATAGTATTGCTGTAAGTCAAAATGGGCAGCAGGTTTGAGGTGGCTTTTTTTTTTGTTCCAATCTGTATTGTTTTTGTTTCTTTTTCAACAATTTAATTTTCAAAAAGTACTAATTTTTTTTTGCTTTAATGGAAGAAAGAATGTTATAAAACTAAATGAACTATAAAACTATAGTTATAGTTTTTTTATAGTTATAAACCTATAAAAATGCTAGTAAATTTTTCTTTGTTTATGAAACATCATATTAAAATAAGAAAAAGAAAAAGATTGTGAAAATCATTAAGCCATTAGACTCATTAAGTTTTTTTACACCCCTTTTCAACTTTAGATATCATTAATTGACTCAATCGTGTGAAAGATAAAGAAGTGAACAATTTTATACTTTCTTTCCTTACTTACTCATCTTTTGGTTATATTGCTATGTAACTTTGCCAAGATTTATAACCAAAAACACCAAACCAATTGCCGTTGAGTTGAAACACTTACCTTTAATTCTGTAATCAAAACTCCCACAATAATTTAGGTTTGGTTTTATATCAAGAAAGAAACAATTTAATGTTGACACCCGTCCTCTAACTACTGCTTCAGTATTCCTGACGTTTGTTTGGGTTAATAGTGTATCTGGCCAGATTTCAAAGTCAGCAATTCTTGCTTCCCCCTCCGTCCAAGAATTAATTAGTGCTATATTCCCGAGTTTTGGTGAAGCCTGTGGCCAGGCTGAGTTTTCCACCACTTGTAGATGACTTCCTTTTTTTCTGTCTGAATGCCTGCAAATTCTTTCTTCATTCTTTAAGTTGAATAATTTTAATTGACTGTACTTTGGCATAGATTGTTCTATGTCTATTTTTCCTGGAACACAGTGTCATGAAATTTTCAGATGCAACTTTTTCTCCCTCCTTTCAGAGAGTTTTTATGCCCACTTTGGGTGCTATGTTCAGTTCTTTATTTCAGAAATGCTATTTATCTGCATTGTTGTGGTCTAGCCTCCAAATCTCTTAACTTCTCTACACTGCTTTCTATCTCTTTTTCCTGTACTTTCACACTTATTATGTTTACTGCTGTCTCTAAGATATTGTTCTGTAAAGGGCTATTAGTTCCTCAATTTCCTTGACTCTATAATCTCTTTTTTTTTTTTAATATAATCTCTGTGTTTATTTCATAGTTTTATTATTTGATCATCTGAACTTTGTTTTACTGAAGTTATATTATTAAGGTTTTCTATAGAGCTGAGAATTCCAAGGGAATATTACAGTACAGCTTCATTTGTATTTCACTTAAGTTTTTTTGTTTGTCTGTTTGTTGTTTGTTTTTTTAATGTAGACTTTTGGGTACTGAATTCTGTCTTTTTCCCCTTTCCTTTCTCCTTCTTTATCTTCCTTCCTTCCTTCCTTTCTTTTTTTCTTCCTTCTCCCCCTTTCTCATCCTCCTCCCCCAATCCTGGTCTTCCTTCTCCTTTTTCTCAGCACTGTATTTATACAGCTACCTTGCCATTTTGCATATTGTTTGCTCTTAATGGCACTTTCCAGATCTTTCATTTGTGGTCACAAATGAGGGAAATTGCCCTCATATCCTCAGCACTCTTATCCTTTATCTGACCAAGGTCTATTTGCCTGTAGCCTAGCAGTTGAAAGCTGAGTATTTTGTTCTGTTTGCTTTTCTCTAGGGAAGGAAAGTGCCAGGTTCTCCTAAGTGTGATGTTTGTTGATGGAAAATGGTTAGAAAATATCAATGAGAAACTCGTGGGCTCTACTTATTTATGAATACCATATCGCTATTTTTGTGGTAGGTTTAGTAATTTTCAGTGTTTAGAGTTTCTTTGTTTAAAAATGTGTTTTCAAGACATTCTTTGTCTTTAATACAACAGTCACAATTTTTAAAAAGTTCTTTTTCCCAAGACATCATCCATCCTTTTATTTCTATTTCAATATGGTAGATCAGATTTGACAGCCCATTATATGCCTTGTTTTATTTTAATAAGATTGCTTATCTCAAGAAACCAGTGCAGCTGTGTAACAATTCAAATTCATTTACAAACCGTATCAACCCTCACATGTCCCCCAACCATGCAGAGTAAGCCAGGAGTCAGCAATGTGTTTGGTTTAACGATTCAAAAAACACTAACTCTCTAACCTAAAATAATCAAATGGATCTGAGTTAACTGAAAAACAAGATACAGAGGCTTACTCTTTCTATCCAGAGGGACAGGATCTGAAAAATCCAGGTACCGACAACAGTGTGGTCCTGTGTGGAGGTGGCACGCAGAGAGGAAACTGCACTAGAATTAAAAGTAGACAGAACTGAGCTTGAGTCTGAACTTAGCCAAATCTTAACTACTTAATCATGGAAATTTACATATTTTGCCAAGCCTCAAGTCCCCAATCAGTAAAATGGGAAAGCATCCACTTTCCCTTGGCTCAATTATCCATTCTTTCATTCAACAACGATTACTTAGTGAAAGCCTATTATGTATAAATCCATTTATAAGATCTGATCCCATTGCACATGGGGTTTCCATGAGTCAGAAGCCAACACAGCAGCAGTAACAATAACTACGGGTCAGACACGGGATACAGTAGGGGGCATCATAGGGTGGGGAATTTGAACACCCCTGTCCTCAAGGTGCTTACATTCTGATTTGCATGGTAGGTTCTTTACCCAGAAACAAAAAAGGAGACCACTTCAGATAGTGTGGTGAGTCCTCATGAAGAAAGCAAAACAGATTAATAGATGGAAAGGGGCTAGAGCACTGGTGCTAAGTTAGCATTGGTTCTGAAGAGCTGAGATGGACACGCCCTTGGCCTGGTCAAGGGGCAGAGAGACAGACGGTCATGAGGAAAGCACACTGAATGAGGAGAGCAGGAGATGATGTCAGTGAGGCAGGCAGAGGCCAGACCATAGAGGCTGAGGCAAAAAGTTCAAAATTTATTCTAACTGCATTGAGAAGCCAGTGGGAGCTTTATCAGGTAGTGATATAAAATCAGATTTGAATTGTAGATTACCCAGGCTACTGGACGGACGGTGCACTGCAAAAGGGCAAGCGTGGTATCAGAGACACCAGTCAGGAAGTGGTTGCCGTCATCCGGAAGAGAGACCACAACAGCTTGACTTAAGCTTTTGGCTTTGGAGCTGACAAAACCCATTGCCACTGAGTTGTTTCTGACTCATGTGACCTTATATGTTACAGAGTAAAATCGCTCCTTAAGGTTTTCTTGGCTAAAACCTTTACAGATCCAATTGCCAGTCCTTTCTTCCATAGCACCACTGGGTGGGTTTGAACCCCCAACCTTTAGGTCGGCAGTCAAGTGCTAATTGTTTGTGCGGCCCAGGGGCCTCTTTGTAGGCAATGGAAGTAGTTACAGTCAGCATGTATTTAGACATAAAGTCAACTAGAATTACTGAGAACCTGGATGTGGGAATGGAGACAAAGTATGGCTCCTGGATTTCTGACCTAAGAAACTGGGTCAACGGAGGTATTCCAAGGTGGGGAAGAAGACAAAAGGGACAAGGCGGGGCGGGGCAGGGCAAGGGTAGGCTTGAATCAAATGCTTTGTTTCTGGTTTAAATCTTTTAATAATATTTTATAGTAAACCCAACCCAGTGCCATCAAGTCGGTTCTGACTCATAGCTACCCTATAGAACAGAGTAGAACTGTCTCATAGTTTCCAAGGAGCACCGGCGGATTCGAACTGCCAAACCTTTGGTTAGCAGCCATAGCACTTAGTCACTAGGCCACCAGGGTTTCTGATTTTATAGTAGTCTCCATAAATAGATTTCTTGACAAATTTATAGTTTTTAGAGTTATGTTAATGAATTTTTTAATATATATATATATATTCCCACTTCTACTCTATTGCTAGAATAGAAAACACTTCTGTTTAAAAAAAAAGAAAAATTTCATGGCATACATGCAAATTTGTTTTAATTTTTAGCATATTTTTAGCTAGAATCTCTTGATTTTCTCAGGTATAAAATAATAACACCATCTAAAAAAAAAAATTTTTTTTTTTTTTTATAAAAGACAGGTTGAGTTTTCCTCTTTCAATGCTGAAGCAATTACTTCGTAGCCATGTCTGTGAAAACCGCCAAGGCTAATAGGGACACTGGTGGGAAATATTCCTGTCCTATTCCTAATTTTAATGGAAATTAGCATCTTGTATTTTAGGATAACATTTATTCTTGATTTTGATATAGAGTTGTTATGTTTGGCTGTCTCCATTGATTTCTATTTTTTACTTTATTTGCTATTTTAAATGAGAAATGACTGCCAAATTCAGTCAAATGCCTTTTTAGAATATAATTTTTCCATTTTCATGATTTAGGATAGATAGCTGTAAATGTACTTTCAGTTGTAAAATAAAATATTATGTGATGTTGATTTCTGGTTTACTCTGCATAGTTAAAAGCCTGTAACGTTTGATACGGCCTGTAAATGTCACTGAACTATTATACAACAGCATCAGTTTCTTGAGAAAACCAACTTCAGTAAACACATCTACTGTTTTCTGCTTATCTTGGGTTTTTAAAAAAGATAATCCTTAAGGTTTTTGGAAAAGCAAGACTTTTAGTTTTATAGCTACAGTGTTTAACAGACTGAAAATTGTGATAGTAGGCTTTGTCTCTCTGTCTCCTCTGTGGATGGGTTCGGTATACAACATTATTAAGCTGCTGTTTATTCGTGCCCCCAGGAAGCCATTTCTAAACAAAATGTAATTATGTTCCTATCCTTTATGATCCAGAGATTATTACAGATAATTTTATTCTCTTATCAAAACAGATCTCTAACTCATGGCCTCATCTTCCAAGAGAGATTGCATTTCAGAATTGAAAAAGGCCTAAGTTACAACCATGGCTAAAAACAACCAACTAAAAAGATATCCTGTTATCTTAGCTCCTCAGCACACTTTCTGATTCCTAATGCTTGGTTTTGGGGTGCAAATGGAAAGGCTGACCACATACCCTAGTTCTCCCAGAACAATGCTAACTGACACCCATTGTTCCAACATCCCGCCTGGTTTAGCACTTGTCCTGGAATTTTCATTTTAACTGAATTATTATTAATAATATTTGCCTTTAAATTACCCACTATTAGGTAGACCTGTACCTTGTCCTTCCAGGTTCTGCCGTGGGTCTGAACTATTAGTGTGTAGGACACGTGAGCAGTAAAGAAAGCTCACTTAGACATGGAGATGGATCTGAAATCGGACCAGTGGTAGCCTTTGTCTCTTTTAGAGACACTTACTGGACATATTAAAACCAATTCTTCCTTTTAGGTATAACATGGAGATTTGTAGTCATTATCAGTTGCCCTTGAGTAGGCTGCAACAATGGTGACCCCGTGTACATACAGAACAAAACACTGCCTGGTCCCATGTCACCTTCATGATTGCTGGCATGCTGAAGCCCATCGTTGCCGTCCAACTTTGGGGGCTTATCTTTCCGCACTATAGTGGACAATATTCTATTGTGATCCATAGGCTTTTTATTGGCTGCTTTTTGGAAGTAGATTGCCAGACTTTCTTTTTAGTCTGTCCTAGTCTGGAAGTTCCCCTGGAGCCTGTCCACCATGGGTGGCTCTGCTGGTATTTGAAATAACAGTGGCATAGCTTCCAGCATTATAGCAACAGGGAAGCCGTGACAGTCTGACAACCTGACAGACAGGTGGTGGGTAGAGTGTATTCACTGATAAGACAGAGTAATTTCTTCAAGTCTTAGGTGACGGTGGGAGAGGTAGCTGGTGCTGCTTGCCTGTCAGCTATTTGGAATATGCCACGGTCTTTGCTTTAATCTGCTAGATGCCTGTCTTAGTCTTCTAGTGCTGCTGTAACAGAAATACCACACGCAGATGACTTTAACAAAGAGAAATTTATTTCTCCACAGTAATGTAGGCTGAAAGTCCAAATTCAGGGTGTCAGCTCCAGGGTAAGGCTTTCTCTCTCTGTCAGCCTTCTCATCAATCTTTCTCAGGACTAGGAGCTTCTCTGCGCAGGGACTCCAGGTCCAAAGGAGGCACTCTGCTCCCGGCACTGTTTTCTGGTGGTATGAAATCCCCACTCTCTGCTTGCTTCTCTTTCCTTTTATCTCTTGTGAGATAAAAGGTGGTACAGGCTACACCCCAGGGAAACTCCTTTAATATTGGATCAGGGATATGACCTGGGTAAGGGTGGTGTTACAATTCCACCCTAATCCTCTTTAACATAAAATTATAATCACAAAATGGAGGACAACCACAGAACACTGGGAATCATGGCCTAACGAAGTCAACACATATTTTTGGGGGGACACGATTCAATCCATGACAATGCCTGAAGCCACCAGGCTTCCAGGTTAAGGCTACAGGAACTATGTGCAGGAAATAGAAGCTGAGCAGCCCTGCTATAGAGCATACACACTCTTGCTTGGTTTTGTCTCTTATTGTAAGACATAAATTCTCTATTTTATTGTTCAGGGAACCCCCCCCTTTTTTTAAATTTGGAATAAACATTTTAGATAACAATGAACTAAAAAACTGAAAATTTGTATCTAATGAAAAATTTAGTATTGACTTTCCATTTGCCAAGAATTTTGATGACTAACGTGTAACTTACACAAACTGTTTGTAGACATTTATGATTCACGGTGGGGCCCAGAGTGATATCACTGATCAGGTGAAAAACAGGAGACAAAAAATCTGTGTAAGAAGTGTGAGGGTCTGCTTCAAACGTTAGTAATATTTTCTAAAGTCTGTCCCTGAGATAATGATCTAACAACAGCAATTGCAGAATTGCCTCTTTTATGGATGTTTTTGTGTGTGACGGAAACCCCGGTGGCACCGTGGACAGCCTTGGAGATCCTGTGAGGCAGCTCTACTCTGTCTTATTAGGGTTGCTATGAGTCAGGATCGACTCGATGGCAATGTGTTATCCTTTTAAAAATCACTCTGTGAAGCGTGACTTTTCACATAGATCAAATGACTATTTTTCAAAATCATTTTTTATTCATTTTCAATGCCTACTTTTCTTGCTTATGTTCAGGAGGAGAAGCGATAGCTGTTAATTTGTTGGCTCCACTTGAAGAAAAAGAAGTTTGCCAGCTGTTAAATATTTTTCAGTTTTATATTGGTATCATGAGGTGTTCCTGACATTGAGTCAGTCCCAACTCATAGCAACCCTACAGGACAGAGTATAACTGCCCCATAGGGTTTCCAGGGAGCAGCTGGAGGATTCAAACTGCTGACCTTTTGGTTAGCAGCCAAGCTCTTAACGGCTGGGCCATTGTAATAATGGTTGGCTTTTCTCACCTAACTCAAGAAATAAAAGCATTTCAAAGTAAGACATCTGAAATTATTGTGAATGGTATCATAAGCTCAGTTGAGAAGTTCAAAGTGAAGAAACATTTTTTGTTTTTGTATTGATAACACGAATATAAATTTTGGTGGAACACAGCATCATGATAAAAGCAATGTTATTACTAAATCACAAAACCTTGGAACAGAAACGTACTTGAAATTGGCCGTGGTACAGAAATAATTCATAATCGCATCCAAACAAGTTTCAATAGCTTATTCCCAGATTTTACTATCTACCAAAGGTACAAACAAAACTGTTAGTAGTGGTCACCTCTGGAGAGAGCAGGGATTGCAGGCAGGGCCCAAGAGGGCAGCTTTCACGTTTATCCTCTTGATATCTATATTCTCTAAAACTTTAACAGTGAAAACATGGTCATATGTTATATGATTATGTCACATACAGAATACTGGAAAGAGAAAGTCA
The DNA here is from genome assembly GCF_024166365.1 of Elephas maximus indicus. NCBI lineage: Eukaryota > Metazoa > Chordata > Mammalia > Proboscidea > Elephantidae > Elephas > Elephas maximus. The sequence goes on from NC_064840.1 coordinate 80,447,260, forward strand.
CCGTCTATTAACTGTGTACTTCCACTAACGTACTTAACGTTAAGACTCACTCAGTACACATCTGCCTGAACTTGTGTTCCTACATAAGTCAGGTCATACATTGTATGTCCTTTCGTGATTCACTTATTTCACTCAACATAATGTCTTCAAGCCCCATTCATACTGTAGCATGTAGCAAGACTTCATTTCTCCTGCTGGCTGAGTAGTATTCCATTGTATGTAAGTTCCACGTTTTATTTATCCATTCATCTGTCAATGGGCATTTAGGTTGTTTCCACCTTTGGGCTACTGTGAATAATGCTGCAATGAACTTTGGTGGTAAAGTCTTTGTTTGAGTCTCTGCTTTCCAGTCTTTTGGGTGTATACCTGGGAGTGAAATTGCTGGGTCATATGGTAGTTCTATTTTTAGTTTTTTGAGGAACTACCACACTTTTTTATGACAGCTGTACCATTTTGCATCCCCACCAGCAATGGATAAAGGTTCCAATTTCCCTACATTCTCACCAACATTTGGCACCAGTTTTTATCTCAGCCATCCTAGTGGAAGTGAAATAACTCAAAGAGCATAATAGATGTCACTGAATTGTATGTGTAGAAACCATTGACTTGGTGTATGCTCAACAACAACAAAATAAAATAAAATATTTAAAAAAGAAAGAAAGAAAGAAGAGTCACTCCGTTACAGAGGCATGGATTGACCACACAAGGAATTTAAATGCTGGCCTTTAAGAGAGGTTTTTGTTGTGCTGGTTGGTTGGTTTGCTGATTGCTTGCTCCCTTTTTAACCAGGAGGTTTTAACCTCAAAGTTGGGTAGATTGTAAAACAAGCATTTTAGCATGTACTTCTATTAGGACTTTTAAGTGCTCTCCAAATGACTTTCTTGAAGTCTCTTTGATGAATCCCTACACTTTGTTACCGGAATAAGGTTCTTGCGTCTCACTGGTCAAGAATGAGCAGGTAAGGCAGGTAGTTTTCCACATGAGCAAAGCTTTATTGAAGAGGTTTGCAAGTGGACACGAGGAGGGCCTAGAGCAACGCATACCCTCATCTCACAGAACAAAAGATAGGCCCGAGTTTTTGAAAGTTCTTGGGTGGGAAAAGATTCATGGTTATTCACAGGCACAGGCAGGGATATGTTAACTACGGTGCGCGCAGTGGCTTTCTAAGATGACTCCCGTCCTGGAGGCCTCTGGGATTTGTGGCAGGACTTATTGTGGGGTGTCATACCTGTGGAGTCTCTGCTCTCTGGTTCGATTCCCCGGCTGGGGCTGTAGCCCCTCACTGCCCAGTGGAAGGTCACACAGCGGACACAGGTAGATGTTCTGTGCATGCCCCTGGGCCTGGTTTTCTCCAGCTGCTTCTGAAAGGCAACTTTAAGGAAGGTTGTGGGCTATTTTTAGATACCCTGCCCCACTGTTCTGGGGAATGGCTTTCTTTCTGCGCCCTGCCCATTTCTTGTTACTTTGTTTGCAAATTTGGGGCCCCTCTGTTCTCTGTCTTACTAAGTCTCTAGGTTCCACACTCAACCCCCTATTACCTCCCTGATAGTATAGCCTATTTCTCTTTTAGTTGTTTTCCCTCTAACCACACCAGTCTCTTCGCTATTTTTCAAACCAGGCACCCTCTGATCTCAGGGCCTTTGCTCTCTGTCTTACTTTCATGCTGAAATCTGCTGCCATTCAACCAGGTCATCATAAATAAAAATATAAACAGATCCAGAACTTATTAAATGTAAAATATTCACACCTGTGAAGCATTATACTAAACACAATTACTTTGTAACATGCTAAATAATAAAATAGGATAAAAAGTGATAACAGCTGTTTAACTCTGGAATCAAATAAATGGCCTTGTCCTTTTATTAGAAACAAGGTCATTTAACAATTACAGCTAAGCACAACTAGTGGAAGTTTAACATCAATAAGTAACTGAAAAAAATTATTTAAAATACGTAAAGATACACAGGTTTCATTTATAATTAGTTCCTCTATATAAAAAAAAAAAAAACCCTAAAAATAGCAGTAGAGAGTCCATCTTGTCGGGAAAACGGTATTAGAGAACACCTTGATGCTAACGCTGCTGAATTTAAACATGTCTTCACTCAAACAGTTTATGTTTTGGAGTATATCTTTCTGGCCTTTTCTCTCTATATTTATGTGCGTATTTCCTTTCACAATATTGGAATTGCGATGTGTTTTTTACTTAAAATAACATAACCACATTTTCCACATTATTAAATACCTTTCTACAGCATTATGATAGACAAAATAATAGTCCCACAAAGAAGTCAACTTTCAATCCCCAGAAACTGTGAATGTGTTACCCTATATAGCAAAAGGGACTTTGCAGATATGGTCAAGTAAAGCATGCTGAGATGGGGAGACTATCCTGGGTTATCTGGGTGGGCCCAATGTAATCACACACACACACACACACACAAAACCATTGCTGTTGAGTTGATTCTGACTCATAACGACCTTATAGGACAGAATTGCCCCAAAGGGTTTCCAAGGAGCGGCGGATGGATTCCAGCTGCCAACCTTTTGGTTAGCAGCCTGAGCTCTTAACCACTGCGCCACCAGGGCTCCAGTGTAGTCACAAGTGTTCTTAAAGAGGAAAAGAAGGGCAGGAGAGTCAGAGAAGGAGATGTTAGGATACAAACAGAGGCTGGAGTGACATGATTGCTGGTTGGGGGCTGTCTTAGTTATCTAGTGCTGTTATAACAGAAAATGCCTCAAGAGGATGGCTTTAACAAACAGAAATTTATTCTCTTACTGCTTAGGAGGCTCAAGGTCTGAATTCAGGGTGCTAGTTCTAGGGGAAGGCTTTCTCTCACTTTTGGCTCTGAGGAAGGTCCTTGTCTCCTTTCAACATCTGTGGGCCTGGCATTTCATGGAAATTCCCATGTGTCTTGGCGTCAATTTCCCCCGGGTCTAGGAGGTTCTTGGAGCAGGGATCCCGGGTCCAAAGAATGTGCTTCTCTCCCAGCTCTTCTTTCTTGGTGGTGAGTAGGTGCCTCTGTCTCTGCTCCCTTCCTTCTCCTTTTACCTCTTGTAAGATGAAAAGTGATACAGGCCACAACCCAGGGAAACTCTCCTTACATCAAATCAGGGCTGTGACCTGAGTAAGGGTGTTGTATCCCACCCTAATCCTTATTAACATGACCTTATCCTGCCTTATTAACATCTCATCAATGGGACCATCTCTGCAGATAGAGACTAGGATTTACAACATACCACAAAATGGAGGATGACCACACAACACTGGGAATCATGACCCAGCAGAGTTGACACATATTTTGGGGGAACACAATTCAGTTGAAGCCAGAAGCTAAAGCCTGTAGAAGCTGGAAAAGACAAAGAAACTAAGTCTCCCCTAGAGCCTCCAGAAAGAACATCAGACCCATTGCTGTCAAGTCAATTCTGACTCCTAGCAACCCAGAGGACAGAAGAGCTGCCCCACAGGGTTTCCAAGGCTGTAAATCTTTACAGAAGCACACTGTCACATCTTTCTCCCATGGATTGGCTGATGGCTTCAAACCACCGACATTTTTGTTAGTAGCTGAATGCTTAACCTCTGTGCCACCAGGTCTCCTCAGAAAGAACATAGGGCTGTCATTTTCTTGTTTTTAGCCTTGTGAGACAAATTTCCAACCTCTGACCTCCAGACCTGAAAGATAAACATGTGTTGTGTTAAGCCACTAAATTCGTTATAGCAGCAACAGGAAGCTAATACAAGCATTATTTTTGTGGCATATTTATGTCTAATGTCTAAGTGAACTGCAGTTTATTCAACCCTTTATTTTCTCAGATTGCTTCATTTTTTTTATTAGTATAACAACAATGTGATGGATAGACTCATAGATAAACACTTAAGTCTAAGATTATTTCTTAAGGGTAAAGTTGAAGTGAAATTATTGTATACAAGGGTTAAAGAACACTGTTTAATTATTAATTAAAGATAGCATGCTATTTTAAAATTAAATTAATGTTTTGATATAAACTAACAAGGCTTAATGTAAAAGATAAACATTTCCATATATTTTATTTCACTAACATAAGGGGAAAACATTATTTAATTAATATTACTGTAACTACTTAGGATAACATAAATATCCAGAGAATATTTTATGCCTGCATATTTATAATTATCTTTCAGAGAATAGTTAACATAACTTGGTTATTAAAGTCTATTTCTTATCTCACATTTTAGGAAATAAGTGATTTTAAAAAATCATAGTTTTGAACAATATACAGAATAAATTATGAGTATAAGATTTCATCAATCTCATCTTTGTCTAAAATATTTCTCTTTTATGCAAAGTAGAGATTAAAATCAATTATGTGATTGAATCATCCTTGTGATCAGCACCTAGCAACAGAAAAACAGATATTTATTTCTCTAGATTTCTGAATTGAGACCACAGACTCTCCGTCATGGGTCAAGCTTTTTCAATATTCAATGTTTAGTTGGAAACATAACTAAGACAATCAGAAATGCAAGTGTGATGTGCTATAGTGTTAAGAGATTTCTTACCCTGCTGGCTTTCTATTGGAAATACCAAGTGGCAAGGCCAGGTTTATTGAAAGCTGCCACTCAGGAAAAATGGAAGCAGGTATTATTAAGTACACGCTTCTCTATAATCACGTTCTAGCTCCATAAACCTCACGAGCTGGAAGAGAGATATGCACTTCTGGAACTCAGAAATGGTCTTAACTCTCCTTTGATATAGACAGTTCAGGAATAAAGTCATTGTGACATACTAAATGATAGATTCCGTAATGGGGGAAGAAACCTCTCTAAGCCTTTTTCTGGGTGAACTATCCGAGGAAAACACGTTTGTGTAACATTTGCTGTATAATAGCACACATTTATCTGCTCATCCTTTTCACCGGTTTCTATGGATTGCCCTCTCTATGCCAGGTTGCCGAGTGCTGTGTGTACACTGAGAAATAACACAGATGGTCAGATCGACCGTCTATTCGTGATGCTTACACATTTGAGTTTTTAATAATCATTGTAAACGGTTAATTCTTAGCTTGCTCATCCTTTAGTCCCATTTTCACAGATTAAGAGATACTCGCTTGAATTTTCTCTATTCAGTCTTCACAACGTGGTGTTTAGTAGCTAATAAGTTGAGTTGAATATGAGTTTCATAAAAAAAACACTAAAACTATAAACTATACAAACAATTCAAGTTTATCTCATAAACATATTTTGAAGATATGATCACAGGTTAGAGTTTTTAACAGTTGGATAAAGTGTATGTAGAATATTCAGCAGCAAACTATTTATGTACTATTTATACATTATTTATAAAATCTTATGAAGCATCGATGGTTCAGTGGTAGAATTCTTGACTTTGGGTTCGATTCCCAAGCAATGCACTTCAGGTGTAGCCACCACCCATCTGTCGTTGGAGGCTTGGGGGCTGCTATGATGCTAAACAGGTTTCAGGAGAGCTTCCAGACTAAGCTGGACTAAGAAAGGCCTGGGTTTCCAGTGAAAATCAGCCAGTTAAAGCCCTACGGATCACAGGGATCTGGTCCCATAAGCTACTGATCATGGGATGGTGCAGGACCGGGCAATGTTTCCTTCAGTTGTGGATGGGGGGTTGCCACGAGTCGGAGTGGACTCGACAGCAGCTGATACATTACATATAAAATAAATAAATAAACACAATCTCGTCGGAAGGTTACAACAGGCTTGCGAGTGATAAACTTGTGCATCAAAGCTGCGTGGAGGAATTATAAACTGAAGGCCTAACTATCTTTCCTTCTACTCTGTATCTGAGTCTGTCTCCATCACCCTTCGGTGTCTGTGGAGGGTTAAGGGTATCGTTTGTTGTTCGTCCCTCACAGATACAGTGTGAACAGAAGCCTCGCCAGCCTGAGATGAACCAAGTGCCAGTTTCATTGAACACCCTCTAAACTTATGAAAATAACTGGACTGGAGAACATGGTCTGGGTAGAACGTGGGACCTCCCACCTCTGATCCAGACAAGACTGGTTGACAGGCCTAGGGAGCAGATTCCAAGTCCACTTAATCTGCTGCCTGGACAAGACCCAGTGACAATGCTAGCTCACCTTGCATGGCATTTACTCAGAATAGCGCAATTCACATAATCCCCACAACCACCCTGTAAATTCGGGATCGTCTCTGTGCTGCATACGAGGAACCTGGGGCACAGAGGGTCATATGACTTGCCCTTGCACAGTAAGTAACTGGAGATGTTGGTCTCAAACCTCAGCCATCTGGCGCCCGTGCTCTTTATCACTGCTGCTGGCTTCCACCTGGGCCAAACCTGCAGAGACAATTTCCCAGGTGACTCTGGGACTCCAGTATTACCCTAGCCACTCCCATCACTGGAGACACCCAAAGAGCATGAAGCAGTTATCAGTCATCAACCTCCTGAGAAGAAGTGTGAGGTGGAGAGGGGGCTGGGGACTCTCTGCCTGCCAGGGTGTGGGGAAGGCCTGAGGGCCCACTTCTGTGGAAAGAGGTGGAAGCGCCCGGGGAGAGAGAAGTTTCTCTTGGAGTCACGTACTCTCTCTTCTCTCCCTTTTGTTCCCTCTTTTCCTCCCTCCCTTTCTTCTTTTCTTTTTCCCTTATTCTCTCTTCTCACCCTCTCTTCCTCAGCTTAGCCCATAAATAATCTTGAATTCAGGATCTGGTTACACAGAAAAAGCTGAGTTAAAAAAAAAAAAAGAGCGATTCCTTGTGGCATTTTTCCAGCGTGGAGAGTCCACATAATTTAAAGCACAATGAAAATATTTTTGCTGAAAGCTGGTGGGAATTTTTAGTTATATAGTCATGGTCATTCTTCACTGTCTTCATTACTGCCCATGTATTAGATATGCCAGGCACTCAATTGTTTATACACAAATCTTGTAGAAATCTCACAACTCTACAAAGGAAGTATTAATATCCTCCTTGGGCAGTTGAGGAGCCCTGGCTGTACAATAGTCAAGAACTATGCTGCTAACCAAAAGGTTGGCAGTTCAAATCCTCCAGCCTCTCCTTGGAAACCCCATGGGTTAGTTCTACTCTGTCCGGTCGACTCCATGGCAATGGGTTTGCTTTTTGGTTTTATATAGGTGAAACAAAATTGAGGCTATCACCATTGAGGTGATTTGCCCAGTGTCACACGTTCTAATAACAGACAAAACCCGGATTAGCTCCCAATGCTATATAACATCACCAGTTGCCCAAGTAACTTACATTTACTGCATCTGTATACTTCTTTATGGGCAGTTCTATCCTGTCTTATAGGATTGCTATGAGTCGGAACCCACTCAACAGGTTTGTTTTTGGTTTAAGTAGCAAAGGCAATGAAAGACACAAGGTTTAGAATGTATTTACAGGAGGAAACCACTGTCTGCAGGTCTCAGGAGTGTTAGCATTTCAAGCGTCCACAGTTATAATCTGTATTTCTTCTGAGTGTCGGTTTTTGTATCCACTAATTATAAGGCTACCAGGGTCTGTTTCCTTTGCTAAGCATCTTAAATCAGTAAAGGGGAAGCTGTGTTGGGCTTTCTGAGGGAACCAGGCATTCCTCATGGCACTTGAACAGTTAATTAAGCACTCTTACTGTTTCGATAGTAAAGTCTGTGGGATTCTGGTCTGCATTTTGGCTCAAAATGCAGTTCGTGGGCCCGATGCCACTCATGCTCGGTACTCACAGACGGTGTGCGGACTTTGAAACAAATTGTTGTGAAAGAAAAAGGACCTCAGAGTTTTACACAATGTAACTGGACTCACATTCACTGTCTTAACTGTGATTGCTTGTAAAGGGCCTTACACTGCACCCCTTTTAAAGACTATGTGAAAACACTGGTTGGGTTACAGGGAGTAAGTAAGTGCAGTTTTATTGATTCAAAAAGGTGTATGTTAACTACTTTTTGATAATTGCATTAACTTTCTGTTTAGAGAATTATTTTCTTTCACTCCCTAAAATGTGCCCAAGGATTTAGTATTCATTATTTCACGTCGTGAAAAGAAGCTAGAGAAAGAGAGAATGACCAATATCACTTAACCTTATTTCCTCAAACCCTAACACGCTGATGGGGCATAATGTCGTGCTGTTGTTATTGTTGTTAGGTGCTGTCAAGTCAGTTCCAACTCATAGTGACCCTATGTTCTACAGAACGAAACACTGCCCTGGTCCTGTGCCACGCTTACAATCGTTGCTATGCTTGAGCCCATTGTTGCAGCCACTGTGTCAATCTATCTCATTGAGGGTCTTCCTCTTTTCTGCTGACCCTGTACTCTGTCAAGCATGATGTCCTTCTCCAGGGACTGATCCCTCCTGACAACATGTCCAAAGTATGTGAGATACAGTCCCACCATCCTTGCACCTAAGGAGCATTCTGGTCGTACTTCTCCCAAGACAGATTTGTTTGTTCTTTTGGCAGTCCATGGTATAGTCAATATTCTTTGCCAACAGCACAGTTCAAAGGCTTCAATTCTTCAGTCTTCCTTGTTCAATTGTCCAGCTTTCACATGCATATAATGCAATTGAAAATATCATGACTTGGGTCAGGCGCACCTTAGTCTTCAAGGTGACATCTTTGCTCTTCAACACTTTAAAGATGTCTTTTGCAGTAGATTTGGCCAATGCAATGCGTCTTTTTATTTCTTGACTGCTGTTTCCATGAGTGTTGATTGTGGGTCCAAGTAAAATGAAATTCTTGATAACTTCAATCTTTTCTCTGTTTATCATGACGTTGCTTATTGGTCCAGTTGTGAGGATTTTTGTTTTCTTTATGTTGAGTGTAATCCAAACTGAAGGCTGTGGCCTTTGATCTTCTTCAGTAAGTGCTTCAAGTCCTCTTCACTTTCAGCAAGCAAGGCTGTGTCATCTGTATAATGCAGGTTGTTAATGAGACTTCCTCCAATCCTGATGCCTGGTTCTTCATATAATCTAGGTTCTTGGATTATTTGCTCAACATACAGATTAAATAAGTATGCTGAAAGGTTACAACCCTGATGCACACCTTTGCTGACTTTTAACCAAGCAGTACTCCCTTGTTCCGTTCGAACGACTGACTCTTGGTTTATGTACAGTTTCCTCTTGAGCACAATTAAGTGTTCTGGAATTCCCATTCTCTGCAATGTTATCCATAATTTGTTATGATCCACACAGTCAAATGCCTTTGCATAGTCAATAAGACACAGGTAAACATCCTTCTGGTATTCTCTGCTTTCAGCCAGGATCCATCTGACATCAGCAATGATATCCCAGGTTCCACGTCCTCTTCTGAAACTAGCCTGAATTTCTGGCAGTTTCCTGTCAATAAACTGCTGCAGCCGCTTTTGAATGATCCTCAGCAAAATTTTGCTTGCATGTAATATTAATAATATTGTTTGATAATTTCCACTTTCACCTGGATCACCTTTCTTGGGAGTAGGCATAAATATGGATCTCTTCCAGTCAGTTGGCCGGGAAACTGTCTTCCATATTTCTTGGCATAGACGAGTGAGCACCTCCAGCGCTGCATGTGTTTGTTGAAACATCTCAATTGATATTCCCTCAATTCCTGGAGCCTTGTTTTTCACCAATGCCTTCAGAGCAGCTTGGACTTCTTCCATCAGCACCATCGGTTCCTGATCATATGCCATCTCTTGAAATGGTTGAATATTGACTAATTCTTTTTGCTATAATGACTCTGTGTATTCCTTCCATCTTCTTTTGATGCTTCCTGCGTCATTTAATATTTTCCCTGTAGAATCCTTCGCTATTGCAACTCAAGACTTGAGTTTTTTCCCCAGTTCTTTCAGCTTGAGAAACGCAGAGCTGGAGATAGAAAACCAAAACAGAAAAACATACTCGGGTTTTCTCAAGCTGAAAGATGGGGCATAATAGGTACTCAGAAAGCTTATATGAGCAAATGAGGCTTCTTTCGTACATGCATGAAATTATTTAAAGCAGCAAAGCCTTGATTAACACCAATCCTATAAAAAGGATGACAGCATATACTCCTTTCCAACCTAAAGCATCATCTCCCCAAAATGGATTTTTTAAACTCTCCAAAAAGGACTGGTCCCTAAATCTACCTTGCAACAATTATCATCTAATAACCATTTGAAGACTGGTGACAATTTTACGGAAGACACCTGCAAAAGGAAGTCAGGAGGCTGTCTGGCTGTCCCTGAGTTACCAGGGCAGCATCTGTCTAACGGTACCGACCTCAGAAATGATGCTCACAGGAGTTTTGTCTCATCTGAGACACAGTTATTGTGGCCAAAGTTCAAATAAGATTAGAGACAAACAGTTTGAAACATAACACGGGAAGATTGGATGTGACTTCCAATTATTTCGAATGAGCCTCCTTTGTTGGGATAAAGAGTCAGGAAGCCTCACCCGGGCCATGAAAAGAAAAGAGGCAATACTCAGAAAGTGAAGCATTTTCCGCAAGGTCCCTTGAGGAAGGCACATTGTGTTATACTGTGGGTCTCTTTCATCTTCTCAAGATTTCACATACCTTGCAATTCCCCTCTGCAAGAAATCCAAAGTTTCATTGATGTCCATTTTCAGTAGATCTCAAACTATGGGTACCATACAATGACAATTTTACTTTCCTCACCTAAAAGGCAGATAAGTACAGAAGTTTAAAGCATGCTTGAAAATGTACAAGTTTTCAAATGTACTGTCTTATTAACTGTGTAAGTTATTGCAGGGGTGACTTATAATTATTTAATACCTAAATTAATTCACAAACTGGTTGACCGGAAATCTTCTCTCTCAGTAAGCAATTAAGAGAGATTTTCTAACTTTTTATTCCCCAGAGTCTTATAAACATAAAGGATCTGATGGCTTTTATGTTTTATGGCTATCTTTTGTTTGAAGAAAATGTTAATAAAGTAAATGACACATTTCAATGATCCCTCGTAGAAACCCATTCTCCCAGAACTAGAAAAAGAATCCCCTTCTTGCAGCTAGGAAATTTGCAAAACCTGCAGAGTCAAAAGCAGAAAGAAGGCTCAAAATTTTTCAAGTTCATGTATCTGTCTGTCTTAGTCATCTAGTGCTGCTATAACAGAAACACCACAAGTGGGTAGCTTCAACAGAGAGAAATTTATTCTCTCATGGTCTAGTAGGCTACAAGTCCAAATTCAGGGCATCAGCTCCAGGGGGAGTCTTTCTCTCTGTTGGCTCTGGAGGAAGGTCTGTGTCATCAATCGTCCCTTGGTCTAGGAGTTTCTCACACAGGAACCCCAGGTCCCAAGGCCATGCTGTGCTCCCGGCACTGCTTTCTTGGTGATATGAGGTCCCCGCCACCTGCTTGCTTCCCTTTCCTTTTATCTGTTGTAAGATAAAAGGTAGTGCAGACCACACGCCAGGGAAACTCCCTGTACACTGGATAAGGGATGTGACCGTAGTAAGGGTGTTACAATCCTACCCTAATCCTTTTTAACATAAAATTACAATCACAAAATGGAGGACAGTCACACAATACTGGGAATCATGGCCTAACCAAGTTGACACATATTTTTGGGGGACACAATTCAGTCCATGCGACTGTCCATATGACTTTACTGCCTGCCTGGTAACTACGGCAGACGCCGCAATTGCCTACCCAGTGTGCAGTCTCCCCTTCTTTCTTACTAATAGAACCCCAATGGCGTTTGAAGTTACAAGACGCTCGCTCAAGTGAAATCTCCATTTCCCAGCATTGAAGCCAGTTTGGGTCAATGAAACACAAGTGGAATCTCCGCTTCAAGAATTGGTGGGACGTGCCTTTTGACCTTCCTGCTCTCTCCTTCTTCTTGCCTGGGATGTGGATGCGAGAAGAGCAGCCATCCTGCATCAGCCAACTATGGAGCGTGCACTAAAGATGGCAGAGCAGAATCTAGACAGGAGCCTGGAAGAGTGGTAATATAGCACATCTTTCACGTAAGTCTTGATCTGTCCACCTATATTTTTGATGAGAAAAAAAATAAACCTTTAACTTGTTTAAGCTGTGATCGTTGAAGTCTTCTTATCAATTAAAGAATTTTCTAGCTGCAAGAGTGTCCCAAAATCTGAAACATTAGAAAAATAATATTTTCTAGCAATCATTTATATCACGTCTCAAGAGTTTGCTGTTGGCAATGGAAAACTGCCTGCCTATTACAGTCCCTGGGGTCCCTGAGTGGTGAAACAGTTCAACATGCTCAGCTGTTAATAGAAAGGTTGGAAGTTTGGGTCCACCCAGAGATGCCTTGGAAGAAAGAGTTAGTGATCTACTTCCAGAAAAATTAACCACTGAAAATCCTACGGAGCACAGTTCTATTCCGACATACAAGGGGTCGCCATGAGTCAGAAGTGACCCCACGGCATCTGGTTTATCACAGGCCCTAGCCCTTTGGTTTGGTTCCCTTCCTCCCTCAATAAGCTTATCCACCCTGAGCAGAGTTCTGTTTTGGTTTCACTTGTTTACCACCAAAGGAAAATTCTTTTCCAACAGTCCAGGCATTCAGAGCTTTGATGTGATTGTGTATTTATTTATCTTATGCTTCATGAAGCCAGCACCATTTCTCCTCTGGATTTAACCCCAGAGGATTTTGTTTGTCTTTATCGCTTTGTACTTAAGAGGGAACATTCTGGGCTAGCTTCAGTGAACATCAGACTTATATCTGGGAAATTTTCCAGTCACTGCCCAAGACAAGGGACTTTGCTGTACTGATTTGAAGTATACTTTTTGGTAGAGTTATCTGACAGCGTGACACGCTTATAGTAATAGAGACAGTTTTCCTGCCACTGAACTTCACCAAACGCCGTTAGGTTGTGTTTACTCTGCGAATAGGCTTCATAGAGAGGGTTTAGCGTAAAAAGTTACAAATGAGTGACTGAAATAGTATGACAGTCAAGACTTCAGCCCCTCTTTCCTGGCATTTTAGGGTACTTTGTCCTGTAAAAAGTAGAAGTTTTTTGGAGTTAGAAGTACTTCTTGTATCTTAGAAAAACCAAAAAACCCATTGCCATTGAGTAAATTCCAATTCATAGTAACTCTACAGGACAGAGTAGAGCTGCCCCATAGAGTTTCCAAGCAGCGCCTGGTGGATTGGACTGCCAACCTTTTGGTTAGCAGCCGTAGCACTTAACCACTATGCCACCAGGGTTTCCCCTGTATCTTACAAGAGTCTAAATAAATTGAGATTTGACAGGGGTTCTGAAGGAAGGGGAGAAGGGACTTGGCCTTTGAAGGTCTCCAGAGGGAGAGATTCCCTAAAAGACTAGATGGAAGTGGCATGGTATTCGTCTGCGAGTAGCCTGTGGATGTGGCGGGACGGGGGGGGGGGGCCTCAAAGACCTGGCTGTGTGCTGCCCCCTCAAGGCATACAGACCCCAGGCCCAGATTCACCAAGGACTTCCATAGCCATGTCTAGTGTGGAAACAGTAACCCCCAGACCTGAAGGTAACATTAAAAAAATGTTGCTGTTGGGTAGATCCCGACTCAGGGGGACCCCCATGTGCATCAGAGTAGAACTGTGCTCCATGGGGCTTTCAGTGCCTAGTTTGGGGAAATAGGTTGCCAGGACTTTCTTCCGAGTTGCCTCTGGGCAACTCAGAACCTCCAACCTTCGAGTTAGCAGCCGAGCATATAAACTATTCACACCACCCAAGGACTCCAAAGGTAAACTAGAGAGGGTAAATAGTGGGTCTCATTTGTACTGATGGTTGGAGTGTCTCTTCAATATTTCTGGGAAGAGAAAGATACCAGGACCTTTGCAGACAGGGATGGGGCTCAAGAAACGAACTCTGATCGTGACTAGGTATCATTTTCCTGCCAGTCCAATGTTGAAATCAAAATTTAAGTTGACTTAAATAAAAGAGAAATGTGATAGTTTCTCTCTACCCGGACTAGCATTCTCATTTACACTATTGCTTATAGAAAAAAAAAAATGAAAAATCTGTAAAGACAAACCTTGCGGTTGTTGGATAAAGACTCTGGTACGTTTTTAGCTCTTCCTGTGTTTCTGTTTTATCAGTTGAATGGGGTCATCCTTACATAATTCAGAGTATGAACTAGTTAATAAAAATAATTTTACCACTTTGTTAATAGGGAGCATATTTTGATCTTTAAAATAACTTCCGATATTTCAGAATACATTGCATTACGTCTGGATGAGATTCCATCTTCTCTTCAGAGCACTGCCAATATTTTTTTTTGCTCAGAACTCTGAGTCCTGCCATCATTAACTTGATGCCACAACAGCAAATTCTCAGCAGAGAACAATATATACTATTGGAATAAATAACTCAGTTTAAGAAATGTACATGTATTGAAACTACAAATTCAGGATATACTTTCAAAAGTGATAAAATATATTCTGAGGTGGCAGGACCTGTGATTTTTCTGAGGTTTCTAGAAAACTGTCAAGATGGGAAACAAATACATTTGTCATAAAGTATAATTTGTTGTACAGATTCGAAGCGAGAATTTTGAGATGGTGGGAAAAGGGAAGAAAAGAAAGACATTGTCTCTGCCTCTGCTCGAAATACTTTTTTTAAATATCTGAAATAAATGAATTAGAACATCTTCAATTTGTGTAACGCGACCTAATGGGATCTATTGTCGCCTGCATTATACATGGAGGGACAAGAAGCGAGAGGAAGAAAAATGCCCTGAATCAGGCTCCTGGCCATATAAAATTTAATGCGCGTTAAATGCAATATGTACGTGTGAGTGCATACTTGTTTTTCATCTAAGAAGGACAGTTCTATTTAAGTAACACTCATTTTCAGTGCTGGGTATTTTATCTTAAGTCTTGTTGCTCACAATTGGATTAATTAGAAACTAGGAATTTAATTTAGGACAAGTCCTCCTTTTTTGGCTTCCTGGTAACTTTGCACTTTTCGTTGTTTGCTGTGAGGCTGAGAACATTGGGCCATTTATTCTCAAGACTGGTACTCCTCCAACGCTGACTTCTGCCTTCCACCTGTGGGTAATGGTTACCAAGGTCTCCATGTCAATTGGCTGGTGAAGGATCTTTTAACTACAGATACCAGCACAGGGGCTTCGAAACCATAAACTCTCAAATGTGACCGCATTTTTGAGGCTTCTAGGCCTTCTGGAATTTCCTCTGGCAATTTGTACAAATCACGACCTGTATTTCCTGGATGAGAGAGTTCAAGAAGACATATGGCAAAAAGCCTAGTTAAACCACGTAATCTGACACCCGTTTGCGGATGGTTTGTACCTCTGAGGCAACCTGTTTAACTAAAATAAAAATCTCAGCACTATGAGTAAGAGAAATTAAAAGGTACGCTTATCAATGAAAAACAAAAATTTTGACATTCGGGTGTCTAAAAAATATTGAGTGAAGAATTTAAACCCTGATGGTGCTAGAGCTTGACTGAGACTACAGTCAGAGGTTATATCGGAGAGTATTAGAGACAAATATGAAGTGTTTGAAGGGGAAGGAAGCTCCCAGAGCTTAAACTAGGGGTGTGTAGCAAATGTCCCGAGTGGGTGAACTAATTGCTTTGGTAAAGGTGCCCTTGGAAAAAGTGTTCTGCATTATTCAGTGTTCTCACTCCAGGACCTAACAGTCTCCCCTCTCTCTCTCTCGATTCCTCTCTATCTATATATATTGTTCTTGTTGTTGTTCTTAGATGCCATTGAGTTGGTTCTGACTCGCAATGATCCCATGTATAACAGAACGAAATACTGTCCAGTGCTATCCTCACAACCATTGCTATGCTTGAGCCCATTGTTGCAGCCACTGTGTCAATCCATCTCCTTGAGGGCCTTTCTCTTTTTCGCTGACCCCCTACTTTACCAAGCATGAAGTCCTTCTCCAGGGACTGGTCCCTTCTGATAACATTTCCAAAGTATATGAGGCAAAATCCTGCCATCCTCGCTTCTAAGGATGATTCTCGCTGTACTTCTTCTAAGACGTGATTTGTTTGTTCTTCCGGTGGTCCATTGTATATTCGATATTCTTCACCAACACCATAACTCAAATGCAAAATTCTTCTTTGGTCTTCCTTATTCATTGTCCAGCTTTCTCATGCATACGAGGTGATTGACAATACCATGCTTGGGCTAGGCATGCCTTAGTCATCAAAGTGACAGCTTTGCTTTTAACACTTTAAAGAGATCTTTTGCAGCAGATTTGCTTAATGCAATACATGGTTTGATTTCATGGCTGCTGCTTCTATGGGCATTGATTGTGGATCCAAGTAAAATGTAATCTTGACAACTTCAGTCTTTTCTTTATCATGATGTTTGCTCATTTATCCAATTGTGAGGATTTTGGTTTTCTTTATGTTGAGGTGTAATCCATACTGAAGGCTGTGGTCTTTGATCTTCATCAGTAAGTGCTTCAAGTCCTCTTCACTTTCACGAAGCAAGGTTGTGTCACCTGCATATCCAAGGCTGTTAATGAGTCTTCCTCCAATCCTGATGCTGTGTTCTTCTTCATATAGTCCAGTTTCTCAGGTTATTTGCTACATGTACAGGTTGAATAACTATGGTGAAAGGATACAACTGTGATGCACACCTTTCCTGACTTTAAACCATGCGGTATCACCTTGTTCTGTTCAAATGACTGCCTCTTGGTCTATGTACAAGTTCTGCAAGAACACAATTAAGTGTTCTGGAATTCCTATTCTTTGCAATGTTATCCATAATTTGTTATGATGCACACAGTCGAATGCCTTTGCATAGTCAATAAAATATAGGTAAACATCTTTCTGGTATCTCTGCTTTCAGCCAAGATACATGTGACATCAGCAATGACATTCCTCCTTCCATGTCCTCTTCTGAATCCTGATTGAATTTCTGGCAGTTCCCTGCAATGTACTGCTGCAACTGTTTTTGAATGATCTTCAGCAAAATTTTACCTGCATGTGAAATTAATTATATTGTTCAATAATTTCTTTATTCCGTTGAATCACCTTTCTTTGGAGTGGGTTTGAATATCGATCTCTTCCAGTTGATTGGCTAGGTAGCTCTTTTCCAAATTTCTTGGCATAGATGAGTGAGCTCTTCCAGCGTTGCACCCGTATGTTAAAACATCTCAATTATATTCCATGAATTCCCGGAGGCTTGTTTTTCACTAGTGCCTTCAGGGCAACTTGGACTTCTTCCTTCGGTATCCTCGGCTCTTGATCATATGCTACCTCCTGAAATGGTTGAATGTCATCCAGTTCTTTTTGGCAAGTGGCTCTGTGTATTCCTTCCATCCTCTTTTGATGCTTCCTGCATCATTCAATTTTTTTCCCATACAGTCCCTCAACATTGCAATTCAAGGCTTGAATTTTTTTCTTCAATTCTTTCAGTTTGAGAAATGCTGAGTGGGTTCCTCCTCTGTGGCTTTCTAACCCCAGCTCATTGCATATATCATTATAATAATTTACTTTGTCTTCTTGAGTTGCCTTTTGAAGTCTCCCTTTCAGCTCTTTTACTTCATCACTTTTTTTTCCATTTTCTTTAGATGCTCTACATTCAAGAGCAAGTTTCAGACTCTCTCCTGACATCTATTTTGGTCTTTTCATTCTTTCCTGTTTTTTAATGACTTCTTGCTTTCTTCAGTATGATGTCCTTGATGACATCCCACAACTCATCTGGTCTTTGATCATTAGTGTTCAACACGTCAAATCTGTTCTTGAGACGTTCTTTAAATCCAGGTGGGATATACTCAAGGTCATATTTTGGCTTTCATTGACTTGTTTTCATTTTCTTCAGCTTCAACTTGAACTTACATATGAGCAGTTGATGATCTGTTCCTCATTCAGCCCCTGGCCTTGTTCTGACTGATGATATTGGGCTTTTCCATCCTTTCTTTCCTCAAATGTAGTTGATTTAATTTCTATGTATTCCATCAGGTGAGGTTCATGTGCATAGTCACCTTTTATGTTGTTGGAAAAGTATTTGCAATTAATAAGTCGTTGATGTTCCAAAATTCTGTCATGCGATCTTCGGCATCGTTTCTATCACCAAGGCCATATTTTCCAACTACTAATCCTTTTTCTTTGTTTTCAACTTTCTAATTCCAATCACTAGTAATTATCAATGCATTATGATTGCATGTTTGATCAATTTCAGACTTCAGAAGTTGGTAAAAATCTTCAAATTCCTCATCTTTGCCATTGGCGGTTGGTGCATAAATTTGAATAATAGTCATATTAGCTGGTCTTCCTTGCAGTTATATGGATATTATCCTATCACTGACAGCATTGTACTTCAGAATAGTTCTTGAAACTTTTTTGGGGGGGGGTGATGAATGCAATGCCATTCTTCTTTCAATTTGTCATTCCTGGCATATTAAACCACATGATTTTTGGATTTAAATGGACAATACCAGTTCATTTCAGCTCACTAATGTCTAGGATATCAATATTTATTGTGTTCCATTTCATTTTTGAGGACTTCCAATTTTCCTAGATTCATACCTCATACATTTCATCTTCCAATTATTAATGAATATTGGCAGCTGTTTCTTCTCATTTTGATTCATGTCACATTAGCAAATGAAGGTCCCGAAAGACTTACTCCAACCACATCATTCAAACAAACTCTACTTTGAGGAGGCAGCTCTCCCTAGGCTTGTTTTGAGTTCCTTCCAACCAGAGGGGCTCATCTTCCAGCACTATATCAGACAACGTTCCTCCGATAGCCATAAGGTTTTCACTGTTCAATTTTTTCAGAAATAGATCATTGGTCCTTCTTCCTCGTGTGTCCTAGTCTGGACCCTCCACTGAAACCTGTCCACCATGGGTGACTCTTCTGGTATTGGAAATACCAGTGGTACAGCTTCCAGCATCATAGGCACACACAAGCCACCACAGAATGACAAATAGACAAATGCTGGCTCTCTGCCTCTCTCTATCTACATATGTATATCCTAAAACCCTCAGAGTTTTATTTTTTAAAACTTTCCTCTCAAGGGAGACAGAAAATAGTTAATCTGCTGATTTTAGGTTATAAATTTGTATATGACACTTCAGCAAAGAGGATTATTTCCAACATAGTTAAGCTAAAGAATGGATTTGACGGGGACGTGGGCACAGGGAGCAAGGGGTAGAAGGATGACAGGGAGGAAGTGGCGGAATCAGTGGAGTGGTTGCATTCTGTCGTTCTCCCTGGGTGGTGGAATAGCCCGTGTGCTATTGTTACCAAGTCTCTTTCATTTCAGTCACGTTAGTTGGGAGATGATAATTAAACGAACCTGAATTATTATCCTTCAGTAATAAAGAGAACTCTAAATTATTCCATCTTGGCGGCCACATCAAAGACGGGAAAATACAGAGCAGAAAGATGCCCAACGTAATGTCTAAACTAAGCATTCATTTGGGGAAGTACAACGGTTGTGAGAATATGGGCTGGGAGGGGCTGAAGGAAGACTTATCCTAAAGCAACTTCTTTGATTTCCCCTCTTGTGTGCCAACTTCTATTACTCTTTAAATCTCATTCTAATTACATACAATCCACTTTGTACAGGATATTTTATTTGTTCCCACCTAGTTACTTTCTTTTGTAGTAGTTTGTTAAGTAATTCCCTGTAGTAATTCTGTAGAATTGAATTTGATTAAGCAAATCTAGTGATAGTTCTGAAGTCTCTGGATGGTACAAATGATTAACTTGCTCAACTGCTAAACTAAAGTTTGGAGGCTGGAGTGCATGCACCCAGACACACCCTGAAAGAAAGGTCTGGTGATGTACGTCTGAGATATGAGCCATTGAAAACCCTGTGGAGTAACAGTTCTATTCTGACACACATGGAGTTGCCATGAGTTGAAATTGATTCACTGGCAACTGGTTTCCACCACCTGTCTATTTGTTGTACTGTGGTGGCTTGCATGTTGCTGTGATGCTGGAAGCTATGCCAGCTGTATTTCAAATACCAGCAGAGTCACCCATGGTGGAAGGTTTCAGCAGACTAAGACAGACTAGGAAGGAAGGCCTGGTGATCTACCTCTGAAAATTATCCAATGGGAAGCTTATAGATCACAACAGAACATTCTCCAACTTGCATGCTTTGGACGCATCATCAGGAGGGATTAATTGCTAGAGGAAGACATCACGTTTGGTGAATTCGAGGGCCAGGGATGGAGACGGAGACCATCGGTGAGAAGGATTGGCACCACAGCCACAAAGGTGCACTGGAACATGCGGGTGACTATGAGAAGGACGCAAGATCAGGCAACGTTTTGTTCTAGCATACATAGTTGAAACTGGAGTCGTTATGATTTGGAGTTGACTCAAGGGCAGCTAACAACAACCACAACAGCAACAGTAATAGTTAGAGATGATTTCAAATCTTCAAACGTCATCTAAAAAAAAAAATGCCATTGAGTCGGCTCCAAATAATAGCAACCCTCTAGGACACAGTGGAACCGCCCAGTGGTTTCCAAGGCTGTAATCTTTACAGAAGCTGACTGCCACACCTTTCTCACATGGAGCAGCGGGTGGGTTAGAACCACAGACTTTTTGATTAGCAGCCGAGCTCTTAACCATTGTGCCACCAGGGCTCCTTTCGAATGTCATAGTACTCCAAATTTCTACTACACATTTCTATCCTAATTTTTTTCTGTGTAGAAGACCTTGCAAATCAACATGTAAAAGTCTTACCAAATGGTAAACAGAACATGACGAAGAAAAGTTTAACATACAGCAATCTTTTAATTTCTAAGAGGCCACTTCCAGTGGGGCTTGTAATCTCTTTCTTTGAATCTAATGCTACATGTGGAAAAAATTCAACATGATATTCTTTGCCTCAAAGCTATTTTTGTTGGCTGCATCAGATTTTTTTCTGGAAGTATCTTTTCACCCTCCAGCTCTACTTTGGCTTTTTATAGTACTATGAGAACAATGACCTAAGTCTCTCCATTTGATAATTATAATGGCATACTTTTAAAAACTTGAAGGGCACCTGCTTATTGATATAGAAGTTAACTATAGCACAAGAGTTAGCCATCGCATGCCTTACCTTATCTTATGGCACAAAATAAATAGGATGGAAAACACGTGAACCTCCCAGTTGTTTAAATCTTTGTAAATGATAATCTGTGTTCCTGTATCTCCTTTTATGCATTATTTCACAGCTGAAAATTTAAACAAAGAACCTAGTATTGTTGGATATAGCCCTTTGTGAATGTTGCAATTCACACTAAAACGAGGAGAAAATAAAAGTTCTATATAAAGTGGTACCATTTAATAAAAGCCATGAACACTCGATAGGCTAGTGCAACTATGAAAATTGATGTTTCTCTTTGGAGGTGACACATGTCTTCTACCTATGCACACCTTCTCATCAAATTTTCTGTTGAATCCAAATTCTGTTGAATTCCCCTTAGAAATCATAAAATTACCATTTAATTGATTGGAGGTTTAATCCCAAAGAAGAGGAAGGATGATAAGTGAATCTAATGACCTTGCAAGAAACCTGAAAGCTGAAAAATTCTAATAATCATATGCAATGGCACTAGCATTTCTAAATTAATCTACGAAATAATTTAACCCCAAATGGATAAGAGGGCCGTGTATTTAATAAGTGGTCTTGGCACTTATGACATAAAGTGCTAGGGTGGTGGATTGCAGATAGTGATAAATTCCATAATGACATGAGAATAGGACTTTGCACACTACTGTAATTAATTGTCTGTTCACTTATCTCCTCCTTATGTCCTTAGAAAAGGACTGTATATTATTTTTATCTCTTTTTCACAACCTTAGTGCCTGGCACATTGCCTGGCATATCGGGGGTGGATAAATTTTTGTTGTTATGCAGATTATACAAATACCTGAAAGAAGTCAGACCCCATAATCCCTAAACTAGCCCAGCGCTCATTTAAAATTTTTTAATACCACGCTTCTCCTTTTGTAAAAGTGCAACTGCCATGTGGCGAGAGCCCATATTTCACCTAATCAGCACTGAACACATTAGAATCACAGATAACGTAAGCTATCTGTGGGGTTTTCACCGCTTTGCCCCTATCCCATCTCACCCCCGGCCTGCAGTGAGGGTGTTGGTTCTGACAGGGATGATACAGTGACAAGACAGGACCCCTAGCTCCTGAGCAGGGTGAGCTGCAAGAGTCCAGGGGCTCTGAAAGGGAAGGTAGGTGGACACTAAAGGTAAATGTCACCAGCTGCCTAGTTGTGAGTACGCCCAAGCTTAATCACCTGTCCAGAAGGTGGCCAGTGTGCCTGAGAAAGGAAAACCCCTCTGACCACCCCATTCTAGGGAAAGGAAAAAGAGGCAGAGACCCCCAACCTCAGCCCATGGCAAAAGTGATCCTATAATATGGCACATCCATTTGAAAAATATGCATTTCTTGCATATTATGTGTGAGACACTGGGCCTTGTTACATGTGTTTTAAAAATGAATCATACACAGGCCCTACCTTCGTTGAGCTTAGAATTTAATAAGGGAATCAAGTGCTACTCACAAATAATTACACTGTTGATCTTAGCCACATAAGGGGCATCAGTGAATTCTGTGTCCAGGAGAGGAGGACCCTTGGAAAGCTCTCCCACTGAGATGACGCCTGACTCCTTCCGGTGTCCCTCCAGTCCACACCAGCCGACAAAGGAATCTTTCTCAACAGCAATCCTGCACTCTCCTGCTTAAAACCTTTCAGGGGCCATTCTTTCTTGTTTTTTCCAGTAAGTTAAACTCTGTACCTGAAAACCAAACCCACTGACCTTCAATTCCAATGCACAGTAACCGTATAGGACAGAGTAGAACTGCCCCATAGGGTTTCCAAGGAGTGGCTGGTGGATTCATACTGCCAAAATTTTGGTTAGTAGCTGAGCTCTTAACCACCGTGCCACCAGGGCTCCAACCCTGTACTATGGCCTACAAACCTCTATACAACCTGGTCCCTTCAGGCCTAGTCTGTAATCACAGCCCAGCTTCTACTGCTTCTCCATGTTACAGCCACACTCAATCTCTCTCTCTCTCTCTCACACACACACACCACATGACATACACACACACACACACCCCACGTGACATACATGCACACACACACACCACACGACACACACACATGCACTTTGTTTTCTACTTAAGTTCTATTTCTGGAAACTACCCCCCTCTCAGTGCTCTTTACCCTATTAACCCTTGTGAATTTAATTTCTTTATCTCTGCTACCACCTCCTGGTCCCTGCGGCCATCATCTCTCACCTGGATTATTGCCCTCATTGTCCTGCTTCCACTGGCTCCCCTATTATCAGGGGCACTGGCAGCACAGTGGTTAAGCGCTCAGCTGCTAAGCGAAAGGTCAGTGGTTGGAACCCACCAGCCACTCCGAGAGAGAAAGATGTGGCAGTCTGCCTCTGTAAAGATTGTAGCCTTGGAAACCCTACAGGACAGTTCTACTCTATCCTACAGGATCGCTATGAATCAAAATCAATTCTACAATGATGGCTTTGGTTTTGAGGTTTTGGACATAGCAGGCAAAGTGCTCTTTGTAAAATAAAAATCGGATCTCTTCTCACGCGTTTAATTAAAATCCTTCGATAATAAAATCTAATTTCCTCTCCATGACCGCAAGGTGCTGTGTTATCAGCCTTCTCTCTGCTTTGCCAGCCTCATTATATGAACGGGGAGCCCCTTTTCCCTGTACCTGTATGTCCTGCCCACACCAGCCTCCTCTTTGTTTCTCAAGCGCTCTGAACTCACCCTGATTTCAGGGTCTTGAACACATTCTCTCTGCCCAGAACATTCTCCCAGGTGTCTTCATGGCCCATCTGTTCACTGAGGTCTCAGCATGAATGTCGGCTCCTCAGAAAAGACTTTCCTCACCAGTCAAACAAAAGCCATCCCTCAGCAATTCTCTCATCACATGGCACTCTTTGTTACCTTCACGGCACTCCCCAGTATCTGAAATTTTTATTTATTAGTCTGCTTCTTTGTCCTTTTTTCTCGTCTGTTTATTTTCTTGTTTCTTCTCTCCTTTCACTGAAACGCAAGCTCCTAAGAGAAGGAGCCATATGACTCTCACTCATACCTGGGTCTTGTAAGGATCAACAGAGGCTCCCAGAGTTCATGAGTGGGTCTTCTTCCTCTGGTTCTTCTCAGTCTTCATTGGCTTATTATATTTTTGCGCAATTTTCTAAGACATCCAGCGGAAAGTTTCCCAGAATTAACAGTGACCTTTTATTTATGGGCCACCTTCAAGCAACCTGTAAAGTTAAACAGGAAAAAAAAAGTCCTAAATAAATTATGGAAGAATCTTTAGCATACAATTAAAATTTTAAAGGCTCAGTGTCCTTTTTACCTACCATTCATCTCTCGGCATGAGTCACAGTATTTTTTTCTTTACCTGTACATATTTCCCAGCACCTGTTCTTAGAAAAAATAGCCACCAGCTCTTTAAGTTTTTGTTCATTGTCCACACTCTCTCTTGCTTCGTGTCGTTATCTCTTCACTATGTGCTTCCATTTATTCACCACATTTTACTGTTCACCCATTGTGTGCCAGGCACTGAGAATAGAAGATGACTTAAAGATGGTCCCTGCCCTCAGCCTGGCAAGCTGCCTTACAGGCAACTAGAAAAGACTGGTTTCTAAACCACCAAGAGCAATATGTGTATTGTGTCTAGAATACAAGTGCGTGCAGGGAATAGTCGGGCACAAATAAGTTGTTGTTGTTGTTAGGTGCTGTTGGGCCAGTTCCGACTCATAGCAACCCCGTGTGCAACAGAACAAAACACTGCTCAGTCCTGCACCATCCTTACAATTGTTGTTATGCTTGAGCCCATTGTTGCAGCCACTGTGTTAATCCACTTCATTGAGGGTCTTCCTCTTTATCACTGACTGTCAACTTTACCAAGCATGATGTCCTTCTCCAGGGACTGATGCCTGCTGATAACATGCCCAGAGTAGGTGAGATGAAGCCTCTCCATTCTTGCTTCTAATGAGCATTCTGGCTGTACTTCTTCCAAGATAGATTTGTTCATTCTTCTGTCAGTTCAGGTATATTCGTTATTCTTCAGCAACACCATAATCCAAAGGCATCACTTGTTTGGTCTTCCTTATTCATTGTCCAGCTTTCACATTCATTTGAGGCGATCGAAAACACCATGGCTTGAGTCAGGAGCACCTTAGTTCTTAAAGAGATATCTTTGCTTTTGAACACTTTACAGAGGTCTCTTGCAGCCGATTTGCCTAACGCAATGCGTTGTTTAAATAAGAGTGTTCAATTTTCCATAGGAATAAGGGCAGTCAAGAAAAGCGTTAGGGAGGAGGTGACCAAAGAGTGATCTTGACAAGGAGGATCAGGCATTCCTATCAGCGAAGCAAGGCCAGTAAAAGTTGTTGTTGTTAGTTGCCGTCAAGTTGGCTCCAACTCACGGCAACCCCACGTACAACAGAACAAAATACTGCCCGGTCTCTCACCATCCTCATGATCGCCAGCATGTTTGAGTCTATGGTTTCCTTACAACCAAGGGGTCTTACCTTCCAGGACTACCTCAGGCGATAGTCAGTTGTGATCTATAGGGTTTTCCTTGGCTAAGTTTCAGAAGTAGTCTTCCTAGTCTGTCTTAGTCTAGAAGCTCCACTGAAACCTGTCCACCATGGGTGACCCTGCTAGTATTTGAAGTACTGGTGGCCTAGCTTCCAGCATCACAGCAACACACAAGCCACCACATTATGGCAGACTGACAGATGTACGGTGGTCTGCAAAGGAGGAGTTGTGAATTAGTCCAGCGTTTTGAGGAACTGCACAAATCTGGGAAGCGTAGGGCATGAGAGGAATAGGTTGAGAGAAGAGAAGAAAGAGGCAGGCGCGAGGATGCTGTGCACTTGCTGAAACAGCTGAGCTTTTTCCCAAGGGGAAAAAATGGCTGTTGGAGGTGTTTACTTCCCACCCTGAGGAATCCCAGAAGAGCCACAGTCCATTACCAGAATAATTTGTATTTCTTCAGTCTTTTTTTGACCAAATAAATTTCTATGAAGAAAGTCCAAACAGTATGTTTTTAAATATTTGGGAGGAAACTTCTGGCAGATCAAAAGACAACAAACCAGGTTTGTTGCTGCTGTTTTGTTCGCTGTTTCCTGCATTGTTTTCTCAGGTCTTCATTTCCCACTAGCCTTTTGGGTTCACGAAAAGGTAGTATTCGTTTGTGAAAGGCAGTTTAACAAGTGCATAAATGGACTAGTCCCAATAATGAGAAAACTTCAGAGGTTTTAGAGAACCTAATAAATAATTCGCAGTTTTAAGGCATTACCAGAGACAGCTGTAACGATCTAGACTGCTATTTATGTTTTAGCCTCTTTTGCTTTTACAGAAATAAATGAAGTTTTCACAAGGGAAGAAAATAGAAAGTCGTCAATTTTTTACCATTCCTTTTTGGTTTCCCCACTTAGTTTCTAGAATAAGTTCATGAAGCCACTTTATCCTTTAGATAAAAACTTGTTGAGTTTTCTGTTTTAAAATATATTTTTACTTTATTAGTCATGGGAGTAAAACTACCAGTTGCCATCACACTGACTCGTGGCGACCCCGTGTGTGTCAGAGCAGACCTGGGCTCCGCAGGATTTTCAGTGGTTGATTTTTCGTAAGTAGATCACCGGTCCTTTTTACTGAGGCTGCTTTGGGAGGACTTGAAACTCCAGCCTTACAGTTAGTAGCTGCATGTGTTAACTGTTTGCAACACCAGGGACTCCAGAGGGGTGCAATCAAAACCCACCCATTGCCGTTGAGTCAGTTCCGACCCATCGTGACCCTCTAGGACAGAGCAGAACTGCCCCATAGGGTTTCCAAGAAGCGGCTGGTGGATTCAAACTGCTGACCTTTTGGTTAGCAGCCAAGCTCTTAACCACTGTGCCACCAGGGTTTGGTGCAGCAGGCTTCTTTAAATCTTTTCCGTGGTGCTCCCTTGGTGGCACGCTAAGAAATGCAGGCTTGCCTGACAGCAACCTCAGTTAAAAGGCAATCATGTACCTGGTGGAAAGGAGCTGCGTGAATGGCAGTCTGCAACACCTGGATAGGAAGCAGCAGCAGCTGCTCTAGAAGGTTCTTCCCCAACAAACGACATGCACCTTATGCTAGCACAGCACTTTCATTTCTGCTGCATGAGGAAAAATGAGGAGAAACATTGAGAATAGGAAATATGAAGATAAATAGTTAAAAAAAAAAAAGGTATTTTAACCAGTGATGTTAGAAAAGACAAGTTGTTAAAGGGGACATTGACACCAGTTTCAAAATCCAGAAATTTACAAAACTCACAAAGGTTTTAACAGTAAGATAAAGCATGGTGATCCCATGTGTTTCAGAGTAGAACTGCACTCCATAGGGTTTTCGAAGACTGTGCCCTTTTGGAAGTAAATCGCCAGGCTTTTCTTCTGAGGTGCCTCTGCATGGACTCGAACCACCAACTTTTTGGTTAACAACCGAGAACTTAACCATCTGTGCCACCCAGGGACTACAGTGGGGTGATAAAACAGTGGGAATGGGGGTGGGAGTAAAAAGGGATAACTTTCATTTTGTGTCTTCTACTTACCAGGAATAAGCTACACTTATCAATCCCTAATCTTATTTATTATTTGTATTAGTAGTATTTCATATTATAATTTTGAAAGGTGGTCAGATAATATTATCGGGCTTTTCTCTATTAAGGAAGGAGCCCTAGTGGTGCAGAGGTTAAGTGCTCAGCTGCTAACCAAAAGGTTGGCAGTTCAAACCCACCAGCTGCTTAGTGGGAGAAAGATGTGACAATCTGCTTCTGTAGAGATTACAGCCTTGGAAACCCTATGGGGTGGTTCATCAGTGGATCGAGTAAGTTGCCCTAGTCACATAAACGTGTGGGAGGAGACAGAGTTGGCATCCAGCCTGCTCATACACGATCCTACATAATGTGTCTTTATATTCGACACCAGAAGCAGTCTAGTTATGATGTGTGGCTTCAACTGGACACCAGACTAAACGGGTAACAGAGAGGGGTATGAGGTGAACTGATTTGTATCCCAGTGTTTATCTGCTTCAGCTTTATGGTTTTTAATGAACAGTTTAATCTGAGTGGAAACCCATTGCTGTAATCTAGAAAGCAGGTTTATACTTGACTAACGTTAATTCAGGGCGAGTTTCCCAAGTGCCAAGAATCTCAACTGGCACATTTTATTTCATTAATTCATAGCAGTTTATTCCACAAATCAAACAATGAAGGCAGTGCCTTGTTGTCTTTTGACAGCCTGCCATATTTTATTTCAAGCGAATAAAAGAAAACGGCCTCTAGCGCTAACCTAGTAGGACAGATGTAAATTACCACAGCAAGCGTCATCGGTGGGATCCGTGGTGGGGAAGGAGGGCTGTGAGGGACAGAGAGCCGTACAGGGTTTGATGTGAGGACCAATATCTACTCAGGGTACAGACATTCAGTTTTTATTCTGCGTTAACTCCTTGTGAGTCTTCAGTGTTTAATATGTATCAGAGAGAAAAACAGTCCTCTCTGAGTGTACCTTAGAAAGTGCTTTTGTGAATGGTCTATTTTTCATGGATGGAAAGTTGTTACCAGATCAGTGTGCTCAAGGAAATGAAAAGCCCTTGGTGGGCATCCCCAAAGCCTCTTAATGAAACAGCATTTCCCTCCAGTGATTTTATTAGACGTTGCTAACAACATCCAGTGTTCTCTGCATCAAGCACTTACCTGTGTTTTCTGCCCTCCTGAGGTGCACTTCATAAAGGTGCCTTAGCAGATACAAGTATCAAGGTGGCCCCCAAATAGATGATTTTCACGTCTATGTATGTATTGAAGCAACAGCTGTCTCTATGTCACATGCCTGAGGTGTGCAGCTGAAGGTAAATTTGCCATGTGCTCATCTCTGAGTGGGCCCTTCGTAGGCCTTAGGCCTTCAGAGAAAGAGCACCAGGCTCAACCGGAGAACACCACCACCTCCTAAAATCCTGCAGAGAACATAAGACCGTGTGTGATGAGGAAAAAATATTCCCCAAATCAAAGAAAGCAGCTAATTCCTGGGGAATCTGATCATCTGGTTTCTACAGAGGTGAAAAAGCTACTAGATTATGGTCTTGCATCGTCATTCAAACCTATATGTAAATATATAAAGTGCTTACTGTCTTCATGATGTTTTCATATAAATGTGCATGCATGTTTTAGTTTTAAGTATCAGGACCCCACTCACACAAGTGAAATTCATTTAAAAAATGAGGAATGTTTCATTGGCACCCAAGGGCAGAGATGCATTTGGAACCAGGACTAGCGCGTTCTCTCTCAGAAAAGATCCCGCTCTGTCTCTCATCTCTGCTGCTCTCTGGGGAGCTGCTTCTTTCATTTTTCCTGCTGTGCAGAATTTCTCTGGCCACCACAGGAATTTCTAGTTATACATCTCTCCCATCAGGAGAATCAGATTGAAAACTGAATCTCTTAGCTCCAAACTCAGATTTCCCAGGAATGTTCCCTGCCGAGTTTAAGACAGCTGCCCACCCCTGCAACCGTCAGCTGTACCCAGTGGCTCCATTTCATGGTGGCGTGAACATGCTGCTTAGCCATTATAACAATCTGTATTTGGAGGGGAGACAGGATCCCTCCCCCCTGAAAAAAAGATGAGGTGAAGAAAAATCAGTGTGTCTCCTCAATGATCTTATATAATTTAAGACTTCATTTTAAGTAGGATCATTGCATTTTGTAGCTTAAAAACAAGAAATTATTGCACCTTAATCATTTTCATACTCTCTGTGAATTTTTCTTTGTCCAGGATGCCCTCCATCTGCCCACACACTTGCTGACCAACTATTGGTCATCTTTGCAAAATTCAGCTCAGATTGCTTTTTCCCTGGCATACCTTCCTTGGCTATTCCTCTCTTCATTTCCATAACGTCTAATTGCTCATACTTTTAAAAAGCACTGGTTATACCCTTTGGTGTGATTATCTCCTTAAAGATTGTAATGGATGATTACATATTAAGTATTTTATTTCTGGGACTGAAATATGTTTTCTTAAACTTTTTTCACGTACAGATAAGCTTCAGTGTCTGAGATGACTGATTCCTATAAATAACCTAAGAGTAACATCCAAATAACCTATCTGCATCTCTCTTTTCAATTATTTGGTGTTACTGAAAGGCTTACTTAAAGTCTCAGACACAAACCAAACACTCCATAATTTTGCCTTCACCTTACAAAATGTAAAAATGATTTTTCCTTCATTTCCTTCTCAGACCTAGTTTGGAATTCCTAGATGCCAGCTCCAAAGACAACAACAAAAATTACTGGCACACTCTCCATGTTTCCACTCCTTAGTCTGAGAGCTTGACATTTGATTTACTTCTTATAATAGTAGATGCATATATCCAGAGAGTGTTTGAGAACTTCTACAAATATAAACTAGAGAAAGAAATCCTTCTCCTTATTTCACACTTCACATAAAAAAATTAAGTTTAGCATATTTATACAAGGAAGCTGACGAGAGATATGCCTCATTAGTATAGCCTTCAAAATGAGAAAAAACAGCTGTAAACGTCCATTAGTAATTGGAAGGTGGAATGTATGAAGTATGAATCTAAGAAAATTGGAAGTCATCAAGAATGAAATGGAACACAAAAAGATTGATATCCTAGGCATTAGTGGCTGAAATGGGCTGGTATTGGCCATTTTGAATCAGAAAATCATATGGTCTACTATGCCAGCAATGATAAATCAAAGAGGAAAGATATTGCATTCATCACAGAAAAAAAAAATTTCAAGATGTATCCTGAAGTACAATGCTGTCAGTAATAGGATAATATCCATACACCTACAAGGAGCACCAGCTAATACAACTATTATTCGAATTTACGCACAGCTAAAGAAACTGGAGATTTTTACCAACGTATGCATTCTGAAATTAGTCAAACATGCAATCAAGATGCATTGATATTTCCTGGTTATTGGAATGTGAAAGCTGGAAACAAAGAAGAAGGATCAGTAGTTGGAAAATATGGCCTTGGTAATAGAAATGACTCGAGAGACTGCATGATAGAATTTTGCAAGGTCAACAACTTATTCATTGGAAATACCTTTTTCAACAACATAGATGGCAACTATACAAATGGACTTCACCAGATGGAATACATAGGAATCAAATCGACTATATCAGTGAAAAGAAATGATGGACAAGCTCAATATCACCAGTCACATCCTGGGAAGGACTGTGGAACAGACCAACAACTGCTCACATGCAAGTTCAAGTTGAAGATGAAGAAAATTAAAACAAGTCTGCAAGAGCCAAAGTGCGACTTTGAATACATCCCACCTGTATATAGAGACCATCTCGAGAGTAGATTTGACACGCTGAACACTAATGACTGAAGACCAGACGAGTTGTGGAATGACATCAGGACATCATACATGAAGAAAGTGAAAGGTCATTAAAAAGACAGGAAAGAAAGAAAAGCCCAAAATGGATGTCAGAACAGGCTCTGAAACTTCCTTTTGAACATAAAGTAGAGAAATGATGAAGTAAAAGAGCTGAACAGGAGATTTCAAAGGGTGGCATGAGAAGACAAATTAAAGTATTATAATGAAATGTGCAAAGACCTAGAGTTGGAAAACCAAAAAGGAAGAACACACTCGGCATTTCTCAAGCTGAAAGGACTGAAGAAAAAATTCAAGCCTCAAGTTGCAATATTGAAGGGTTCTATGGGCAAAATATTGAATGACACAGGAAGCTTCAAAAGAAGATGGAAGAAATACACAGTCACTCTACCAAAAAGAGTTGGTCAACATTCAGCCATTTCAGGACATAACATATGATCAAGAACCAATGGTACTGAAGGAAGAAGTCCAAGCTGCACTGATGGCATTGGCAAAAAACAAGGATCCAGGAATTGTTGGAATATCTCTTGAGATGTTTCAACAAACAGACATAATGCTGGAAGTGCTCGCTCACTCATCTATGCCAAGATATCTGGAAGACAGCTACCTGGCCAACAGACTGGAAGAAATGCATGTTCATGGCTATTCCAAAGAAACATGGTCCAACAGAATGAAGAAATTATTGAGCAACATCACTAATATCATATACAAGCAAAATTTTGCTGAAGATAATTCAAAAATGATTGCAGCAGTACATCAACAGGGTATTGCCAGAAATTTGAGCTGGATTCAGAATAGGATGTAAAAGGAGGGTTATCATTGCTAATATCACATGGATCTTGGCTGAAAGCGGAGAATGCCAGAAAAATGCTTACCTGCATTTTATTGACTATGCGAAGGCATTCGACTGTGTGGATCATAACAAATTATAGATAACACTGCAAAGAATGAGAATTCCAGAACACTTAATTGTACTCTTGTAGAACTTATACGTAGACCAAGAGGCAGTAATTTGAACAGAACAAAGGGATACAGTACTATTTAAAATCAGGAAAGTTGTGTGTCAGGGTTGTATCCTTTCAGCATACTTATTCAATCTGTATGCTGAGCAAGTAATCTGAGAAACTGGACTATATGAAGAAGAACAGGACATTAGGATTGGAGGAATACTCATTAACAGCCTTCAATATGCAGATGACACAACCTTGCTTGCTAAAAGTGAATAGGACTTGAAGTACTTACTGATGAAGATCAAAGACCACAACCTTCAGAATGGATTACACCTCAACATAAAGAAAACAAAAATCCCCGCAACTGGACCAATAAGCAGCATCATGATACACAGAGAAAATATTGAAGTTGTCGAGGTTTCATTTTACTTGGGCCCACAATCAATGCCCATGGAAGCAGCAGTCAAGAAACCAAACAACATATTGCATTGGGCAAATCTGCTACAAAAGAACTCTAAAGTGGTAAAAAAGCAAAGATATTACTCTGAGGACTAAGATGTGCCTGATGCAAGTCGTAGTGTTTTCAATTTTCTCATATGCATGTGGAAGCTGGACGATGTCTAAGGAGCACCAAAGAAGAATTGATGCCTTTGAATTATGGCTGACGAAGAATATTGAATATACCCTGGACTGCCAGAAGAATGAATAAATCTGTCTTGGAAGAAGTACAGCCAGAATGTTCCTTAGAGCTGGGATGCCAAGACTTCATCTCACGTACTTTGGATATGTTATCAAGAGGGACCAGTCCCTAGAGAAGAACATCATGTTTCTTCTAAAGTAGAGAGTCAACGATAAGAGGAAGACGCTCGGTGAGATGGACCGACACAGTGGCTACACCAATGGGCTCAAACCATAGCAACAATTGTGAGGATAGTACAGGACCGGGCGGTTTTTCATTCTGTTGTATACAGGGTTGCTGTGAGTCAGAACTGACTTGACGGCACCTAACAACAACCACATTAAATATATTCCTTTATGTTTTCCGTTTTATACCCACAAGAAATAAAGAATTATCCAGTTGACTTATTTGTCACCATCTGAACAGCTATCCCAGGTACACCTTATTGCACACATTTGGGGTCTGACAAGAATTCCTTGTGGGAACTAAAAGAAGCCAAGATCATGCTTCAAAAAATACTAGGATTACACACTTCCTAGGTCTATGTTATCTACACCTATTCCTCACTTATTGACTATCTTGTTATCCAATATTGCACATTTACGGCAATAGTATAAAATCTACCATCCAGCTATTTTGCACATTAACAACACACACCTGGCAGTAATGAACACTGAGAGTAAAGCTAGCTATGATGGTTAAGGTAATGTGTCAACTTGGCTGGGCCATGATTCTCAGTGGTTTGGCAGCTTTGAAATGATGTTATTTGGCAGTTGTGTAATGTTACAATTTGGCAGTTTTGTAATGATGTAGTCATCCTCCATTTTTGCATAATGCCGATTATCACATAGCAACCTGGTGTTTGGAACCTAACCATGCTGTTAAGTGAAGAGAGGTATACTTGGAAAAGGATATGCATGCCCTTTGTCCTATAAAACTTTGGATAAGGGTTTTATTCCTTCAACTTCCATTTCTTCATCCATAAAATAAGCCTTATTATACTTGTCTCCCTGGATGGTTGTGTGGTAGTAGAAACTATTTATTTAAAGCTCCAACCACATATTAAGCATCATTTCCTTTCCCCTTGCTCTTGGCTTTGAGGATGACACACAAGTGGTAAACCAGGGCCAAATGGACAGTTACCAAAAGGAGACATTCTATGTCCTGTACCCACACTCCACTCATTCAGCGTGCATGTTTGGGAGTTTGTTTCCACCAGCCTGCCCCTATCACTTATATTTAAAGCTCAGCAACCCTCACAAACCCATAACGGGCCACATGGCAGTGTGACAGGGCAAGGAGAGGGGGGTCCCAGAACCCAGAGATAAGACAGGACACATCTTCCTGGAGTGGAGATTTGCTTGGAGGTAAATAAGTTGAAGAGCTGTTTTTATGTTAATGCAAATAAGCAAAAGGGAGATCACAAAGACACTGTGTGCCAGTGGCCAGCTGCCTATAAGGCCCTAGATTTTGAGTCTGTTTGCCTCTGCTTTTAGGGTCTTGTGTGAACTTGAGAAGCACGGTCTACTAAATATCAAAAAGAGCTGTGAGAGGAGTAATGTATTGAAGAGGCTAGATTCTGGCAGCCTACAAATTCAATCTGAAATGCAACTCAAATGTGGAAATTCTCTTTTGAAGAGTCTTTCTACCATTCAAGCAAATTTCTAGGAAGTCACAGCAGTATCAACATCAAGGAAAATGACACTACAAAAATAACCATATGACCTGAGTTTTCTAGAACAGCCCCAGTGAAAATGTACGTGCCTGTTGTTCCCCAGAATATACTTGTATTTATTAGATCACAAACTCCAGTTTTTGGTTGGTTGTTTTGGGTTAGGTAACTTTGATCACCTCATCTGTACCTATGAAAGATAGATAAACTCCTCAGTTAAGGACAACAGTATCTAACTGCAGACAGCAGCCTGGAATCAAAAGGGGATTCGTGACATTGATCAAGCTATGGGCAATGCACCTAAAGTCCTAGCTCTTAGTTTATTGTCTGTCCAACCTTCCTGAATGATAGATACAGCGATTAGTAACTCAGAGAACATGCCCTTGTAAGCGGCTGTATCAGGATGTAAGGGGTGGGAGCAGAATTCGCAGTTCTAAAAAGTGTTCTGAAAACTTTTATATGAATTGGCTGCCTGTAGCAGCACTGACTATATGAGTTTTTGCTACTATGATAAGCTTATTAAAAGCTTTCAGTTATAGTATCCTAAAAGGGTTTGTTCATTCTGCGAAGAATTATCTCCTGATATGCACCAGACTCAGTGTTGTGCAAGGGTCTCTGTTACACACTCGATGTTTTTTAATAATCAAAAATAACAAACCAAACCCACTGCCATCAAGTCAATTCCTACTCACAGGACCCTCTACCAGAAACCTAAACGAAACCCATTGCCATTGAGTCGATTCCAGCTCATAACGACCCTATAGGACAGAGTAAAACTGCCGCATGGGGTTTCCAAGGCTGCAATCTTTACTGAAGCAGACCGCAATGTCTTTCTCCCATGGAGCAGCTGGTGGGTTCAAACCACCGATCTTAGAGTTAGCAGCTGAGCACTTTAACCACTATTTTTGAGTGACACAGGATGTCACTGAAAAATAAAATAATAATGGCATAAACCCAGTGCCGTCAAGTCGATGGATCACAAAAATCTTATAAAGATAACTTGTAAGTTATATAATTGTGACTCCTCACTTCTCATGGGAATAGTGAGACCATTTTAGAAAACTGACAATGGATTGATTCAGCTTTCCTGTTATATTTTATAAAAGCAATGTGAAAAAAAGAGAACACGTTTTAAATCTCTCTGCAAATAAAATTTTAAATACCAAACCCAGGCCTTTGTGGTAGTTTAAGATGGAGTTCTTCGTTTCTGAAGAGTATAGGTTATCTGAGCTTAACGACAGCCATGTAAAAAGGCAAAATACAAAAGATACACTGCTCATGTTTCTCGCTCTGAACAGTTTTTGACAAGTTCTCTAAGTATATCCTGATCTCATTAGATAAAACTAGTATCTGTCAGAGTATATGATATATAGGGCATGATGGTTTTCAGTACAGGTCATTAGTCAGGGTTACTACTGTTACTCAAAGGAGACAAGATGGGTTTTCAACATCCTCCATGAATCAAAGGCATGAAATCCTTTGTTTGATGCATAGGACAGAATAAACATCTTGTAAAGTAAATGATGCCAAGATATCAAAGAGCTACACATTGTCCTTTGCTCAAGTTTCTCTGACCCCTGGAGAAACTGGTCTCTTTCCCTCTAACAGCTAGATGTTTGGGATAAGCCAGTGAAGCAGAACCCTAAACTTCCAATGATGTCTTAGTATCTCTCAAGATTGCTTTGCAAGCCCACGACGTGTGGGAGCTGTATGTTTTTCCCACTCAGTCATTACCAACTGTGCATCCCACATGAAAACCCCATTTAGTACTTCTCCATACTTTGACAGGAAATGGTGACTCAGGCCAGAGAGGCAGAATGAGAAGGACGGTCTCCCTGGCATCGTGAAGTCAAGTCCTCCCTTGCGCTGCCCTTATACCATGAAAGCACATCATTTCATAACAAGCCAGAGACCGAGTCTAAATTAGCACCTACACGATCTCGAAGAATTGAAGGCCTATGTAATTGCAGCCATTGCTAGGGTGGGTGTGGATCAAAAAGCAATGTAGAAACCCGTAGGCCACTTGAGGCAGACTGCCTTCTTACCCCAGTTGTTCATGTAATTGTGACAACCACATGCTTGCCTTCTGCTGGCAACCTAGACCTGCTCCTTATTTCCTTTTTAGTCTCGATAGAAATTAAGTGGTTTTGGCCTTCACCCATCCTGCCTGCCTTCCTTCAGCCTCCTCTGAAGAGGGCCAGTTGGAATGAGGCCTTTCATAGTTCAGACACATCCGCTGGAATCGAAACAATGGGCTCCTAGTTTTCCTTTTTTGTAGGCAAAGACACGGGCCTGCCCTGTCTGCCTTACTCTGCAAGGCAACTTGCAAGCTGATGCTGAAAGAATGATCACAGAGATGGGCGAGGGTTTAGTCAGGGGCAGGAATTTCAGAGCGTATGAATGAAGGGTTGTCCTGACACTGAGTTGACTTATTTTCGCAGTGAGAACACTATCAGAGTCTCAAAAATAATAACAGTAAATAAAGCGGCAGGAGGGAGAGTGGCAAGTGCCAATGCAACCCAACCGGCCAACCGGTCTGAGCACTCAGTTCAGAAAGTTGCTCTGAATTTAGGAGTTACTGAAGAAAGACCTTTCCATTAAGGAAAATCCTGCTTCAAAACACAGTGGACAAGCTGAAAAATCCTAAGTCAGAGCTTACAGTGGGCTTGGTGAAGCTCCAGTGGCTCCATTGCACACGACAGGCTCTCTGGAACAGCAAACGAATCAACACAAGTGTGCAGACTCTGAGTCGAAGGAGCAGCTCTGTCATTCTGGCAGGCCCTGGAGCAGCAGGAGGCTCAGCTATGCAAGAGGCTGTTCAGCGATCACTCCCACAATGGATGGGTGTTGTCAAAAAGAACCAAAAAGCTGTTTTCCAGCAGCCAAGCCACTATGACACAAGTGTGTCACTATTATTTGCTTCTTTGATATAAGTAAGCCACAATGGTAAAAGTGCCACAGTGGAGATTTTACGACAGTCTTGTTCATCTGGGGGTATCTAATGAAAATGCTTAGGATATGCTATCTGTAGGAATAAAGCATGATCATTGATTTGACTAGTCTGGTGAGTTGTCCCTGGGTGGTACAATCAGTTACTGCGCTTGGCAGCTAACTGAACAGTTGGAGGTTCGAGTCCACCCAGAGGTACCTTGGAAGAAAGGCCTGGCAATCTACTTCAAAAAAATGGAGCAAGGTTCTACTCTGACACATATGGGGTTGCCGTGAGTCAGAACAGACTTAATGACCACTGGTCGACCAGGTAAGAGACTCAAACTCTGTCCTGGAAGTCAGATAAGGCATTTCCTTGTATAAAGGACATTTAAAACTTGGGCTTAATTCTGAGCCGTGAAAATCTGCATTTCTGTGACAGCTTTTCTAATACTTTTTTTGAAGTTTACTTGTCACAGATAGGTGTTCCTTTGAATTTCCCTTTGGGTTCAGGTTGGTTTCCTGGTTTCAAAACACAGAGTCACCGACGTGACTGCTGTGAGAAGAAATTTGCTGCAGCAACGTTTAAGACAGTGTGTCACGGTGGGATTCCATGGGGTCAAATCACCACGCCCTGTGCAGTCATTTCCACTTCTCCTTTCTCTCCGTGGCTTTGAGTTTCATGGGAAAAAGCATCAGGGACTATTGCAGGCCGACTGTTACCACATGTCACAGAATGCCCCGCAGACCCTGGGTCACCAAGCGAACCATTACACACATGGCCTGGATCCTTTATGAACAAATTGCCATAGCTACACCCTCTTCTCTGCCTTCATTCCATTGCCTCCATATAATTTGGAGGTGACAGAGGCTAGAGCTTAAAGGAGGGCTCCTAGGAATAAGCCAGGGGGCCTTGGAAGTGGAACAAACCCTCGGGACCTAGCCCAATCTCAAGCCCTGACTTCAGGACTAGTTTTGGAGTTCTGGATAGCTCACGTCCCGGAGTGCGGGCCAGGCCTGCCTGAGTCTCAGAATGAACGTGAGAAACTTGTGGAATGCTGAAAAGCCAGCTAGCTCCAATATGGAAGACGGGTCAATTGCTCTTTGATGAGGCTGTTGTTGTTAGGTGCCTTCGAGTGGATTCCGACTCATAGCAACCCTATAGGACAGAGTAGAACTGCCCCATAGGGTTT
The DNA here is from genome assembly GCF_024166365.1 of Elephas maximus indicus. Taxonomy (NCBI): domain Eukaryota; kingdom Metazoa; phylum Chordata; class Mammalia; order Proboscidea; family Elephantidae; genus Elephas; species Elephas maximus. The sequence goes on from NC_064840.1 coordinate 80,485,942, forward strand.
CCAAAGAACAGCTGGTGGATTTGAACTGCCAAATTTTTGGTTAGCATCCGAGCTCTTAACCACTATGCAACCAGGGCTCCTCTATGAGGCTAGCCATCACAAATCATGGTTGACTGTGTAAAACATATCATTTGTTTTTAAAATTTTAGACACTGTCTATCAAGCCAACTTCTACCTAATGAATTCTGCTCCCATCCCTTACCTCCTGATACAGCGTCTTACAAGGGCATGTCCTCTAAGCTACTAGATGTGACCTGGACCTGCAGTTTAACCATTCCAGGGCCCTAAGGTACAACTTAATGGTGGGGATGGAGAAACATATTGCTAAGGAGTTGATGGGGTTTAACTTGTCACATTCCTGAAGCAGTGAGGTTACTGTAATCACCAGGGCTGTCCACAGCAACTCTGGGAAGGGCAAACGTCCTGGAGGAGAATTTCACACATGCCATGTGTCAGCTACTCGTCCTGCAGGATCTGGCTCCGACTCGGTGCAGGGGGAGGAGTGGAGGAAACGCAAAGATGTGGCTCGATGGTACCAGGACAGGGAACCAGATGCTGCCAGGAGGACTTCTGAGCTATATTTGTTCCCATGACGTGCTAGCTCAGCCTGATCTTACGGCAGCAGCATTTCGGCACTCAGCAGCCACCTCCACACTGAGCAGGGTGAGAATCTGCGGCATCCATCCAAAAGATACTGGAGGTGTTTTCAAAGGGAAACCAAATCAGGTCTTTTCCTCTGAACCCAAACGCAGTATCTTACCTCAGTCTCTACTCAGTAGGTAGAAATAACAAAATTAGGTTTATTTTTCATTATCTGACAGCAAGTTCTTTCTTGTTAATTAAGGTTCAAATAACAGGCCATCAGAAGAATTAAAATAATATATTGCAACTATTATTAAACACACGACAATTTTAAGCCCATGGGACTGATTTCTCTAATTGTTTCAGCTTACAACCCCTTTCGATGTAAGAATCACATCTCAGTTGGCACTCCTGCCTCACCTAAGAATCCTGGGGGGCATAACCCACAGAGTCACTTTTTTATCTGCTTATCCCCATCCAACAAAAGGTTTTGGTCAAGTTTTACTTTCCCCAGTTTTAAATTTGACAAATGGGAGTTTTCTCCAAATTAAATATTATGAACGAGACTTTTCAAACACGAATGCCCCTGGGATTCTGAATGGTTATCCCATGTTCCCTTCCTCTTCCCTCCTCCCCATGCTTTCCTGGTTTTGAATCACACACCTAGAGGTAAAGAAACATGGCGGTTTAATTTGATGGATGTAGCGCTCAGCAGAGGCCCAGGCTTCTCACGCCCAGAACGCCTGCTTTCTACCTCACTGAAAGAATGTTCCCTGTACTTGTGACCTCAACTGGCTTCGGCTTTGCCAATGAAGTTGCTCTTGAAGGGATCACCAATGTCATTAAGTGGCCTTAACCAGCTGGTATTTTCAATCATTTTTTAAAAGTCAGGTCTATAAAAATATAATTTATAAACAGAAAAATGCACCCTTTTTAGGTGCACAGTTCTATGAATTTTTGAAAGTACATGCGGTTGTGTATTTTCCACCACAGTCAAGATACAGAAATTTTCTGTTACCCTAAAAAGTTCCTGAGCCCGTTTTTAGTCAGTTTCCTCCCCACACCCATGGGAACACCAACATTCAGTTCACACTTGCTTCCAGCATCATTTCTCCAACACAACGCTCTTTGGAGCAATGTTTCCCGTCCCTGTGGTTTTGCCTTTTCCACGGTGTCACGTAAATGGAAGCACGTACTGGGTAGCTTTTGTGTCTGGCTTCTGTCACCCAGTGTAGAGCAGCTGAAGGTATCTGTGCCGCTGCACCTCAGTGGTCTCTCCCTTGTTCTCGCTGAGTCGTGGTCAGTTACCGTGCCAGAGCCTGCGTATCCGTTCACCAGCTGATGGACATTAGTGTTGTTTCTGGGTTTTAGGGATTATGAATAAAGCCACTCTATTTTTTTTTAAACATTCATGCATAGGTTTTTGTGTGCACATACTTTTTTAGCTGTTTTTTTTTATTCTGGTAATATATATGTAACAAATTGCTTGCCTTTTCGACATTCTTCACATGTACAATTCAGTGACCTTAGTTAATCATATTGTTCAACTATTACCATTATCCATTTGCATATTTTCCATCTCCCTTAACAGAAGCGCATTGTCCCCTAAGCAGTGAGTCCCTCTTCCCCTTCCTCCCACTCACCCCTAATAGCCACTTGTAAACTTTGGTCTCTGGACATTTGCCTGTCCTAAATATTCAATAGAAGTGGGACAATTTAATACTTGTCCCTTTGTGACATAGTTGTTTAACCCAGCGTATGTTTTCAAGGTTCACCCATGTCATAACATGTTTCAGGACTTCATTTCTTTCTGTGGCTGAGTGATATTCTGTTTTATCCCTTCATCTGTTGATGGGCATTTAGGCTGTTTCCACCTTTTGGCTATTGTGAATAGTGCTGCAATGAACATCGCTATACAAGTATTGTTTGTGTTACTGCTCTTATTTCTTTGAGGTCTATAACTAGAAGTGGAATTTCTCTTGGCTAAATACCAAGGGATGGAATTGCTATATTGCATGGTAAATTTATGTTTAACTTTATAAAAAAAATTGCCAGTCTGCCTTTCAAAGTGGCTGTACTGTTTTGCATTCCCACTAGCAATGACTGAGAGTTTCTGTTGTTCTGTTTGCATGCCAGCATTTGTCATCGTCAGCTTTTTAATTATTTTATTTTAGCCATTCTAATGGGCATGTAGTGTTATCTCATTGGGGTTTTAACTTTCATTTTGCTGGTAGCTAATGATATTGAGCATTTTTTCATATTCTTATTTACCATTTGTATCTCTTCTTTTGTGAAATGTCCATTCAAATTTTTTGCCTGTTTTTAAAATTGAGTTGTTTCCTTATTGAGTTGTGAGAGTTCTTTACATATTCTGGATGCCAGTTTATTATCCAATATAAGCTTTACAAATATTTCCCCCTCAGGTTGAGGCTTCTCTTTTCATTTTATTAGCAGTATCTTTTGAAGAGCAAAATTTTTTATTTTGATTAAATCCAGTGTGTTAATTTGTCTTTTACGCCTTATGCACTTTGTGTACCTTATAAGAAATCTTTATCTAATTTGACATCACAATGATTTTATCCTATAAGTTTTATGGTTTTAAATTTTATATTTGGGTCTATGATCCATTTCAGGTTAATTTTTTTTGTATATGGTCCCAGGTATTTATCAAAATTCATTTTATGCACGTTCCCAGCATCATTCCCTCAATAGTACAAACACATTTCAGAACAGGCTTGTCAATTAAAAAAAATAGCTTGCTGGGATTTATATTGGAATGGAATTTTGACTGGGATTGTATTGAATCTAGAAGTGTATTTGGGGGTTGACATCTTAACACCCTTGGGCTTTCTGATCCACGAACACGATATCTCTCTCCATTCATGTAGGTCTTTTTTAGTTTCTTTCATTAATACTTCACAGTTTTTAGCATATAGATATTGCAGGTATCATGTTAGATTTATTCCTATTTCATGTTTTTGCTGATATTACAAATGTTATTACTTATTAATTTCAATTTTCATTTGCTTATTGCTACTATATAGAATTATGATAGATTTTTAAATATTGATTTTATATATTGCAATCTTCTTAAACTCATTTTTAAGTTTTAGTAGCTTTTTTTGCAAATTCTTTGAGATTTTCCGTATGGAGAATCTTGTCTTCTGTGAAAAGAGACAGTTTTATCTCTTCCTATCTGCAAAAAAAAAAAAAAAAAAAAAATTTATTTCTCTTGCCTTATTGTTCTGAATAGGACCTCCAGTACAATACTGAATAAGTGTTGTGAGAGTGGACATCTTTGCCTTCTTCCCAGCTCTGCCTTTGGTCCTTTTTTAATTACTGGTTTACTTATTGAGCGTTATGGATTGAATTGTGTCCCCCCAAAATGTGTGTCAACTTGGCTATGCTGGTATTGTGTGATTCTCCACCATTTTGTCATCTGATGTGATTTTCCTATGCATTGTAAATCTTACCTCTATGATGTTAATGAGGCAGGATTAGAGACAGTTATGTTAATGAGCCAGGACTCAATCTACAAGATTAGGTTGTGTCTTTTTTTTTTTAAGTCTGTCTCTTTTGAGATCTATAAGAGGGAAGTGAGCAGAAAAACAAGGGGACCTCATTCCACCAAGAATGAAGAACTAGAAGTGTGCTCATCCTTTGGACCCAGAGTCCCTATGCTGAGAAACTCCTAGACCAGGGGAAGACTGATGGCAAGACCTTCCCCCAGAGCAGATAGAGAGAGAAAGCCTTTCCCTGGAGCTGGCTGTTTGAATTTGGACTTCTAGCCTCCTAGACTGTGAGAAAATAAATTTCTTTTAAAGCCATCCACTTGTGGTATTTCTGTTATAGCAGCACTTGATAGCTAAGACACTGAGCCTCTACTGGGATCTGGGACTTCGCACTCTCCAGATTGTCTTCAGCTCATCCTCTTTTATCTCTTTTGCAGGGACCTCTTCCTTCAGCTACTCTTAAATATGGATGTTCACTAGGGTCTGCCCAAACCAGGTGCTCCCTACCTCTCAGCAAGGTGGCTTCTGTAGTAATATTTTTTTTTTTAACTCAGATCGAATTGTGCTGCTCTTTTGCTTAAACATTTTAATAATTTATTCCAAACCCTTCACTGTGGCTTCGAAGGCTCTATGTGACCTGACTACTATCTAATTCTCTGACTTCACCTTCTAATACAATGAAGCTATATGAGCCAAAACTAGACAGGACTACCTTGTTTTTCTGGATCTCACAAGCTTCCCACCTTTGACCACTTTTCTATTGCTCTCTATTTAGTGGAAAATATTTGAGTTTTCCTTCTCTGACAGGCTTCTGCCTTACAGAGGTTTTACTGCACTTTCCTTTTTGTCCACCTGGTCCAGTTGCACAGACCTCCTTTCTCTTCCTTGAACCCACCAAGGTTATTCTCATCTTACACCAGAACTAGATATTTTCATGACTCATGCTTTTGGGCCATGTCAGCCATTCAGGCTCGAATATTACCTCCTTAATAAGGCTTTTCTCTGTTCAGCATAGATTATCCTTGTATGCCCTGGTCATTATCTTTCATATGGTCCTCTTTTATTTTCTTCCTAACAGTTATTACCATCTGAAATTGCCTTGTTCAATATTTGGTTTCTTGTCCTTTTTTATTTCTCCCTCTAGAAGATAAATCCCATGAGGGCAGGGACATTGATCATTTTGTTTCTTCATGCCATATCCCTGGTGCCTGTACTAATGTCTCAACACATAGTAGACGTTCAATAAATAGAAGATCCTGAATGAATGAATCAGTTCTCTAATTCACCATCCACTTGGTCGCCTAAGCCAGAAATCTGGGTATCATCTGATTCGGTCAGATTTTGGTCGGAAAAACAGGAATCACTCTAAATATTTTAAGCAGAAAAGTATTTAATATAGGAAAATACAGAATCCTTTAGAATCACTAAAGAAACAAAGGTCAGAGGGGTCACTGCTAGTGTTTTGGAGAACAAATTGCAGGAATTGTGGGAACCCCCAACAAAGACCTTAGCTGTTGACATCACTAAAGGAAACAATGTTTAGGACAGGGCCTGGAGCTGCTGGCAAAGCATCATGTCTACCTTCTGCCCAAACCCATGCACCCACTCCCCACTGCTGGGACAACAATGGTTTTTCTTTCTCTTCTACTTCCAAATCTCTCATGGGAGGAACCTAGCATGGGATCCCGCTGGCAAGAGAATGAGGAACATATGGGTTTCAGGACTCCAGCACCTTCAATTAAAAAAAAAAAAAAAAATCCGTTGCTGTCAGTTCCAACTCATAGTGGCCCTGTAGGATAGAGTAGAACTGCTCCATAGGCTGTAAACTTCATGGAGGCAGACTGCCACATCTTTCTCCCATGGGGATCACCTCTGTGGTGCTTCTACACATATCTCTTGTCATTACACCTGAGAAGGGTCAGTGTGTGGGTCTGTCTCTCCCCCAGGAGAGTGAACATCTTGGTATCAAGTGCCAATGATACGGGGACACGGCACACGTCTGATGAGCGGCTGAGTGGATGAATGAGTGCGTGTACCCATAAGTACTACGTTTATTACATCCCATAATTATGTTTCAAAGGCTGGGTGTGTACACAGAAAGAGATCTTAGAGAAACAAAATGGAGCCGTACATAGAAGGAGGCCACGACTGCCTTGTAGACAATCTCAGATGATTTTTTCCAAGAGTAACACATTTTCTTTCCTCACGTTTATTTGGATTTGATGGAAAAAGAAGATTGAAATGGGGCTAAAAAGGGCTTTGTACCACTCAGCTATCACAGACACACTTGGAGGAAATTAATAGCAGGGGCAAAGATAGGAGATACAAGATACTAGCGTTGTTATTTTTTTGAATACAAGCAGTTAGCCACACAAGAGAGATTCTTGTGACGGAAGCATACGAAAATCCAGTCAGATTTTATCTTGCAAAAAACAGAGAGATTCTTGGTCTGCTAATTTTTTTTAATAGGTAGGTGTTCAGTACTTCAACATTCACTTTGACCCACTAGTGTGAGATTGCCTTTTCTTAGAGCGCTTTTTCATACAGGAAGATTTGATTTTCACCTGTTTACCTAAACGATGTGCTCAAAATGAACAAGCCTCATACATCTATAGCATACCCTGGCTGTACTGATGGGCTAACAGCACAGGTCTTCTCAGCCAGTGAGCTTAGCCTGTGCTCCCAGCTGCACGCAGTAGTGTTCACACTTCCCAGATGAGCCTGGTGTGAACCTCTGTGCTTGGAGGTCTGCTAGTCAGAGCTGCTCTTGTCCACTCATTGCGTGTCTTCTGTGCGGAATGACGCACGGTGTGCATCACTTGATGTGCTATTTAATAAGCACATTAATGAGGCTTTATTTCTCCACTCACTGATGCCCTCACTGCTCTCCCTGGTGCCGGTCCCCCTGAGTTTATGACCCCATCCTGCTGAGGGTCCTTCTTCGATCAGACCACACACCCAATGCTTCTGGACAGTAGCTTAACATTTCTTCATTTAAGGCAGCCAGACCCGAAAGAAAAATTTTAATTTGCACAAACCGTATTTTATTGTGGTGTGTCACAGCGGTTAAACACTTGGCTGCTAACTGAAAGGTTGGTGGTTTGAACCCACCATCCACTCCAAGGGAAAAATCAGCCTGAGGACTTGGTGGTCTTTTCTCAGATCTGTTTCAGTCCTGGTCTAGAGGCTCATTTGCAAACCCTTAGCATCTCGTTCATCTTCTATACTTCCTTCTCTGCCTTGAGCCAGCAGCAGAGATTAGGTGAAGGGGGCGTATTGGACTTATCCTGGGTGTTTGCCATTTGATCTTCTGACTCAGTTCCCTTCTCAAAGCTTTAAACTATTTTCACAATGAAGCATGAGTCTCACAGTTACTGGATCTCTCTAAAGATAGACTGCACGGTGGACAAAAAAGAATTGTTCTCTCCTACCCTGAAAATCCAGTGCCTCAAAGGCAGGGTGAGAAAGTGATGCCCAGTGGATAGCCCTTAGCAGTGCCCGCTGGAACAGGAGAAGAGAAAGAAATTCCACGAGATGCCAGGTGGTGGCTGAGTAGACATGTTTTTGAACACATGGGAGACACCTCCTGGGGGCTCTCGAATGTTCTTGGCAAGCCATTACAGAGTTGCTGTTAGCTGCTGTGAGGAGGCCCCTGACTCACGGCTACACCAGGCACAAGGGAACAGAATGCTGCCCAGTCCTGTGCCATCCCCATGATATGCTGTAGATTAGACCACTGTGATCCACGGGTTTTTCATGGGCTGATTTTCAGAAATAGATCACCAGGCCTTTCTTTCAGGTCTTTCTTAGCCTGGACACTCCACTGAAACCTGTTGGGTTTCATAGCAACACACAAGCCTCCCTTGACAGGTGGGTAGGAGCTGAGTTTGATGTGAATTGGCCAGGAATGGAACTCAGGACTCCTGCATGGAAGGCAGAAATCTACCATTGAGTCATCACTGCCAACATGTTACAGAGACAGGAGGCTCTGTGCCAGGTTGGGGACAGTGAAATCTGGATTATCACTGCCGCTGGTACTTACCCAGTTTCCCTAGAAAACTCCCCTCAGGCAAAGCTTCCATGTGAACACTTACGAGGAGGAGGATGATGGTGCAATCCCAGGGATACAAGACTGAAGGAGAACTGAAAGCAAGGCCTGGAAAGAGGAAGAGCAAATACAAGGAAGTACATTACTGAGCTGGCCAGTTTCTCAAGGAAATACAGGTGGTCATTAGTTCACATGGGAGTGAAGCCGTTTGCAACTGCTGCACCTCTGATCGCCGGCCCCTCCCCTTCTCTGTTGGTCAGTCTGTTCTGGGGTGTTAACTCCTCACATTTCCAGGTCCTCTTATGTGACCCCCTCAAGATAGCCTCTGGGGCAACCAGAGCATCCACAGGTTGACGTGAGCTGGACGTAGCTGGTGAATCGCTGTGGCTCCAACCACACTGGACAGGATGGTGGTCTTGTCCGATTCCCAGGGACACAGGGCAACCTGAGTGTGAGAAGAGGAGGCGGCAACGCTGCTGTGGTTTTACGGTCACAGGAACCATGAGCCGTAGTAGTTGAGCTGCTCCAGGGGGAAGCGGGACAAGGATCCAAGGCTCACAGGACACCCAGGCTTAGGATACTTTATTATGAAGCCCGTGCAAGCTCCAGAATTCCACAGGCTGGGAAGATGTGAAAAATTGCTGTTTATATCAAGGGTTTGTAACTTTTAAATCACGCAACCCTTAGAAAAGTATTGTCTAGGTCAAGCCTCGAAAACCCTATGGACCAGCTCTACTCTGCACACGTGGGGTCGCCATGAGTCAGAATCAAGTTGGCAGCAACTAACAAGAGAAATTCAGTTTAGAAACTTAGCTTTGGACTTAGTGTCAAGTGGGAAACATCATAAAGGAAACTGTAAAATTTCACTAGGGCTCATAGAGACTCCTGGACTTATATAAGTGGAAAAGCTTTCAGAAATCACCCCAAATGAAAAAATAATAATAACTACAAATTGGAGAGGGTTGGTGACTTGCCTAAGCAGCACCAGAAATAGATTCATCATTTATTGTCTATCACCAATCAATGTGAGGCCCTGCACATAGGAAGAGAAAGCATATGAATTGTAGATGGTAATTCACGTAGAAGGCTTTTTTTAAAACTTGTGGATGAGATAGATACATAACCAAATATCCATTAGTAGAAGGTGGTAAATAGATTGGGGGTTTACATTAACTTTATCCAAAGAATTTGGCCTTTATCCTTGGTTCCTGAAAGATCATTTCTAAAACCTTGAAATTCCCCCAGAGAAGTACCTTTCACGAGGCAGTCAGACAGCACATGAGGGTTATGCTAAAAGGTACCTTTCAGGATGGGGGTTGGCCAGGTCAGAATGACCATCGTGTGATATTAGCCGACCTAGTGGGGGGTATGGTTCAATTAGTCTTGCCTACAGAAGAAGGCCCTCGTAAGGGCTAAACAGGTGCTCCTTAGAAACCAGTGGGGCAGTTCTACTCTGCCCTAAAGGATCTCTATGAGTCAGAATTGACTTGATGGCAACGTGTTTGGTTTTTTGTTTCTTTGTTTATTTTAAGGGCTTAACGAGGAGCCCTGGTAGCACAGAAGTTGAGTGCTTGGCTGCTAACCAAGCCACTCTGTGGGAGAAAGATATGGCAGTCTGCTTCTGTAAAGATTTACAAACTTGGAAACCCTCTACTCTCTCCTATAAGGTTGCTATGAGTGTGAATCAACTTGATGGCAATGGTTTGGTTTTTGTTTATTTAGAGGCTCAGCAGCACACCATCAACCACCACCACAAAGGCTCTGGACACTGAAGCTCCATGAGCTTCCTGGTTGGTGAAAGACATTAATGTATGTGGGTGGGTGGAGTGTCCCTTTTGGGACATGGAAGCTTTGAGATGACAACACTTCCAGACCCCTTGCCCTATGTGTCTCTTCATTCGTATCCTTTTTCCTATAATAAAACTATAATTGCAAGTATAGCACTTTCCATGAGTTCTGTGGGTCATTCCAGTGAATTATTGAACTCAAGGAAATAGTGGGAGCCAGTAGGTCAGTAGTGAAGGGGCCCTAGGGACCCCTGAGTATACAGAGGATATCCTGAAGGGATAGTGGGAAAATCCCATATTTGTAGCCAGCAGGTCAGGAGTGAAGATGTCGTGGGGACTCCTAAGCCTGTGGCTGGTGTCAGAGATCTTAGGCAAGTTGGCCTTCTGGAGGACTGTGCCCTTTAACTTGTGAGGTCCGACCTAGCTCAGTGGTTAGGTCTGAGGAAGAAGCACTGCCTGTGAGGGTGGCGTTAGCACAGAAGTAGGACAGTCCAGTTGATTTGACTGATACAGCATGGGTGTTGTACCAAGCGTTGTTTGAACAAAGACAGTCTGCAGTTTTAGGGTTAGAAGGGGCTTAGACATCTAGTCAGAGTCAACTTGATGGCGACTGATTTTTTAGGCCTCTTTGTAAACTGAGACCTCTGAAGCCAAGACATCTCGAGAGACTGTCCTTATATCACAGAGCCCGTTGTCAGCAAAAATGCATCTTTTTTTTAGCTCCAACTGCACACGTAGTTTCTTCTTTCTCTCTGTATTTTTATGTATTCAGATTCAAGATAACATGTATTTTATGAATAACTTGAATAAAAGGTGTTTTATTTTGAGGTGTCACTGACACGGTTTTTGCAGTACAGTGTGGTGGTTACGCATCCCAGGCTCTGTAAACTTATCATCGGGGTTTGAACCATGCCCTCACCACTTACTGGTGGGCCTGGACAAACCGAGCACCTCTCTGAGGCTCAGTATCCTCACTGTAAAATCGGCCTCAGAGGTCCATTGTGAAAATCAAAGAGTGACTTCCAATCACTTAGTGATGAGCGCCTAATAAGCATTCAATAAATATTCACTGTTTATTATTTAAATTGCATATAATAATGAAGTTATTATGAGACAGTTCTAAAATGTGTTTACTCCTCATAATCCCAAATGTTTTCTTCTTCTATGTAGCACCTGACCTCTTTCATAAACTGACTTTGTATCTGCCCTGATCAGGACCCTGGCAGTGTGGTTCCTTCTTCAAAGCAGAGAATAAAGCAGGAGTAAGAAGGATATGGAAACCCTGGTGGCATAGTGGTTAAGTGCTACGGCTGCTAACCAAATGGTCAGCAGTTCGAATCTGCCAGGTGCTCCTTGGAAACTCTATGGGACAGTTCTATTCTGTCCTATAGGTCGCTATGAGTCGATATTGACTCAAAGGCACTGGGTTTGGTTTTTTTTTGTTTGGTAAAAAAAAAAAATGGACCCCTGGTGGCACAGTGGTTAAGTGCTCAGCTGCTAACCGAAACACCAGCAGCTGGAACCCACCAGCCCACTCTGCAGAAGAAAGATGTGGCAGTTTGCTTCCATAAAGATTTATAGCCTTGGAAACTCTATGAGGCAGTTCTCCTCTGTCTTATAGGGTCGCCATGAGTCCGAATCAACTCAATGGCAATGGGTTTGGGTTTGGTTTTTTGTAAGAAGGAGAAGCTGGGGACTCTTACATGGGAAAATCTGCAGGCAAAGAGGCTTCACCTTGGCAATTAGTTTCATCAGATCGGCATGTATTTTGATAACTTTTCCAACTACTTTAAGAAAACGTTACATGATTTTGCTTTTTTAAACAAATGAACCATGAGTTTCTGATCTGAGTTCCAGTTGGCAGCTATAGCTCTTCACCTGACCTGAATCTTTTTACCAGCATCAGACGTACATTAATTACATGGTTTGGTGGCATTACTTTGAGAACCCGAAGAATAATTCTCGTTTTAGGATCTAGTAGGATATAAGTGGTTGTTAGTTGCCGTCAAGTTGGCTCCTACTCATAGCAACCTTATGTATAACAGAATGATGCACCACCTCCCTGATCCTTCCAACCTAGGAAGTCTACCTTTTAGTCCTCTACAGAACAACATTCCATTGTGATTCATAAGATCTCCAGGCCTTTCTTCTTACTCTGTCTTAGTCTGGAAGTTCTGCTGAAACGTGTCCACCATGGGTGACCCTGCTGGTATTTGAAATAATGGTGGCATAGCTTCCAGGATCACAGCAACACACAAGCCATCACAGTACAACAAACTGACAGACAGGTGGTTGTTTAGGTGGTAGACGGTTATATATTTAGCATTTATCTCATTATCACTGCTTTGAGAATATTACGTATATAATTTTTCTTCTCTACATGAATCTAAACTTCTCAAGGGGAGCATAAGCATCTAGTGGAAAAGTACACATGCTAAACGTATACTGCTAAGTGGGTGTGTTTATCTAATAAAGTCTCATATGTAAATATACTTTATACTTCCTGTTTGTTTTACCGCCTGAATATCTATTAATTGACATTTTAGTGCCATAATTTGCTTTCATATCGTGCATTGATTAATTGTAGAACTATTTGTGGAGTGTGCACCACGTGCCAGGATCTGAGCTGCTTGTTGTGTGTGCAGTGATGAACAGAACAACGGGACTCGTGGAGCTTTCAGTCCAGTGCGAGAGACAGTCCTACCTAGGGGACGCAAAACCAACAGGTGCCTTCTAAATGCAAATCTGAAGACTAAGTACTTCCATTACAATTACACTGTTAAGTTTTATAACTATTTTTGTATTAATTGATGTAAAGATCAGTCGACATCGATATTAAAGATTAATTAAAATTAAACATTAATTTAAACAAATGGCAAGAACCCTGCGTGAATCCTCACAAAAGCGTGTGAATTAGACTCTGTCGCCTCCATTTTCATGTTGAAAAACCGAGGTGTATTTCACAGCTGTATAAAAGTTGATAGCCCATTTGTTTCATATATACCGTAACAATTTATTACCAAAAATATTTCTTTTCAGGACATTCTGTTTAAAAAGTATATTTAAGACGTATATTCATTACATGGTTTGGTGGCATTAATTGGTTAACTTCCTACATTTGAAAAGATTTAATTAGGCAAACTTAAAAGCATAGAAGCTACAGTTTTACAAGGTGATAATCCCAGGAGCTTGTACCCGATGCCATTTAATTAATTTGAATTACCAGTTTCTGGAATGTTTGAGCTTTGTTGGGCTTTCAGGAACAAAGGGAACAGTGACCTCCCCATGAAAAGAATGCTGCGGATAAGCTGATCGGTTACTTATCAGCCCTGCTGTTGTAGCTGTGCCAAGCAGACATGTTCGCGGTACTTGGACATGGTGTAGAGTGGTGGTTATACTCAGACAGGGGTGAGAGAGATAAAATTATGACTTCACTTTCCACGGATAACTTATCCTTTGTTCTTTGGAATTAGCCATTTTAAGACCACATTGGAGGAAAATGCAATACCTAAGAGTGTTCCACCTCTTGCAGTAGTATTTCTTAATAACTCTCTGATAGCTGGATAGGACAGATCTTGTAAATATCAAACCTGCTGAACTCTGCTAGTACGAGAAGGAAAAAGTTTTATCAAAGAACTAAAGACAAGTTTTAAAAAAATATTAAACCCCAGCATTACACTTGAATTCAGTCTAATGATTAATAAGAGTTTCATTACGTTCAGAAATTATTCCCAACTTGGGTTTTGAAAGTAGGTTAATATTTTTCAAAGCCTTCTATGAGGAACCTGTGTGTGTGTATGTATTTTTTTTTTTTTCTTTTTTTCTCCCCGCAAGGGAACTTTGAACAAATTGGATCTTTTACTGGAAAGGTTTCAAAGATAACCAGTAACCAATAACGGTTTTAAGTAACCCTTCAGGCTAAAAGTCACAACTGGATAAACTCTAGACCTATTTCAAGCCTGGGATTAAGGTAAGATTAAGACATGAGAAACTCAAGTTGGGAAACAGGATACTTCCATTTCATTAACTACCCTTCATGGGTGCCTTCATCTATATTAACCAAAGTGTTTTGTGGTTCTGGCTGATGTCCAACAAACTCCCCCCAGTTCAGGATAATTTTATTATAGCTGACTAGGGCGAATCGTTGATTTTAGGCTATTTGTACTCTGGAGCTTTTAAGCAAAGGTAAAATCTTAAAATTTAAGAAAATAATAAAATTATTATTTTGAGTTGGAGGGATTCAGACAGAATTTTCATATAGGTGTTTAGACGGAGTCAGCTTCGACTGAGTCAGTTGATTTTTAAACCTCACTTAACTTCCAGAAAAGAGGATGCATAAGGAAGTGAATCCATATAAAATTACTAGCCTTCCTTTCTGGAAACTGTCTATCGGTATAAGTGCAAATACTGAACGGAGGGTGCTTTAGCAAGATGTTATTCAAAAAACTAATATCCATATAGGTTTCAAATAGACTGAAACCTCTTTTCTTCAGTAATTATAGGATTGACAATATGAATAACTAAAGAACATCAATAATAGTGATAATAATATTTAACGTTTATTAAGCAATTAGTATACACCAAACCCTTTATGGACCCCTGGTGGCACAGTGGTTAAGGGCTCTGCTGCTAACCAGAAGGTCGGCAGTTTGAATCAACCAGCTGCTCCTTGGAAATGGGGCAGTTCTCCTCTGTCCTATCAGGCCTCTAGGAGTCGGAATCAACTCAACTGTAATGGGTTTGGTCTTTGGTTTAAACCCTTTACCGGAATTATTTCATTTAATCCTTCTCACAGGTCAACTTAGAGAAAAGAAAGTTAAGTTTTGCTAAGTTCATAGTTTTGCCTCAGTTCAGCCCTTGTTAGACATCAGGGAATGCTTCTTTTTTTTTTTTTTTTAAGCATTAATAGCATGGCAGAGTGGAATGGGGAAACCCTGGTGGCATAGTGGTTAAGTGCTATGGCTGCTAACCAAAGGGTTGGCAGTTCAAATCTGCCAGGTGCTCCTTGGGAACTCTATGGGGCAGTTCTACTCTGTCCTATAGGGTCGCTGTGAGTAGGAATTGACTCGATGGCACTGGGTTTGGTTTTGGTTAGAGTGAAATGGAAACAATAAACAGACCTATGTTCTAGTACAGGCTGTAAACTCCCTGAGGGTAGGGACTCTGTCTTGTTTACCATCCTGTGCTCAATGCCTATCCTAATACTTGTTATATAAGTACTCAGTAAACCTTCATGGAATGACTAAGTAACTGAATGAATGAATGAATGAACTGCTAACTTAGTGTGTGACCTTGGCCAAGTTGGGCTCTATCCTTGTTTAATTCCTTTTCTATATTACAACTTCCTTGTTTCTAAGAATGACTTGTGGTATCTTACAATAAATGACACAACTGCAAAAGACTTTATAATAAGGAGAAAAGGTCAAGAGTGATGTGCTTAAGAAGGGAGAGGACCATATCTAAAATTGAGCAGAAGAATGGCTGCTTCATTTGAACACGGTATTTAGACTGAAAGTTGCAGAAACGGAGCATCTGCTTGCAACCATCCCCACCTACCCGCTCTTCTTCTGCCACGTTTGTCCAGACCAATCTGCTCCTGTGGGAGTCTCCAAGAAAAGGAGAGAAAGACTCAAAATATCAGCTTTGCTGTCTACTTATTTTTAACCATATCTCATTCCTGTTCTGGATGACCATGTTAGGTCCATTTTAGAGCATGTGATAAAGTAATCCAAACAGCCAACAAAGCTTGAGAAGAGAAAAGGCCTTTCTTCTCCAGTGAAATCTGAAAGGCCATATTGTATGGAGGAATTAGAATAATTCGTAAAAGAAGGAAGAGGTCTAGAGAATGAAAACCAAACCCACTGCCTTCAAGTCGATTCCTACTCACGGCAACCCTGTAGGACAGAGTACAGCTGCCCCACAGGGTTTCCAAGGCTGTAAATCTTTACGGAAGCAGACTGCCAGATCTTTCTACCCTGGAGGTCTTAAGGGCAGGTTTAAAAGATCAAAAAGACCCAAGTCACAAGGAACCATGAGCACCCAACATAGCAGCACAAATTAGCCCAGACCGTCTCCAGCAGAAGGTTACTGGAAATGAGGGAGACCATGAGAGAAAAGAGGGAAAACCTTTAGCCACCACCACACGAATGTAGTCTTACAGGTTGTTTGTTTTGGGTTCAGACAGCAGTTTGATAAGAAAAGAACTGAGTGAAACGACAAGAAAGGTAAATAACTAACTGTGTTACTTCAACAAACAGTGATAAGGTGAAATATTCAGGTTATAACCAGTCACCAGTTGCCATCGAGTTATTTCCAGTCGTGGCGACCCCATGTGTGTCCGAGCAGGACTGTGCTCCACAGGGTTTTCATGGCTATAGCCTTTCAGAAGCAGATCACCAGGCCCTTCTTCAGAGGCATCTCTGGGAGGACTCAAACCCAGGGACCCCATTCAGGTAATACCTCAAAAAAAAAAGAAGCATTATTACTGGTGAGGCTCCATCCTAAGCAATCACTTCTTTATCCTTTGGACTGGGGTTTCTCTCCTTTCACTGCCAAAGCCACTCCCTTTCCCAGGTTGGACGAGGCTGCACTTCAAAGATCAAAAGAGAGCCTTTCCAGCACATTAAAGATACATTCCAATTTCTTCAGTGTTTATGGCGATGTTTGTTCAGCTGCTTTCTCCCATAACTGTTTTCTGTTTGCAGACTCAAATCCAGATACGGGCTGATTCAAACAGCAGCAAATGTGCTTTAACACCTCATAAACTAAAACCAAACCCACTGCCATCAAGTGGATTCTGACTCAGAGCGACCCTAAAGGGCAGGTGGAACTGACCCGTAAGGTTTCCAAGGCTATAAATCTTTGCAGAATCAGACTGCCACATCTTTCTACCACAGAGTGGCTGGTGGGTTTGAACCACCAACTTTTTGGTTAGTAGCCAAGTTCTTTAATCACTGCACCACCGGGGCAGTGTTGGGTGCGGTGGAGTCAGTTTTGACTCATAACGACTCTACATACAACAGAACAAAACACTGCCCAGTCCTGTGCCATCTTCATAATTGGTATGCTTGAGCTCATTGTTGGCAGTCACTGTGTCAATCCATCTCGTTGAGGGTCTTCTTCTTTTTCTCTGACGCTCTACTTTACCAACCATGATGTCCTTCTCCAGGGACTGATCCCTCTTGACAACATGTTTCCAAAGTGTGTAAGACATAGTCTCGCCATCCTTGCTTCTAAGGAGCATTCTGGCTCTACTTCTTCCGAGACAGATTTCTTGGTTCTTCTGGCAGTCCATGGTATCTTCAATATTCTTTGCCAACACCATAATTCAAAGGCATCAATTCTTCGATGTTCCTTATTCATTGTCCAGCTTTCACGTGCGTACGAGGAGATTGAAAACACCATGGCTTGAGTCAGGCGCACCTTAGTCCTTAAAGTGACATCTTTGCTTTTCAACACTTTAAAGAGGTCTTAAATGTCCTAAATGTCCTAACTGTGTATGGCTATCCTGTGGATTCACTTACATGGAATCTTCCACTTGCTCAGTGGCTCATTCTACCAACTGTGGCCTGAGAGTATCTAGATGGTCAAGCGGAATGTGCACTTCCTTACTGCTTTTTTGAGCACCTTTCAATTTGCTACATCTAGATTAATAACGGAAACCCTGGTGGTGTAGTGATTTAGCGCTATGGCTGCTAACCAAAAGGTCAGCAGTTCGAACCCTTCAGGCGCTCCTTGGAAATTCTTTTGGGCAGTTCCACTCTGCCCTATAGGGTCGTTATGAGTCAGAATCGACTTGATGGCAGCGGGTTTGGTTTTGGTTTGGGGGATTAAAAACAGTAATCAAGAAAAATGGAAATAAAGAAAAAATATGAGGAAGAAGTGTAAAGAATATAATTTACCTCAAAAAATTGCCTATATAAAAATATATAATAAAATAATATGCAATTACAGTTGTGCCTCTTAAAATTATATCATTTATGGGGATTGGAATCCTTGAGGAAATCACAGTGGAAATTATTAAATTAGAAGATACAGAATGCAAGAGTGTTATTATACTTGACATTTCCTCCTTCAATCTAATTCAGCGAAGTCATTGCAACTGAGGATTTAAATCTGAAAATAAAATTATTTCTTTTAATCTACTTACCAGTACTTATTTGGTACCACTCAAGATGCTGGGCGGAGAAATTAGCAAGAAGGGATTATACAGTGCAGATGACTGGAATTAGTAATCAATGAAAAAATACGACATTCTTTATGAACTATTTTTCATGGATGTTTCATTCTGGTGCATAAGAACAGGGAGGTATTCATGTTTTACAAATAATGACTATGCGACAAAAATTGAGAGCATAATTTAAAGAAAAACTCATTCCCCTAGTTTTTGACAAGTGGAATGCTCAGTCCACTGTATCTAATTCTTCAAAGTCACCTCTTGGTTTGTGTGTCTGTTGGGCGTGAGGACAGGGATGGGAACAGTGATTGGTTTGTGTGTCTGTTGGGTGTGAGGACAGGGATGGGAACAGTGATTGGTTTGTGTGTCTGCTGGGCTTGAGGACAGGGATGGGAACAGTGATTGCTTCCTTGCCCTTTCTCATCCTTTCTCTCTTTCCCTCAATTTTCCATTTTGGTCTGACCAATATTCAATTTTTGGGTAATTGCCTTAATGGTACTGAGAAAATTTCCCCAAACAATATTAAGATCCACCAAGATCTCAACAGTTGTAATGAAAGACAGAATTAAATTTTACCAAGATTCATGTGGAGTCCTACATTAGCATTCAAAAAAAAAAAAAATCCAGCTGCATTAGTACAAGAATGAGACATGACTTATAAACAGAGCTCTATGTAACAACCATGGAGCTTCCTATCCAGTGTTTTAATATTGAGTTACGTGGATAAAGATCCAATAGCAAGAATGAAGCTGACTATTCCATCCTTCTTTGCATGGGTAAAAAAAAAAAAAGAAAAGAAAGAAAACTTGCAGCAGTCATCACACTTTAAGAGGTAAAAGAGGGTATTTGAAAGATAGAGGCCAGGTATGAGTTTTTGAAATATAACAAATAGGGGCCAAGTTTTGGAGACTAGCACATTTATTTCAAAAAGAAGGTACGTGTGGCACATATGGAGGTAGATTAAATCTGTTCTGGGTTCCTCCAGAGCAAGCAGTAGAGCCAAAGGTGAAAACTGTGGGAAGGCAGGTTCCCCCACACGTGGAGAAGTGCCTGACAGACCAGCTGCGGGGGTGTCGTGAGCCTGTGTCACTGGGGTTGGTCGGTCCAGTAGAAGCTGGATGATGCTTGTCAGGGTTACTAAGCAAACTCAACCGCAAGGTAGCATTTCAATCAACGCATCTGCAAACCTTTTCCCATCCTGAGAATCTATCATCAAATGGAATAAATGGAAGTCGAAGGGCTGTCAGTGTGGAGAAGAGAGATGTTTGATATGGCATTGATGCTCTCTGTATGTCTGCTCCTTGTCCCACTTAGGATCTGGTCTTCCCATAACTGTGAAAGGACTAGAGTTTCATGTCTTCCCAAGACGCTCTTGAAGTTCAGATATAATTTAGTGTCACCTGTCAGGGAAGCTCTGTGTTTTCCTTCTTTGTTGTGTTATACAACAGAAATGAAATGATTGTGCACCCTCAAGGACTTCAGGGAGGCCATTTAAAGCCCCAAATGATCATGGTGATTTCAGTGGTGTACAATCCCTCATTTCTCCCTCTCAGGGCCAAGGTACTCACTCACTCAGCTGCCAGGAGTGTTAGTTGCTACAGGCTCACTTGAAGCATCTCACCAAGAATGGTTTTGCCCAAGACAGTGCTCTCTGCGTGAGGGCAGCCTGCATCTAATGACTGGAAGTGGGAGTACAAAAGACCAGCCCCCTTGCCTTCATTTGGGATGACTTGAAAGGATTATCTCAGCACCTTATCTTCCTTCAGGATCTGTTGAAACTTCATCAGGCTTTACCTTCTCTGTTTGCACAATTTCTTTCTCCCACTTTGTTACAGGTATTATAACTAAGGATGCTCCCCAATAAAACTCCTTCCATAAATCCCCTTCTTATCTGTTTCTAGGGAACCAGCCTAAGGCAGGAGAGATAATATTGATGGTGACGGTGATGGGGATGGTGATGGTGATGATGATGATGATAGTGGTGGTAGGATGTGTTGGTAGTATGCAAAAGGAAAACATTTTTCATTTTATCTGCATTGTCCTTTATACTAGCAAGTAAAAATAAAATTTGATTCTCATAAAAACTTTTGAGTGGGGAGGGGCTCAAATGATTCCCAATCTATAAATAAGGAAACTGAGAAATATTAAGGCAGTGATTTGCTCATGATCACATAATTGGGGATAAACTTTATATGTTAATTCATCTGACAATAGTGTGTGGCACCTCCTGGTACTTGTAAAAATATTTGTTGAATAAATTAGTGTGACTTCATTGGCCTTTTAACCTTCCTTCTATTCGTCTAGTCTTACAAATTAGGGAAGAAAAGAGAAAAACATAGCATATGTTAATGGCCCTGATTTTGCAAGATAATCCTAATTTTAAATATTCTGAATCATATTTTTAAATAAATTTGCTCCTACTCACCAGCTCACATGACCTACTTCTTTTGTTTAGAAAATAGAATGACTTGTATATAAATAATGTGTCCGGTAAAGAGAAAGAAAATATTACTTAAAAAAAAAAAATTAAGGACAATTTCTATAGCATGCTGACACACTGCGCAATGCCCTGGGTTTGTACTTATCATAAAAAAAAAAAAAAATTTTTTATCATAGACAGGTATAATTTGACCAACAGGTATTAATGGTCAATAAATACACATAGTTCAACAAGGGGAGGGTTCCCAATGGGTCACTCTGAGTAAAAAATATTTCCAAGTCCTTGAAATAAAGAAAAACTTCAAAGAAAATCCTAGTCCTGAAGAACATATGAGCTCTAAGAAATCTTTGTTAAAATAGAAATGCATTGATGTGGCAAAACAAATTGAAAAGAATTTTTTCTGAGTCCACATTTGATGAGGTGTCGCTGAATCAAACATCACTGGCTAAAATGTTGCTCCCCCACTTGGGTTTTGTTTGAACAAAGTTCTTGCTTGGCTTGCTGGGCCCTGGACTCCAAGTGCCTTCAGGCCATCTTGTTTAATTAACCACAGGGAGACTCCCTGGTGGCGACCCAAGATATTTCACTCTGTGGGAGTTTTTCCGTTAAGACATTCTGTAGCTGAGAGAGGAAATCTTGAGTGAGTTAGATCATTCAAGAGAAAACCAAAACTATTCTCCTTGTTTTCTTCACAGCGGACTTTAATCCAGTATATAGAACAGTTGGAAACAAATTATGTCGCTCGCTTCAGAAGCAATTTAGTAGTTCGATTTTCAAGTGGTTACAATCTAATATCTGGATTGTGGCAGCTCTTTCCTCTCCCCCAAAGTCGCGTGTGTAATACCTCAAAGCAAAAAAAAACTTTATTCTAAAATGCGGAAACTGCAGTGGGAATGGTCAAAATGCTTTATCCTAGATAAATGACAAAAAACATCGGAAAATCACCAATCACCATTCCTTATGGTTGACTTTCAGTAAGCGGATCCAAACAGAACCAACGGGAGTAATCTCTCTCTCTACATTGGCAGACAAATAATTAACGGAGGCCTCAGAACAGCACAAATAAGAAATTCAGTGTAGCAGAACAAGCATGTGGTCCTGTGACCTTGAAAGTCAAAATGTTTCTAAGCCTCGATTTCTCATCTGTCAAATAAAAATAGCCCCTACTTGGCAAGTTTATTATAAGGAGCAGATTTAATATTTATACAACTTGAAGCATAGTGCCTGGTACATAGTAATCCACTGAATAAATTACACTATGCTTTGAACAGATAAATGATGCTCAATACATCAAAAAACAGAACAAAATGAACAAATAAAGATGCTCTCTGCATACTTGATAAGTCTCTGAGATTTTAGGCACCTCTGAAAGCTGCCATAACTGCCTTAGATGACGGCTGGTCTAAAGCTGCTAACGCTCCTTATTTATGAGTAGAGGAAGGCATAAAATCCTGAAAAACCTGAATTAAGAAGGTATGTCTTCATTTAGAGATACAATAAATTCATAAGTTTCCTCTCAGAGCTGAATGGCTGAAGAGGACCCCGAAGCCCACTGCCCTCGTCAGTCATCTCTGGGTATCAGACCACCTGCTCCCATGGGGGGAAGATGCGCTTCTAAGTGAGAGTATGGGTTTGGAGATAGTTGCTGTGGAAAATTCTTCTGTGAAAAACAATCAAGCTGGATAAGATTTGGTTGGAGATTTTCCAGGTATCAGACATGTCTTTTCTGTTGTTGTTGTTATTGCTTCAATTTTATAATGGTAGATTGGTCTAAACCCAGTAGGGGAATCTACTAGTCAATTCAATAGAGGAAAAACTGAGCATGAAAATAAAGTTTATTCTATATTTTCCACCAAGGCCCTTGAATGCACTCACATATTGAGTCATCATGCTTGGTAAAGTAGAGGGCGAGCAAAAAAGACGAAGACCCTCAATGAGATGGATTGACACAGTGGCTGCAACAATGGGCTGAAACATAGCAACTGTTGTGAGGATGGCACAGAACAGGGCAACATTTCATTCTGTTATACACAGGATCAGTGTGAGTCGGAGATTACTGGAGGACTGGAAAATAACACATAACAACAACAACATTGACTTAGTTTGGTCAAGTAATCCATGCTTTAGTTCTTTGCAGATCCAACTTTGCATAGAGAACAACAGTTTTTTCCTCAAAAGCAATGATGACCACCACACAGTAACCATAGCCATATGACCAGAAATACGAGACCCACAAAGGTTAAGCAACTAGCCCAAGTTCACCCAGTTAGTAAGAGGTACTCTTGACCTCAGATATGGTAGACTATAGCCTGCTAAATGTAAGGTTTCTTCTCTTCCAGAGCTGAGTGAATTTCTGAGATCCAATCTGCTAAATTCTCTACTTGGCCTTTATATCAAACCACAGACTGAACAGTTTGACTCATTTATTTAAAATATTCTATTTCATAAATATATGACCTTGAAATGGGCAAAAAGTATTTTCACATAATGCATAAATTCATTTTGTTCTTCCCTCCTCTTTTTGTAATTTGTGATAAATAACTCTTTTTTTAAAATCTAATGTGAATGGAAAAATCTCATAAATCAGGTTCCCACTCTCTCATTGAAAATTTCTTTATAGTTTATCACAGCT
Source organism: Elephas maximus indicus (assembly GCF_024166365.1). Taxonomy (NCBI): domain Eukaryota; kingdom Metazoa; phylum Chordata; class Mammalia; order Proboscidea; family Elephantidae; genus Elephas; species Elephas maximus. The sequence goes on from NC_064840.1 coordinate 80,509,119, forward strand.
TCCCCCTGCAAACATACTAGTAAAATTCAAATCTTCATTTGCCTTTTTGTAAGAGCAGTTTATTATTTCTATTTTTAACAATAACTGTTTTCTAATGGAAAATATGCTAGTTCATTGAAGAATGTAAATTAAGCAAAAGAAAAATTCACACATAATCCAATCGCTCACTAGCAAATATTATTAATATTTCAGTGCAAAACCTTACTGTTGTTCTGCAATATGAGTAGGCTGGAGAATTCACAGGTCAGTTGTATCTTCCTCTAAAGCTGTCCCTCAATTCAATCCAACAAGCATGTCTTTAACATGTACTACATACCAAGAACTACACCAGTTGTCAAGTTACTGAACAACTGTTGACGTTCTGAGTGGATGAAAATTCAGTTCAGTGACACCAAAGAAGCTATGTAACAAGGGGGTGACTGAATAGGTTATGGTACATGGCACCATGGAAGGTGCCTGGTATTTAAAAATTACTGTGTAGAATGATGCTTTCCAAAGTGTGTTCTCTTCTGTAAATATATATCCAAAATTTTATTTACAAAAATTCAACAATATTGCCAGATATTTTTATGAGTTTATTGTCATCCTTATTTACTTATTTAAAATATAATATGAACATCTTTTATGTCATTAAATTGGAAAATTCTAGGTTAAAGTGTTGTCTTAGTACCTAGTGCTACTATAGCAGAAATACCACAAGTGGACGGCTTTAACAAACAGAAATAAATTCTCTCACAGTTTAGGAGGCTAGAGGTCTGAATTCAGGGAGCCAGCTCCAGGGGATGGCTTTCTTTTTCTGTCAGTTCTAGGGGAAGGTCCTTGTCATCAATCTTCCCCTGGTCTAGCTTCTCAGTGCAGGGACCCTCAGCCCAAAGGACATGGTCAGCTCTTGGCTCTTCTTTCTTGGTAGTATGAGGGAGCTCTCCTCTGTACTTGATTCTCTCTTTTATATCTCAAAAGAGATCAAGTCAAAATACAAACTCATCCTGTAGATTGAGTCCTTCCTTATTAATATAACTGCTTCTAATCTGGCCTCATTAACATCATAGAACTAAGATTTACAATATATAGGAAAATCACATCATATGACAAAATGATGGACAATCCCATAATACTGGCCTAGCCAAGTTGACATACATTTTGGGGGGACACAATTCAACCCACAACACTCAATAAAGTAAACAGGCTGTTCGGAAAGGACACAGTCAAAAGAGATTAGGAAATCCTGCAAAACAGATCCTTTTCTTACAGGTTCACAGTGCACTTCAACACCTTGAAAGCTCTGAGAAGGCCAGGAATAAAAATCCTATTTGACTATTGTTATGGACTAAGTTGTGTTCCCCCAAAATATGTGTCAGCTTAGCTAGGCCATTCTCAGTATTGTGTGGTTGTCCACCATTTTGTGATCTGATGTGATTATCCTAAATCCTAACCTAAAGCAGTTGCCATTGAGTCAAGTCCAACTCATGGTGACCCCATGTGAGTCAGAGTAGAACTGTGCTCCGTAGGGTTTTCAATGACTCTTTTGTCAGAAGTAGATCACCTGGCCTTTCTTCCGAGGTACACCATGTGTGTAGGCTGACTATAACTGGGCTGCCCTGGGCCCTGTCTTTGAGTGGTATCGCTTTCAAAGTGCAGCTGGAGAAGCTTTGAAGAATAGGGGGCTCTTGCCTTCAAGGTCCACTCTGTCCTCCACAGAGAAAGCTGTCTGAAGATTCTCCTGGGCCTTTCTCCCTCTCCCCAAGGTCCTTCTCTTCCTCTCCATGCCGCTTGCTCCCTTTGACACTGCTCTCCCGGCACCTCCCTCCTTCCCACAGTGCAATGCTGCTGGTTGGGTAAACCATGACCAGATGTGACCCTCTCTACCTTCAAAAGCCACTTGGCCTTCTGGTTCATGTAGTTCTCCACCGTATGTCATGAAAAGCGTTGTGAGTGGAAAACTAGGGCTGTGAGAGAATGGAGGTCCTTGGGTGGTACTCTTGCTGAAAGGTTGGTAGTTTGAATCCATCCAGGGCTGCCTAGGAAGAAAGCCTTGGCAGTCTACTTCTAAAAAATCAGCCATTGAAAACCCTATGGAACATAGTTCTACTCGAACACACGTGGGGTCCCCATGAATCCGAATCAGCTGGAGGGCAGCGGGTTTGTACGTCTGTTTGTTTTTAAATCCAGCAGTTGGGACCTCGGAGTCTTCCATATGAAGTGAATTTTGATCTGGGCACTCAGTAAAACAATCACCACTCTGGTTTGTCGCCCTAACCTGATAAGATTAGGTCCCATGCAGTAGTCTGCAAGAGCGGGCAGCCTATTTGTCCTCACTGTGTGTGCTGTTGCTGCCAGGCCTTTAAATGGGCACTTACTATTAGCAGTGTTTTCTGTTTGTATTTTATTGTTTTTCTCATTTGGTATTAAAACTGAATTCTGAAATGTGTACCACCAAATCTTACATTATTCAGACCCCGTTGTTTTATTTGGTCATTTTGACAAATGAATCTCACTGAACGATTCTATCAAAAGCGCCCTAAAGGGCAAAAGGCCACGGCTGCGTTTTTCGTTTCTGTGTGATTTGCACTTTTGGCTGCTCAGTGCTGTGGCGTTTGCCTCTTCAGAGTCTACAGAAGCTGCCAAGTTTCACCCAGAGCCTCATAATTTGTTTCAGTGGTTCAGGTGAAACCAGCAGCATTTGTTTTAAAATGCTTCTTGCCAGGCTTTGTTTGCCCAGGCTGATGCATCTTGTTACTAATTCAACAGCTCTATGGGGGCAGAGCCCTGCTCTGCCTCTGCATGAGCCAGGCATTGTGGCGCGCTGCCCGGAGGTGCTCGGCAGTCACTGTTTCCACAGGAAACAATGGCAGGTGTAAAAGGTCAGAATGCCTCTGGAGAACAAACCAGGCCCACGCAGGAGAGTGGAAACTACCAGCCTCCTCTTCCCAGGGCGCTTGTCAGTTTATCATTATGAAGCATAAACAATCAAACGTGTTGGAAGTCCTCTCCTCACAGAAACTCTCACGCTGTGGGTTTAGTAAAAACCAAGCACGCTTTTCTCTAGCGGTAAACAAGCAAGCATACTTGTGTTTGGGGTTAGCAGGGTTTGTGGATGGTTTAATTGTGGGTTACTTTTGTTTTTTTCTTTTGTTATTAAATATTACCACAATTCTTCCTTCCCAACCTGGCACTGATATGTGTGGTTGTTGTTAGGTGCTGTTGAGTTGGTTCCAACTCATAGCGACCCTATGCACAAGAGAACAAAACATTGCCCCTTCCTGTGCCCCACGATCCTTCTTATGCTTGAGCCCATTGTTGCAGCCACTGTCTATCCATCTCCTTGAGGGTTTTCCTTGTTTTCGCCGACCCTCAACTTTAGCAAACATGATGTCCTTGTCCAGGGACTGATCCCTCCTGATAACATGTCCAAAGTATGTGAGATGAAGCCTCGTCATCTTTCCTTCTAAGGAGCATTCTGGTTGTACTTCTTCCAAGACAGATTTGTTTGTTCTTTTGGCAGTCCATGGTGTATTCAATGTTCTTCACCAACACCGTTGTTCAAAGCCATCAATTCTTCTTCTGTGTACCTTATTCATCACCCAGCTTTCACATGCATAGGAGGGGACTGAAAACACCATGGCTTGGGTCAAGTGCACCTTAGTCCTTAAAGTGACATCTTTGCTTTTGAACACTCCAAAGAGATCTTTTGCAGCAGATTTGCCCAATGCAACGCATCATTTGATTTCCTCACTGCAGCTTCCATGGGTGTTGATTATGGATCCAAGTAAAATGAAATCCTTGACAACTTCAATCTTTTCTGCATTTGTCATGATGTGGCTTATTGGTCCAGCTGTGAGGATTTTTATTTTCTTTATGTTGAGCTGTATTCCATACTTAAGGCTGTGGTCTTTGATCTTCATCGGTTAAGTGCTTCAAGTCCACTTCACTTTCAGCAAGCAAGGCTGTGTCACCTGCATATCACAGGCTGTTAATGAAGCTTCCTCCAACCCTGATGCCCCATTCTGATAAATACTAATCCACATTTTAAGGTAAAGTAGTTCTTTTAAGCCACTGCAGTTGTGGTCACTGGCAAAACCCTGAACTTGATAAACCTGAAATATTTAAAACAACATGGTTATTACTAGCCAGTCAGGACGAGGTTGTTCAGGTTCAGGCCTGGTCAAATTCTCTTCCTGTCCTTTTACCACTTTTCCGTCATTCCTCTTAATCTAGAGGGCGTTCAGAACTTCTAGTCGCTATGAGTCTACGACAGCAACGGGGTTTTTTAGTGAGTCCAGTAACTACCAGTGGAATTTTCTTCTGTGATGCTCATATAATGTCTTTGTGTTGATAGATTTTATTCTATATCCAGTTTGTTTTAAGTTTTGTATTGCCGACATTCGCGTTCTTACCGTGTGCCCTCTGGTGATGCCTGGCTCTTCTGTAGTCATTTTCTCACGGATAATTCATTCACTAAGTGTATTTGTGTATGACCTTCACTCTGCTGGGCTCGTTTTGGTTTGGGGTACCTCTGAATTCCCAGGGTCATTCTGGGTTCTAATCAGTGTCAGACTTCCTCAGAGAATATGAAAGTATTAGAATCATAGCCTGTGGGGATATTAGAAGTAAATCTAATTTGCTTTACTGAGATACCCCAACCTTCTTTCTAATCCCATCCAGGTATTTGTCACAGTCCCCATTCTGGTCCCACTTAATGAGCACATTGTAGATGTCATTGCTAGGATAACTAAATGTGCAGGATTCAGGAAGGACGTTTGGGATATTTTATTTTGTTTGTTGTTAGGAATTAGAAAACTCAGTCAAAGCACTGTAACAGTCCATGCTACTCCTTTAAGCAAACCGTGATCAAATTCTATTCTCTAATTTCGGTTATACAACAAGCTTTTCTGTTACACCAGGGAACGGGTCCCCTGGCAGGTTGTCACCCAGCTGTGGAGCCTGTAGCACGAGGGGTGCCTGGAGGACGTGCTGCTTCCATGAATAGGGCTCTTGCTGAACTTCTGCAGCCGCGAAGGGACCAGATCAAGGAGGATTTCCACACGGGAACCCGGGGATGAATGGCTGCAGGTCAGGAGACAGGGAAGGGGTAAATGCAAGCAAATAGCAAACGTCTTTCCAGGAAGTGCAGAAACCTCCCAGCACCACACACCAAAACAGTCTCTAAGTAACAGTAGTAGTAATAAACCACACCTCAGTTACTCCGTAATCTGTCTACTTCTTTGATTTTAACTTTCATAAACAGTCTGCATCAAGTAAATCTATGTCTGTTCTATACACTGTGTTTTATTGTCATCTTACTCCATGATTTTTTAACTTTTCATTTCGCAAACAGAGAACTTTAAACTTACAGAAAATGAAGAGTAAAATAAGCTGCAAATATCCTTCACGCGCGATTCACCAGTTGTTAGCATTTTGCTGCGTTTGTGCACTCGCTGTCATTTCTTTAGAGGGAGAGAATGGGATATTTTTTTACATCTATGTACTAAGGAGCCCTGGTGGTACAATGGTTAAGTGCTCAGCTGCTAACTGAAAGGTCAACGGTTCAAACCCACCAGCTGTTCCACAGGAGAAAAGGCCTGGTGTTCTGCTCCTGTAAAGATTTGCAGCCTTGGAAACCCTACGGAACAGTTCTACTCTGCCATATAAGGTCACTATGAGTTGAAATTGACTCAGTTGCACACAATAACAACCTTTATATATTCTGTTTTAAGAGCTAACTTTTACCATAATAAAAAAAGTTGCTACCTAGTCAAATCTGACTCATAGTGACCGTATAGGACAGAGTAGAACTGCCCCATAGGGTTTCCAAGGAGTGGCCGGTGGATTCGAACTGCTGACCTTTTGGTTAGCAGTCGTAGCTCTTAACCACTGCACCACCAGGGCTCCATTTGTACCACACACCTACAAATATAAAATACAAATATATATATATATATTTTTTTTTGCTAAACCATTTAAAAGCAAGTTGCAAAGCTCTTAACCTTTTACCACTAAATATTTCCATATGTATTCCCTAAGGACAAGGACAAGGGCATGTATGTATAAAACCACAATATAATAATCAAATTAGAGAGATTTAAAGTGGAAGCATTGCTGTTATCTAACACACAGCCCATATTCACATTAACCAATTACCTCCATAATGCACTTCACGGCACTTTTTTTCAATCCCAGGATCATACATGCATTGCATTCAGTTTTTCTTTTCAGCCTTTCATCCATAATCATTCCTCAGTCTTTCAGGGTATTTGCTATTTTTCAAAATAAAATTACATTATTCTCTTAAGAAGCTTTTGCCACTGACATTTTTTGTGATGTCATTTCTACTACCTTAGGTTTTATTTCAGAAAATCAGGGTTCATAGTATGGTGTAGTAGAATGTACCTGGAGCCCTGGTGGCACAGTGCTTAAGAGCTCAGCTTCTAACCAAAAGGTCGGCAGTTCAAATCCACCAGCCACTCCTTGGAAACCCTATGGGGCAGTTCTATTCTGTCGTATAGGGTCGCTATGAATCGGAACGGCCTCAACAGCAACAGATTTGGATTTTTTGTTTTGTTTTTAATATATACTTTCATACTGAACATACCCTCTGAACGGAAATATTTAACCAATATTCTGCATCCACATTTCAATAATAAAACATACAATTAACAGTGTGAGTATAGGGCTCCTTTTATATATCAAAGGGCATCCTATTAGCTTTTAATCATGTAACAAATTTAATTGTATTATTTAAACATATAAAACTTTGAAAATACTTTTTATGGTCATTTTGTTTAAAATTCGTCACTAAGACAAAAAATCCATGATTTAAAAAAAGTAAAAAGAAATTTAAAAAAGAGGCAACCCAAAAGGCCATCACATATATGAAGAGATGTCCAATTTTGTCAGTAATTACAGAAATGCAAATTAAAACAATGAGCTATTACTTTGTGCTTCTTATATTGGCAAAAATGTAGAAGCTACACAACACCAGTGTCCTTGGCACAGGTGATTGGACCAAGGACTAGAGTCTAACTCAAGCACAGTCTACATATAAAACCAAACCTGTTGCCATCGAGTTGATTCTGATTCATAGCGACCCTACAGGACAGAGTAGAACTGCCCCATAGGGTTTCCAAGGAGCGGCTAGTGGATTCACACTGCCAACATTTTGGTCAGCAGCTGAGCTCTTAACCACTGCACCACTAGGGCTCCTCCACATATCAAACTGCTGGCAAATTGTGAGGGATCTCATCTGGTTCAGAAAGATGAGAAGGACAAGTCATGTTCATCTCTTGGGAATCTGCTTTTAGCAAATTTCAAAACATAAACAAGTTAGGAGGGAGAATAAGACCACAAAGTAGAACAGAGCCTGAGGGACACTGACAGCCTGGCAGCCAGAGTTACAGGAGAGAGGCTGGGGCTGGTGAGAAGCCAAAGGGGGCTGAAAGACGGGGCCACTACACAGAGATATGTGACAGTTCACAGAGGTGCATGAGAGATGTCACCGGAGCAAAGAGAGGAAGGTGGCTAGTCTCTGTTCCTGCTAACTTCCAAGTTCCTAGTCTGTGCAGCTTGGGTGTTTTTCAGTCTCTTTCTTTGGGGCTGTTGGGAGCAGGGCAGGGAGATACAAGACAAAGGAAGAAGGCCTCCAAATTTCTCAGGGAAAATGACTTCAGGTTCCTCTACCCAGCCAAAATATATCAAGGCATTTCCAGGCATATAATCAAAACTAGAAGCTACCTGAAAACAGTATCTGAACATTAGATGTTTCTTGGTATCTTTTTTGTGACGTGCCAGCATTTAATCAAAATTCCCTAAATTTTCTGAAGTTATGATACTCAACAAATGTTGGAAATAGTAATATTGGAAAGGTGAACTAAAACACAGATCTCACACTGTTTAGTCATTTAGTCCCTGTTCATCCAGTGTCTCAGGTCTTCATTCAAAATGTACTTGGATATTAGAATATTCCAAACACGGGAGACAAGTAGGACACAGAGCAGGTTGGCCCTCAGAGAGCTGAGAGAGTGACGTGAGAGTCAGACATGAAAGGAAAACCTCAGACAGGACAACAGAGCATTGCAAGGACTGCCGCAGTAGGGATACGTCCCCGGTACAGGAGGCAAGGACTGCCGCAGTAGGGATACGTCCCCGGTACAGGAGGCAAGGACTGCCGCAGTAGGGATACGTCCCCGGTACAGGAGGCAAGGACTGCCGCAGTAGGGATACGTCCCCGGTACAGGAGGCAAGGACTGCCGCAGTAGGGATACGTCCCCGGTACAGGAGGCAAGGACTGCCGCAGTAGGGATACGTCCCCGGTACAGGAGGCAAGGACTGCCGCAGTAGGGATACGTCCCCGGTACAGGAGGCAAGGACTGCCGCAGTAGGGATACGTCCCCGGTACAGGAGGCAAGGACTGCCGCAGTAGGGATACGTCCCCGGTACAGGAGGCAAGGACTGCCGCAGTAGGGATACGTCCCCGGTACAGGAGGCAAGGACTGCCGCAGTAGGGATACGTCCCCGGTACAGGAGGCAAGGACTGCCGCAGTAGGGATACGTCCCCGGTACAGGAGGCAAGGACTGCCGCAGTAGGGATACGTCCCCGGTACAGGAGGCAAGGACTGCCGCAGTAGGGATACGTCCCCGGTACAGGAGGCAAGGACTGCCGCAGTAGGGATACGTCCCCGGTACAGGAGGCAAGGACTGCCGCAGTAGGGATACGTCCCCGGTACAGGAGGCAAGGACTGCCGCAGTAGGGATACGTCCCCGGTACAGGAGGCAAGGACTGCCGCAGTAGGGATACGTCCCCGGTACAGGAGGCAAGGACTGCCGCAGTAGGGATACGTCCCCGGTACAGGAGGCAAGGACTGCCGCAGTAGGGATACGTCCCCGGTACAGGAGGCAAGGACTGCCGCAGTAGGGATACGTCCCCGGTACAGGAGGCAAGGACTGCCGCAGTAGGGATACGTCCCCGGTACAGGAGGCAAGGACTGCCGCAGTAGGGATACGTCCCCGGTACAGGAGGCAAGGACTGCCGCAGTAGGGATACGTCCCCGGTACAGGAGGCAAGGACTGCCGCAGTAGGGATACGTCCCCGGTACAGGAGGCAAGGACTGCCGCAGTAGGGATACGTCCCCGGTACAGGAGGCAAGGACTGCCGCAGTAGGGATACGTCCCCGGTACAGGAGGCAAGGACTGCCGCAGTAGGGATACGTCCCCGGTACAGGAGGCAAGGACTGCCGCAGTAGGGATACGTCCCCGGTACAGGAGGCAAGGACTGCCGCAGTAGAGATACGTCCCAGGTACAGTGTGGTGCTTCAGTGGTCCAGTCCTCGCCTTACTCACAGGTGACCGAGTTTTGATTCCCAGCCAACGCACCTCATGTATAGCCACCACCCTCTGTCGGTGGAGGCTTGGGTGTTGCTATGATGCTGAACAGGTATCAGCAGAGCTTCCAGACTAAGACAGACTAGGAAGAAAGGCCTGGTATCCACTTCTGAAAGTCAGCCAGTGAAAACCCTGTAGATCACAATGGTCCAATCCTGACACCATGAGTCTGGGCGGGCTCAACGGCAGCTAACTGAAAGACAAAGTAGGAGGCAGATTGGGATTGAGGTAAAAAGTGTAGGAAGGGGAGGTGTCTGGCTGAGAACCTTTCAGGTAGCTGAAAGATCTGCAAGGCAAAGAAACACTCAATGGGTTGTAATTCAAGAGTGTTGAAACACGAGGAGTGGAGGGTAGACCACGAGGCTGAAGGATAAGGCAGGGCAAGTGCAGGAGTAGAAAACTCGAAATAACTCAAGGTTAGGTAACTTAGGAGCCCTGGTGGCCCAGTGATTAAGAGCTTGGCTGCTAACTAAAAGGTTGGGAATTCAAATCCACTAGGTGCTCCTTGAAACTCTCTGGGGCACTTCCCTGAGCGGGGGAGATGAAGCTGTAGCAAGCGCGACAGCTACGGCCACTTTTCTTCAGCAACTCTGAGCTTGCTCAAACCCACCAAATCCGAATCTGGCTGGATCGGGAGGGGAGATGGGCCCCCAAAACTGCATCCCACAGGACCCTTACACGGACTAAAATTTGGGCATTGCTACTGAAGGCTGCAGATGTGTTAACGTGTTTGGGGAAATGTAATACAAGATTCTAAATCAATGACTGCTAGCCAATGAAGCATCTATATATACAAGTACAAAACATTAACACAAATAGTTTGAACAGATTGCTAGAAGCAAAAATAAATAGGACAGTGCCTTGGAAATACATCAAACAGAGCATGACTGGTGACTCAGTATTGAAAGAGAAGAAGAGGCTGAGGGTTTTGCGGAGGTTTGATGTGGTAATGGCATTAATCGTGGGAGATTCCCCGAGGAGGTGAAATTATAAGAAAGTGTGACGTGTGATCCATCTTCTGAGAAAGTAAAGCTCCTCCTGTCTTGCAGGTAATGTTTAAAGTCAAAGAATTTTTAATTTGGCTTGGAACTTTTTAAGTATTTTTAAATTACAAAAAAAAAAAAAAAGTCATTCAGTTAAAGAATCATTTTCCATGCTAGAAACAATAGGAAATTTTTTCATTTTTATTTTAAATTTTGTCGTTTATAAAAAGCATATTCAAGGAGGGTCATAATGATCTTATAGGACAGGGTACTACTGCCCCATAGGGTCTCCAAGGCTGAAATCTTTATGGAAGCAGGCTACCACATCTCTTTCCTCAGGGGTGGCTGTGTTCCAACCGCTGACCTTTTGGTTTGTAGCCAAGCGCTAACTGCTACCCAGCCAAGCCTCCTTAGAAACAATAGGACATTTTTTTAAATTTTATTTTAAACTGTGTCATATACAAAAAGCACATTAAAAGAGTTAGTTGAATCTATAATTCTATTGAAATACCCTAACCGACTTTGTTACTATTTTGACGTCTGTTTTTTTAGCTATGCACAGGGCCAGTTTCAGTTAAGTGGCCACACACTTGCCAGCCTCCTTTACACTCATCCTCTGAGGTGAAGGTAGGAGCTGTCTGACCATGGTTCCTATTAGCGTCTACAGTGGTCTGCACACATTGACCTGGACAGACCCCAGTAGGGCCTTCCTTCTTCAGCTTGGCTCCTACAACACGTGTTCCTCAGGAAAGCCAAAAAATCAGAACGCTTGTACTGTCCGCAGAATAATTCAGAAAGGAAACAGAAGCCACCCTCCTCAAAAAATGATGAGCTTGGAGAAAAGACGTTAACAGGCCGTGTCCCTGCAGCGCACATGATCAGCCATGCTTGCTGTCTAAGTCTGTCTCTTGGGTGTTGCTATGACGACGAAAAGCCAGTGGAACCCAGTGAGCTGCCAGCAGCAGGGCTGAGAGGACCAGCCATTTTACTTATGGAAAACAGTGTGGCATATTCGGCTGAGCTGGACCCCGAAGAGGCATTTTTTGAAAAACCTACTGAGCGAAGAGAGGAGCGATGGGCACGTTAGCATCCAGTTATCACAGCCAAGCGTGCCCGCAAGCTGCCGTCTGCACAGGCTGCTGAGTGCTGCCCTGCAGCCTGAGCCCAGGACGGGGAATGCACCGTGATAACAAGGCTGCCTATCCGCTTATCAGCAGCAGAGGAGGGTTTTGTCCTGGGAAGGCGAGCCTTGCTGGCCTCCAGTGTTATCTCAGCAGCTCCCTAACTGCTTCCCCTGAACACTGGTGACCCCAAAGCAGGGGCGGCCCTCTGCTGACACGGGTCCTGTGCGTGGCTGTGGCCAGTGAGCAGCAGACCTGGGGAGCAGGTGTGCTCGGCTGAGCACTGGACTGTAAGGTGGGTGGACGCTCTCGGTTTACCTGCTTCCTGTGAACAGATCGTTGGCTCCGAGAGCATCTGCCGGTGTGCTGAGGCCGAGGCCGAGAAGGGGGCCCCTGTGCATCCCCCCGAGTGACAGAGGTAAGCCTTTTTGCCTTTTTAAATGCACAGCATAAAAATAACTTGAGCAAACTGAACCTAAAAGACCTGCCTTGTTACGTGATCTGGGTTTATCAAGAAACATACACACAGGTATTTTCACAAAGCAGTGTCTGAGACATCCAGCTGATGCAGTGAGTTTAGGTTCTAGAAGTCGCAGGGTCAGACAACATTGCTAATACGCCTCGGGGTTTTAAATAAATATTTGCTGCTTCAACAGTTATAATGGCTTGTCCTTCTGGGCAGTCTTCATAACCAGCCGGCGTTCTCCTTTGAAACAATGGGCTCTTTTATGACTTGCACTCTGACATGTATTAAGAGAACTACGTGGAAAGCAAGCAGCTATTAACTTGTGAAGCTTATTTTTTATGCCTCCTAAATGCTTTCTTTAACTCTTAACCTGCCTCTGTGTGCCTTCAAAGTAAGCAATTCCGTCCCCATATGGGCCGTGCTAGCTGCATATTTTGCTCTCAGATGCTGATTCTGAGCTAAGTGTGTTGGTGTGCTGTTTGATTTAGTTTGGGGTAGTTGCAAAGCAAACAAGTGTAGTTGCCGGAAGCTGCTCACACCTCCTCCGTGAGGATCATGCATGCCACACTAGCCCAGAGCACAACACCCCCATTGTGTGCCCTGGGCTCAGAGTCCAAGGAAAGAAAGGAAGTGAAATCCCCACATTGAGTTCAGTCTCAGCTATAGTATGTGGCAGTTAAACTTCTTTTATTGCATGATTTCACTCGCACACAGATGGGTTTCCAAGCACACACCTCACACAAATGCACACTCACTAGTATGTGCAGTGGGTGTTTGCTGTGGATTGCTACGTACTAATAGCATGGACTTTAAATTGCAGCGGGGACTGTCCCTTAGTATTTCTTAGATTTATAGTCTCGGGAACAAAGCTGTTACTGTGGATTGAAATTGGTCAGTCAAATCAAAATTGCTGGTAAAGAAACGACCAAATAACGAATAAATTCTGCTTCAGCGACGTTCAGCTTTGCCTAAGTCAATTCTATTGTCAGGCCATTTATGCTATTGAAAAATAGTTAATGAAAAATATTTTGTTGAAAACTTTGAAAGAAAATCTCTATCTACTAAAGATTGAATCTACCATCAAATTTAAAATAAATAGTACCTGAGATCTACTTCTAAAAAGTATGTTTTCTTTTTGCTACCTTTTATTCTGAAGTATGAAGGATGTAGGGGATAGCCTTTTAATTTTAAGTATGATAACAATTTTTATGGATATGTATGAGTTTGTTTCACAAATATGACCATGCTAATATGCCCTCAAATAAAGAATATTCCCCAAAACTTTTGTTCTAAATGCCACCAATATTTAAGATATAAGATGCAGACTAAGCACTCTTGGTATAGAGTCATGTACAAATGTTTAACAATAAGAACAGATAGAAATATCCCTATGTGAATATGAGACACTGAAGGAGATAAAATGGTGAGGAAATACCATTGTCCTTTACTTACTATATTTAACTTTCAGAGGAAAATGAAGCAAACAGACTCAGTTTTGAGTCAAATTCCATGACTAAAAAGATTAGTGAAGTAAGCCACTCTGTTATAGGAGAATGAAAGGTAGCAAGTCTCCCTCCAACGTAATTCCCTTCAGAGCTTTGCCCTGCAAAAGGACTTTTAGAATTAACACAATGAACCGATCTGCAGCAAGAAATGATTTCGTATCAGTTTTTCCTAGCAGAACCTTTAGAAGAACACCATGTAGAAACATTCAGGGCTCATATGACTGCCGTTCTGATGCCTTTGTGGTATTGCCATGTGCCTCGAGAGCCTTATCCCAGGGAAGGAATGAGCCACAAACTTTATACCTGTATTATATTTTCCTCCATCGATAACCTTTTACAGTGGTATGTTATAGATGATTAGCACTCTAAGTCCAGTTCTGCACAGCAGATCTACAGTTATTAATTCAACCGTCTTGAGAACCAGGCTCAGAGACACAATGCCTATCTTCGAGGGCGTTACACCTTGGTTCGTCTATTTTTGGACCCTTATTTCTGCCACTTCCCAACTCACCTGCTGGCAGTATCAAATCTTTGTAATGTCGCAAACACATGATACCAAACTTTTGCAGGTTCGTTCCCCCCTCAAAAGACTTTTCCTTTAAATCTCAGCTGCGGTGGCAGCCACCTCCTAGACACCTTGCAGAGCCCAGCTAGGATATCACCAGACAGCTCCTCACCTGCAGCTACGTCTGAATCTCCTGTAGACACTTCTGCCTCTGCTCGCAGGCATCCTGAGTTTTATTGACCACTGATTCTAAAGTACTCTCAACTTGCCATTCAGAGTGTACTGGTGACTTTGGGCTTCACTATTTTCTTCCTAGCTTCTGTAAATATAGTCTTGATCTCCATGTAGAAGACCTGGAACTCCCTTTTATCAGAGAAACTTAAAACATCACCGAGGCTTTCATTTCCCTGATATTTAAATATGATTTCAGGATCGCAATTTGATAAAAGCTATAAGTGTCCAATAATACATTAGAATTTTTGGAGGGAAATTTTGAAATTTTTATAGCATGTAAGTTTTAAATGAAGGAGCTTGGAAGTTTATTTTAATATCTAGAAGATACTCTTTTTGTATTTAGAGCTGTTATAAAATTAGGAGGGGAAAATAAGTATAGTAAATATTCCTATCAGAAATTGACGAATTCAGACCATGTAAAATTCACGTTAAATAGGTGAGGCTTAGTTGCTGGCCATAATGTAAGAAACTTACAGAACTGCTTTTCGTGCTAGGTCCAGAAAGGAGTAGGGGTCATGAACTGGAAAGTCGCCCAGTAATTGAAATACAGTCTACAATAACAGAATTTCTTTTAATTTTTCTAAATAAAACTGAAAGGCTACTGGTGATCACTAATTACGTTATACTTCCTTACAACTTGCAGCCCTGGTGGCGTGGTGGTTAAGAACTCAGCTGTTAACCAAAAGGTGGCTGCTAACCAAAAAGTCAGCAGTTTGAATCCACCAGCTACTCTTTGAACCCTATGGGGCAGTTCCACCGGTCCTATAGGGTCCCTACGGGTAGAAATCGACTCATTGGCAATGGGTTCCCTACAACTTGAGTTCCTGGTTAAGGGGAAGACTATTCTGTTAGTACCACTTGAGTTTTTTTTTTTTTTTTGGTTGTGTTTACCACCCTTTGTTCTACATTAGATTACAAGATTATTGTTTTGTTTTGTTTTTTAATCAGCCTAATTTTTAATAGCCTTTTTATGGAAAATTTGTCAAATTGCTGTAATCAAGTTATATCAGGAATATCATTGAAGTAATAATATATAGCCCCTTGTCTCTTGGATTTTCGTTTTGATAGCAAAAGTCGTCATTCATAGTGTTAATTTTATACATAATGTAGTGATGATCTGAAAGTCTAAAATATCCAGATGTTTGTATTTAGATGACAAAATATTTAGGTAATCACTTAAATTCATATTTCTAGACATGTTCACATTATATTCTACCACTGAATTTTATAATAAATGTAAGATAAGTATCAAATCTGAATTATCATGCTATTCTTTAAGGGTTTATTTTGGCTTCTTCCAGCTGATTTTAATGTGTAGCATGCTATGATTAAATAATAGCTGCAGTCGAAACTGATTCTATTCACCTTAAAGACTAACCATGCTTAATCAATTACATTAAATTATACATAGTAATTGAATTCAGGAAGCATGATTTAACTGCTAGTATATCTGCTTTTTTTTTTTATATCTGCTTCAGTTTTAACAGTTTTATGGTTTAAGTATGTTACAATATTTTAAAGATTTAAATTATGTATAACTATAATATCTGACACTGGAGTGAAACAGCTGTGCTCTTGCTGCACTTTATAATGAAGAGTTATAATATTTGAATTGTTCATTAAATAATTTTCAAAATGTTTCTCAAACTAATAATTTAATTATGGATATGTCTACGAATTCTAAACTGTCACTGCAAAGAATTATATTGCTATTTTCAAGGTATCTTTAACTATACCATTTCTAAAAAAGTTAAGACAGATACATTTAGTTATAAGGAAAACTCTCATCCTGTATGCCAGTACACCCATATGAAAATATAGAAATGTCCTATTTTACTAACTAGGAATTTTGGCCAGAAAGACAGTGGTTCTTTCTCCTCTGTATAGGTCAGGGATGCATAGGTCTAGTGTGAAGTCTGCACCTTTGAAAAGCATTTTTGATCACAAATACAGAATGCTTTCACTTCTGAATCTAATCAGCCTCATCTCACTTTCAAAGACAATTTTCCAACCTAAAAAGAAACAAACATCAAACCTAATTCATCCATGCTAAAATTTTAGGAAACTACTCTTAGTGAAGAGCATTACGTGAAAATATCAATGATATTATGTTATTTCTGTTCATTTATACTGTTATCTACTTTTTAATTCCTTTTTTTTTCCCAGTCCAACCTAGACATTCAGTTCTCATAACTTCCCTTTGAGATATTTTCTCATTAGTTGGCGTGAATTGTACATCAAAAATACTTTCTTATAATGAATTGTATCCTCTGATTTTGTCTATATTTTGAAGGAAGTCATCCTTCACCTATTAACAGAACAAAACAAAACAAAAAAACACCTCAAACCAAACCCATTGCCATCGAGTCAATTCCGACTCATAGCAACCCCATAAAACAAAAAAAACCAAACCCCGCGCCGTCGAGTCCATTCCGACTCATAGCGACCCTATAGGACAGAGTAGAACTGCCCCATAGAGTTTCCAAGGAGCGCCTGATGGATTCAAACTGCTGACCTTTTGGTTAGCAGCTATAGTTCTTAACCACTACACCACCAGGGTTTCTATCGGCTATTAACAAGGGATAGCTATTTTCCCAGTGGGTCGTTTTAATACCAGGTCTTAATACTTTATATGATTTTCCTACACTCACACCTTTAAAAAAAGTTTAAGAAAGCAGCACTTGATTGTTTAAAAGTGAGCTTACTATTCAACAGAATATCAAGATGCCTTCACACCTAATTATTTCAATTCTCTGTGTTAAAGTTAACAGACAGAAAAGATTAGATAAGGACCGCCTCGCTGTTCTTATGCTCCTGTGTCATCATGGGGAACAGTTTGAGCACTGTGATGAGGCGAATGTGTTTTACATGTGCCAAGCACATGAATTTTCGGGGGGGGTGGCCAAAGGATTTCATGTCACTTGGATCCACAATCAATACCCATGGAAGCAGCAGTCAAGAAGTCAAAGGACATATTGCAGTGGGCAAATCTGCTGTAAAAGACCTCTTTAAAGTGTTAAAAAGCAAAGATGTCACTTTGAGGACTAAGGTGTGCCTGACGCAAGCCATAGTGTTTGTTCTCAGTTGCTTCATGTGCCTGTGGAAGCTGGACAGTGAATAAGGAAACGAGGAAGCATTGACGCCTTTGAGTATGGTGTTGGTGAAGAATGTTGACTATACCGAAGACTGCCAAAAGAACCAGCAAATCTGTCCTGGAAGAAGTCCAGCCAGAAGTCTCGTTAGAAGCAAGAATGGTGCGACTATGTCTCACTTACTTTGGACGTGCCCTGGAGAAGGACATCATGCTTGGTAAAGTAGAGGGTCAGCAAAAAAGAGGAAGACCATCAAGGAGATGGACTGATACAGGGGCTGCAACAATGGGCTCAAGCCTAACAATGATTGTGAGGATGACACAGGACCAGGCAGTGTTTTGTTCTGTTGTACATAGGGTAGCTACGAGTTGAAACCAGTTTAAGGGCACCTAACAACAACAACAACAAAAGGATGGAATGTCGTGGATTGAATTGTATTCCCAAAAAATATGCGTTGTAAATGCTAACCTCCATGCCTGTGGTTATAATCCCATTTGGGTAGGGGTTTTCTTTGCTATGTTAATGAGGCAGGGTTAGCATAGAGTGTATCTTGAGTCAATCTCATTTTGGGATGTGGATATAAGAGATTAAATGCAAGCTAGAAAGCAGAGACAGAGGAAGAGAGTGCCAAACCATGTGAAGATTGCCCAGGATTAGAATCTCAAAGAGACAAGGACCTCCCCCAGAGCAACAGAGAAGGAAACCCTTCCCCTAAACCTGGTGCCCTGAATTCAGACTTCTGGTCACCTAAACTGTGAGAGAATAAATTTGTTTGTTAAAGCCATCCACTTGTGGTATGTCTATTATAGCAGCACTAGATGACTAAGACAAGCACTTTCTAAAACAAGTATACTTAATTTGTCAGATATATTATTGCTGTGTGTTTAATACTGGGCATTATACCCTGTGGGATAAGCAACTTTTTTAAAAACTTGCCTCTCCACATGTAGATTTCGAAATTTATATAGGACAGTAGTAGTTAGATGAAATTTTTTTAAAATATTATTATTTTAAAAAATTACAATATAGCTTTCCTCATGGCATAGTAGTTAAGTGCTTGGCCGCTAACTGAAAGGTCAGTGGTTCGAACCCACCAGCTGCTCCACGGTAGAAATATGTGGCAGTTTGTGTTCATCAAGATTTACAGCCTTGGAAGCCATATGGGGCAGTTCTACCCTGTCCTATAGGGTCACTATGAATCAGAATCGACTCTGCAGCAGTGGGTTTGCCCCGGTTTTAGTTTTCAATAAGAAGCATTATATTGTAACAATGATGTAAAACAGGAGTACCTATTCCTCACTTACTATTTCATTATCCAACATTTTGCATTTACGACAATAGTCAAATATCTACTAACCAACTCTCTTGTGCATTAACAGTGTACTGCTCCATAGGGTTGTCTAGGCTGTAATCTTTATGGGAACAAAACACCAGGCCCTTCTCCCACAGAGTCACTGGGTGAGTCTGAACCGCCAACATTTCGGTTAGTGGCTGACCACTTAACCATTGTGCCACCAGGGGTGCTTATGATCAACACTAAAGAGTTAAAATTTTGCCTTTTAAATAAGCATAAGAAATAAAATTTAAACCTAGAATTACATAATTTAAGATCTTTATTTTAAGGATTTAGAATACAATTAAGCAGAGAGCTCAAGATAGAAAAAGGTACCAGACTAGAGAGATCTTCCCAAGTGAAAAACTGTAAGAGCTGTAAGACTTCAAATGGCCAACCAAAATATCCACTTGTGATTAAACTTCAGGAAACAGCAAAAATCTGGGTAGCTGGCATCCAAAAAAACGACAGAAAAAAATTATTGGAAAATTGTTCAGTTTCTTCAGTGCAAAAGGTATTCTGTGCCCATTACTTTTCTAGAGCTTTACATATAGAAACTTAATGTAGATTCTGGGAAATCATAAAACCAATGCATACCATACAACAGACCAAAAAAAAAAAAAAAAAAAAATGGGGCTTTTAAGAACTTTTAACTGGAACTTCCCAGATCACAAAGGATTTCCCAGAGGGTTTTAGAGAAAAGCACATATAGTCGCACTTTTGCACATTATATTATTGTTTGCCTCATTTTAATGAAATTGTCTCTCATCTGTCTCTAATCTTCCCATGGGAAAATGAACTCCATGAGGGGACAATAGTATTTTATTTATGTTTTTAGCCCCAGCGTCCTGGCATGTGGATGGCCAAGACTAAGTGAGGGATGGATGCGTGATTAGGCCAAGTTTGTTGTTGAGCCAAATGTCAACAAATGAAATTTACACCAAAGAAAAGAGACCATGTAACTCTCATCATGAGAAAATTCAGTCCTCACATCCTTAAATGAATGTTTATTTGTTTTGTTCATTAGCATGCTTTTTTTATAAGTCACTAAGCTAAATATCGGAGTCCTGGTACCCTAGTGGTTAAGAGCTCAACTGCTAACCAAAATGTCGGCAGTTCAAATCCACTAGCCTCTCTTGGAAACCCTATGGGGCAGTTCTACTCTGTCTTATAGTGTCACTATGAGTTGAAATCAACTCAACGGCAAGAGTTTTTTTTTTTTAAAGCTAAACGTCAGAGCCATCATTTTTAAATCTTCAGATTTCCTCAATAGAGGAAGTCATGACCAACCAAAAATAATTTAGCTCATTTAAACTCTTACAGACTTTAATGTTCTAAACGACATAACTGTACGTTGCTGGTCTAGCTCTCATTATTAAGAGAACAATGAAAACTTGGGAGGGCGTAGTTATCTCCCTTACCAGCAAACCTATTATTCATTTGTTGAAAACATATCGGTTTTGGGAAAAGGGCTTCCTTAGGTCAATAATTCAAATGATTGGCAATCTATCTTGAATTCTTTGGTGCTGACTTTACTTAGAAACATGACTTTTTCTGTGATGTGTGGCCTGAAACGTGATTGTATCACGGACTTCCTTTCTACCATAGATTTAATTTCATAAGACCAACATAAATGATTGATTTGTTTTAATAATATGGATTTTTCCTTGAATTAAAAAAATCTTCCTTCTGAAATGTATCCAATGTTTTGAATATATTTTAAATTAACTTTTAGATTTATAGACAGCAGAGAGAAGTTACCCTCACACTCATTTTATAAATAAAAACAAATGTCGCTCAAGCTATAAGTAATCTAGTTTCGTTTGGAAATCACCTTCCTTTTGACCCAGAATCCCAAATGTCCTTTCAGTGCCTTGTATTGACAGTTATCTGGTAAAACATTTCAACTTGATCTTTGAATTGTCATGTAGTATATTATGATGTCATAATAAATATGAACTCTGAACTTCTGCTTCCTTTGGAATGAACTGGGAAAACATGCCCTCAAAATTCTTGTTTTGCTCTTCTTGGCACAGATATTGAACTTTGCGGCTGTCAAGAACGAAAGATTATGATCCTAAGGTTATGTTTCCTGGGGAACTTTCCATTCATGAACTGCTTCGCTCCCAGAATCCCAGTCCTGTTATTGCATTCCGCTTCTAACCCAGCCTGTGAGAGGAGGGGCTGGATTTCCACCATACACATAGGACCTGTGAGGAGGGGGAACAGGGACTTTACCACCCGGGCCCAGAATGATCTAGACCTTCCAAATACTTGTTACTGGACTGGGTCGCTCAACCAAAGGAACTTAGGGAAAGTGTTGATTTTAAATGCAAGTGTTCGGATTTCTAACCAAAAGGAAAACATTTTTCAAGAAATTTGCATGAACTCGGGCTAAAGCTCTGCAGAGAGAGAAAGAGGATTTTACCTGGCCAACAAAACACAATGCCCCCTTCTTAAATAATATTGAGAAAGCTCACTTCCCAAAAGGCCAGAACAACTTTGTTAAGTGCAGTCTCTTGGGAAATAAATCAAAATTTCGTCTGGCAAGTATAATGCCAGGTGGGAAATGATTTTAAGAGTATCATCAAACTACATTTGCCGAACAAACATTTCAGTGCCATGAGTTCATAACTGCCAAGTGTGTTAAGTTGGAATTGACAGAAATTTTTTTTTTTTGGTTGGAGCAACAAGTACGACTAGGGCATAAAAGGATGGAGAGGGCCCCAGCTGAGGCAGTAGAAAGAAAAGAGGTGGGAAGGATAGAGACAAAGAAATTTGTTTGTGGTGGCAAAGAAGTAGCCTATTCACAGCTATGGAGACAGCACCAACAGGAAAGAAGGAGGATGCAAGGGGAAGTGGGGCCACTCTAAAAGCAAGACCCCAGATAGGACATCAAGGAGAGACAAGACCCGAGGACAGGGGAATGGCTCAGCCTTGAAGAGGGTTTGGGGAGGCTGGGAGCTCTGGGGTACTAGACTGGATCAGTCAACTGTGAAGAGCGAGAAGGGAAGTTGAGGATATTTCCAATGGATGGCCTTATTACAGTGCTTATTATTATGTGAGGAGAGGCTGCATTTGGGGATTGAGTGGGGGTGTGAGCCATAGACAGCCTCATCCTGTCCACAGTGGTGAATCATGGAGTAAGAGCCTGGGGAGCCCAGAGTCAGGCTAAGCGCAGATTAGGAGCACCGTTCCCTTCCACCCTCTTGTATCCTGGCTCTAAATATCTAAAGATGCATTTTTAGAAATTAATATAAATAACTGTGACCTTAAATGCCTGATGTAGGCAAGATTTCTTGAAACCAGTCTTTTTTAATAGGCAGCTGCGTTTAATAGGAAACCCTGGTGGCTTAGTGGTTAAGAGCTACGGCTGCTAACCAAAAGGTCGGCAGTTTGAATCCACCAGCTGCTCCTTGGAAATGCTATGAGGCAGTTCTACTCTGTCCTATAGGGTCACTATGAGTCAGAATTAACTCAACGGCAATTCTTTTTTTTGTTTTTTTTTTAAGTCCTCTAAAGGACCCCTGGTTGTTGCAAATGGTTAAAGCACTTGGCTGCTAATCAAAAGGTGGAAGGTTCAAGTTCACCCAGAGGCACCCCTGAAGAAAGGCCTGGGAATCTGCTTCTGAAAATCAATCACTGAAAACCCCGTGGAGCACTGCTGTACTCTGAGATACCTGGGGTGGCCATGAGCCAAAGTTGACTCCATGGCAAACGGGCAACCGGAGTCCTCTGAAGCCTTCTGAGGACACGCATATGTGTGCTGCCACTCTTCAATGAGATCCCAGTTACCACCACAGGGTGTGGACCACCTAAGATTCTCAGACCCCAGAAGGACTCTACAAAGCTTGCCCAGAAATTGATCAGTTCAGGGTTTTAAAAGAGATAAGCTTTGACTGCTCTAAGGCAGTTATTGGGAAGAAATAATGCAAGTCAACAGGAACCAACATATTAAGCTAACTTTAGTTATTGTATGGAGTTTGATATTGAAGCAAAAGCTCATTTTTTTTTTTTTCTACTGAAGCCATAAGTATTACACCTCTACTATTTACTGGAAAAAATAAATAAGGAATAAAATGATAAAGTTTCTCAAAGAGTTTTGCAAGGATTACATAGATTGTACATGGTAAAGGGTGTAGAACAGGATCTGGCATGTAGAAGACGCCCAAGAAATGTTAGCAAGCATCATGGATTGAATTGAGTCCCCAAAAATATGTGTCAACTTGGCTAGGTCATGATTCCCAGTATTGTGTGCTTGGCTTCCATTTTGTGATCTGATGTAATTATCCTCTCTTTTGTGATGTGTTATAAATCCTGACCTCTAATGAGGCAGGATTAGGTTATATTGATGAGGATTAGGTTATGTTTGTTTTGCTAATGAGGCAGGATTAGGGTGGGATGCAACGCTGTTACTGAGATCACAGCCCTGATTTGATGTAACGGGAGTTTTCGTGAGGTGTGACTTGATTCACCTTTTATCTTTTAAGAGATAAAAGGAGGAAGAAGCTGGCAGAGACATAGGGACCTCATACCACCAGGAAAGAAGAGCAGGGATCAGAGCACGTCTTTTGGACCCAAGGTCCCTGTGTTGAGAACCTCCAGACCCAGGGGAAGATTGATAACAAGGGCATTCCCCAAGAGATGACAGAGAAAGAAAGCATTCCCCTAGAGCTGGTGTCCTGAATTCAGACTTCTAGCCTCCTAAACTGTGAGAAAATAAATTTGTGTTTATTAAAGCCATCCGCTTGTGGTATTTCTGTTACAGCTGCACTGGGTAATTAAGACAGGAAGCATCATTCTTCTTGTATAAATGAGCCGTTTAGAAAGGCAGGTTCTTGCACTTCTAATTCTCCAGGCTGTGTGGAGTCATTGGTGACTAGTCAGAGTCACTGCTTCTAAGACCTGTTAGTCTTTAGAGAAAGGGAACAGAAACTAATAATTGCACAGCACCACTAGCACAAAGACAGCAGTAAGCAGGCACTCGAAAAGCACAGAACAGATTGTGACTCATTTTTCTGGAGGGCTTTAGAGTGTGTGAGGTGAAGCAAGAGTTATGAGATAGAGAGAACGCCATGTGCAAATGAACAGAGCATGAAGGAATGTTGGAAGTTGGTTGGTGGAACATGGGAACAACAGGGAGACTGACTCTGATGTAGAGTAGGGGTGAGTACTTGGGGTTAATAATCAGGCAAACGTGGATTTCATTTCAGCTCAGTAATTGCTAATGAGAATATGTGGACAGGTCCTCTAGCCTCTCTGTTGTTCTTGGGTGATGATGAGTCGATTTTCTACTCATGGCGACCCCGTGTGACAGAGTAGAACTGCCACATTGGGTTTCCAAGATTGTAATCTTTATGGAAGCAGGCTACCATATCTTTCTCCTGTCCAGCAGCTGGCGGGTTTGAATCTCTGACCTTTTGGTTAGCAACCAAGGGCTTAACCACTGTGCCATCAGGGCTCCTTCCCAGCACATTAGAAACTCAGGATGAATGATTGCCACACCTATTTATATCATCACCATCAGCATCACGCTTAATAGTTTGGGCTAAATAGAAAAAAAAGAACCATCACTTTTTGTTTTGTTTTGCTTTTTTTAAGAGTGGAAAAGTAATGATCATATTTGTACGTCAAGAAGATATGACTGGCAAGAGCATATCAAATTAAATAAACAGAACAAGGAATAGTTATTGAAAGACTGTCAATATCTTAGGCAAGAGAATAACTTAGACATGAACTAAAGTGATAGGGCAGGGAAAGAGGAGTGAGAGATTTATTTAGTCAAGACATTGATTGTGGTGTTGGCAAAGAATATTGAATATACCATGGACTGCCAAAAAACAAAAAATGTCTTGGAAGAAGTACAACCAGAATGTTCCTTAGAAGCAAGGATGGTGAGACTATGTCTCACACGCTTTGGACATGCTGTCAGGAGGGATTAGCCCCTAGAGAAAGACACCATGCTTGGTAAAGTAGAGAGTCAGCGAAAAAGGGGAAGACCCTGAATGAGATGGATCGACACAGGGGCTGCAACGATGAGCTCAAGCATAACAATGATTGTGAGAATGGCACAGGCCTGGGCAGTGTTTTGCTCTGTTGTACACAGGGTCGCTCTGAGTTGGAACCAACTCAACGGCACCTCACAACAACAACTATGTATCACTCACTCCTCTAAGTGTTTGGATGCATCTAGAACAGTGACTGCTAAACAGTCTTAAAAATAGGCAATTCCAGATCAGTGTGACATTGCACGAATGGAGATGTGAAGAATGCATAGAAGTGGGGCAAAGCTGGGAGTCATCTACATTGCCTGCGGACATAACCAGGGAAGGCAACCCTGAGGCAGTGTTTGAGTTGGGCCTAAAGAATATGTGGGAGTTTGCCTTGGAGCGTGTTTGCGGCACCAAAGCCGAGGAACAGTATGTACTGAAGCACAGAAACACGGCACTGCAAGTTCTGAGGCCTGAAGGCCGCCTGGTAGGGTTGGAATGCACAGTGCAGGACATGGAGAGATAGGAAGTAAAGCTGGACAAGTGGACGAGAGCCAAACTGTGGTGCATGCATATCACACCGAGTTAGATGGGAAGACTCTGAAAAATTTTAAGTGGGAAAATGAGATCATGAGATTTCCATTATGAAACAGGGACTCTGAAACGGAGTGAGACTGAATTCAAGGATTTCACATGCAAGGATAGTGCAATAATCCAGGAGGAAATGTTGGGGCAAGACAGTAATAGCTCTGGGAAGAAAATACCAGAATCAAGAAAGATTGTAGAGATAGAATCAATAGTCCTTAATATCCTGTTGGGAAAATGTGCTAGGGGTGTAAGCAAATTATCAAGTTTCTGGCTTGGGCAAATGAGATATGAAAAGAGCATGTTTGGGGGAGAAAATAATGAAATTGGTTTGAGGCTTTTGATGCAAGTGGGACATGCAGGTGGAATAGTCCAAAATGAGGTTAAAAAAAAAGATCTGGACCAATCCTGTACAATAAAAATGTAACATGAGCTACAAAGACAAGCTGTATGTATATACAGTTTTAATTTCTCTAATGTTGTTGTTAGGTGCCGTTGAGTCTATTTTTGACACATAGCAACCCCATGTGACAGAGTAGAACTGCCCCATAGGGTTTTCTAGACTGTAATCTTTACGGAAGTAGTTCAGCAGGAACCTTTCAATAAACAACCAAGCACTTAACTGTTGCACCACCAGGGCTCCTTCAATTTTCTAGTAAGCACATTTAAATAAGTAAAAAGAAACAAGTGACATCTTATTTAACCCAGTAAATCAAGAATATTATGATTCATCCCAACCCACCTGGAGCAAAGGTGAATGAAGAACACCAAAGACACAAGGAAAATACGAGCCCAAGAGACAGAGAGGGCCACAAAACTAAAGCCATTCCCAAAGCCAACTCTTCAGACAAAGATTAGACTGGACTATAAGACATAAATGATACTGGTGAGGAGTGTGCTTCTTAGCACAAGTAGACACGAGACTATGTGGGTAGCTCCTGTCTGGAGGCAAGATGAGAAGGCAGAGGGGGACAGGAGCTGGTTGAACGGACATGGGAAATACAGGGTGGAGAGGAGGAGTGTGCTGTCACATTGCAGGGAGAGCAACTAGGGTCACATAACAATGTGTGTATAAGTGTATTAAGTTTTAGCGTGAGAAACTAACTTGAACTGTAAACTTTCATGTAAAGCACAATAAATAAATTACTATGAGTTTCTTTGTATGATTCAACAGTTAATCAATATATGACTTGTTTTCTGCTCTTTTTCTTATCAAGTGTGTATTTTGCATTTACAGCACACCTCAGTTTGGACTAGCCACATTTCAGGTACTCTGAAGCCACGAGTGTCTAATGGCTGCCATACTCACAGCTCAGCTCTAGACCTCCAGAGTCTGTGTAGAAGCTGTCTCTTTGAGAGCCACCAGAATAAAAGTCTTTCCGAAGGTGTATATCAGAGAGAGCTTGTGCAGGGACAGTCAAAGGAGTAAAGAGAGCTTAGTTCAGTGTCAGGAGAGGGGGAAAATTGACCAGATTGCCTCTGATGACCTCAATCTTTTGAGGATACGAGAAGTAAGATTGGGGTCTCAGAAACTCAGGGAGACTTTATCTGTGTTGAAATTTTATACAACCAGGACTGGATGTATAATTTGCGGGGGCCAGTGAAAGATGAAAATGTGAGACATTTTGAGACATTATTGAGAATTTCAAGACAAGGACAGCAGAGCATTAAACCGAACACGGGGCTCTTCTAAGACAGAGCCCTGTGGGCTGCTCAGGTCATACACTCATGGCCCCTACCCCGCACACAACTTGCATTGTTATGCATTATATGTGAACACTCTGTCTTTCGTGAATCAAAAATTGCTTGTTAAGATAACTAATGCTTTGAGCTACTGTGGGGTATCGCTGCTGGCAGCCACTCTTCTTAGCTGGAGAGGAAAACAGCTTCTCCCCAGTCTTCGGCGCTTGGGGTGCCTGAGTCCTGCTATCCCCTTCCCAGCCACCTAACACAGACAGGACGTCAATTATGCGAAAGCACCATCACCTGCGACCCCTGCACCATGTCAGATGGGCCAGCGGCGCCCCCCGTCTGCCAGGGATCTGGACGCTCTTCGTTATTTTTGCAGGTTCTAGAAAACTCTCTCCCCCATGCCTGCTCATAGTACAAGTGGTTCCCAACATGGAAGCCTAAAGATTGGGCTGCCTCCAGGGCCTGGGAGAGGAGCTTCGCACCTAGGGACCATTATATGGACAC
This sequence comes from Elephas maximus indicus, assembly GCF_024166365.1. Classification (NCBI taxonomy): domain Eukaryota; kingdom Metazoa; phylum Chordata; class Mammalia; order Proboscidea; family Elephantidae; genus Elephas; species Elephas maximus. Next base: position 80,536,504 of record NC_064840.1, read on the forward strand.
TCCTGGGATAAGCAGAAGAGAAGGAGAATTTGGAGTGGGCCGTGGATCTGTAGGAGCCCTGGTGGCACAGTGATTAAGAGCTTGGCTGCTAATCAAAAGGTCTGCTGTTTGAATCCACCAGCTGCCCCCTGGAAACCCTATGGGGCAGTTCTACTCTGTCCTATAGATCACTAGGAGTCGGAATCAGCTCGACAGCAAAGGGTTTTTGGTTTGTGCATCTATAGCTGTATTCCCTGGCCAATGCTTGAAGACATGCCATATTTGGATTTTTGTATTAGTGACTTTCTGTGAATGGAACTCCCTTCCCCACTTTAAAAATGTAAATCATGTGCTCAACTTCAGACTTTTCATGTAGCACCTTATACATAAAGATAGGGAACAGCCTCGTTGTATACCATCAAGCACCAAGATGGCCCCTGAGCAGTCACTCATACACGTGTGCGTGGTCCACCTTCCTCAGGTCTATGTTCTTTCTCCTCCCCTCCTTCTATCTCTCCATGCCCCTTACCCTGCACTGTTTCCACAGCTTAGTTATTTGTTTACGTGTTACCTTAAAAATCCGAACTACAGTTTCAAGTACCATTTATTGTATTAGGATACAATGGAGAAAAGGTTGAAGTAGTCAAGGATTTCAGTTTACTTGGATTCACAATCAACACCCATGGAAGCAGCAGTCAGACAATCAAAAGACACATTGCACTGGGCAAATCTGCTGTTAAAGACCTCTTTAAAATGTTAAAAAGCAAAGATGTCACCTTGAAGACTAAGGTGCACCTGATCCAAGACATGGTGTTTTCAATCACCTCATATGCATGTGAAAGCTGGAAGATAAATAATGAAGACTGAAGAAGAATTGACACCTTGAATTGTGGTGTTGGTGAAGAATATTGAATATACCATGGACTACCAAAAGAACGAACAAATCTGTCTTGGAAGAAGTACAATCAGACAACTCCTTAGAAGCCAGGATGACAAGACTATGTCTCACATATTTTGGGCATGTTATCAGGAGGAATCAGTCCCTAGAGAAGGACATCATGCTTGGTAGAGGGCCAGTGAAAAAGAAGACCCTCAATGAGAGGGATTCACACACTGGCTGTTGCAATAGGCTCATGCATAAAGACTGTGAGGATGCTGCCAGACTGGGCAGTGTTTCGTTCTGTTATACATGGGGTCACTATGCATTGGAACAGACTCGACAGTGCCTAACAACAACAAAAGATACAACTTTATTTTACCTATTCTTCAATTGGTTAGAACCTGTCTTAGTTATCTAGCACTGCTGTAACAGAAATACCACAAGTGGATGGCTTTAACAAACAGAAATTTATTCTTTCACAGTCTAGTAGTCTAGAAGCCCAAATGGAGTGCACCAGCTCCAGGGGAAAGCTTTCTCTCTCTGTCGGCTCTGGGGGAAGGTCCTTATCTTCAATCTTCCCCTAATCTAGGACCCTCTCAGTGCAGGGACCCTGGGTCCAAAGGACAGGCTCTGCTCCTGGAACTTCTTTCTTGGTGGAGTGAGGTCTCTATGTCTCTGCTGGCTTCTCTCTCCTTTTATCTCTTGTAAGATAAAAGGTGATGCAGGGCATACCCCAGGAAAACTCCCCTTACATTGGATCAGGGCTGTGACCTGAGTAAGGGAGTTGCATCCTGCCCTAATCCTCTTTAACATAACCTAATCTTGCCTTATTAGCCACAGGCATAGGTTAGGATTTACAACGCACAGAAAAATTATATCAGATCACAAAACGGAGGACAACCACACAATATTGGGTATCACAGCCTAGCCAAGTTGACACATATTTTTGGAGAACACAATTCAATCCATGAGAGGATCTTAGTCTTTTTTTGTTTTTAATTGTTTATTTTGTTGTTGTTGAGAATATATACAGCAAAACATATATACGAATTCAACAGTTTTTTCATGTACAGTTCAGTGACATTAATTACAGTCTTCAAGTTGTGCAACCATTCTTCCCTCCTTTTCTGAGTAGTTCCTCCCCCATTGACATAAACTCACTGCCCCCCTAAGGTTCCTATCTAATCTTTCAAGTTGCTGTTGTCAATTTGATCTCATATAGATAGTTCTTAAAAGAGCATAATGCTCAAGGCAGACATTTTTTCTAGTTAAGCTAAATGTTTGATGTTAAGAAGACTTCAGGGGATATTTTTGGTTTAAGGTTTAAAGATTATCTCAGGAAAATAGTTTCAGTGATTCATCCACCCTCCATGGCTCCAGAAACTCTGAAAATTTGAAACTCTTTTCCACTTTTCCCCTTTTGATCAGGATTCCTCTATAGAATCCTTGATCAAAATGTTCAGTAATGGTAGCTGGGCACCATCCAGTTCTGGTCTTAGAGCAAAGGTAACAGTTGTTCATGGAGGCAGTCAGCCACACATTCCATATCCTCCTCTTATTCCTGACTCTCCTTCTTCATAGGTTGCTCCAAGTGAATAGAGACCAATTGTTACACCTGGGATCGCTCCTTGCAAGATTGAAAGACCCCAGGCACAACCCAACAAAGTGGAATGTAGAACAGTAGCACTAAACACATTATTGGGCCAATTAACTGGAGTGTCCTGTGAAACCAAGACACTAAGCCTCCAAACCAAGAAACCAAATCCCATGAGGTATTTGGTTGTACATAAGCAGTCTCAGAAGCTACTCTTTGTTTTTGGTCATTCTTGTAAATATATCTGTAACACAACTTAAAAGTCAGAAATAAGAACATTTTTATCCTCTCAGAAAATATAAACTAAGTTCCTTTTAACTTTTTGACATCCTATAACTGATTTTTCCCTTTGTCAAAAACAAAAGAAAGTTCCTCCAACTCTGCATGAAAGTTGCTCCAATTTTGCGTGAAAGGAGAGAGTAGGCAAGGCAGTGGGGACTGAAAAGTGAGAGTCCAGTGGCACCCCGGGTCTTCACAGTGGTGTGACTGCTGGCCTGTGACTTCGGGTTTTTCAACCACAGGTTCTGCACCTGAAAAGTGAGGATATTACTCCAAATCACAGGACCGTTAGTTCTATTATATGAAATGATACATGGGACACACTCAGTACAGTGTCTAGCACAAAACTGACCTTCAATAAACAATAACTGTGCATCAGTGAAAATCTTCTGGGAAGAGAGGGAAAGGGGACCTCCCAGAAGTCTTGGCATAATGAAGTTTGGCTGGGCTCGGAGCAAAAAAGAAAAAAAAAAAAAAACTACATAAAACAAATAAAAATAATTTTCCACAGTAAGTAAATAGTTAAGTACAAAGCTTCTTAATATAAAACCCACAAGGCTTTCAACAATCACATTCTTCTTAAACTATTGAAGGATAACTTAAAAGTCAAACTTCTAGGAAGAGGCACCCTTCTGTATTCTGGTCCTGGCAGGATTATATGGCACTAAGGCACACTTACCCTTGGGTGATAAATTATGTGAAGTATTAATTGCAGAAATCAAATTAAGATAAAATGTGTGAAATCATCGTTTTTCCTAATGATCTCTGATTCCTGAGAACAGCCAACTTGCCATCAACTATGCTAATGCAGAAAAACATTCATTACTTCTACAATCCTAGAGTGCTTGCTTAAGAATCCATTATATCTTCTTTGTCCAATAGAGTTACCTCCTTAATTTTTTTAGGCTAATATAAAATCAGTCTTCATGTCACATAGTGTTAGAGTTTTGTGATCTGCAAGATGAGCTAGGAATGTAAAATAACAGTAAATATTATAAATAATAATAATGGCTACCATTCATTGGATGCATAGTGTGTCAGGCAATGTGCCAAATTCTTTAAATACCTCTCCTTGACTATTCACAAAACCACATTGATGAGGGCCTTGTCCTCATTTTACACATGAGGAAACAGGCTCAGAGAAGTTAAACAGCTTGCATAGGGTCACTCAAGTAGGGAAGGTGGGTTTCAGACTCAGCTTGTCAGATTTCAAACTCTGCTCTCAACAAAGACCGCTTATTTGTGAGAACTACAGGTCGACCCAAAGGAAATATAATAATTCCCACTTCATCACCTTCTCTATATTTTTGCTTGTGTGCTCTATGGAAACATTTATTTATAAGTGAACAACAGATTTCTTTATCCTCAAAGACCAGAAAAGACAAAACAATAAAAAGAAATAAAGAGGAAAAAGAATCCCAACAATCCAGAATTATCAGTAGTGATGATTTCTTTGTGGCGTGATTATGAAATGGTTTTTATTTTCTTCTTTTTGCTTGTACATATTGCCTAAATTAGTAAAAGCTATGAAAATTTCAAAATAAGGTGACGATAGATAAGGACCCAAGGAAATTCGTTTGACGTAAATCATGTTTAGACATCTAATTATGATACTATAATGCTAAGCAATAGAAATATGAAGGAAAAAAACCCTCTGGATCTGAATGTATTTTATTAATACCCCCTTTTTTTTTTTAATTTGCATCCACTTTAACGTGGGGGACTGTTTGGAAGATGGTGCCACTGGAAGGCCGACCACCCCCTTCTTGAGGCTCTGTGCTCGGTGTTAGTTAGCCTGTGTGTTCACTGCCCGCTGTGGTTTTACCTCCAGATTAAGACTGATTAGTTCTACTTTGGAACCAAATCCCATTCAGTTGCAGTTCAAAAAGAACCGAGAATCTTGTGGCTTACGCACAGCTTGAACAACTCCCCTGTGTTAACTGTAGTGCCCAGACCTAAAGAAGAAAATGGTCATTCTGAGCGTGTGTAGTTTGGGGTAAATGACCCTGTTGTCTTCTCTTTAAGAGGGTACCTAGCTCGATAGTTAGCATGCAAGAGCACTAATGTAAATGATTAAATCCCTTTCACAGGTAAATCCTAAGAAGCTAGGTAAAGATGTTCCCCCAAGGCATTTAAAATAAGAAAAAAATTCAAAATGTCATACTTGAGGCATTCACTGTTCAATATACATTCCACGGTCTTGCCTGGCTTTATTTATCTGTTATACCATCGTTTACTGTTCATGGGCAGGAGGTAGGCTTCCTCTGTGAGCTAGGCGCTGTGCTATACAAACAAAACAGAGGTCCTCGCCCTTATGGGGCTTTTACTCTCCAGGCCTATTTATTCATTGTATCTGAAGCTCAATTGCCCTATTCATGAGTATATGAGCCTGTATAAATAAAATATATGCCTGGGGTCTTAAAACCTTGCAGCCTTCTAAGCCGCAACATTGGTCTCTATTCACCTGGAGCAACACAGGAAGAAAGGGAGTCAAGAATAGGAGGAGGATGTAGAACGCGTGGCTAATTACCTCCACAAACAACTGCTTCCTTTGCCATGAGACTAGAAGAACTGGATGGTGCCTGGCTTCTACTACTGAACATTTTGATCAAAGATTCCATGGAAGAATCCTGATCCAAAGGGGAAAAAATGGAGAACAGAATTTTAAATCCTCATAAACCCTTGGCTTCTAGAGTCATATAGGTGGATGAACCGTAAAATCTATTGTCCTGAGACAATCTTTAAACCTTAAACCAAAAATATCCCCTGGAATTGTTTAAAACCGAACAATAGTTTAGCTTAACTAGGAAAAAATGTCTACCTTGAGCATTATACTCTCAAGAACTATATGAGATCAAACTGACAACACCAACTCAAAAGATTGGATAGGAACCTTGGGGGCAGTGAGTTTATGTTAATGAGGGAGGAAGAACTCAGAGAAGGAGGGTGGGAATGGTTGTACAGCTTGAAGAATGTAATCAGTGTCACCGAGTTATACATGCAGGAACTGTTGAATTGGGGTATGTTTTGCTGTGTACATTGTCAACAACAAAATAAATAAAATTTGGAGGAAAAAATATGATCGTTATAAAATGTGAAAAATCGGTTCTTATTACTTTATTCATAATGTACTTTCCATATTTTGCTCTTAGATAGGTGTGAGTTTGTACATGCCATGGACGATGCTGAAATGAGGCACGTGGCAAAAGTGTGCTCGTTCTGGACAAATGTAGTAAATAAGCTGTATTGAAAATTAGTGTATTTTCAGAAAAACTTTTAAAGCTGCTCATGAAAAATAGCCATCGTTACAAGCAGCATATTACTGTGCTCTTACAAGCATATTGACATGTCTTTTTATTTTCCCTCATACTCACGGTTTTCAACTCAAAGTTCAAATTTGTCGGAGGACGGACACTATGGGTTATTCATAACCAACAACCAAAATCAGCTCTTCTTTCCATTTATGTGATGTGGGAGAGGAAGACAATTTCGATGGTATAGAATCAAAACTTAATTACAAAAGTGAATCATTTCAGGAAAATGTGAGGTATGACTCTTGAGCTGCCCCCTAAATTAGTAAAGTCAGTTGTTAAATGATAAACACATTTTAGAGTATTTATCTGTGAAATGAGAGATACTGTCTATCAGCCAGAGGGAATACTATAGGAATGAGGAAGTTAGGATTCTTAACTAACATTTCTTCTCAGGAATAGACCATCTGTAAGTGTGACGAGCTGTGCAGAAAAATGGAGTAAAATACAAGTACTTTGTATCTTGTAATAATCCTTGAAACTTACAGTCCTTATCCATTTGGGGGAAGCTGTTAGTCCATATCCAACAGAAGACATGGCAAAGACATGTTTATTTCACTTGTAAAACCACAGTGACTTTGACGTGAGAATTGGGGATCTTCTTAATTATAACATGTCTTTGTGTGCGAGTAGACACTAATCAGTGCTTATAGACTCGTTTACTTACTTCATTATTTTTGTGTTTTACAATTTACTCAAAAACTAGTTCCTCCCAGAGAAAAAGAAGCTGCCATAACCACTGAAGCCGTGGGTGGAGATAAGTAGTAAGAAATAAAACCCCAAATTTCCTAGCCTCTTCTAAGTCTGTGAAACTCAAGCCATGTTTCATCAGCCGAGAAATGAGCGAGTCCTGTTCATAAGCCTTTTAATCACAGTAGATTTATTGTTTCTCGAGGGAACAGACACAGCCGAGGGGCTGCTTACTTTTGCTTGCAAGCACTGAATGCATGTGTGTGTGCACGTGTGTGTGCACGTGTGTGTGCGCTTGTGCATGTATGTGCGTGTGTGTGGGCATTCGGGGGTGTGTGTGTGCATGCCTGTGTGTGTATGTATGTGTGTGTATGCGTGTGTGTGCATGCATGTAGGAAGTAACTTTAAGTTAAGAACTAATCTCCAAATGCCCCAAGAGAAAGAGATGGTCAAAAAGCAAAGACGGTACCAACTTTGCGTAACAATTCTCCACCTGTATGTTTTTACGGACTCTTTAATACTTAAAAGAGGGGTTTAATGAAAGACTGCGTTAAAATCAAGATGATTTAAATGTATGTTATGATGTCTCTCTTGAACAATTCTGTTGTAAGAAACTAATATATTCCAAAGAAACCATAAAAATGGACCTTTATAAAAAAAAAAAGGAAATGAGGATGTAGAATACCGTAAGAGTTTCTATGAAATTATCTTAAGTAATTCCTGTACAAAACGTGAAGGCTCTAAGTAGCTTTGTATTCAATTCAGATATGGGTAAGAAGAGCTAGAAGGCATGCGAATGGGGAGAACGCCAGGGGAATGGTTGAGAGGAGAAGAACGCAGTAAGGAGACTTCTTCCTCAAAGCAGCACAAAAATAAGCTTTGAAAATGGACCCTACACTGATTTTTTGAGGATTAAAAAAAAAAAAGACCAATATTATTTTAATTAATATTATGTTAATTAGAAAAGTAAAGACATCACAACAAAAAGGACCTAACTGTCTTCAGAATCTGTAAGTCAGACACGTTAAAGACTAATAGAAGTGCCTTCACACTCCAGGTGCCCTCGGAAACCTGGGAACCATATATTATCAGCTCATGTTATTGAGTTTGTAGGTTGTAGTTTTTTAGGTGGGTTAGTGTTTGTTACTACTTGAAATTTCCAGCACCTTTGTGGTTACCAAAATAGAATATTAGTTAGTGCAGAAGTCCTATTTGGAGTCTCTCGAAGGTGTGTTCAAATGTACTTAAGTCTTTTAAAAAGAGGCCAAGTGGATAGACCTTACACAGTGACATGAAAACAGAGTTTGAGTTACAGAAGGGTAGAACCACTGCAATTTGCCACAAGTGATGGGCACCATTTGTTAAAACCTTCCCATTCCTTCTTCTCTTACTCCACATTGTATATGCAAATTTAAAGGCAACCTGAATTCCTCATCTTTGTCAGTCTTTGCAGGTAGGATTCAATACAGGGTATAATTATAAAATGTATCAAATACGCATACCCTAATATAAATACTATACAATGAACTCAGCTTCATGTTTCTATTTTTTAGAAGATTTTTTACTAAGCCAGCCCTACGTTAACTAAAAAAGAAACCTCTCTGCAACTTATCTCATTTCTTGAGTCATTTTACTAATTATCATAAATCATGTTATTCTCCTTTGTTAATTGATTGCTCCAACATCACTTTACTTGAGTGCCTGGCTATGCCTCAGCTAAAATGTGCCTCATTTTGAACTTTGAAGCTCCAAATTTTACTTTTCCTTTTACAATATAGCTGGTCAATTCCCGTCCTCTTTGAATCCCTTCTCACTGAAATTATCGCAAATCTAATTTTCTCCACAGTCTGTGTCTATTTTCTTTTCTCTCTAAAACCCTTTTTGTTGCATTGAAGCTGTTATCTGACACCTATGAGTCGCAGTTGTGAGCACCACTAACTGCTAATTTAGTTCACCAGGAATCTGAATAGCACGTCCCATCAAAACAGCTCCCAGGCAAATGAAAGCAGCAGTTGGTGCTGGGGGCGCCCCAGGGCTCATTGTGTAGACTGACAGGCTGAAGGGGGACCTTCTCCATCTCAGGTCGGGAATATGCTGCAGAGCCCTGTCTACCCTGCCCCCCACCCCCAGTGGGGCAGTATTTCTCAAGCCGGGTCCTAGTGATGGCTTTGCTATAAAGCTCTGCGCTGCAGCCCGTTTGCCAGAAGGTGAAGATGGTTAGGTAAGTTCTGTAACATTCCTTCCAGCTATGATTCAAGATTAAATGAAAGGTCAGAAGTATGGGAGACCAAATTAGTCCTGGAAGTCTCCAGAATACACCGTATCTGAGGAATGTTCTCTTGTCAGGCACCTGGGAAGGGAGAACTGCCTGAAGCCTGCCCATCCAGGGTCACCTCACTGGATTTATATGTAAAATCTACCAGTTCCGGAGGAGAAAAAGTTACTCAGGGTGGGGAAGGAGAGAGAGTGGGGCAGGGGCAGAATTGCAGAGAAAAAATCAGATGATCTGAGTTTTATATGAAAACTCCTGGAAATTAAGGAATAAACCAGACAGAGCTCACAGAAATCACAAACCTAAGGTCATTAATCCCTTTCTATAAAGGAAGAAAATATAAGTGATATATAGAAGAAGCCCCATTAAAGATGCTATTTACTATCCCCCAGGTAGCACGGTGATCAATGTGAACACCTTGCTCTGTATCTTACATCTCCCCTTTTAAATACGCGGTCTTGGAAAATGTTGTCTTGTATGTACTTTTGCCTTAAATCTATTCCCCAGCATGTCAGTTCAGTTTGTCAGTACCTGTCTCTTTTAGCTATTTTCAGTTAAATAAGTCAAGCCTTCTACTCAGTATTGATAGTGTTTTAGTTTTCCATTCAGGGTATCACTGTCTTGCTTCAGTCAGTGAATATGCACAGAGTACACCCTGGGAACCAGTCACTACACTAGGAAATGTTTTTAAAGAGGGTCCTGCCCTCTAGGAACCTACAGTCTACCAGGAAAATGACAGAGAAAAATCAATAACAATCTATTAAACCCCTCCTCTGTGCCAAGCGTATGACTGAACACCTGATTTTCACCCAAAGTCTCATTTAACCTCGTGTATGGCCTCCAACAAGGTCATTGGTGGTGTGTACATTTTGTAGATAAGGAAACCAAGGCCCAGGGAGATTACGCAACTTGCCCAAAGCCACACTGCTCATCACTGGAGAAGTCAAGCATTGAGGTCAGCTCTGCCTCCAAAGCCTTGACTCTTTTTCCTTGCAGTGTGATTATTTCTATAACAGCGAGGTGACTATGCTTCAGTTTTCACTCATTGTAATTGTAGTCTATGGGTATAAGTTAGTGTTTGTTTATTTGTTTGTAACAAAACCGGTAGGATTATAACTCTGGTCCCTCCAGCCAAGAGAATTGGAGACCCTTACAGAGCTTTACAACATCGATTTTTCTGTTTCCTTTGAGTGGTTGCTTTTCATGGCAGTGTCTTTCCTCTTCACTGTTCTACCCACCAAATTTCATGGCAGTGTCTTTCCTCTTCACTCTTCTACCCACAAAATTTCATGGCAGTGTCTTTCCCCTTTACTCTTCTACCCAAATGAGATGATGGCGTTACTGTCCCTTTAAAGAGAATGTTAGGTCAACCATAGGACAGTCATTAGCTGAGGCGAGAATTTTCTTAATCTAGTTGCCTGGTACCTCCATGAATTCTTATTTAAGATTAAAATAGAAACAAACATAAACTTCTGGATGTGGACTATCTGAAATAAAGTATAAGGAAATTAAATTCAATATCACAGTGGCTGCAACAATAGGCTGAAACATAGCAAATATTGTGAGGATGGCACAGGACCAGGCAGTGTTTTGCTCTGTTGTACATAGGGCTGCTGTGAGTTGGAAGCGACCCTATAGGACAGAGTAGAACTGCCCCATAGGGTTTCCAAGGAGTAGCTGGTGGATTTGAACTGCTGACCTTTTGGTTAGCAGCTGAGCTCTTAACCACTACACCACTAGAGTTTCCCTCAACCACTATACTCTAATGTAATTGTTGGCAAAATTTGACAAAATGTTTATACATGACTGCCTTTTATAAGGAAACCCTGGTGGCATTTTATAAAATGAAATGTGTCATGATTTATATTCATTTCTTCAATTTGTGGTACTTAATCAGAAATCATGAGACAAGACTGCTTAAAATAATTTCCACACTGCATGAGTATCTTTAATTTTATTTAGTTCTTGAAAATTATAGTCTACCTAATCTAATATAGCTTTGGCTTAATTATGACTGATAGCGTTTACCATTTTAAGAAATCATGAGTGCAAATTTTAAAGGTATTTTAATACTCAAAGTCAATTCATTGTTGTAGTTGTCATTGTTAGGTGGAGTCGTATCAGTTCTGACTCATAACAACACTATGTACAACAGAGTGAAACATCACCCAGTCCTGCACCATCCTCACGATGGTTGCTATGTTTGAGCCCATTGTCGCAGCCACTGTGTCAGTCCATCTCCTTGAGGGTCTTCCTCTTTTTTGCTGACTCTCTACTTTACGAAGCATCAGGTCCTTCTCCCAGACTGGTCACTCCTGATAACATGTCCAAACTATGTGAGACAAAGTCGCCATCCTTACTTCTAAGAAGTGTTCTGACTGTACTTCTTCCAAGACAGATTTGTTCGTTCTTCTGGCACTCCACGGTATATTCAATATTCTCCACCAACACCGTAATTCAAAGGCATCAATTCTTTTTCAGTCTTCCTTATTCATTGTCCAGCTCTCGCATGCATCTGAGGTGACTGAAAACACCATGGCTTGCGCCAGGTGCACCATAGTCCTCAAAGTGACATCTTTGCTTTTTAATAATTTAATTTAATTCTGGAAAATTATAGTTTGCCTAGTCTAACATAGCTTTGCCTCAAGTATGACTGATAACCTTCACCACTTTAAGAAATGATAAATACAAATTTTAAAGGTTTTTTAATATTCAAAGTCAATACATTAGTAACCTTGAATAATCTTTTCAAAAATTTCTTTTTTGACAAGGACAAATTCCATCATTCAATTTAGATTTTAAAAGCTCTGTAAACTACATTGAAGTGACCCTGTTCAAAATTTTTTGAACAATGATCTGGCAATGTACGCTGAGAACGGGATAAACAATACGTTCCTATTTTGCATTTCCTGTAGATTATCTCCCCCTTTCTGATTTCTCTTTATATCAGTAATCATTGAACGTTAGTTTTAAGAAAAAGAACTAATTATTTTATTATATTTAGAGTAAAAAATATGCAAATGATCCAGCTCCTAGGGCTCCAGGCACGTTGGCTCCGTTTTACATGGCAATTTTCATGCCATTAGGAAATGGTAATGAGCTGAAACTGAATAACTCTGTAAGGACTCGTTGTTGATGTCCAGAAATTCCTTCAAAATGTCTGAAACTATTTTCCTACATGATATCTCAAGAGTAGGCCTGCTGTGCCACTGCTACCTTTCAGCCAACCTAGTGACACAATGCTGTTCTTAGATGGCTGGGTCAGTTAGGACGCTTCCAGCTTCAGGTAATGGAAGATCTCATGCAGCCATCTAACCAGGCTCATACAACAAGAAGCCCAAGGACAGGCAGCCCAGGTGGATTCACCTCCGTCATCCCTCCCTGGGCATTGGCCTCCAGGAATGGTGTCCGCATTTCACTCAGGAGAAAGGGGAGCAGGGCAAGCTTAAACAGCAAAGGATGAAAAACCTTTGTCTTGGAAGGTTTTGTGTTTTTATCGTGTATGTGGAGCTCTCAACAGCGATCCATGTCTACTCGTACTGGCCAAGACCAACTGCAGGGGAGTCTGGGAAGGTAAATGTTTTCTGTTAGGCATGATACTGGGGCTCTGATAGTGAGGAAGAAAGCAAAAAATGAATCCTAGGTGGGCGAAAAGCAGTGTTTGCCACAACCATGTTACATAACCTGCTATTTGTTTTAAAGACTAATTCATATAGAAACAGCAACTTGGTTGTAAAATAAAATCTATCAGAGAATTTTCCTCAATCAAAAACGATCCTCAAAGAAATACTTCCTGAGGAAAGGAAGGTAAAAATGTGAGCATTTACTGTAATTCAGAGGCCAACTCTGCCTGAACACAAAATACCCACCCCTGTAGGCGTGCCACGCCCTCTTACACCTTCCTCTGAGGCCAGCACAGTTCTGGCTTAACCTCAAGAGTCTGACCAGATATTTTCTTTTCCTTTTTTTTTTTTTTTGTAAAATCGTTGCTGCTGTTAGTTGCAGTGGAATAAGCTCTGACTCATGGTGACCTTATGGATAAGAGAGCAAAACATTGTCTAGTCCTGTGCCATCTTTGCAATCATGGCATGCTCGAGTCCACTGGTGTGGCCATCTTCAGATCTTGGTGTGCTTGACTCCACTGGTGTGGCCATCTTCAGATCTTGGTGTGCTTGACTCCACTGGTGTGGCCATCTTCAGATCAGGGCATGCTCGAGTCCATTGGTAGGGCCATCTTCAGATCATGGTGTGCTCAAGTCCATTGGTGTAGCCATCTTCAAATTGTGGTGCACTCGAGTCCATTGGTGTGGCCATCTTCAGATCACGGTGCACTCGAGTCCATTGGTGTGGCCATCTTCACGATCGTGGCATGCTCGAATCCATTGGTGTGGCCAGTGTGTATTTTGAGTGCCTTCCAGCCTAGGGGAGGAGCCCTAGTGGCAAATTGGTGACACACTCAGCTGCTAACTGAAAAGTCAGCAATTCAAACTCACCAACTACTCCACAGGAGAAAAGAACCATTGATTTATTCCCATGAAGATTACAGCTTAGGAAACCCTATGGGGCAGTTCTACTCTGTCCTACAGGGTCAGCAAAAGTCAGAATCAACTGGAAGGCACCCAGCAGCGCAATAACAACCACCACCACCACTACCTGGGGAGCTCATCCTCCAGCTCTATATTGGACAATGTTCTTTTGTGATCCATAGGGTTTTCACTGACTAATTTTCAGAAGTAGATCACCAAGCCTTTCTTCCCAGTCTGTCTTAGTCTGGAAGTTCTGCTGAAACCTGTCCACCATGGGTGACCCTGCTGGTATTTGAAGTACCAGTGGCATAGCTCCCAGCACACAAGTCCCCACAGTACGACAAACTGACAGTTGGGTGGTGGTTTGTAAATTTAAGATATCATTATTCATTTGTTGACATTTGTAACACACTTCCCCTGTACCTTCTTATTTCATGTACTTCTTTTCTCTTCTTTACCATTCCAACATTGGAGGCTGCGGTGTTTGCCAAACCTAGAGGAGTCCATTGATATCACCATGGAAACAAGAAATTAAATACCAATACTTACTGCTTTTCAGTGCCTGTTAACATGAAAATGGACAGATACAAATATTTTTGACAGAGGGGTTGGTTATGTGGGTCAGCACACACATTAATGGTGACCTTGATTAAGCAAATGAGCATCAGAATTTCTTTGACTCTCCCTCTCAATGTATCTTATGTACTGTCACCAAATACCTACTTGTACAAGCCATGGAAGCCCAGAGTAGGTATATAGAAGCTTCCAGCATGAGATCGTCTGCCAAATAAGCATTTGCTCCAGAGACTCAAACTCTGCCTGGACTGCCCATCCAATATAGAGTTACAGCCAATATAGAGCATGGAGTCTTTGGGAGGATTCTAACTTAAGAGGAACAAGAGCTTCTATAAAGAGAACCACTAAGTCAGAAAAGGTTTTCAGAAACTGATGCTGCTGAGATGAGGATAAGGTACCTGTCCTTTTATGATTCAAACTTCCTTCTCTTTCACTAGAGTTGAAAATTAGTTCTCCACACAGAATTAAACTAATGCGGTCATGTAGAGGAACATTTAACAGGAAATGTAATTCCCGCTAATGAAAATTATACCCGAAAAACCATAAAATAACTAGTGACACCACCTAGAAGCAGCAACCAAAAAACATTCAAGGGACCATGTGGGTAATTGTCAGGACTACTGTTGCTTTTTTTTTTTTTTTAAAGTAGGTCAATGTTGCTGTCTAGCATTGCTTCCCAAACGTCTTGGTACAGAAAAATGAAAATATTCGTAGGCTCACTGAGGTAAACAAACAAGGTTGCTAATAGCCAGAGGTGACTGGTCCAGGGCCTCCAGCTGTCCGAGGCCCCACCCGGCCACCTGAGAAAGGAAGGGATCAATATCCCAGCAACATTTGTAACCTTCTTGTAGCACACTAATAAGCCACAAAAAAGGTAGGAAGGAAAGGTCTGGGTTAGAGGACAGACAACATGGAAAATACTGGTGTGGACAGTCTGATGGTTGCCATCCCAACCTGCATTCATTTAGGCTAGTGGAGAAGTGCGTTAATCAATCACTCGTCAAACAAAAGTGACTGGGCTGGACACTCTGAGGAGAGCAAAGAATGTGATTCTTCAAGAGTTAAAAAAAAAAAAAAAAATTGTGGATCAGAGAAGCCTTTCCTAAGAAGGGACATTTAGTCTGAGAGCTGGAGGATCACAGCATTACCTGCTGAGCAGGGAAGCTGTTCCAGTCAGCGAGAAGGTCACATGCAAAGGTCCTGAGTGTGGTACATTGCAGGAGGTGAAAGGCAGCCAGGGGAGCCGGAAGACAGCTTTGACCCCAGGAGGGGGAGAGCGATGTGGGTGGAGACGCAAGCAGACACCAGGTGATGCAGACCACTTTAAGACGGGTTATCCTGAAGATTTTTATACCATATTTACAAACTTTTACATATGCTCAATTTGAAATGAGATATAAGTATCCAGGAAAACTATGTCATCATTGCAGAAATGGCAGAGCTACCTTTTCAATATATATGGAATTCAGGCAGTAAATTTAAATATAATAAAATTTAGTTCCAACTTAAAAAAAAAATGAGTTCTATCAAAGGTCTTTAAAAGTTATTTCTGTATAATGTATTTGATAATAGCTTTTTAACCTTTTATTAAGATTTTCACCTTATTTGGTAAATCCAGCCCTTAGATTGCATGTGGTTTAATATATGATGGCAAACGGCCTCCTACAAAGCATTTGCTTAACATCAATAACTGTTAGTAGAAATAATTGGGCACATGACTGAACAGCCTCCCAATAATCACACCAAACCAAAAAACCAGAACCTTTGCAGTCAAGTTGATTCTGACTCATAGCGACCCTGTAGCACAGAGTAGAACTGCACCATAGAGTTTCTAAGGAGCGCCTGGCAGATTCAAACTGCCAACCTCTTGGTTAGCAGACACAACACTTAACCACTACGCCACCAGGGTTTCCAGTAATCATACCAGTAGAGACAAAATATGGGGGTTGCCAAATGTCATCTACCTAAGTCCAAGCAAAAGCATTAGGAAGGGGGTTAGAGCCCAAAGCTTTTGCGTTCACTTCAGGGCACAATCCTAGAGCGTCTGAAGTCACTGAGCTGTTGGACTTCCGTCTCCCACTCGGGGCATTTGTGCGTGGCTCAGCACTAAACATAGCGAGGCTCCTGCGGATGACTTGACTGATAACTTACGTCATTTTTGTTGCACGTGCTTCTCTTTGTTGAACATGCTTGAAGCTGACAAGCATAGACGATGTTAGTACACTTACTCCAGCCTTCATGTGTCGTTCACGCCTGACTTCAGTGGGCCACCCCTTCCTTTAGTCAGCACTGTCTGACTTCTACAGTCTCTGTACTATGAGAATCCGACTGCCTTTTCAATACATCTTTGAAATTTCTGCCTGTGTTTCAGACAGTCTTGTGGCCGCTTCCTAAACACTAAAATATGTGACTAAGAGAATGACACATTGTTCCTCTAGAGTACTAGACAATGGTACTAAATTGACACAGGCCATGAAACCCTTCAAAATCTATAGTGCAGCTTACTTTTCAAAGGATTTCTGGGGGGATAATGTACCCTAGAAACAATATTCCTGGGAAAACAGCGATCGCTTCCTTCCTGCTGAGATCCTCTCAAATAATAATAGGAAGTGATGAAGAATCAATTGAGAATTCTGAGTTCTCCTGGGAAAAAGTTTTAAACAACCCTCAAAGAAACCTTCAAGACACATGTGTTCAAGAAGCCACGCACATAAAATTCCTGGAAATCATCTGAGTATCTGAGAAAATAATTACTAAATTTGGCCAAATATGGAAATTTGCAGTTATGCACATATATTTTAGTTATTTAACCAACACTGTGTATACAGCATTTATGGTGTTCAAGACTTTTCTAAGTTCCTTTCAAATATCAACTATCTTAATCCTCACAGCAATGCAATGAGATAAGACCTACTAAAAAGAAGAAACTGAGGCATGAGGCGGGTAAGTGACTGACCCAAAATCACATGTAAGCCATAGGCCAGGAACTAAACTCGGGCAACCAGGCACCTAACTCTCTGCTTTTATGAGCTGTGCACGTTTAAAAGTTTTCGGAACTAACCAGTTGCCAAGTTGGCTCCAACTCCTGGCGCCTCCACGTGTCTCAGAGTAGGACTGTGTTCCCCAGGGTTTCCAGTGGCTGAATTTTCCGAAGCATACCTCCAGGTGCCTCTGGGTGGACCAGCTCTTCCAGCCTCTCACTCAGCAGCGGAGCCCATTAACTGCACCACCCAGGGTCTCCTTTCTGAAACATGCAAGCAAGAAAGTGAGAAGTAAAGCTACAGATGGCCTCTGCATACGGAATTGAGTTTTAAATATTCGTAGTGTCAGCCCACATTCTTATTCTCTCCTACAGTAAGAACTTCTTTTTTTTTTTTTATGAAGCCCTCTGGAGCCACAACATTCTGGTGCCAACTGGAAAAGTGAAGAGTCTCTTGGCAAACTAGTGAAGTCAGGCCAATGAGCGATTAGACCCAGGGGTGTGTTTACTGGAGCTCTGGTAGTGCAGTGGCTAAAATCTTCTCTGCTAACCAAAAGTTCAGCAGTTCAAATCCACTCGCCACTCCTTGGAAACCCTATGGGGCACGTCTACTCTATCCTGTAGGGTTGCTATGAGTTGGAATCGCCTCTACAGCAACGGGTTTGTTTTTGTTTTTTGTTTTGGATGTGCGGTACTTACTTAAGAGTGGCACGGGTTTAGTAAAGAATAACAGAAGGTCTCTCTACTCCAAAATGAGGCATCTCTCTCATGATTCCAGCCACTGGAGAGTTACTTGGGATTAACAGGATCCTCTCTTGGGATGTCAGACTCTCTAGGGGGTTTGGGTCTGTATCGACTCTGCCTTAATGCGTTGCTGTTGTTAGCCGCCATGTAGTCAGCCCCAACTCAGGGTGACCCCATGTACGACGGAACAAAACACCGTCAGGCCCCGCACCATCCCCATTATCAGTTGGGGATCATACCATTGCAACCAACAGGGTTTTCACTGGTTTGGGGAAGTAGATCACCAGGCCTTTATTCCTAGTCCATTTTAGTCTGAAGGTTCCACTGAAACCAGTTCGACATCATAGTAACACGCAAACCCCCACTGACAGATGGGTGGTAGCTCTGCATGAGGTGCATTGGCCAGGAATTGAACCCAGGTCCCCCACATGGAAGGAGAGAATTCTACCACAAGGCCACCAATGTCTCCGTGCCATAATGTACATTGTTTAGTTTAGATCGATATTTAGCTCTGAACCATCTCAACTTTGTTAGGGAAAGACAGAAAAAATGTACACCTAAATTGACTTTCAACACATTCATCCATCTTTTCCCTTTTCATCTCTATCTGAAAGAGTAACCCTGCTCTAGACTCTGAAACCAATCCTGCCCTTACAGAGTATTTAAGAAACTCAGGTAACTTAGAAAGAAGTGAACGTGGAAGCTGGTCCCATTCTTGACTCCCAGCAGTGTTCTTGTAACTGGGAGCTTGTCTTATTCCTCAGATCCTGAATCTACACTCAGAGAACTTGCCTGGTGTTCTAATTCCTCTGTGACCAAGGCTGCATTCTGCCTTCTTAAGCCTTCCCCTGAACTCCAAACCTGGAAACACTGAAGACCTCCTGCATGACCTGCAAAGGCGTTGGCAACACTGGCAGGCTCCCCGTGCTGGCTGTGGCACACACACATTGACCCTTGCAGTGTGGTTTCCACCATCTGCACGATCTGTGCATGTCCTGTCCCAACACCTGGCAGTTTCCAAGCACCTGCCCCTCACCAGGAGCCACTTGTAGCCACCATATTGGACAGCAAAGGTTTAGATTTATAACAGTGATAATAGCATTAGCATTTTTTAGTGCTTGCTTTGTGTGAGGCATTCCTCAGCTGATCATTTTACATGTATTATTTATTTAAGCCTCACCACAACTCCGTGGATCAGTACTGCTATTATCTCCATTTTGTACAGATGTCAGGTTGTGCCAAAGCCCTGCTTAGTCTTCCACCAACATATGAAGCCCAATTCAATATAAGTATTTGCCAGTTATTTAAAGTAATTTATATACATATAATGAGTATCAACAAAATAATTATCACTAGTACAATTGTAAAGACATCAACAGCAATAAAAAGTCTCAACATACCCATAACAAGTAAAGATATTGAATTAATGATCAAAAAACTCCCAGCAAAAAAACAGTCCTGAACCAGATGGCTTCACTGGGGAATTCTACCAAACGCTTAGAGAAAAATTGACACCAGTACTCTTTAAACTCTTCCAGAAGACAGAGGAGGAAAGAATACCCCATAATTAATTTTATGAAGCAAACATAACCCTGATACTAAAGCCAGACAAAGATACCACAAGAAAAGAAAACTACAGGCCGTTATCTCTTATGTATGTAGATGCAAAAATCTTCAACAAAATACCAGTGAACAGAATCCAACAGCATATTAAAAGAGTCATACACCATGACAAAGTGGGATTTATTCCAGGAATGCAGGGAGGGTTCAACACTAGAAAATCAATCAATGTAATACACCACATCAATAGAACAAAGGAAAAGAAACACATGATCATCTCTATGGATGCAGAAGAAGCTTTTGATAAAATCCAGCACCCTTTCTTGATGAAAACCTTAAAGAAGATTGGAATAGAACGGAAATTCCTCAGTATGATTTAAGGCATATTGAAAAGCTTACAGCCATTATTATACTTAATGGAGAAAGATTGAGAGCTTTATCCTTGAAATCAGAACAAGACAAGGGTGCCTGCTCTCACCACTTTTATTCACTATTGTATTAGAAATCCTAGCCAGAGCAATAAGACAAAATAAAATAAAATAAAATAAAATAAAAGCATTCATATTGGAAAAAAAAGAAGTAAAATTATCTCTATTTGCAGATGATATGATCCTATATGTAGAAAACTCCAAAGAGTCCACAAGAAAACTTCTAGAGCTAATGGAAGATTTTAGCAAAGCATCAGGGTACAAGGTCAACAAACAAAAATCAGTTGGGTTTCTATATTCCAGCAATGAGAAATCTGAAAGGGAAATTAAGGAAACAATTCCATTTATAATAGCATCTAAGAGAATAAAATACCTAGGAATAAATCTAACCAGGAATGTGAAGGGCTTATACAATGAAAACTATAGATCGCTGCTGCAAGAGATTAAAGAAGACTTACATAAATGGAAAGATGTTCCAAGTTCATGTATTGGAAAACTTAATATTGTTAAGATGTCAATACTACCCAAAGCGATCTATAGATTCAATGCAATCGTGACCAAAATTCCAACAGCCTTCTTTACAGAAATAGAAAAACCAATCCTCAAGTTTATATGGAATAGCAAGAGGCCCTGAATAGCTGAAGCAATGTTGAAAGAGAAGAACAAAGTAGGAAGACTCATATTTCCTGAATTTGAACCATATTACACAGCTACAGTAATCAAGACAGCCTGGTACTGGTATAACGACAGATATAGACCAAAGGAATGGAATTGAGAGTCCAGAAATAAATCCACTCATCTCTGGTCAACTGATTTTTGACAAAGGTCATAAGTCATTTTGATGGGGAAAAAAGAGTCCGTTCAACGAATGATGCTGGGAAAATTGGATTTCCACATGCAGAAAAATGAAAGAGGATCCATGCCTCACACCATACACAAAAACAAATTCAAAGTGGGTTAAGGATCTAAATGTACAAACTAAAAACCATAAAATTCTTAGAATTAAAAACAGGCAAAGTCGTCAGGCCTAGCTTTCAAAAACGGATTATCTAGTAAAACAACAAAAGCACAAACAGCAACAGATAAAATAAGTAAATGGGACCTTATAAAAATCAAAGCTTGTTCATCGAAAGACTTTACCAAAAAAAAGTGAAAAGACAAGCTACCAACTGTGAGAATATCTTCGGAAACCATGTATCTGGCAAGAATCTAACAACCAAAATATATTGAAAACTTCCACAACTTAACAACAAAAAGAACAAATAACCCAATCATAAAATTGGCAAGGGACATGAATAAGCATTTCACCAAAGCTAAGGAAACCCTGGTGGTGTAATGGTTAAGAGCTAGGCTGCTAACCAAAAGGTTGGCAGTCCGAATCTACCACGCTTTCCTTGGAAACCCTGTGGGGCAGTTCTACTCCGTCCTGTAGGGTAGTTTTGAGTTGGCATCGACTCGACAGCAGTGTGTTTGGTTTGGTTTTTTGGTTAGAATGGCTAAGATTAAAAAAAAAAAGGTTGGTGAGGATGTGGGGAAATTGGAACAATTACCCATTGCCGGTGGGAATGCAAAATGGTACAGCCATTGGGAAAAACAGTGTGGTGGTTCCTCAAAATCTAAAAATAAAATTACTATATGACCCAACAGTTCCACTTATAGGTATATACCCAAAAGACTTGAAAGCAGAGTCTCAAGCAGAGACTTGTACACCAAAGTTCGTGGCAGCATTAGTCACAATCGCCCAAAGGTGGAAACAACCTAAATGCCCATCCACAGATGAATGGATAAACAAAATGTGGTACATATATATAAAAAAAAAAAAAAAACAAGGAATATTACTCAGCCAGTAGGAGAAAGGAAGTCTTGATACATGGTACAATATGGATGAATCTGGAAGACATGCTGAGTGAAAAAAAAATCAATCACAAAAGGACAAATATTGTATGCCCTCACATATAAAAAGACAAGAAAAGGCAAATGTTAATAGAGAACAGTTCATTAGTGGTTACAAGAGGTGGGAGAGAGGGGAAAAGGGGGGAGGTTAACAGTGATGGAAACAGCACATTGATTAAAAGTAGAGTTGCACAGCTGATTATTGTAATTGCTGTCACTAAGTTGCACACCTATGAAAGTTGAATTGGCTAAAAAAAAAAAAAAAAATGACACCAATAGCTTATAAAATACAAGTTGGAGTATTTGGGTAAGTAGCAAAAGTAAAAATTTAGTATTCTTGTTTGCTTTAAGGTTTGGTGGTTCAAACTCACCCAGTAGTGCCTTGGAGGAAAGGCCTGGCAATCTTCTTCCATAAGATTACAGCCAAAGTTTTTTTGGTTACTAACCTTTTAAAGTACGCTTAAAGTCCAACTTGCACTCACGGTGGCATCAAATCTGTTGAAGGTGCTTACTTACATGCTGTTAGGACAATTGGGATCCTTGGGGAACAAAGGAGACGTTGGCAAGCCCCGTGGTAGGATAAGATTCCTCCTAAATGAATACAGCTACCAGGGACATAACCTGTTCTTTCAAGCCCAGATTTTGACATCATATGACCCAAATAGTTAAGCAAGAAACAATGGGCTTCCCTTTAGGAAAGATGTGAAAAGCAGGCAGATTAGCATTTAAAAATAATGGTTGACTTAGTAATCAAATAGTTAATCTTTATTTCTGTGGTTAACTACCATAGTTTCTCCAAGAAGGACAATTTTAAAATGTATTTTCCTTTTTATTATAAGCTATTATAAGAAGAAGAAAAATGTAAAAACAACTAAAAAAAAATTTGTTTATCTGAGGCTAGTCTCAATTTTTGCCAGTAGAATTACCATTTAGCATTGTGGCCAAGTAAAATGCATATATATTTCTAAGTTTTTATTGTGCTTTAAGTAAAAGTTTGCAAATCAAGTCAGTCTCTCACACAAAAACTTACAAACACCTTGCTACATACTCCCAATTGCTCTCCCCCTAATGAGACAGCCCGTTCCCTCCCTCCACTCTCTGTTTTCACATCCATTCTGCCAGCTTCTAACCCCCTTCTCCCTCTCATCTCTCCTCCAGACAGGAGATGCCAACATAGTCTCAAGTGTCCACCTAATCCAAGAAGCTTACTCCTCACCAGTATCCCTTTCCATCCCACTGTCCAGTCCAATCCCTGTCCGAAGAGTTGGCTTTGGTAATAGTTCCTGTCCTGGGCCAACAGAAGGTCTGGGGGCCATGACCACTGGGGTCCTTCTAGTATCAGTCAGACCATTAAGTCTGGTCTTTTTATGAGAATTTGGGGTCTGCATCCCACCGCTCTCCTGCTCGCTCAGGGGTTGTCTGTTGTGTTCCCTGTCAGGGCAGTCATCAGTTGTAGCTGGACACCATCTAGTTCTTCTGGTCTCAGGCTGACGCAGTCTCTGGTTTATGTGGCTGTTTCTGTCTCTTGGGCTCATAATTAAATTACCTTGTGACCTTGGTGTTGTTCATTTTCCTTTGGTCTAGGTGTGTTGAGATCAACTGATGCATGTTAGATGGCCGATTGCTAGCAGTATTTTTAACTGGCGTATAGTTAAGACATTAAAATGCAACCATTTAAAATAAGTGAACAGAAAAAAACTCTACAGCAATTTTTAAAATCAAACCTGTTTGGGGGCACTTCGATCATGTTTTATTTGCTTTTTTTAAAACTGATGTACATATTTTAGATAAAGCAAATCTTTAAAATTTTGGTTTATAAATTTTGAACTTTTCTGAAATTTAAATATCTACATAGCTTTAATATAAGGTGTATTAAGCTGATGGGTTTTGCTATTTTCCTGTATTACTTGAAATAAAGCAGTCATGTGTCCCTTTTTCATGTCATACATAATCCTCAGTATTTTCTGTGATCAATTCCAGTGTTTTTCTTTAATTGCAAAGAAAGTATTGGATTTCGTAATACAGCATCTCATAACCAAGCTCTTTCTGATGGAGGACTTCTCAGTAATACTTTCTGGCTATTTTAAGCATTCTCTTAGTTATGGGAAATACAATACATGGGATAGGGCTTTTATTAAAAAGAAAAAAGAAGAGTTTCCTTAGTAGGAAGTCGCCAACTTGCCTTCCTAGTGGTGAGGAAAGGCGTAATAAGATCATGGAAACCAGGAGTCGGTCTGATGACACGCAGCACCTTCCTTCAAGAAGGTATGGCTTCAACAGTCTCATCAACTGAAAAAGAAGCTGGAAAAGTTTGTCATCAATTCCATTTCCATTCTTTATCATGACTGTGAACTGCCCGAGGCCATGGCCCTGTTTATTGTACCTACGGTCATATTCTTCGAGCACGAGCACCTGGTATATGGTAGACGTGGGATTGCTTGCCATGGCAATGTTTGACGAGTGATCGAATGAATGAATGAGCTGTAAGAGAATAAAGGAGTGAATGAATACAACTTCTAGACCTTACTTTTTAATGCTAGAAATGAAAAAGCTCAAAGTTTGCAGGTCTTGGTTGGTGACTTAATCTGACTTATTCTTCACTGGCCTGTGGAGGCAGAAGCAGGGGTTAGAGTCTGTCTGCATCTTGTCCCTGCGTGGTCCCCAGTCTCTGCCAAGAGATAAGAAGTGTCAACAGCGCAACCCAGTAGCTTTCAAAAATAGCATAGTTGATGAAACTGGAAATTTAGGTGTCTGCTAGAAATAAACCATTCGCCTTCAGTCTTAAGAAGAATAGCCCAACTACAGACATTCCTGCCGAGAGATCTAAAATATTTTTTTTTAAGACCCATATAAGCAAGCAAATAAATACCAGAAGAAAAATCTCCACCTCTGATAAGGCATACATGTAACATCTTATTTTCAACGACTCAGGTAAATCGTTTTGAAAACTTGGGCATTATGGCAAGGAACTGTGTTTCTTTAAGATTCCAGTAAAGTGTTTTTTTTTTTTCAATAGTGCTGGCAGTTTTCCTCAAAATTTAAATGACTATTTGCACAATGAACCAAGTTGTTGTGGGTTTCCTGGTTTGTGTTTTTTTTTTCCCTCTGGGGGTGGGGGCTGGGGGGTGGGGGTGGTGATTCAGGCATTTCATCCCTTTGCTGACAAGCCCGGCTGCTGTTCCTGCTGAAAATAGCTCAAATGCTCCCAGACCTGTAGCACCACCCAGCAGCTGGGATTCCTTCCCTCTCTTATTTGCCTTCTATCTCGCCTTTTTTCCCTTCAGACACTTGGATGGGCCTTAATCTGAAACCTTTGGAGTTCAAGACCTTTTAAAAAGGGCTAAATAAACAGTCTCTACGTGTGAAAGGCCACTGACTCCTGCTTCCTCCGTTTAGAACAACCCTCGAAGTCAGCTGCCTGTAGGTAAGATTTTTATTCCAGAATTATTTAATTGGTTTGTGATATGTTCGCCACTAATGCCTTTAAATAACTTATTTATAGTGAAAATAAGCTGGGGGCTGCCAGCAATTTCCAGGTAAATGTTGTGTTCCAGAATGCAGCAATAGCGTCTGTGTATTTTTGTGGCTGGAATCTGAAACTTGGCTTAAAGATGTCTGTGATATTGACCTGTTGTACTGACTAGTCTGTGACTGACCAGTGGATCAGAGCTCTAATTAAGCCCGACTGCAGGACAGGAAGAGGGCCTTCAGACAGCATAATTTGGCTGTTTAGACTGCTTACTTATTTTTAACTTTCTCAGGTTATTTTAAAAAAATAAAGAGATGCGGCCACCTGAGTAAAGGAAATATACTAGTAATTGTTCGCTAAGGGCAATAAGATAGCTGTATTATACTTTGTTCTCTCTTTCATCACTGTATTATTAATTGCTATCTTGGAATTAGGGCTTTTTTTTTTTTTTGGTGTATACTCTTATCACCATTTAGGTGACTCAGTTTTGAGAATACCAAGCTATCTTCTGCGAGGTATGTTTGCTGGCAGGTTTCTCTGATGTGACAGTATGATATTTGGATAGCCTTCTGTGCCTCCTCTCTCTCCCCCTCCTTATTCTTGCTCTTGACATTTTGCAAAGTACTTTGATCTGTGGACTTTTAACTTCAAACACACCATTTACTTTGAATCTGGGTATTTACTATGTTCAGTAAAAAGTCTGTTCTTTTTTTTTTTTGCTTTAATGCTTTGATAGCATTTCCTTTAAACAATTTATTGGAGCTTTGGGCTTTTCGCTGATATCTCTTTAGGTTTTACTTGTATGGGGACCCCTGACTGAAAGGAAAAGACTGTTTTGTGGCAAGACTGTGTCACTATATAGACTTTATGACAACTGGTTGCTCCACTCCAAGCAAACAGCTAAAAGCTAACAGCAGTGCTCAGAACCTGCTGCTGTCAAGCCCTCACTTGAGTGCTCTGCTGTCGCCAAGCCACCATGCGCCTCCGGCCTAACAAATGCTTTTTCTAACATCAACACTCAAGCCCTTGGAATTTCAAGATTCTTTTTCCCAAAGAAGTTTACTGGTCTCACAGACCACAAGTCAAAAGAAAACATGCATTTTAAACACACAGTGATCTTCTGGGTAACTTTAAAAAAAAAAAAAAAAAGGAAGAAAATAAATTTTAAGGACAACTGAAAAGAAAAACTCAGTAGCCGAAAGTCTATTATGGTAGAGAACATCCGCAGTGTAAGGGATAAGGAAAAAAAAAAAAAACGTATTTCCTAAGATAGGGAAAATGTATCATTTTTTAGCCATTCTATCAACTTTAAACTGTTCTTTTTATAGAAAACTCATGGGTAAATTACAATTTAAGTCTGTTATTTTTTTTTTCCTCCCCACAACCGTAAAGTATTTCTGAAGTCCTCAACCAGATACCAGGCTTGATGGCCCTCGGCCAACTGTCCCTACGTGCTGTGTTGAGGCTAGCCAACAGAAGGAGCCTAATGCGGTCAGGAGACTGCTTAAGTCCCAGTCAAGGACTTGGCTCTCTAGAGCTGACACGGCCTGCCGGTCCCCTGCACCTTGCTGAGAAGGAAGGAAGCTAGGGGCTGCAGGAAGAGTTTCCAAAGGGGCAGACTTATGGGGAACACTGGGAGAGGTCTCCTTAGATGAGGAGCACATGCAATTTGATCTCTGAGAATTTGAGTTAACACTAGGAAAACCTAGAGATGTTAAGTCGAACTGTTTGCTTCCAAAACCTGGGCATTTGAAGGCTACTTCTGCCTGTCAAACCTACATTGTAAGGATCCCATTAATCATCATATTTTTAACTCCTTCAGCTATTTTGGGAGCCCTGGTGGTGCAATGGTTAAGAGCTTCTGCTGCTAGCTAAAAGATCAGTCTCTCTTTTGACACCCTATGAAGCAGTTCTACTCTGTCCCGTAGGGTCACTATGAGTTGGAATCAACTGGACGGCACTGGATTTCTGCTATTTTGAGCACGTGCTTTAATGTCTCCCAGGCGTCTGAGGATCTAGCATGACCCTCCCCACTTAGTACTGGGAAGTCCTGATCTGACCACACTAAGTTCACTTGTATCTCTAAAGGCAAGTTCAGCAGTGGAGGAAAATGGCGCCAGGATAAAATGGGACTAGAAGGTGTAGACGACCATTCCATTCCGAGGCAAGCTGTTCTTTTCCTGTCATTTCTTCTTCTTTTTTTTTTGGTTTGTTTCTCTTCACCCTTTAATTTTACTTTGAAACTTTGGATTGTTTGAACGTGAAACTCAAGGTGAAACCTAGCCAAAGCCACTGAGTTTCACACGGGTTCCACATGAAAGAAGCATTCTGCCCAGCCTTGCTCGAAACTTGGCCCGTGTTTGCCAAAAGCTTCACGAATGTCAGTGAGCCTGGATTTGAAACATAATCCCAAGCCAGGTGACTTCTGGTGACTTTGAGGTGTTATTGTGTAGGTATAGAATCTGTCAAACAAGGACATTCCTTATTTTCATATCTTCTACCGTAATTTAATGTGTACCCACATTTTTTCCAATAAACCTCGTTTGTTCTCTGATGTTTTAAAGCCAGTTTCCAACCTAATATGAATTTTTATAGCTGTGGTATTTAATCACTGGCAAATAGAAGTCTGCATTTTAAATTCCGACACAACCTGAACCTCAGTGGTGTGAACATGTTGGTATAATACAGCTGAAGAAAGGAAGTCCCAGGAGAGTGGTGGAATGTCTTTCTTTGCTTAAATATACCTCTGTGCTTGTGAGGAACAAACAGTAACATTTTGTCCAGGTCTGTCCACTTGACAGTATGCCTTTTGTTTGCTCTCCAAAGGTGGTGTCAAATATATTGGTGGAAAAATAATAAACTTCCAGATTTTTTTTTCTCATGCTCAACTGATATACTCCTAGGGAACATTGTGAGCATTGAGTTCAGTACTGTTACTTGTAATGGAATGAATACTAGAAGAAAGGAATACTCAGTAGAGTCAGTTTCTCTCAGGAAACATGGTGACCTGGAGCTGATGTGTGTGTTAACAGTCACATGGAATGGGGCCACCTTGTGAGTGTGTGTGTGTGTGTGTGTGTGTGTGTGTGTGTGTTTTGGGTGGGGGTGGTGGTAGGTAGAGAGGAAGAGGGGGTTTGTAAGCTTTATTCAACAAATCTGTCACATCTAAATCAAAAATAATCAGGCCTGGGATCTAAAAATATTCCTTGCCTTGGTTGATCATATTAATTTGTGTTGGCTGAACATAGGAAGTTATTATCATTATTATTTTTTACAATGTTTCTCATTAAAGACACCAAGGATTGTATCTTGATCATTCCCAAACCCACTGCTGTCAAGTTGATTCGCACTCATAGCGGCCCCATAGGATTCCCAAGGCTCTAAGTCTCTGCGGAAGCCGACACATCTTTCTTCCGAGGAGCCACAGGTGGTTTCGAACCGCTGACCTCTCGGTTAGCAGGCGATCACTTTAACCACTGCGGCACCGGGGCTCCTTCTTCTGATCATTAGATTCCCGCAATAGTAAATTATCTGCACTCAAACCTGACACATGGGGAGACCTGAACAGTTGCAGATGAAGTTGTAGGAGATGAGTCAGTCTCAGAAAGATCTCCCGGCTCCGCGGACGTGAGAGGGTGCGCAGCCACCATGAGACAAGGTTTGGCGGGCCGTCTTCTTAGTCGGAGGATTTCTGAGCTCATTAGAAGAATTCTATAAAAATGAATTTGTGACTTCACTGAAGATTTAATCACTAAATTAGTTAATTGGTGATATTTATAGATATCTGTTCACTATAAAATTAAATTGCCATCAAATTTCAATTTGCAATTTCTACAGTCAGATTTTTATTTAATAAAACACTCCTTTTTTTAAGAAACAGTTTGCGTTTTAGCAGGTGACTTGCAAAATGGACTTCTCCTACTGGAAAAGGCATGTGAGAAGCTAACAACAGCAAAACTCGGGGATCCTGTACACAGCAGCTGCGTTTCCACGCTGGCTCCACTGTTCATTCCCAGGGAGTGTTTATCAGTCTGTCTGATTTTGATATTCCAAAACTGGTACCGTGAGCAGGGGAGAGGGAGATGCTCAAATGAGAGTGCTAGAGATAACAAGAGACAACAATTCAGAACCACCCCGTCAGGAGGTTCTCACTAAACACGTCAAGGTATTAGGAATTTGACATTTTGAAAATACTCATCATCTTTGACAACATAGAGCCCCATTGGCACAGTGGTTAAGAGCTTGGCAGCTAACCAGAAGGTCAGCGGTTCGAATCCACCAGCCGCTCCTTGAAAACCCTACGGGGCAGTTCTACTCTGTCCTATAGGGTCGCTTTGAGTTGGAATCAACTCAGTGGCAACAGGTTTGGTTCTCGGTACAACAAAATAGAAAAAGGGAAAGGGTAAAAGTTCCAGGCTGAAAATAAACACCATACTTGTACATATGCATATGTTTCTCTAAATTATTTTTAAAAGAGCTTCCTGTTCTAGAATAACCACATCTGTCATTTAAGAATGTAAAAATCAGTCACTTAAAAAATCTTCACTCGTGCTTAACTCACCGTCAGGACAGCAGAGACGACACAAAACTCATCCATTCCCTGCGGAAACGTTACTGCAGTATAAATTTAGATGTGGGGTGCATTTGTTTTCTTAAAAGCAAAATAGACTCAGTCTGATCAGACATGATGACAGAAAACAGGCTCTCTCCACTGACAGACCAAAGAGGATTGTTCACCTGGAGCAGGTAAAACAATCATTTCCAGGAGAGTCATCATTCTTCAACTAAATTTTTAGTTGTTTGGATGTTTTTCTCCGAAGTAAGGCGTTCTTAAAATGTACCCTAAAATTACAATTCCAAAGTACCACACTATCTTACAGCCTTCTGCTCTCACCTCTCTGGTCAAAAAAGGATGTGGGTGTTTCTTGTAGGTTTAAATACAGAAATCTCTGCCAGAGGGTAAGTCAGGTCCCCTTAACGCCATACTCATTCCTGGGATTTTTCCTGAAAATCATGGAGTAAGAGACCCTATGAGTTGCTCTCACATCAACTCCAACTCATGTTGACCCCATATGTGTCAGGGTAAAACCAGGCTCCCTAGGGTTTTCAGAGGCTGGTTTTTCAGAAGTTGATCACCAAGCCCCTCTTCTGACTTGCCTCTCTGTGGATTTGAACCTCCGACCTTTCAGTTAGCATCCCAGTGCGTTAACCATTTGTACCGCCCAGATGACCTTCTAAATCACTCCTATGCCCACTGGAAAATTCAGCACTCGGGCCTCCAGCCAGAGTTAGAATAGAGCAGGGAGGAGAAGATACTCCTGTACTTGAGGAGAGGGCTTCCCTGAGGCTCTTGGTCCAACTTTTTTTTTTCTTTTCTCGTGGGCATTCTTGCTCTTTTATGTTACTTCAGCTTCTCTAATTTCCAGGAGATACAAAGACTTTCCCTGCAAACTCTGCTGTTCTTGAGTTGTTCAAGGAAGAAGAAGTCCCAAGTAGCTGGCTCTCAGTGCTTCAGGATTTATAGTCATCGTAGGCTAGCCCATGGCCCACTGAGATAGAAAAATATTTAGATTTATGTCACAGGTAGAGTCATGTGTGACCATTGCTGAATAATTCACTCCACGGCACAAATAAAATGGGCATGAGGGCAGACTGTCAGGTGGGAACAAAGTATCCACTGTAATTTTTTTAAACAAAGTTTCCATTCTGAGGTAGTTTTAGATTTTGTGAAGATAGTACAGACAGTTCCCATATACCCCACACCCAGTTTCTCCTATTACTGCATCTTTCATTAGTCTGGTTCACTCGTTACAATTAATAGGCCTGATAGGAAAGCCCCAGGAAGGTGTACCGGGTTGGCGTTTACTTAGTGAGGACAAAATTCTCAGTTAGGCCTGCATGTTGGTGATATCACTTAGCAATCTTCTGGATGATTACAGAGGTGAGACACTGACAGCTCCTACTGAAAAGGTCTAAGCAAGAAGAAGCGGCAAACATTAGAGCAGTGAAAGTGAGAAGGAGAGGAGACCAACTGGCGCAGAGTAAGAGGCTTCGGGACCATCCACCACTGCCCTCCTTAACTAGGCTTCGTCCTACAAACTAAAATTCTACCTGGACAGTAATAAGACCTATAATTTTATTTTATTTTTAGTATTAATACAGGCACTAAACCAAAACCTGTTGCCATCGAGTCAATTCCGACTCATGGCAACCGTACAGGACAGAGTAGAACTGCCCCATAGGGTTTCCAAGGAGCACCTGGTGGATTCAAACTGCCAACCTTTTGGTTAGCAGGTGAGCTCTTAACCACCGTGCCACCAGGCCTCCGATACAGACAATAGTTTGTGTTTTTATTATCTCATTAAATGCATGGATACTTCACAGTCATTAACTACTTTGATTTCCTCAGTCACGGATTATAATGCTGGTTGGTCTCACTATTACTAAGGGATTGGCCAGGCAGCCATTCCGCTCTCCATTGTGCAAGCGAGGACACTGACAGCCTGGTTAGCTGCCCTGTTGTCCACTTTACATTGTTAGGAAGTGACAGATGACAGGCTGGCTGTCACGACAAGATCCCTCTAACCGTGTCACGGCACCCAGCTATAAACTACAGAGATACAAGACAGATTATCAGTGATAGCCAAAGAAAACAAGAAAGAACTGGTCCAAGCAAAGAAGGAGACATTTCCAATAATTACAGGTTTTGACTGTATGTACTCCACTGTGAGAAAAACATTAGTGGAAGAGGCCTGAAGGTTACAGAGAGAGACGTGCATGCCAATGGAATAATGAACCAGTGGTTATGACTATGCTGACTGAAATAGCCTGTAGTACAGTAAAAAGAATCAGATTAATCAACACAGTTTCAACAAAATAATATATGCTCTGATGAAAAACCAATTCAGTATTAGAGAACATAGAATAGAAAGATTACTCTCTTGGTCTACAGATAAATTTGGGCCTAAAAAAAAAAAAGTTTAATCTGGTTTCTAGAAAAACACATGTGTAGCGTGTCTTTCTAAAATGTTGTGTTTGGTTAATTTGGCCTGTTGTGTGTCCTGTCCAACTCTGAGTTTAATTCTAGCAGAGCTGTGGCTCTTGACATGCCTTCAGCTCAGTGGTACTTGTCTCATTCAACTTTACAAACCTAAAAAAATTTGGTTGGTTTTGAATTTAGCTCCCAGCAGTATTCAGAAGTTTTTGGGTTTTAAATGTTTTGAAACTATGCAACATTTAACTTTAGTCACAAATTTTTGATTCTAACACACCCAAACCTGACCAAATCCACTGCCATCGAGTCAATTCTGACTCATAGCAACCCTATATGATGTTGAAACGCTTATGTATGGATGCATTTTAGAACCAAATAGCATTTCCAAATACAGTTCTGGCCTATAGCTCAAAAATGTTTTCTATCTTTTTTACTATGAAAGTATTTACCTTTTTCAAATTCTTATCTTCTTTATATTTTTTACTATGAAATTATTTACTTTTTTAAAATTGTTCTTATATCGAGACCAAACACATGACCATGAAGCCCTGGTGGCTCAGTGGTTAAGAGATAAGGCTGCTAACCAAAAAGTCAACAGTTCGAATCTACCAGCCTGCTCCTTGGAAACCCTATGGGGCAGTTCTACTCTGTCCTGTAGAGTCACTCTGAGTCGGAATCAACTCGATGACAAAGTCTTTTTTTTTTTTTTAAACACATGATCATAGTTAAGAACGGAAAACTATATTTAGGGCATATGGCTATGTAAACGTGCAGTTAAATTAGAAACCCCATTGTAGTGGTACCAACAGCGCCAAGTGTTGGAAGGTGTGGCCCGGCATCTGGTTGACCCTCCTGGGCACTTCTGAGACGAGGCTAGAACAGGAGCCTGTAATGGAGGATTGGGCAGGGAGTCTTGGAGACGAAGCTGAATGTTAGAGCTAACCCAAGGATGGTTGGAAGAGAGAAGCAGACCTCACTCTGAAGTTGGAAGGGCCATTTTCTCTGGGCATATGGGGCAGTAGGATACAAGCTTTTTCGAAAAGTAAGTATGGACCTTATAGAGTATCACCACTTAGTGATAGAGTTTCAGTAAGAAATCAAATTATATTTCTGACATGAAATTAAATCATCAAAATATCCTTTTTATGTCGGCAGTTATTATTTTCATTTAAGGCAGGTTAAAACCAAAAATTAGGTCTAAACAAGTTTCTTAACTTTGTATCTGATATCACAGAGGACTCTGGCTTATGATGAGAAACTAATAAAATCAAGCAAAAGAATAAAAAACTGAGTGGAGAAATAAATTCAGTAGCAATGAAACATTTTCAGAGAATAGTGGAAGTTGTTTTTTACAAAAAAAATTGAAGACGATTTTCTCCAAAATAAAATCCATGTTCATTCTATTTTGTGTTTAAGCAACTTTAGGGATGTATCAAAAACCAAACCCAGTGCCGTGGAGTCAATTCCAACTCACAGAGACCCTATAGGACAAAGCAGAACTGCCCCATAGAGTTTCCAAGGAGCGCCTGGCAGATTCCAACTGCCGACCCTTTGGTTGGCAGCCGTAGCACTTAACCACTATGCCACCAGGGTTTCCTAGGGATGTATAGATGTATTGAGTGATGGATCTTACCAAGGGAGACAATTCTAAATTAACTTTGGAGGATGTATAGATATATTTAATCCTCCAAAGTTAATTTAGAAATGCCTCCCTTGGTAAGATCCATCACTGAATAACCAGTACGTGTAAAAACTTGTCTGGAATCAAAGTGTTAATGTTTTACTAAAGTGAGAAAACTTGACTGCAGTGAGATTTTTATCCTTATAATATTTTTATCTATTTTAGATATTCAAATTAAGCAAAAAGCATTGACGGTTAAAAGTTACTTGTGTCCATTAAATGTAATTTTATATATTCTCATACATCCTCTTTACCAGGAATTCTAATCAATATTCTGAATGACTAAATAAGAAAACATTTGTGAAAACACTTGGCAGAAGACTATATCACACGATCATCTCAATAGATGTAGGAAAAAAGATGATAAAATTCAAAACAATCTTTCAAAATAAAAGCTCACAATCTAAATCAAAGAAGTGTAAAGGAATATATGGACTGATAAATATCAAATTTCAGATACCGTTTACTTCTGGAGGAAAGAGGGAGCTTCCCATCAGATGGATGTCTAAGGGGCTTTAATTGAATTCATAATGTCTTTATGTCTTAAGCTGAATGGTGGGTACATGGATATTTGTTGTCTTATGCTTTTCATCTTTTGAAGGTCTGAATAAAGACCTACATGAAAAAGTCTTTCCTTCCATCTCCCATACCCCAAATTTAAGATAACATTCTGAAATGTAGAATAAATTTCGAATACATTTCTCAGCTGCTAATACTGAGAAGTGATATTAATTTTTTACTTAAAACAATCCACATTTTCTGAAAAATTTCCAAGATGAAACAATGCAATAGGCAGTCTAATGTTTGGTCTTTATTTCTCTAATTTTATCCAGGACCCAAAACTTCCATAAGTGGTGAACTAGAGGACAAAACTAATTTAGTTCTTTAGTAAACAAATATCTTGTATAAACCTACTTTCAAGAGCCTTTCTGTAGTGTGATTGTTCCACAATGGGAATGTTACATTCAGGTCTTAGAGGGAACGTATTGAATGTGATATTTACTCTTTATTTTATTAAATAATTGGTGATTATGCTTTATGAGAGTTTGCAATGGGATTTGAATATAGTCATGAATTTTTATTTTTTAATATTTTATCTTACCTCCTCAACACTGGTTTTGGGATAATAGTTTGAGAAGAAATAATTCCTGTCTTAAATAGAATCTATGCAATAAATTATGACAAGTGACTCTATACACACAGGCAGTTCTCTGGTTGCCATGGAGCCACACACGGTGAAGATACAGCTCGGTATGACAACTTCACTATGTAACTTAATAACGTTACTGCTGTTAGGTCCATCGAGTTGGTTCCGACTCGTAGCGACTGCACGTGACAGAGCAGACCTGCCCCCGTAGGTCTTCCTTGACTGTAATCTTTATGGAAGCAGATCGCCAAATCTTTCTCCCAAGGAGTGGCTGAGTGGGTTCAAACAGCCAACCTTACAGCTAGCAGCCAAATGCTCAACCATTGCACCACGAGGGCTCTTTGTAACTGAAAACACATTTCTTGAAATTTGAGTTATTAAAAAATGTTCGCTCACACAACTGTTCTTTAATATTTACACTGAAGACTTCTTTACGGCACAGGGAAAAAAACTAGCGATTTTTTATTACCACTTGGCAGGAATCAATGCTTAATTTTGAGAATTTTGATGGAGATTATTTTTGTGTGTTTTATCCGTAGACTCATTTCAAATATGTGCAAATAGAAAAGTGGGTAGATGTCACGATCTTTCCAAGAGTTTTGAGAAATGATGGATAATATTGAATGATTTCTTTCTGATGGATTTTCTTTATAAGTAATTTTGCATGTACAGTCTTGGGCAAATAACTCGCACCTTCTTTGTTTGCCAGCTGTGCCCTCTTCCCATGAGGTATTTTTGTAAGTGCACTACGCTGAAGTTTTTAACCTCAACATGTTAAAAAAAAAAAAAAATTGGCACAGTGACACTTAGGAAAATACCTTGTGGGGGGAGTCAGGGGAGGGCGAGGTTGGCAAACCTAGAAGGTGGATGTTATTTGCGTAAAATACGGTAGCCTGAAAATTCACCACAAGTCAAAAGTTTTTTATAATTTTAAACCACAAGAATTCTAAGTAAAAATATTTTCCATGTTTCTAGATGAAGTCCATGAAAGTATATAAAAATATTTATATAATTCACCATAAAAACATTGAGAGAAATCATGCAGTTCTAATAATACAAAGAATTCAAAGAGGAAACTTTGGAATTTCCTCTTTTAGTTGTTATTAAAGCTGATGGGGAAAAAAAAAAAAAAGCCAAGAAGCCAAATTTTGCATAATTAACCTAAAGTAATATTTGGAAATAAAGAAGAGGCAGACTTTCAGGTTATTGGCATAGACACTGTTGACTCATCTTCATTAAAACTTCTTCTCCTTTGCCTTTTTGTGACACTGAAGGCTCCTGATTTCCCTTCAGCCTCTGATTACTCCTTCTGAATTCCACTTACAGGTGCCTCTTTCCTTGCCTGACCATAAAGATACTCCCTCAGGTTCTGTCCCTAGTCTAATTCTCCATAATCTCCCCTGGGTCCACCCGTTTCCTCCTTCGTGATAATCCCAGATCCGTGTCTCTGTCCCTGATCTCTCACCATTCCATATTCACATTTCCAAGTAGCTGGTGAACATCTTCTTTGAATCCCCCCTAAGTACCTCAGACTCAGTACTTCTAAGACTCATCATTTTCCAGCTCCAAACCTGTTCTTCCCCAGGGCTGTATCTTGATAATGGTATCACCCAGTTATAGGATCAGAACCTTAGACAAGCATTCGAGTTGTTTAGCATGCCAATTTAGTCACCACTCAACGATTCTGCCTTCACACCTACCTTCATACCTCTCATGCCCTCGCTGAAAGGCTGCTGGAAGATTTTTGCCTGGATTTTTTCAGCAGCACCCTGACCACTCCTTACAACCATTCTCTGTGCCTTCCAGTCAAATCCAGTGTTGCAGCCAGAGTTATCTCGCTAAAATAAACAAGCTTTGTATGTAGACGTCTCACCTACCAAACTCATATTATGTATCAAATACATGTATTTTGCTTTTCACTTTCAGTCTTTAAGGACCAGGAAAGATGACCATGTTAGCCAATGGGGGTAAATTCAGTGCGTTGTGCTTAGGCATAAATAGCCCTGTGTTTTCCAACATAAAAGGCAGAGCTGGCAGCATTTCCAGACTCCTTAGTAAGGGAGGAAACGCTGGTGGTATAGTGGTTAAGTGCTATGGCTGCTAACCAAAGGGTCAGCAGTTTGAGTCCACCAGGCGCTCCTTGGAAACTCTGTGGGGCAGTTCTACTCTGTCCTATAGGGTCGCTATGAGTCGGAATCCACTAGGTGGCAATGGGTTTGGTTTTTTTTTTTTTTGGTTTTAGTAAGGAGAGGAAACCCTGGTGGCTTAGTGGTTAAGTGCTATAGATGCTAACCAAGAGGTCAGCAGTTCAAATCTGCCAGGTGCTCCTTGGAAACTCTATGGGGTAGTTCTACTCTGTTCTATAGGGTCGCTATGAGTCGGAATCAGCTTGATGGCAGGGGGTTTTTTTTGGTTTAGTAAGGAAAGGGCATGGCTCACTGGACCAGCATGGAACTGAGGCCCAATATCACAAATCGCCCCACCACTCGCCTCAAAGAACGCTCTTCCTCAGATTCTTCTTTGGGAGTAGTATTGGCAGTGTTCCTAAACCACTCGCTTCGTTACACAGATGTGATGGTGTAGGAGCAAATATGAAATGAGAAAAGTTTTGTTTAAAAAATTGGCCTACAGCCAGAGCAGAGTTTTAAACAATAAACCCTATATGATTCATGTGCTTCACGATGATGGTGAAAGGAGTCTTTAACAAATAAATGTCTCAAACAATGTGAAAGTAAAAAGATCCTTAAGACTATATTTCATTCAATAAACATGTGATTGCTTAGGCATTAAACGCACTTATCTGTGGTCACTTAAAACACTATTTGGTTTTAGTAGTAAACTCCTAATTCCCTTCCTTTGTGAGTTAGATGCAAGATTGCTATTCTTAAAATAATAAGCACCGCCAAGTGTTAAATGCGTCAAGGTATAATGTTCATGAAAAAAATACAAAAATAAAGGACAGCAGAAAGGGCTATTCATTGAACTATTACCATAATTAAAGTGAGTGTAAGTTTATTTGGCTAGCGTGTTATCAAGGATGGAATTCTGAACTTCAGCCTTCTGGCTCTGCCGACACCGACTGCATCGTTGGCCGTCAGGGCATTTACTTCATAGTCGTTCATTGCGAGCCTACCGAGGACTCTGCACTGGCCTCTGTGCTCGTCGCTGCGGACACAAGGGGGACAAAGCAGAGCTCTTTCATTCGTGGGATGCACAGAGCAGTGGGAGACAGTCACTGCGAGGTAACTGCCCACGTAACCACAACATGAAAACTGGTGATAAGAGCTGGGGGGGAAGGTGTAGGATGGACACTCTGAGAGCAAAATCTCCAATTCCGAGAATCAAGGGTCCATGGTAAAACTGCTTCTAAATTGGAGTTTAGTGAAATTATGGCTGCTGTCGTTGGGTGTCGTCGAATCGATTCAGACTCAGTGATCCCACGTGACAGAGTAGAGCCGCCCCATAGGGTTTTCTTGGCCGTAGTTTGTAAGGTCGCTATCAGTTGAAACCAACTTGATGGCACCTAGCAACAAGTCTTTAAAGAAGCAGATTGCCAGGCCTTCCTTCCTTGGCACTACTGGGTGGGTTAGATTTGGTTAGAAGCCTAGCGTTTAACTGTCATGTCACCAGGGCTTCACCAGGGAAATTATTAGGAAGATCAACTACCTAGGATAGGAATCAGGGGAGGATTGCACTGTGCCTAGGATGAGAACTCCTGTCTCTTCTGTCAGTGGATGAGACTACAGAATAAAGGGAATTTGATATGATTCCTCCAAAAACAGATATATCAATCGCCACCACAAACATCGGAGCCCTGGTGGCTCAGTGGTTAAGTGATAGAGCTGCTAACCAAAAGGTTGGCAGTTTGAGTCCACCAGGTGCTCCTTGAAAGCCCTGCGGGGCAGTTCTTCCCTGTCCCATAGGGTCGCTGTAAGTTGGAACTGACTTGACGGTAACGGTTTCTTGTTTTGGGTTTTTCTTTTTTTTGGTTTACCATGAACATCAACTCTGTAAATATAGGTGAATTTATGTGATGGCCTTATTCCTTTGGGAAACATCTATTTTAGGATGGCAACAGGTTTAGGTTCAGTTCTACTAAAAAAAAAAGTTGCTGTCGTGTCGATTCCGACTCACAGTGACCCTGTAAGACAGAATAGAACTGCCTCATAGGGTTTCCAGGGAGCACCTGGTGGATTTGATCTACTGACCTTTTGGTTAGCAGCCGTAGCTCTTAACCACTGTGCCACCAGGGCTCCTAGTTCTGCTAAAAAAAAAAAAAAAGTATGTATAAATTCTCCATGAATTATAGTAATATTTTTGTATTTGCTCCTTTTAAATCCTGAAGGAGTATTATTTCTAAAATGATCTATGAAAGATGAATGTGACTTTGGAGAAAATGTTTTTTGAGCTTTGAGTAAGAATTTTAAAAATAAACATTGAGGAAAAAGTTTAACAGAAGAATATTGTAACAAAATGTCTCAATGAATAAAGACATTACTGATCGCAGCTATGAATTCAAGTGTTTCAACTATGTTCAGGTGTTTGCTTTGGGGCATATAGAGTTAAAGTGAAAGAAATGTTTTGAAGTTTGCTTCCTCACTTTGAACTGCATTTCAAAGAAATATATAATTTCAACGTAAAAGATATAGTTTCTCCGTAGACCAATGTATAGATTTATATTTGAAACTATATACACACACACGTGAATTAAATCTTGTGTTTGGAGTTGCATCAATTAACTTTTATTAAGTGACTGAAATAGTCATAGTTAAAAATATAGTATTTTCTGTTATAATAGTATCATGACAAAGTATTATTCAGACAAGGATTGATAGCAACTCTTTCTTCTGCTCTAATTCACCTTCTTAAAATTGGCAACATGATTTATTCTATGGATGTAAATGTTTTCAAATAAAAACGTCTGCATGTAACTAAAAAGAAACATGTTTTTTAATGCCTTATCCATTTCTATTTTTCTAGGTATGTTCATGAACTCTTGTTTGTGAAAGACAGCTAAGCTCTTTGGTGACATTTCTTTTCTAAGGATTGGTATTATTCTAGCAAGTGCTGCTGTTGCCACAAAGTGCATGTCTATGTCTAGATACATTTTTTTTAAATAGCATTTTATTGCGTTTTCAGTGAAAGTTTACACAGCAAATTAGGTTCCCATTTGACAATTTCCACACAAATTGTTCAGTGGCGTTAGTTACATTTTTCACAATGCATCAACATTCTCTTTAATTGTCTCCTCGTTGTTCTGCTTCCCTGGCCCTTGTCTTGTCATCTTGGCTTTAGGGTAATTGTTGACCTTTTGGTCTATATAGAGATAATTTTTTTTTAAATTTCCTTCTCATGTTTGGCCAAATCATGGAGTGTAATAAAAACTGAGCAATAAAGTGTGATTAAAAAGATGAGCTCCTTCCAATTTAGTGAAAGCTAAACAGAATATGTATGGTTATTCCTGATATAAGAGTTGAAACTGGGGGATGGGAACTCCAGGCAGGATGGAGAATGGGAATGTCGAATAAAGCAGAAATCAGAATGGCTGAGCTGTGGTATATCCTTGAATATACACCATTCCAATAAGCCAACCTGAAGTAGAAAAGAGAAATTTGTCACACGGGAATACTGAAGTGCTCTGGCTTGCAGTATTTTATAGAAGTTCAGGATTTAACCTTAATTGATTGCTAAAGCTGACTTAGAATATTAATAACAATTATAGGATTTTTCAAAATGTCACAAAATTTCAAATTATGATATTAACATAAGAATATAAGTAAATTGTGATAGTAACATGAGAATGTAACGTAATATAAGAATATTACTTTGGTGAGTAGCGTCTGGGGTCTTAAAAGCTTTTGAGTGGCCACCTAAGATACATCCATTGGTCCTATCTTGTACGAAGCAAATGGTAATAATGAAAGCCAAAGATAAAAGGGAAATATTAGTCCAAAGGACTAATGGACCACATGAACCCCAGCCTCTACCAGCCTGAGCCCAGAAGAACTAGATGGTGTCTGGCTACCACCAATAACCTCTCTAACAGGGATCACAATAGAGTGTCATGGGCAGAGCAGAACAAAAATGTAGAACAAAATCCAAATTCACAAAAAAGACCAGACTTACTGGTCTGACAGAGACTGAAGGAACCCCCGAGACTATGGCCCCCAGACATCCTGCTAACTCAGAACTGAAACCACTCCCAAAGTCCACCTTTCAAAGATTAGACAGAACTATAAAACAAACAATAACACACTTCGATAAACATGCTTCTTAGTTCAATCAAGTATACAGGACCAAATGGGCAACACCTACCCAAAAGCAGACCAAGAAGTCAGGAAGGGACAGGAAGCCTGGACAAATGGACATGGGGAAACCAGGTTATATAGGGAAAGGGAGAGAGTGCTGACACATTGCAGGGGTAGCAACCAATGTCACAAAACAATTTGTATACAAGTTTTTGAATGAGAAACTAGTTTTCCCTGTAAACTTTCACCTAAAGCACGATAAAGTAAAATAACTTTGGCTTTCTCCATTCTCCTTGGCTGCAGATGGGATGGCCGCCCACAAGCTTTAAGACCCCAGGCACTACTCACCAAAGCAGCATGTAGAACATTTTCTTTATGAGCTGCGCTATGCCCATTGACCTAGATGTTCCCAGAGACCGTGGTCCCCAGGGCTCAGCCCCAGTAACTGGGTCCAGAATCTACATTTTAACAAGAACCATGGGTGATTCTTATGTATAATAAATTTTGAGAACCACTTCTAAGAATTGGTCCCTAGCCAGCAGCATTAGCATTGCCTGGGAACCTGTTAGAAATGCAGATTCTGAGCAGGGCTTCCAACGGAAAGAACCAGCCATTTGAAGCCCTGTTCTCTCCACCCACTGTCATTAAATATGTCATGGAATAAACATAGTCATGTTGCTGAAACCTTCGACAAAGACATGCCCGCTGCCACATACCTTACTCTGTCTCTGTTGTTGTTGTTAGGTGATGTCAAGTCAATTCCAGCTCATAGCAACCCCAAGTGACAGAGAACTGCTCCATAGGGTTCTCTTGGCTGTAATCTTTACGGGAGCAGATTGCCAGGTGCTTCTCCCTTGGAACCGCCAGGTGGGTTCAAACTGTCAGCCTTCTGGTTAGCAGCTGAGTGCTTGACCGTTGTGCCACCGGGGCATCTCTTTTGTTTCTGCATATCTCAAATGTGGCACTTTAACCCTCATCTATAAAAAGAGGACAACAGAACCTGACAGGTGGTATTGAGAGAGCTACTGAGGAAAAGCAATCAACTTTTTGAGGCAGTTAGTTCAAAGTGGGGGAACCCTGTTGGCACAGTGGTTAAGCTCTAGGCCACTAACCAAAATGTCAGCAATTGGAATCCACCAACCACTGTGTGGGAAAAAGATGTGGCAGCCTGCTTCCATAAAGATTACAGCCTTGGAAACCCAATGGGGCAGTTCTACTCTGTCCTCTAGGGTTGCCATGAGTCAACATAGATTCAACAGCAATGGGTTTGGATTTTTTTTTTTTTTTTGGTAGTTAAAAGTTCTTTCCTTATGTTAGACAGAGGTATTTTTTTAATTGCCACTTTTATCACTTAGCAAGAATCTGTTATCTTTACTGCAGGCGTTTGGCATACCGTAGAATGTGCTTAATTTCTAAACTTAGAAAAGCTGACAGCCTCACCACCGCAGAGCTAGCATAATCATTCGCTCACACAGACTTGAGTACATACTAAGTGCAAAGCACTGTTCTAAGTGCTTGATACACGTCAATGAACAAAATAGATAAAAATTCCTGACCCCAAAGAGCTCAGCTTCCCATGGCGAGGCACAAATAATAAAAGAGAAACATAATAAGAAATTCTATACCTGACCCTTTGCCATCAACTTGATTCTGACTCATAGCGACCCTATAGGACAGAGTAGAACTGCCACATAGGGTTTCCAAAGAGCAGCTGGTGATTTCAGACTGCTAACCTTTTGATTAGCAGCCGAGCTCTTAACCTCTGGGTATGAAAATAAAAGAGCCCTCTAAAAATATAGCAGGGTAAAGGGGATCCAGAGAATGTCTGTGTTGAGGACAGAGCAGCTTAAAATTTTGAGTGTAACAGTCAAAATAGGTCTTATAGGGAAGATGATAGTTGGGCAAAGAACTTGAAAGAAGAGGGAATTATCCATAAGGGAACTGGGGGAGGCATGTTCTAGGCTGAAGAACCTGCACCTGTAAGTGCCCTCAGGCAGAGCAGCCTCGCTGTTTGAAGGACTTGAAGGATGACAAGGAGGCTAGTATAGCTGGAGCCAGGAGAGGGGAGTGTAGCAGAAAATGAAATCAGAAGCAGCTGAGGTGTCTTAGCTTCTTAGTGCTGCTGTAACAGAAATACTACAAGAGGATGGCTTTAAAGAACAGAAATTTATTTTCTCACAGTTTAGGGGGCTACTGTTGTTGTTGTATGCCACCAAGTTAATTCTGACTCATAGCGACCCTATATGACAGAGTAGAACTGCCCCATAGCAAATCTGCTGCAAAAGACCTCTATAAAGTGTTAAAAAGCAAAGATGTCACCTTGAAGACTAAGGTTCACCTGACCCAAGCCATGGTGTTTTCAATTGCCTCATATGTATATAAAAGCTGGACAATGAATAAGGAAAACCAAAGAAAAATTGAAGCCTTTGAATTATGTTGTTGGCAAAGAATATTGAATATACCATGGACTGCCAGAAGAACAAACAAATCTGTCTTGGAAGAAGTACAGCCAGAATGCTCTCTAGAAGCTATGGTGGCAAGACTTTGTCTCACGTACCTTGGATGTTATCTGGAGGGACCAGGCCCTGGAGAAGAACATCAGCTCAATAAAATACAGGTTCAGTGAAAAAGAGGAAGATCCTCAAGGAGCTGGACCGACACAGTGACTGTAACAATGCACTCAAACAATCGTTAGGATGATGCAGGACAATATTTCGCTCTGTTGTACGTAGGGTCGTTCTGAGTTGGAACGGACTTGATGGTTCTTAACAACAACTAATCTTTACGGGAGCAGATCACCAGGTCTTTTCTCCCACAGTGCTGCTGGTGGGTTCAAACCACCAAACTTCCGGTTAGCAGTGAAGTACTTAACCATTTGCCACCCATTACCCGTTGCCCTTGAGTCGATTCGAACTAATATCGACCCTGTAGGACAGAACAGAACTGCCTCACAGGATTTCCAAGGCTGTAATATTTACAGAAGCAGACAGCCACATCTTTCTCCCGTGGAGTGGCTGGTGAGTTCAAGCCGCCGACCTTCCAGTTAGCTGCCAAGTACTTAACCACTGAGCCACCAAAGGAAAAAAAAAAACCAAACCCATTGCTGTGAAGTCTTCCAACTCACAGCTACCCTACAGGACAGGGTAGAACTGCCCCACAGGGTTTCCAAGGAGCAGCTGGTGGATTTGAATTGCAGACCTTTTGGTTAGCAGCCAAGCTCTTAACCGCTGTGCAACCAGGGCTCCTAAAATTCCAAGTTCAGGGCATCGGCTTTAGGAGAAGGCTTACTCTCTCTCTCT
This sequence comes from Elephas maximus indicus, assembly GCF_024166365.1. Taxonomy (NCBI): domain Eukaryota; kingdom Metazoa; phylum Chordata; class Mammalia; order Proboscidea; family Elephantidae; genus Elephas; species Elephas maximus. The sequence goes on from NC_064840.1 coordinate 80,581,054, forward strand.
CTCCTTCCCTCCCTCCCTCTCTTTCTCTCTTAGTCTTCTGGGGGAAGGTCCTTGTCTTGGCCTCCGTAACCCCTGGTTCCCTGGCTCCTTGGTGATCCTTAGGTGCCTCCGTCTTCCCCAGTTTGTGCTGCCTGGGCTGTGTCTATGCTGCTCTTTTTAAAGCTCACAAGTAATTATGTTTAGGCCATACCCTATGCTGAGGTGGCATTATTAACACAACAAACAAAACACCTTTCCCAAATGAGATTTCATCCACAGCTATAGAGGTTAGGATTCCAACATTTATCTTTGGAAGACACAATTCAATCCGTAACAGGGAGGGAGGGGGAAGTAACAGACAAGGCCTTATAGCTCATCAGGAAGACTAAAGAACTTACAAGGAGCCCTGGTGGTGCAGTGGTTAGGCACTCAGCTGCTAGCCCAAGGATCAGTGGTTCAAACCTTCCAGCTGCTCCGTGGGAGAAAGATGTGGCAGTAAGATTACAGCTTAGAAAACCTTATGGGGCAGTTTTTCTCTGTCCCATAAGGTTGCTGTGGGTTGGAATCAACTCATGGCAACTGATTTTTGATTTTGGTAAGGAGCTACAGATCATTAGGCCTTAGAGATCATTAGAAAGACTTTGGCTGATACAGTGAAACCTGTGAGAGAACTTAAGGGAGCGCCTTGTTTTTCTGCCTTTGATAGGGTGCTGTGCCTTACGACTTTTCTATCACTCGTTTTACTGGAAAATATCTTAGTTTTCCTTCTTCGACAGCTCACACAGGTCCCAGCTTTCACAGGCTGTATTGTGATCTGTTCTAGCCGAACGGTTTTGTAGCCTGATTTACATTATAAAAGGACGAGTCTGGCTGTGGCATTGAGAACAGTCTAAAAGGAGGCAGAGTAGAAGCTGGGAGCTGAGACTCATTAGAAAAGTGTTGTAATTGCCAGAGGAAAGAGGATGATAGCAGAACAAGGCAGAGATAGGGGAGGTAAGAAGTAGCCTGGTTCACAATGATATCTAAAGCTCTGAGACTGGGGGAGATCTCCAAGGCAGTGAGGGTGGAGGAAAAAAAGACTAAGGACTGAACCCTGGGACACCGCAAAATTGAGGGGTCAGTAGACAGAGGGGAAACCAGGGAGACTGGAGGAACTGCAAGAGGGCCCAGTGTCCTGGAAGACAGGAGGAGCAGTACCTCAAGGAGGAGGCATGGTCCAGTAACATGAGAACTGAGACTTGGCCAGTAGGTTAAACAGTGGAGACCACTGATGACCCCGTCAAGAGCAATATGGCGGAATGGTGTAATCCTGGAAAGTCTTTCATACGATATTTAAGAAAAAAATTGAAGTGTAACACAAGTAAAATTATGCGAGCTGGCAACATATTTATGAATTATTGTTCGGGGTCTGAGGAGTTTCTGCACAACTAATTGTTTGAGTTAATTGCATGATTTGATAGCAGCAACGCTCGCAGCAGCGCCAAGACCCAACTCTAGATGTATCAAATAGACAAGCCTATATTCTGGCCATTGACCTTGATACTAACAAATTATAGCAATTTCAATTTATCACGCTAGTGGTCTATTCAATTTGTATAGGTTCATGCTTGAAAATGTCCCCAATAATTACAGTAAAATAAGACAGCTACCATTACAGAGATCATTTTTAAGTGCCCAAAGCCTGGTCTTTGCCATCCAGTTGTGTAGATTTAGCTGGAGGGAAAGCAGGTGTTTAAAGGACTTTAAAGAGCTGAAATAATTTATACTCTTGTCTCTGTGGTATGTTATACAAGGTGAAACAATCCTATGCCACATAGGTTTCTCTCTGCTAGACTGTCATGCCTTCCTACCTTTAATATGTTACCCTGAAAGAACTGAGACTGGTTTAATTCCCCAGGACTCAGAATAACTGTTAAATAGAATTGTGATATTGGCACGACACAAATGATGTCAAAGATAAATGCTACTTTCCTATCTTGACATTATTTTATAAAGGCATTGCTTTCCAAAGTTTCTTGAATAAAGTTTACAACAAAAAGGAGCATTAACAAAAGCATCTAACCATTAGAATGCATAATTAAAGGAGAAAATTTGATAGGAGGCTTACTTGTACGTTTTTCCTACTCTCAAATCAAAACTTGAAAAGCAAGCAGTAAGGGTATTTTACCTGGCTCTGCCTTTTACACGTAGATTAATTTCCTGTCTCATTTCTAAGGCTAGTTATGAAATGACAACATAATAGTCAATCAGATGCTTCTCTTTATGAAATCATATTACTTGAAGGGGTTTTGGGTAATCTAAATATTTCACGTTGTAGTGGAAGCCACTGAGGTCCAAAGAAATTAAGTAAACAGACAGTATTTCAAAGTCTTCTCATAGAAGATCAGTCTTGCTGGCTTCCTGAACAGCATGCTTCCTGCTTCCTCATGCTGTTCAAACGGGCAGCCATCCCAAACGTGGAGAAATGGGAACCCTGAGGACCCAGTCCTGGATGGAACCTGCATTGCTTGTACTGCATACAGCAGATAAACTTTGTAGCCTGACCATGCAGTTAAAGTCTTGCAAAGGTCAGGCCACACTCAACACTGCATAAATATTCTGTTTAAGTCTGTGGACCGATTGACATAATTTCTTTCTGGAAAATGAACTACCTAGAGTCATGATCCTAGAATAGAAGAGTAAACTTCTGTGAAATATTCTCCTAATCAGAAATTGCTGGCCTAGATTTTTGGGAAACATAATTTAAACTCCATGTGAAACAGTAAAATTATGGCTGTCCTGGGGGAAATTTTTCATTTAGTTTAGAGTAATCTTTAAATCTTGCAGAGCTAAGTGTTTTAGTGAGAGCTGTGATTTTTCATGGCATAAACAAAATAGCAATCATGAGCTGGACAGAGACGAGCTTCTGCTGAGCATCTTCCATTGATATTCTTGGACCATCCTCTCTCCAACAAGACGGAAATGAAGAGTTCAGCTGATTTAATTTCTGTTCTGCCAACTCTGAACCCAGACTATTTGCGTGCTGTTAAAATTCTTAGATGTCTTCATTTGTTTTCCAATCATGGTGTCTTAGATGTCTTCATTTGTTTTCCAATCATGGTGTCTTGATTTTATGGTTCCTTTAAAACACGACATTTGCAAAAATCTGAGACTTATTTTTGTTTCGCAGTTTAATCACCCTTGGATAATACACTGACCTTTGCTTCAGATCTGTTTTCTTATAATAATTGTGAAAAGTATAAGATAAGGATAAGGGCGGCTAGAAGATTTTATACCAAATGAGATATGAGTAATGAGAAGGCAGTTCCTCCCTTGTATATAATTAGAAGGAAAAGTCTTGAAAGAGTGAGTATGATTATTATTCTTAGTCCAAAGTGTCATGGATGGTATGTTCTGTACAGAGTGATGTTTGCTGAAAGATGTTGTTGTTGGTAGTTGTCTTTGAATTGATTCCACCTCAGGTGTGCAGAGTTCACTACTCCTTAGGGTTCTCAGAGCTCTGACCTTTGGGAAGCCCATCCTCAGGCCTGTCTTTGGAGATGCCCCTGGGTGGGTTTGAGTCTCCAACCTTTCGGCTAGTAGTCAAGCGCTTAACTGTTTGCACCACCCATAAGTCCTTATGGTCTGAGTTAATGTGCCGCAAAGCACTGATCGATGGGTAAATCTGGGTTTTCAAGACTTGTTGCTACTTCCAAACTCTGTGACAGTTTTTGCTGTGATGTCTCCTCCTGCTAATGCCTGCCAGTAAGGATGTGCTTGGTGTTATTCACGATCTGATGGGCATCTCTACCGTGTCCTATAGGGTCGCTATGGGTTGGAATCAACTTGATGGCAATAGGTTTGGTTTGGATGTTTATACCAAATTCAAATTGTGTATTTATGGCTAGAAAAGTTTCTTTCGTGTCAAACTGCTCACATTTGTGTATGCTTTGGGTGCCTACAATTTTCTTGTAACTTTTTCCACCAAATAGTTTAAAGAACTATAATTCTGATGTGGTCTAAGGATAGATTCATTCTAAATATCATTCCAGGTGACAGTAACGCATCCTCATTATGAGACCAAGACGCAGGTAACACCAGTCAAATCTTGCCCATAACCTGGCTGTGATTGCTTTGGCGGCAAAGCTGTCAGTCACAAAGTGGAAAGGGGCAGGGATGCTCGGGAATACCAGCAGGGCGATCTGGGTGAGGTAGCTGTTCAACCTGGGGTCTGCTGTCAGCTTGCCAGGACACGTGATGATCATCTTGATAAACCTAGTTTTGGTCTTTGTCCAAAACTGTATTTCAAGTCAGCTTCGTGCCAAGGGAAGAGAATTGATCACTGATAATAGACCTATCAAGTATGCGTAGATATTCCTCCTGTTTGGCTGTCAGAGACTAGGCTAGGCATTTCACCAAACTCCGCTTCCTTTTCTCCTGGGCACACAGCTGGATAACACTCCCCAGCCTCCCTGAAGACAGGAGGAGCCATGGGACTGATTTATGGGCAGTAGAAATGATAGATTCTGCTTCCAGCTCTACCTCCTAAAGCCTGTGAATGATCTTTGCCTGGAGCCCCAGTGGCACAGTGGTTAATACCTATGACTGCTAAGTGAGAAGCCAGCAGTTCAAATCCACCAGCCCTCCTTGGAAACCAGATGGGGCAGCTCTACTCTGTTCTATAGGGTGACGATGAGTCAGAATTGACTCGACGGCACCAGGTTTGGTTTGGTTTTGTCTTAGTCTCTCTCTACTCTGGTCTACCAGCTGGATTCAGGAGATCTGGAGGATGGTGCAGTGGTTAAGCATTGGGCAGTTCGAACCCACCAGCTGTTCCACAGGAGAAAGATGTGGCAATCTGCTTCCATAAAGATTACAGCCTTAGAAACCCTATGGGGTGGGTCTGTTCTGTCCCGTGGGGTCGATATGAGTCAGAATCCACTCAACAACAATGGGGTGGCATGGTGGAGTAATAGGGGAAGGGGGCCTCATTCCTAAATGACTGCTTGAGCGGTCGCCTCCCTCCCTGCCCCACTCTCCGCTGCCCTGCACTGGATATTCTTTTGTGTTCAGCCACTGATGGGGGTGGGGCGGGGGCGGGGGGGTCATATGGCGTCGGCTAAACCCACATAGTTGGTGCCAGCGTAGTACCTCATGACTCTATAGTGCAATATGTAAACATGCCTTAATAGAGTTTGTGTTTACATATGAAGACATATTTCTCAAGGGTAAATTTTTAAAAACATGGATGAATAATGTTAGAAGCTCTGATCCAATGATGCCATGATTTTAAAAGAATAGAAAATCAGAAAATTTAACTTTTTAAATTCCTTTCCGAAATATTTAAATTACTTGTGTGTCTTTTGGACAATGCTACTTAAATACTTCGGTCTTCTAAGAGAATAAAAATCTTTCTATTGAAACTTAATCATGCACAAAATCATTATTTTTAATTCCCTTAGATAAAAATTATCCTTTTTTTCCTTTAATTCTCTTTCTTTCTAAAACAGTTTTATGATAGACTTGAACCTCTTTAGTCAAATTTTAAACTGATACCCCAATTAAAATTTGCCAGAATAAATTTTTGGAAGGCATATTTTATCTGGATGTCTCAACGAATAAAAATAAATTAAAGGAAATTTAAGATTTTTATTACAAAGTACGTTACATGGAATTCTTACACAATTTATAGTTGTAATGATTTTTTTTTTTTTTTACTACAATCTCTTTTAAAAAGAGACTTCCAGACAATTCTTCATTATTAAATGACTTAGGGAAATGAGAAACCTTAATACCGTTGTTTAAATGGCTGTAGCTCTGTACCCGGTCCCCACAACTTTTTTTTTTTTTTTGGTATTTGTGGGTCAGTATCCTACAAAAGCATGGTGGATACAGAATTAAAATGCATTCATTAGGTCTAATGAGGATCCCATATTTATTATGCACCAATAGTTGCACTAAGTATACTTCCTGGCATGGAAATTGTTTGTAGCTAACGTGCTGTGGTGATACACAAAGTGTGCGTGGTGTGGTGACTGCTTCCGAGATGGGCTCCTCCCTTGTGGAATGTCTTTCATCTCAGTAGATGCTTTATGTCTTTGGCTGGGTTTTCCTCCAGCATTCTAAACGTTGTATATTAAAGCCAACTTAAAGATCAAATTTTATGAAAAATAGGCCATATTTTCTCTTTTGATAAACGTCCATTCATCACCCCAAAAGGGATACAGATTCTTCAGGGTGTGCATTTTATCCTGGCGAAATGGGTCAGAATTCATTAGCAATTTGGAAAGACAAATATAAAATCAGACCAGTAGCTGGGTTTAATTAAGTTGTCACTTCTTCCAATCTTTTCTTCAAGGCAATTTTCCACTCATTATATCTGAATTCTTTCTGAAAAGGCCTGTGCTCAGCATAGCATTGGCGTGATTTTGAGGGAAGGAGTTTCAGTTTATTTAAAAAGGGTGATGAAGCTGAATGTACTCTTTTAAAAGTCTGCTCCAGTAGGTATATAGCCAAGGATTCTAAACATGTTAATAATTGTTACTCAAATTCATTTTTTAGAAATCATTTTATTGTGGTAAGATACATAAAACATGCCATTTTAACCATTTTAAGTGTATAATTCAGTGGCTTTAATTCCGTTCACAGTGTTGCACAACCATTACCACCATTGGGTGACAAAATTTCTTCGTCCAGCCCAAACAAAAGCTCTGTGCCCCTCTCCCCAAACCTGTGGTAGCCACTAACCTACTCTCTGTCCTGTGCATTTGCCTGTTCTAGATACATCATATAAGCGGGATCATACAATATTTGTCCTTTTGTGTCTGGCTAAATGCTTTTTTAATGAATGTACCATCTTCATGTTTGTCAACTAGAATTCCTTTTACAACTAAGCAATGTGGTTTGTTTTTAAGATATTGTTCTCTTTTCACTGAGGTCCCTTAGATTAGGTTTCTCAACCTTGGCACCATTGACATTTTGGGCTGCATAATTCTTTGTTGTGGGGCCTGTCCTGTGCATTGTAGGATGTTTAGCAGCATCCCAGTTCTCTTCCCACTAGATGCCACTTAGCACCCCACACACACATGAGGCAGTCAAAAGTATCTCCTGGCTTTGCCAAATGTGCCCTAGGGAGCAATTTCATCACAGTGGAGAACCACTGCTTTAGATAATAAAAATTCCTAAATTTCACTTCAGAGTAAAGATGATTTTGCTTGTTTATAGACGATAAAAAAACCTTCACCAAAGCAGCTTGGACTTACTATCCTAATTTTTCCTATGCCGATGTTTCTCCTGTGTAATGCCAGGCTTCTTGGAAGTTGTATTAGCCCTCTCAGAAGCAGGGCTGGAAATGGGAGAAGAGGCTGGAAAACAAAATTCATGTAGTCATTTTCCTTGGCTTCTTTTCTTGCTGTATTCCCTTCTGTCTTGGCTATCTAGTACTGCTATAGCGGAAATACCACAAGTGGGTGGCCTTAACAAACAGAAGTTCATTTTCTCACAGTTTAGGAGGCTGGAATCTGAATTCAGAGCCCTGGCGCTAAGAGAAGACTTTCTCTCTCTGTCTGCTCTGGAGGAAGGTCCTTGTCTTTTCAGTTTCTGCTTCCTGGCCCCTTGGAGATCTCCATGTATCTTGGCATCTGTCTTACCGCATCTCTGCTTACTAGCTTGCTTGTTTCATCCTTTTTATGTCTCAAAACAGATTGACTCAAGATACAGCCTACACTAATCCAGTCTCACTAACATAATAAAGACAGCCCATTCCCAAATGGGATTAAAACCACAGGTGTAGAGGTTAGGATTTACAGCACGTACTTTTGGGGGACACGATTCAATTATAACACCTTCCTTCTCAGATGTTCCGATCCTCCTATATGCGTGTGTACACGTGCACACACACACACACACACACACACACACATACGTCCTGTCTCTGTTGTGGTCAATATGTATCTACTGCATTCCTGGTGGTTCAGCCACCTTCTGAGGACCAGCTGACAGTCCTCATTCTGTCCTCATCAAGCTTGGTCAGAGGATGACATTGCCAAAAGATGCCTGTTTCTTGCCCCTTTGCTACCTAATTTGACAAAGCGTCAAAAATGACCACCAAACTTCTGTTCGTCTCGTTTTTTCCCCAAGCCTGTCTTGTTCCAGTTTGCCATCAGCCTTATCTCTTGACTCTCAGCTCCAGTTTATATACCCAGACTGACCTAGCCACCATGTTCCCATGTTCTCTTCATATGGTTCATTTTCTTCCCCACCCTCTACCTCAGTCCTAACTGAGAAGTGCATGGATTTCTCTCATTTCCAAATTCATGTGGTAGTGAGAGTTCATACCATTCTGTTAGCAATTAATTAAGTACTCATGTTATGTAACAATCCCTCTAATAGCTTGAGCTTTGTTTAAATCCTGTATCATGAACTTTTCATGTGTATGTTTTTTCTCCCCAAACAAGGCTGTCTTATCTACTACCCAGTGCTGGTGTAACACAAATACCACAAGTGAGTGGCTGTAAAGAACGAAAATTTATTTTTTCACAGTTCTGGAGGCCAAAGTCCAAACCAGAGTCTCAGCTGCATTAATTCATTCCTTGTCAGTGCCCCAGGCATTCCTTAGGTCCTTGGTGCTCCTTGGCTTGTAGAAGATTCTCACGTGGCATCTCCCTTCTCCTGTGGGTATGTCTCTGTGTCTATTCTGGTCTTTTATAATCCTGAAGTGATGAGGTTTAGGATCCACCCTGCACTGGCATGACTCATTAACATAACAAAAGAAAAACCCTATATCCAAACAGGAATTCAACACATACATTTGCAGGACACAGTTCAACCCATAACAAAAGCCATATGCTCTTTCAGGCAGTAACCGTCTTGTGTAATTTTTTTGCATCCCTTGAAGAACCTCACATGTAATAGGAGTTTGATTTGCTATTTGTTAATGTAATTTGTCACCTCTGTCAGTTTGCCATACTGTGGGGGTTATGTGTTACTATGATGTTGGAAGTTACGCCACTGGTATTCAGATACCAGCAAGGTCGCCCATAGCGGAGTCAAGCCTTCAGGACCTTCATCTGCTGATGTGGCACAACTCAAAATGAGAAGAAACAGCTGCAAACATCCATTAATAATCAGAACCTGGAATGTACAAATTATGAATCTATTAAAATTGGAAATCGTCAAAAAAGAAATGGAACTCATAAACATCAATACCCCATGCATTAGTGAGCTGAAACAGACTGGCATTGGCCATTTTGAATCAGACAGTCATATGGTCAACTCTGCCGGCAGTGACAAATTGAAGAAGAATGGTATTGCATTCATCAACAAAAAGAACATTCTAAGGTCTATCCTGAAGTACAACACTGTCAGTGATAGGATAATATCCATACGCCTACAAGGAAGACCCGTTAATACAACTATTATTCAAATTTATGCACCACCCACTAAGGCCAAAGATGAAGAAATTGAAGTTTTACCAACTTCTGCAGTCCAAAATTGATCAAACATGCAATCAGAATGCATTGATAATTACTGGTGATTGGAATGCAAAAGTTGGAAAAAAAGAAGGATCAGTAGTTGGAAAATATGGCCTTGGTGACAGAAATGATGTCAGACATCACATGATAGAAGTTTGCAAGACCAGTGACTTTTTCATTGCAAATACCTTTTTTCACCCGCATAAACGGTGATTATATATGTGGACCTCGCCAGATGGAATACTGCAATCAAATCGACTACATCTGTGGAAAGAGACAATGGAAAAGCTCAATATCATCAGTCAGAACAAGGCCAGTGGCCGACTGGAACAGACCATCAATTGCTCATAGGCAAGTTCAAGTTGAAACTGAAGAAAATCAGAACAAGTCCATGAGAGCCAAAGTAGGACCTTGAGTATATCCCACCTGAATTTAGAGACCATCTCAAGAGTGGATTTGATGCATCAAACACTAATGACGAAAGATCAGACGAGTTGTGGAATGACATCAAGAATATCACCCACAAAGAAAGCAAGAGGTCACTAAAAAGACAGGAAAGAAAGCAAATATCAAAACAGATGTCAGAAAAGACTCTGAAACTTGCTCTTGAATGTCGAGTAGCTAAAGCAAAAGGAAGAAATGATGAAGTCAAAGAGCTGATCAGAAGATTTCAAAGCACACCTCGAGAAAACAAAGTAATGTATTATAATGACATGGACAAAGACCTAGAGATAGAAAACCGAAAGGGAAGAACACACTCAGCATTTCTCAAGCTCAAAGAACTGAAAAAAATATTCAAGCATCAAGTCTCAATATTAAAGGATTCTACAGGGAAAATATTAAATGATGTCACTAAAAAACAAACCAAACCCAATGCCGTCGAGTCGATTCCGACTCATAGCGACCCTATAGGACAGAGTAGAACTGCCGCATAGAGTTTCCAAGGAGCACCTGGCGGATTCGAACTGCCCACCCTTTGGTTAGCAGCCATAGCACTTAACCACTACGCTATCAGGGTTTCCTTAAATGATGCATGAAGCATCAAAAAAACATGGAAGGAATATACAGAGTCACTATACCAAAAAGAACTGGTCAATGTTCAATCATTTCAGGAACTAGCATATGATCAGGAACCCATGGTACTAAAGAAAGAAGTTCAGGCTGCACTGAAGGCATTGGTGAAAAACAAGTCTCCAGGAATTGATGGAATACCAGTTGAGATGCTTCAACAAAGGAGTGCACTACTAGAAGTGCTCACTTGTCTGTGCCAAGAAATTTGGAAGACAGCTACCTGGCCAACAGACTGGAAGAGATCCATATTTATGCTATTCCCAAGAAAGTGATCCAACTGAATGCAGAAATTATAGCACAATATCATTAATATAACACAAAAGTAAAATTTCGTTGAGGATATTTCAAAAGTGGATGCACCAGAGTATATTGGCAAGGAACTGCCAGCAATTCAAGCTGGATTCAGAAGAGGACGTGGAACCAAGATATCATTGCTGATGTCAGGTGGATCCTGGCTGAAAACAGAATACTAGAAAGATGTTTACCTGTGTTTTGTTAACTATGAAAAGACATTCAACCGTGTAGACCATAACAAATTATGGATGACTTGCAAGAAATGAGAATTTCAGTACACTTAATTGTGCTCATGAGTAATGTGTACATTGATCAAGAGGCAGTGGTTCGAACAGAACAAGGAGAAATTTTGTGGTTTAAGGTCAGGAAAAGTGTGTGTCAGGGCTGTACTCTTTCACCATACCTATTCAATCTGTATGCTGAGCAAATAATCCGAGAAACTGGACTATATGAAGAAGAACGGGGCATCAAAATGGGAGGAAGACTCAGTGACAACCTGCGTTGTACAGATGACACCACCTTGCTTGCTGAAAGTGAAGAGGACTTGAAGCACTTACTGATGAAGATCAAAGACCACAGCCTTCGGTATAGATTACACCTAAACATAATGAAAAAAACAAAAATCCTCACAACTAGACCAATAAACAACATCATGATAAGCAGAGAAAATATTAAAGATGTCAAGGATTTCATTTTACTTGGACCTAAAATCAACACTCATGGAAGCAGCAGGCAAGAAATCAGGACGCACTGCATTGGGTAAATCTGCTGCAAAGACCTCTTTAAAGTGTTGAAAAGCAAAGAGGCCACCTTGAAGACTAAGGTGCACCTGATCCAAGACATGGTGTTTTCAATCACCTCATATGCTTGTGAAAGCTGGACAATGAATAAGGAAGACTGAAGAAGAATTGACACCTTTGAATTGTGGTGTTGGCAAAGAATATTGAATATACCATGAACTGCCAAAAGAATGAACAAATCTGTCTTGGAAGAAGTACAACCAGAATGTTCTTTAGAATCGAGGATGGCTAGACTACGTCCCATGTACTTTGGACGTGCTATCGGGGGGATGAGTCCCTGGAGAAGGACATCATGCTTGGTAAAGTAAAGTAGAGGGTCAGTGAAAAAGAGGAAGACCTTCACTGAAATGGATTGACACAGTGGCTACACAATGGGCTCAAGAATAAAAAGGATTGTGAGGATGGCGCAGGACAGGGCAGTGTTTCATTGTGCATAGAGCCTCTATAAGTCAGAACCGACTCAACAGCACCTAACAACAACTAACAACGTATTTGAATTCCAACACCCACAAAAAGTCAGAGAAAAGATATCAGAAGGGAAAAAAAGAGAAAGGAGTTAAGTCTTACTATGCAGTTTATAATTCATCCCCAAACTTCAAAATATAAATGAAAGCCAAAAAGCGGAATTTTAAAGAGCCACATTTCTGGCTTCTACCAATCAGGAGCACTGTTCACTGCACCAAGGGGGAGAATTTATTCCCAATCAACCAGTTCATTTGTAAGTGTGGTTCAAAGTGGTGCTTGTTGGTTGCTTTGGAATTAGTTAATGTGTTTTCAACACGGCACCAAAAAAAGGGACGTACAACTTCATCAATAAACTTCAATGAAGATCGAGGTTGGAGGTGAGACTCCATAGCGACTGATCCATTCTGGCACTTTCTACCGTGCCATATGCCTGGGACAGTCAGACAAAGCATGCTGATTATCTTAGCAATTGTGTCGTGACAGGTAATATAACACAGTCGAATTTATGGGATTCTTTTCAAATACATTGAGGGGTGTGGATTCTGAATGTAGATGTGTTATAAAGTTTCCAATGAGCAAGAGACAGTATGGTTGAAATCATGAGCAATTTTAAGCCCACACATGTTGGTGGTTATTAAATTAAGCAGGATTTCATAATCTGTACATAGTTGAAGGAGTTCTGGTGGAACAGTTGTTAAAGCACTCAGGTCAGTAGTTCCAACCCACCAGCCCCTTCAAAGGAGAAAGATGTAGCAATCTGCTTCCGTAAAGATTACAGCCTTGGAAGCCGCGTGGGGCAGTTCTGCTCTGTCCTATAGGGTCACTATGAGTCGGAATTGACTCAGACAGCGGTGAGTTTTGTTTTGTTTTGTTTTTTGGTACATAGTTGACAATTAAAAATGATACCTTGACAGCCTTTTTCTTTTCCAGCTGGGGAAATGGAATCAGAAGGGTTAAATAACTTGCTTAAAATCCCATGTCTAGAGAGTGGCAAGGGATTCTGACCTTGGCTAGTCTGACGGCCCAGAGTCTGGGCTCACACCAGGACAACACGGTGTCTCTCAACAATGTATTGATGGGATCAGGGGGCAGTGTTTGCTTGTATCCGTATGACTCTCTGGGTGGTTGACCCATTTGGGCTGCTAACCTAGAGGCTGAAAGTTGGAGTTCATGCAGAGGTGCCTGTGAAGAACGGCCTGATATCTACTTCTGAAAAATCAGCCACAGAAAACGCGATGGAGCAGAGTCCCCTTCTGACATACATGGGTTGCCACGAGTTATAATCGACTTTACAGCAACTGGTCTGTAAGTGGTCACACGTGAAAAATTTCCCATTTCCCCCATGAATACACTTAGCAACCAGTCTAACCAGTGTTTGTAGACAGAAAACAAAGCCATAGCACCCAGCTCGGGCAGCAGACCAGCATCAATCCCCAAAGAATAACTTCTGATTTTTTGTTTATAGGGAGCTTCACGGGCATACAGCTGGTAGGCATGCATTTTCTTCCCTTTCTTCCTTTTTTTTTTTTGGTTGTGTGGCATGAAGAATTTAACTTTACCCAAAGAATTTAGTCTTTGTCCTTGATTCCTGAAAGATAACCTTTAAAACCTTGGAATTCCCCCAATGATTGAAGTGTCCTTGGTGAGGTCTCCAGACCACACCTAACCTAGGTTATGCTAATTAAGTGACTCTTGGGTGGGGGCTGGCCAGGCCAGAAACACTGACTACCTGATATCAGCTGGCCTCCGGGGAGGGGAGCATGATTTAATCAACCGTGCCTATGTAATGAGGCCCCAGTAAAGGCTCCGGACATCAAAGTTCCAGTGCTTCCCAGTTGGTAAAAGACGTCAATGCACGTGGAGGTCAGCTTGTCCTTTGGGACATAGAAGCCCACATTGGGAGCGCTCCCTGATCCCACCCTCTGCATCTCTTCATTAGTACCCTTTTTGCTGCAATTGTAAGTACTGCTTTCCTGACTTCTGTGAATCCTTCTAGCAAATTACTGAACCTGAGGGAGTAGTGGAAGCCAGCAGGTCAGGAGTAACAGGGCCCTGGGGACCCCTGACCATACACCTGGTATCCTAAATGGGTAGTGCGAAAAACCCAAATCTGTAGCCAGCCAGTCGGAAGTGAGATCGTCATGGAGATCCCAAGTTTGGGGCTGGCATCTAAAGTCTTGGGCAGACTTGGCAGTCTGAAGGACGGTGCCTTTTAACTTGTAAGACCTAAGGTAGCTCTAGGTTAGGGTCAGAGGAAGAACTACCACATGTGAGACTAGGAATTAGAGTGAATTGCACTGGGTCGAATTGATTTCAATATAATTTGGTGTCAGAGAAGTGGGGTTTGATAGCCATACAGGTTGGATTAAGGGATATGGCCTCTATTTCTGTATTTGTTTTGTTTAAATGGGCAACTGAAACTTTTTCATTAGGGGACTGGCAAGCTGCAGGCAAACTAGTCTACTCTGGGCCTTTCTGCTTCTGCCTCTCCAATGTCACCAAAATTAGTCCCTCGTGCATTAACGGAGACATTGAACTGCTTTGTCTTTATGGTTCTTCCCTCCATAAAGCTCTCCTGGTCTAAAAACACATGCACGCTGGTATTACACAATTTAGAACATCAGTCTCTGCAGTCCTGAACCAAAATGGCAGGAATGGGAGGCCCATGTGGCTGATCGTTGGTGTACAGTTAGTTCTGATTTCCAATCCCATCAAGATTTCAGGGGAAAAATGTAATTTTTATTTTCTTGTTGCTTAATACAAAATGAGGGCTCTATTCCCTTCTCCCTCAAGGCTGACTCTCAATGGGATCCCGAGAAGACAGGAAACACAAAGCAATTTAATCTTCTCTGGCCATCTCTGCTGTTCCCAGAGGTGGCTGCAAGTGTGGGCAATGCCTGGCAGCTGCTTTTGGCAACAACATCAGGCCCTCCCGCCACTTTCTTGCGGCTCTCCTGTCCTCGGGGGCCCTTGTGGTAGCAGCTTCTGCTCACTGCCCCAAGCCTCTCCTCCTCAGACGGCCTGGAGCAGCTTCCGCATCCTGAGGAGGCCTGGTGGCTTGATATCCTCTCTCAGCACCACCTCCAGTGGTTAGTGGCCAGCAATGTGCAGTTACCACCTCAGGCATCTGTGGAGCTCCCAGGCTTTGTCAAGGAGCCAAAAAACCCAAACAAGTGGCCGTCGAGTCCGTTCTGAATCATGGCAGCTCCACGTGTGTCAGAGTACAACTGTGCTCCATAGGGTTTTCAGTGGCTGTGACCTTTTGGAAGTAGATCATCAAGACTTTCTTCTCAGGTGCCTCTGGGTAAATTCAAACCAAGCACTTAACTATTTGTGCCAACCAGGGACACAGTTTTTATTAAAATGGTCTTGCTCAAAGGTCCCTAAACATGCATGAAACAAACAAGCCATGACTCTAGCAAACAGAGCCATAATCCTAAACACCTTTCTGGCCCCTTCCTGCCATTCTGATGTAAGTTCATTCACCATTGAACTCAGGGTTCCCTCACCTTCTCCCCTGGGCTCTCCTTTAAGAATATTGTAGGTGGAGCCTCTCACTCCTCTCATGGAGGAAGATACTTCTTTCAGTAGGGCACGAAGCTCATCAATAAATTAGGCTCAGAAACAGCCAGGGAAATCCTGTAACAGCCAAAGGTAAAGTGAAACTAGCTCTAATAATAAACTGGGTTTAGCTACCATTTTTTCAGTATGTTACTTTGATTACAAAAAAAAAAAAAAAAGATGAATAGGTTACTAACAAAATGCAGTTGGACTAGAAGATTATTTTCAGGTGGTTAACAAACCAACTTTATGCCTAGAAAGTCACTCAAGTCAAACTGGAAACAAAATTCGTAATAAATCTTCGCCTGTCCACACTGCTTAGCTTCTTACAATTGCCCCTGGGGCCCTCCCTGGACGTCCTGGTCAGATATGCAGGTTGCTTCTGCTTTAATGTGCAGGGAGATTTGTTCAGGCCCTAGGGGTTTTAGGGTCCCAGTCCCTACCTCACCCTACTCCAAATTTTAGAAGCAGGTGTAAATACGGAAGGATAAAGTTGATGGAGACTAAATTCTGAAAATGTCTTCAAGGACACATTGCAGAAATCAAAGCTAGCGTGATTACAAAGTGCCTCCCTAGAAATCTAAACCTACCCTAGTGGCTTATGTGAATGTATGAGGTTCCTGGCATGAAGTCCAGCCGTTCCCAGCAGCCCCTCTTCAGGTAAACCAAGTCCAAAGCCATTAGGGAGCAGTCCTAACTGAGGAGGACAAGGTCACCGGTCCAGGCGTTGTATGATTCAATGCTAATTTCCTAGTTCCACAGAGGCACTGAGAGTGGCCCCTGTACCTCAGAATGGGACACCCCAAAACTCAAGAAGGCATGCTTTGTTACCAGCTCTTACCACAGCTTAGACTGAGCTGGGAGGAATGGTCCAGCAGGCAGCAGTCACTCTTCCATCACTCTGTCCTGGAGCAGTGAATGCTGAAGGTAGAGAGGGGACAGCTTTGCCCTGACCACCTGTGGGTTGGTCTCACCTGCCTGGGGTAGTGGTGGGTGTCAGTGGGTCCTGGAAATTCTGGCTGCCCCTGAGAGAGGACGAGAATACTTTCTCTCCTATGGGGTTCCCTGGGCACACTGCCCACAAACAAGCTCTGTTCAAATATTTCAAATGTTCCATTCGAACATTGTGACTAAATTTGAATGACTGCGCTGAAATAAAGCTGCACCTCTTGCTTACAGCTCAAGGCCCACACCCCACAGCTGATTTCAAGGACGGCCTGGTTGGTGGCCACAAAGTGGAATTTTCTTACAGGGCCTAAGCCCTGCACAGGGACACTTTATTGGGCACTCCTAATAACGCGTCAGTCCCACTATGAACTCCTGGTTTGTCCTCACTTGTCCCCCCATGACCTTAGCCTCCATTTGTGCCTAAGTAACTCTCATCAGATACAAGGGGCCGTGTGGATCCGTAGAAATCCATCACACTTTTCAGGCTGGGGTCTGAAAACAACTCTAAAAACATGCCTGTTGGTGATGTCAGTGGAGCCTTTTTCAGACACAGATAAATGCGTTTGAATTATGCCACTGGGGAATCATTGAGATACCCTTCCAAACCACTTAAGCTCAGAGAAAATTCTCTCCTGTAAATCTTACCTAAAGCAACGCTGATGAAAACCCCAGCTGTTTTCCCCTCTGTGAGTCTGTCCTTTTTCGTTCCTTCTCTGATTCTCCCGGATGCCATCTCCACAGTCAACGGTGTGGAAAAATGCAGTCGAGGTTTTGCTGATGAGGGGGGAGGGTATTTGTGACAGCTGGGTGGGCCCTGCTTTTCAGTAAGGCCAATGGGCAGCGAAGGTTGTGGCCAGGAGATAACAACCACGGAGATCAACAGGACGGGCTTTCATCACACCCAGGCTTCAGGCAGCTCGATTTGGTGTCTTCAAATTGGGGTGGGGGGGAGGGAGAAGTGAAAGTTTAAAAATAAAATATACCAGCTGCATAAATCCAAAAAGAGAGATGTTCTCCTCACTTTTACCTATCATAAAAAAAATATATATCATAGTACTACTTAAATTTAAATTCTTTCCAAATATTAAACTAAAAATATTACTAAATATGGCTTATACTGTGATTTCTTATTGTATTTTTTAAGCGGTAGTAGTGGTTCAGTGGTAGAGTTCTCGCCCTCCATGCAGGAGACCCAGGTTCGATTCCTGTCCAATGCATCTCAAGCGCTGCCACCACCTGCTTGTCGGTGGAGGCTGACATGTTTTTATGATGCTAAACAGGTTTTAGTTGAGGTCCCAGATTAAGACAGACTAGGAAGAAAGGCCTGGAAATCCACTTCCAAAATTTCAGCCAGTGAAAACCCTGTCTGATCCCATTGTACATGGGGTCTCCACAGTCGGGGACCAGCTCGATGGCAACAACTTGTAATATGAGTAAATTTGCTAATACACTGACATTATTGACTCAGCATGCTGCTACTTTGTACAGAGATACCGCGAGGAGGGCCTGGTTTGAGGTAGTTCCCCTGGTCCTCCTTGTCTACCTGAGCGTAAACTGGAAGGTGATTAATTAACTTCTCTGTACAAGTAAGGAAACCCTGGTGGCGTAGTGGTTAAGTGCTACGGCTGCTAACTAAAAGGCCAGCAGTTCGAATCTACCAGGTGCTCCTTGGAAACTCTATGGGGCAGTTCTACTCTCTCCTATAGGGTCGCTATGAGTCGGAATCGACTTGACGGCAGTGGGTTTGGTTTTGGGTTTTTGGTACAAGTAAACCAGGTGTTTTTCAAGGTGTCTGTGTAAAAGGCATGTGTCTTAGTCATCTAGTGCTGCTGTAACAGAAATACCATAAGTGGATGGCTTTAACAAAGAGAAATTTTTTCTCTTACAGTCTAGGAGGCTAGAAGTCCAAATTCGGGGTGCTAGCTCCAAGAGAAAGCTTTCTCTCAGTGTCAGCTCTGGGGGAAGGTCCTTGTCATCAATCTTCCCTAGTTGAGGAGCTTCTCAGCACAAGGACCCCAGGTCCAAAGGACATGTTATTCTCCTGGCTCTTGATTCTTGGTGGTACGAGTTTCCCATGTCTCTCTGCTCACTTGTCTCCTCTATAGCTCAAAAAAGATTGACTCAAGAGACAATCTAATCTTGTAATCGAGTCCTGCCTCATTAACATCACAGAGGTAGGATTTACAACATAGGAAAATCACATCAGATGACAAAATGGTGGACAACCACATGGTACTGGCAATTGTGACCTAGCCAAGTTGACACACATTTTTTGGGGACACAATTCAATCCATAACAGCATGAAAACAAAAATTAGGGTAGTCCCTAATCCCTCCTTCTTTCAGAGATGTTTCTGGGTGGTCTGACTTGTGTTCCTACTGGCCAGGATCAGGATGGTGTCGCTCCTGCCGCTAGAGGTGACTCCTGGATACAGATGACTCTCCCCTTAACCCGCTGATTGCACCCACTACTTGGCTTCTACTTGGCTTCTCGTCCTTCCTCCATTCCTGACTCCCACTTCAGTAATTGCTCAGCTGAAATGGGGAAGGGCTCGCCCCATATCTGCTCCCAGTGCACTACTTACCTCAAAACAACCCACCTGCATTACAGAGTAATGCCTTGTGCTCTCTGTCCCTGATCTAGGCTACACACGCCTTTTCATTTCTTTACAATCTCCTTAGCCTCAGTTGCCTAACAAAAGACAGCCAGTAGCTGGGCCAGAGAATGATTTAAGTAACTTTAACAGGTCTCTCTCTTCTGAGCCCCCAGGACAAAGGAACACTCACCTTTAATTGAGTATTCCTTTCCCAGAGGGCACTGCCTGAGGTTTATGGGAAGATCTCTTTTCATAGTTTCAGTGTAGTCTTAGTGACGTTGTTCTTGGTTGCTTACAATTTGACTCTAACTCATGGCAACCCCATGTGTGCAGAGAGGAACTGTCCATAGTGCTTTCAAGGCTGTGACCTTCCTGAAGCAGATAGCCAGAACTGTCTTCCAAGATACCTTTGGGCGGGTTTGAACCACCAACAGCCTGATCTCCGATACACAGTAGCCGTTCCTCCCATTAGACTCCTAGGTTATGATGTAGTTCGGTCTTTGAGTGATCCATGCACCGGTCCTCCAAACATTTCGGAATATGTGGCAACTTCTCCCCACTGTGATGGACTCATTAGTGCCATGGTTAGTTTGCATAGCTTACGAGGTAACATCACTGCATTGCTCAGTTTGGGCTAAAGAAAACTGATGATCCTAACCATGATAATTTACTAATATTCACCTATGACACCCAATCAAACCTATAAAAAAAAGAAAGAAAGAAAATCAAACCTATGGGTTTTCTTTAATGACGCATTGCCTAAAGTAGTCAAATGACTATTTCTTTCCTGATAGCTGTTACTAGAGCAATCCCCTGATTGAGTGAAAGAGAAAACTGGATTCAAAACCCACGAAGTATTCTTGAGGACCCTAGAAATAGCAGCATGGAACTAATAGGGTTCCAAGTTCCACAAAAGTTCAGTAACTTATACAATGGGGTGTATTGTTTTGAAACCATCAGCCCTCACGTGATCATGGTTTAACTGTATAATTAGAACAGTATCCACCACACCAACCTTTACAAAGCAAAGGTGGCAGGCAAAATAGCTAAAAAAAAAAAAAAAAGAAGGAGAAGGTTGAAGAGGAGGAAAAACAGAAAAAAGAGAACAAAAACAAGACATATATGGAATCTTAAAGTTTGCCTTGCCCAACACCCATCTGATAGCTGAACCCTCTCTAACATGGAACAACTTTGTGGCAGTGGGGGAGGGAACGCAAAGGAGTTGAGAGGATTATGAAGCTGAAAAGCAGAGTTATAAACTCTACAGGGTGTGTGTAGTGGCCTGAAAAGAGGAAATAAATCATTGCATATAACACTTTTTAGCTCTTTGCCTTCCTCCTCAAGAACAAAGGACAACGTGCAACAAATGCCTGTAAGACTTAGAGCCTGGCTTGAGGCTGCCCGTGCTGAGGGATTGTTTGTCCTGGTTTTGGTTATCCTAGGGAGCAGTCAGGAAGCAAGTTGGGCAGTCTTTGCAAAATCAAGAATCAAACTTTGAAAACATGGTCCCAAAATTTAATAAGGTCAAATGAATTATCAACAGCAAATTTCCTCTAAGCCTCTCCTTACATGACTAGCCTGCCTCATTCCTTGCTGCCGTCAGTTGTCGTCAAGTTGACTGCGACTCATGGCACCTACACATGCAGAAGGCTGCACAGCTGTGTAACAGAATGAACGTTGCCCGGCCCTGTGTCATCTTCGCGATTATTGCCATGTCTAAGCCCACTGTTGTGACTACTGTGTCAATCCATCTCACCGAGTTTCCCTCGTTTGCATTGACCCCGTACTTTACCAACCATGATGGTCTTGTCTAGCAATTGGTCTTTCCTGATGACACGTCCAAAGTAAGCAAGTTAAGGTCTCGCCATCCTCACTTCTAAAAGAGCATTCTGGTTGTATTTCTTCTAAGACAGATTTGCTTGTTCTTCTGGCAGCCCACGGCATAGTTGGTACTAATACCACAGTTCAAACGCATCAATTCTTCCTTTTTCATTGTCCGGCTTCCGCATACATAGGAGGCAACTGAAAAGACCACGGCTTGGGTCAGGCACACCATACTCATCCAAGTTACACCTTTGCTTTTTAATAGTTCAGTTGGATCTATACAAAATACTAAATGGAATAAGTTGTAAAAATATGGCAACTTAAAAATGATAGTGGATCAATTAAAAATATAACACTGCAAAGCCTCATTCTTACCCATTTTCTGATCTTGAGATCTAAGGTTCAGATCAGGTTTCTTTCTTTCGTAGACGGGTAGATGGGTGTAAATAAGATGCCTCTTCAGGAAACTGGAGCTGGTACCGACTGTGCCCCAGGGGCTCGAGCTGCAGGTCATCGTGCTCGGTGTGGGACGTCGGTGTTATCGTGGTGCTGACACTCGCAGAAGGCTACACAGCTGTGACGTGGAGTCAGAGTGTGCACATGTCAGTGAGCCTTATAAATACCTGCTCCCAGCTGTGTGATGCCACTTCAGAGAGCGCAGGCCAACACTTAGGAAACACCCAGGACCCCCTCATCATCAGATCAAATCATTTTATCAACTCTTCCTTTTTTCTGGCTTCCCTATATTTTCTCTTGTCAGATCTATATTTATGATTTTTTTTTTTAATCTCATCAGGTTAAAACCTCTTCTAACGGTTTTTTTTGTTTGTTTGTTTTGTTTTTTAATGATTATAGCTAACAACTTGAGTATTTCCTATGTCAAAGGCACTACGGTGTGTGTGGTTTAGATGAATTATCTCACTGAATCCTTGCAGTCATCTGCACTGGAGTGCAAGCTCCATGGGGGTACAAACTTTTCTCAGTTCTGGACACTTCTGTCTCCCTATTGCCTGGCACTTAGTAGGTGCTCAGTAAATATTTGCTGAAGAACAAATGAATGAGTGAGTGAAAGAACAACCTGTAAGTAGATACTATGATTATTCCCATTTACAGATGTACAAGGTCAAGTGGTCAATCAACAGTGGGAGCAAGACTCAAACGCAGCTAGGCTCTCTCCACAGTCTGTGCTTCTGATGGGTGTTGTATCACCTTTGCTCAGGTCACTTTTTTTTTTTTTTTTGCTCTGGTTTTTGTTTTTAGTAACTGCTTGCTTTAGGAATTGAGGTGCCAGTTGGGTGGCTAGAATAATGAGATTCACAAGGGTTGTTTTAACTCCACACCTAAACTCTTGGGGCCAGGGCTGGCCCCAAGAACTAGAAACTATTATCTTCACCAAGAATAAGTAAGTGAAGGAAAAAGCCAGTGGGGCAAGTTAAATGAGAAGCAATGCAGGCAAGCTGAGGTGCCAATTTCAGAGATTGGCAAATCGAGAATTGGGAAGGGCCTCCAACCTTGGAGGGAACAGAGGCTGTCTCAACCACAAAAGGTTCTGAAATGTAGGGGACAAAACAAAACCAAAACAGGCCAAGATAAAGTGGAGGGCAGGGTGCAGGGATGGGCCAGGGAAGTCATAAGGGTCTGAATTACTCAGAGGCCAAGCACTGAAGTTGCTCTTGTAAGTTGGCTGCTGTGTGATGTAGGGCTGGGTCAGTCCAGTTAAAGAGACCAGATGTAACACTGATAGTGAAAATGTATTTTTCGTTCACTTTCGTATAGCTTCTAGTACAGTGTTCAAACAGGGCCCAAAAAAGCAAGGGTTTATAATAAAAGGTAAAAAAAGAGGTGGGTCTCAGGCTGACACTGTATTCTAAAGCTGTTGTAGGACTGGAGAAACAAGAAGCATTTTTCATGAAATTTTACAACCACATGAATTTGGGGAGCCCTGGTGGCGCAGTGGTTAAGAGGTTGGCTGCTAACCAAAAGGTCGGCAGTTCAAATTCACTAACTGCTCTTTGGAAACCCTACGGGGCAGTTCTCCTCTGTCCTGTAGGGTTGCTGTGAGTCGGGATCGACTCGATGGCAGCAGGTGTTAGTGCACAATTTCACCTGTGTGCTATAGATTAGCAAGTAAGCACAATTAAGCCCTAGTGTACCTGGCTTACTGTAAGCCAGCGTGTACTGTGCTCACTGGTTAATCTGCCCCTTGTTCATGGATGTTGCCATATTTAGGAAAGACACAGACCATAAGTCCTGATTTTGCAATGTTTACTTAGACTTTATACATTTTTGCGCTTTGAGTCCACGCCAAAGGGTCAGTCCCTGCCTTAGGGCTGGTCTGAGGTGCTCGTTTTGCATTTTGGCTTCCCAGCATCACTAAGCCGCAGGCTGGGCAACCTTCAAGCATTTATTGCACTGTTGTCCGGCTTTCTTTATGCCAAAGCCACAGATCATTTCTGCATTTAATTATTTTGGTCAAAGTCAAGAGGAAAACCTAGGCACCAAAAACAACTTGGCCTTGCCCACCCCACAGTGATGTTCCATAGGGTCAAGCCCCTGTGCCAGTTGAACTTTCAAAAGACTGCATATGTTTAGCTTGCTGCCATGTATGTAAATGGATCAGGCATTGTCTGCGCCCGCAACACAAAATGCTGTTGGCCTGTCTTCCCTGCACACGTGTGTCGGCTTGTCAGCGTAGGCAAAGCCCGAGTTTGCTGAGTAGACAAGACCACCTCTTCTCTCTGCTGTTCCCCGTAGAAGGCACACACAGCAGACTTGTATTTCTGTTGAGTCTCCAGTTTTCCATCATCTATTTTTTATAGCACTGATACTAGACCAATTGCAGCAAATGACGGGTATTATTTCTGGCTTGGGTGCATCACGGTGCTGATTTGCTGTTCCTAGCTTTTATCATTTACCATGGGAGACCAAGTTCAACAAAATGTAAGTGTTTTGAGATGCTTGCTATTTTCAAAATACAGGTGATCGATGCCCCATGCGTGCGGGAAAGGGCCACGTAATAAGATTGGACAGAGGTAGAAATGTTATTTGGTACAGTTGGTGACAGGCCAACAACAAGGCGCTGACCAGCACAATAGTTTGCTGCGTCCTCCAGGTTTTCAACATATCACTTATCTTAGAGGATGCTGTTTTATTCTGAAGCAACTCTGAGGCCCTTCAGAATCTTATTTTCATGTGCTTTCTCTGAAATCTTTGCATGTCCTCATTGCTATGTGTTCTCCGAGTATAATAAACTTGAATTTTTAGATTTTAAAAAGAGTGATAAAGATTTGCAAGCTAGGAGGTTTAGAGGAAACCATTTATGAAGGACCATAAGCCCCCTGGAATTATCCCTCCACACGATCCAGACACTTTAAGAGTTAACACGCTCACTGGCTATAACACTATGTATCAACTTGGAATACTTTTTGCTCATAGTAGAATTACTTATAATAATTTATTAAATGTCTTAACAAATGACCATATTTTAAGTTGCAAATGTTAAGATTTAAATCTGTAGTGTATTTCGCCAGGTCCTTACTGGTTTTTACTTCCCTGTGACTATTTATGCATTTTAAGCATACAGCTATTACTGCTTTTTCAAACATGTTTTTGTTTTGTCCTGTATCCCTGATTCTGAGACTCTGTATTCAACATTTTGACTTTGTAAATATAGTGACCATTTTTAGCTGATAAAAAAGAAAATACCAAACCAGCATACAAATTGCTAATTTTCAGCATTCTTACATGCCTGAGCCTTACCTAGCAGGAGATCAGTAGGACACCAGGAATGGAAACCCGTCAGCCCTCAACTGGATTATTCTTTTTCTATTAAACTTGACAGCTAATTTGCAAGATCGCACTTTTTTAAATGCTACAGTTCTTGAAACCCTGACAGCTGAACCCCTACTAACACAGCTAAATATGCAGGTAGCGAATAGAACCCACAGGGTTTCCGTACATTGGTATCGTTTCTGAGATATGATTTTGGAGGGGGAAGGAGAAGAAAAGCAGAATTGCACGTTACAAAACAAGCCTGCACTTTTCATAGAGAGTCGGAAAAAGAATTAAAGACCAATATTTAATCAAAATCAAGTTAAAAAAATCGTATTAAGTGAGGACCCTTCCCTATACCAACTGTTGGAATGTTTCAGGTGCTTTTTCTATATTAAGAAGTGACATTTTTATAACCTCCACCCCTCAGGAATTATTTATTCTTAGAGAAGAAAAAATCCTGGACATGTGGCCAGATATGGAAAAAAAATATTTAGGGGATGACATTTTTTTGGCAAGAAATAGAAAGAAAATAGTTTTTTATGAAACACTTGGCAAAGCAGAAAACTTAAAAATGTTTCTAAACTTGCCCAGTTGCAAAACCACACAGCATGTTTTGCTTCTCTGTGATGGAAGAAGGGAAAACCCTCACCTAGAACCGGCTTAAAGAATCCCATCACTTCGCCTCTCCTGACAGGGATCAGTTCAATCAACGAAACTCCTGTTGGAATGCCTAGCCTGTCATGGGCTCTGCATGAAGATGAAACACATGGCATTCTAAGAAAGAACTGAAAGCAGCCAATTTCTCAGAAAAAAAAAAATGACCCTTGGAGGCTAACAGCACAATCATTTACACTAAAATTGCCTTAAATGTGGATCATGAGTTCTCCCAGGGTCAGCAAAGTTATTTGCGTCTGTTAGAACTACTCGTAAACAGGCTGCTCCTTAACTCAGAAGTTGAAGAACAAAACAGGGAAATCACAAAAATGTTCTGTTACTATATTTAACACTGTAACATCTTTCTCTTGATAGTTTTTATCCCATAGTCTGTTATAGTCATAAAAGAGTTTCATTGAATTGTTAAGAAACTAGTAAAACTAGCTCTTCTGAACTAGTAAACCATTGTGCTGCTTTTATCTTATGTTTGGAGTCAACAAAGTGTTTCTGTAGGCTAAATGGAAAGTGGAGAATTTTGTTTACGGAAAGGAAACTACATTGTTCTTTTTTTTTCCCCCCCCCATTTTACCTCAGCCTGAGGTCCAGGTGTTTGGGAAGTGGACAGGACCTGGTTTTGTGGAGACTCTGCGTTGTCTATAGGAAAATCCTTTACATTTTTCCCAGGTGCATAAAA
Organism: Elephas maximus indicus; assembly: GCF_024166365.1. Taxonomy (NCBI): domain Eukaryota; kingdom Metazoa; phylum Chordata; class Mammalia; order Proboscidea; family Elephantidae; genus Elephas; species Elephas maximus. The sequence goes on from NC_064840.1 coordinate 80,607,166, forward strand.
TGTAAGCCCTCCCTTTTCAAGGCGCCCTGTCTTCCCTTGGGAAACCCTGGTGACACAGTGGTTAAGAGCTATGGCTGCTAACTAAAAGGTCAGCAGTTCGAATCCACTAGGCGTTCCTTGGAAACTCTATGGGGCAGTTCTACTCTGTCCTATAGGGTCACTGTGAGTCGAAATATACTCAATAGCAGTGGGTTTTCAGGTTATCTTCCCTTGTGGCACAGTGGTTAAGAGCTTGGCTGTTAACCAAAAAGTTGGCAGTTCAAATCCGGCAGCCGTTCCTTGGAAATCCTGTGGGGCAGTTCTACTCTGTCCTATCGGGGCGCTATGAGTCGGAACCAACTCAAAAGCAATAGGCTTCTTTTTTGTTTTGTTTTGCTTGTTTGTTTGGCACCTTCCCCTGTGTTGGAATGACACTATATGTACCTAAACTTCTCACCTGCGCGTCCCACCTCTGCTTCAGCGTAAGGACCTCCCACCCATCCTGTGTCTTACAGACCATCTAGTGTTGGAGATGACAGTGTTTTCAGGCTTTATGGTAAAATTCCCTTCCTCTCCCTGCTGACAACTTTATTATTATTATTATCTCATTTCTCTTGAACTGCAATGGTATTGTCAGCAAGGGTTTCCTTAAACAGCGCAGCCGTTTTAGGGCAGCTTAAAGGTTAAAACAAGGAGCAGACCAGTTCTTGACACCGACTGGAGAAAGAGGAAGCGGCCACCTCCTGGAATCCCCACTGTCCTCACTCATCTCTGCTCCCTCCTGTCCTGAGCAGATATCAGCCTTGGCACGGGGTCCTGTTGCTGCTCTGCACCAGGCCTCGAGAAGCTCCAAACTGAAACTCAAAAGTTGTGGGAATTCTAAGGATAAACGTCAAGTCAAAGCCATCATTGGAAAATCAACTCCTCCTTCTATCTCGCCCTGAAAAACAATGAAAGAAATAGTGTTTCTAAAGCATTTAAATAATTGCTGAAAAGGAAGAAACTATGGACAATCTCCCTTTCAACGAATGTTGCCAGTTCTTACCTTGGTTACTTTTCTTCAGCAAAGGAAGTTAGAGGCTCAGATTAATAAATGTTGCTGAGAGCAACCAGAACGCAGGCATTTATTTATATTATGCTTTACTCAAAAGTTTTTTACTTTTTTTTTACTCAACACACTAATTTTCAGAACAAATGTTAGGACTGGAGGTAAAGGGAGAAATCATGCCAGGAAGTATGGCAGCATTTGGTAAAATGGGCCAGGCTTTCCTGTTGGGGATCCTTCAGAGTCACCTAAGTATGGACTATCAGGTCTTCATTTTGCAAGTCACTACCAAGGGTGAGCCGTTGTATGGATTACAACTCTTTTTTTCTCAGCTGGGAGCAGACACAGAGCCCTGGTGGTGCAGTGTTTAAAAGCTCAGCTGCTAACCAAAAGGCCAGTAGCTCAAATCTGCCAACTGCTCCTTGGAAACCCTATAGGGCAGTTCTACTCTGTCCTATAGGGTCACTATGAGTCCGAACCAACTTGAGGGCAACAGGTTTGGCTTTTTGGTTTAGTGGGCAGGAATGAGGGAGCCCTGAGTTTGGCCTAAGAGTGCCCTGGGGGGGTTGGAGGAGGGGCATATCAGTGTGGCCCTGGGCTGAAGAAGGCTCCTGGATGGTGTGGCAGGAGAGAAACAACTGGAGAACTGACCTAACTGGGTGCAGAAGAAGGCCACCTGGGCTGGGTGTCACCATAGCACCTGCCTTGCACAGTGATCAAGCCTTGACTCCATCTGGGAAAAGCGTTTTGTCCGACCGTTAACATAAAAACAGAAGTGACCTGACGATATAGAACAAGGCTACCTGGGCTGGATGTCACCGTAGCACCTGCCTGGCACAGTGCCTCATCAAGCATTGGCTCCATCCAACCGTTAGCATAAAAACAGGAGCCAACGTCTTGATCGTTAAACATCAATGGCTTCAACCGTAAAACTTACCCTCCCCTCCCACTGTCTCCAGGTCCTCAGTGCCTCCAGAACACCCATTCAGTCATGATCACTCACAGACCAAGGAAGACTCTTAAATGAAACAATGGATTTGCTACTTGTTTTAATCCTGATTGCCTTTGGTGTAGAGTGTATTTTTTATTTAAATTCAGTACAAGCTCACAGTTGAGCTACAATAACCACATGAAGGCTAGTCATTTTTCAGGATGACAAAACTACGAAGTTTGTTGAGATTGCTTTCTCATTGACACAGTGCCCGAGCACTCAATAAATGATGATGAGGCAAGCTATTTGGGCCTTTTACAGCAGGTCACTTCCAATGCCACCACAGCAGAGCGCACCCACACATGGATGCTAAGCCAGGTTGCCTGTGTGTGGGACGCGGTCCTACCCTTGGACCTGTGTGACTTTGCACCTGTCCATGCTGTTTTCACACCTGTAAAATGGGGAGAAATAACAGGACCCACCTGTGTGCTATTGGGAAGATGACCTGAGTTAGGACATGTATGGGTTTTAGAAAGAGCCTGCCATGTAGTAAGCATGCAAGTATTGACTTCAGTAAATACTATAATTGTATTGCTGGGAACTCAGGAACATTGAGATTGTATAAAAAATCATATTTTAAACTTTTCCGTGGATATTTGTTCATTAAGACTGTCAAGTAAGCTGAACTCCATTGAGGTACACACACAGAGTTTTAGTTATCTGAACCCACCAGCACTCCTCGGGAGAGAGAGGTGGCAGTCTGTTTCCATAAAGATTTACAGCCTTGGAAACCATATCGGGCCGTTCTACTCTGTCCTGTAGGGTCTCTATGAGTCGGAATCCACTGGATAGCTGTTGGTTTCGTTTGAGTTTGAGTGAGTAGGTAAAACAGTTATTTTGGTCCATCATAGACTAAGGGACAAACACACACACAGAGTCAAATATTTTAATGATATAATCCAGGGATGATAGTTTAACTAAATTTTAGCATAGAAGCAGAATACATTTTTTTCTGTGAGATAATCGTCTGATATTATTCATAACCAGGTAGTTCAATCAGAATGAGGACTAGGAGGGTCTTAGGGAAGGGGTCTGCCTGGTGTGGGTGTGTAGAATGAAGACATGGAGGGGCTTGGGGGGAGGTCTGCCTGGTGTGTGAGTACAGAATGAAGACTAGAAATGGCTTGGGGAGGGGTCTGCCTGGTGTGTGTGTGCAGAGTGAAGATTGGCAGGGGCTTGGGGAGGGGTCTGCCTGGTGTGTGTGTGCAGAGTGAAGATTGGCAGGGGCTTGGGGAGGGGTCTGCCTGGTGTGTGTGTGCAGAGTGAAGATTGGCAGGGGCTTGGGGAGGGGTCTGCCTGGTGTGTGTGTGCAGAGTGAAGATTGGCAGAGGCTTGGGGAGGGGTCTGTCTGGGGTGTGTGTGCAGAGTGAAGACTAGCAGGGCCTTGGGGAGGGGTCTGTCTGGTGTGGGTATACAGAGTGAAGACTAGCAGGGGCTTGGGGAGGGGTCTGCCTGGCGTGGGTATGCAGAGTGAAGACTAGCAGGGCCTTGGGGAGGGGTCTGCCTGGTGTGGGTATGCAGAGTGAAGACTAGCAGGGCCTTGGGGAGGGGTCTGTCTGGGGTGTGTGTGCAGAGTGAAGACTAGCAGGGCCTTGGGGAGGGGTCTGTCTGCTGTGGGTGTGCAGAGTGAGGACTGGCAGAGGCTTGGGAAGGGGTCTGTCTGGGGTGTGTGTGCAATTTGCCTCTTTTCCCCTTGTCATCAGAATCGTTCCATTTAGGAGTGGAAGCTTTCTCCCCAGATTTGCAGATATCTGAAAAAATTGTATTCTGCCCAGGAGGGAAAAAATAGCTCACTGTGATTTCTTTGAAGCAAATCTCCTGGGATGTCACAATGGGGTGTTTATTGCTGTTGGAGGCTTGAGGCTTATCTCCAGGAACAGGCACTGTGTCTCACATAAAGCCTGGGCCCTCCTTCCCAAGGCCTTGATTAGGCAGCGTCTCCTGAAGGGGTGTGAGGACCCCTGACGTGTCCCCACCCATGCCCCTCACTTCCTTCCTGATCTGAAATTCCTATCCCTGGAGTCAGTCCTGGGTTTAGAAAATACAAATGACTTGCCTTAGGTGCCTCATAGTTCACCTGAGGGGAACATGTGTTCAGCTTCTCCTGCTGGCACATTTTAAAGCCATAAATGGCCAGATACACTGCTGCACCCTACAAGCAGCAGTGAGAGGTCTCCGAAAGGTGCTCTTCAATTAGCAAAGAGTCTTGTCAATGGAAATGTGAATTGCAGAGAAAGAAAAGATTATCAAGAGCTGATATAAGGACTAGAGCCCTGGTGGTACAGTGGTTAAGAGCCGTGTCTGCTAACCAAAAGGTCAGTAGTTCGAATCCACCTTGGAAACCCTGTGGGGCAGTTCAGCTCTGTCTCACAGGGTCACTCTGAGTTGAAATTGACTCGACAGCATCAGGTTTGGTTTTTTGGTTGGTCAAGTGATTGTTTGACAAGAGGGACATGAGTCCGGCCACGTTGCACAAAGAACTGGCTTTGGGGGAGAGAAGGCACCAGAACAATTGGTGGGGGTGGGGCCGAGGCCACCTGGGGAGAACTGACCTTATAAGGCAGGAAATGGGAGGTGCGTCCCTCTTGCCTTTTATACTCCCCTCCTCTCCAATCCCACACCACACAGATATGGAAAGGACCAGAAAAGCAGAGCGGGAATGGGAATGGCGGTCACAGAGAATATTAAACTATGCTTTTTGCTCTACTCCATGTTTCTATTTAATTAAAATGCTGGTCAGTGGTCACACATGAAGCTTTGTTAGAAAAACATTGTATTAGATAAGGGGCAAAGAAAGAGAAAATGAATCAACAAAACGAATCAGGGGCTATCAAAGCCGTCCTGCCTGCTTCATGCCCACCTGAGACCAACCTGGGTGACCCAGCCTAGATTTACCCTCTTCCAGACATTACTAAGGAACCCTGGTGGCACAATGGTTAAGCTAACCAAAATGTTGGAGGTTCGAACCCCCCAGTGGCTCCACAGGAGACAGACCTGGTGATCTGCTCCCATAAATGTTGTTGTGTTGTTATTGTGTGCCGTCGAGCTGATTTTGACTCAGCAACCCCTGTGACAGAGCAGAACTGCCCACCGGGCTTCCCAGGCTCTAATCTTTATGAGGCAGTTCTACTCCGGCATTAGGGCCACCATGAATCAGAATAGACAGGATGGCACACATCAACAACGTAACTACTAAATGGCGACCGATTGTGGTACGTAACAAACTAAAAATAATGACAGGGATTTTGCAGAGTTTCCTTTTCAGGATTTTTTTTTTCTGAAAAATAGGTACCAAAGTTTGTAAAGAAAAAGGTATACAGTGATATAGTTATGTCTTCCTCCGTTTGGTCTCGATGCTATTTTGGCTGTTTTGTGACTCAGGGCAGATCCCGCCCACCTACTTATTATAATATTTCTTTTCTAGAGCCAGAATAGGACAGACTCCTATACCGTTCTGATCTGGGTGCATTTCTTCAGCAGGTATGCTGTACTCCTGGGGAACTGTGTCTGTCTGGGCCTGGGGCTGACAAGGCCAGGAGGAAATCTATGTCTGCGTTATATCAGAAAGATTTCTCAGTCAAGTTAAGAAAATAAAATGGTGGGCACCAAACAATGTGAGGGTCCTCTGACCTCGCCTTGACATGTTCTTCTCTTAAGTTTCCAGCAGAGTCTGTGGCTCGAGACTCTGCACAGAAGCACTCAGTTTAAGCTGATACATTTGAAGGAGTTATAGGAAGCCAACGGGAACCAGGAAAGCAAAAAAAAAAAAAAAAAACCCACTGCCATCAAGTCTATTCCAACTCATAGCAACCCTATAGGACAGTGTTAAAACAACAACAACAACAAACTCCTTGCCATCGAGTCGATTCCGACTTATAGCGACCCTATAGGACAGAGTAGAGTAGAACTGCCCCGTATGGCTTCCAAGGAGCGGCCTGATGGATTCAAACTGCCGGCCTTTTGGTTAGCTCTTAACCATGTGATTGGGGAGAGGGCTTATTTCAGTGAAATATTTATCCTGGGGTCATCGGGAGCATTGTAAGGAAACTAACCTTACACCCTTTCCCTGAGAAGCCTTCTTTTTGGTACTCCTCAGTAACAGCCATTTCCCACGAGCCTCTACCTGTTAGGGCTGATGCCTCTTGCTCATTGCGGCTTCACGAAGGGACAGGAAATGCTCACGTCACCACGCCCAGCCCTGCTACCAGCTCTCTACACCCCTCCAAAAAGAAAAACCAATGTTTCAAAGTAGGCTCGTTACAGTGAGCTGATAAAGAGAAGAGGAGGGAGAAGAAGGGAAGGTCTCCTACTGGCTAATCTTTACCTGATAGATCAAACGCTGCCCTTCCTCCCCCTTTACTGAGACCTACTGATACCAGGTTACTAGGTGGTCTCTGGGCTGGCAGCTGAAAATTTAGTTTTTGTGGGTAAAAAGAAAAACATTAAAATCAAAGTGAGATGTCTGTTATTTATTTTTCTCTTTGATATTACCATGCAAACAATTTATATGAGCATCAGTCTCCACTGAACTTCATTTTCTACCAATACATTACTTTTAAAAAGACAATTTTGACTTCCTCAGTTGTAAATCAGGTTTTAAATGTACATATTTTTCAAGAAAAGAGGTCAGAATTGATAAAATTCATTATCTGCCATAGGGCTAAATTGTTTTTTTGTTTTCTTCATTGTGGCCTGTTATTAAATTCTTCTTTGGTGTCATTCACCACCAGCTGTGCGGTACTCTCAGTCCTCCATCCGCACATTGATTTGAATGGATACCTAACCCCAAACCCAGTGCTGTCAAGTCAATTCCAACTCATACGGACCCTATAGGACAGAGTAGAATTGCCCCATAGAGTTTCCAAGGAGCGCCTGGCGGATTCAAACTGCCGACCCCTTTGGTTAGCAGATGTAGCGCTTAACCACTGCACCACCAGGGTTTCCAGTGGATACCTAGTGAGAACAAAAAAAGGGACAGTCTACTTTCTAAAAGCCAGTGCTTAGTCATTGCATCAGACTTTGTATAAGGACGAAAAGAATCCTACGGAAAAAATAAATACCAAAAGGCTTAGTTCGGTATGACAGTGCAAAGACATTTTATAAATATTTTGATAAGTAGATACAAGAGGGTGATTTGTGAGGGGGTTATTTGCATTATGCTACATCTCAACGTTAGTTGAAATTCCTCATTTGCATTAAGTATCTGAGTTGTTTTCCGTTTGGAGGAATGTTCTAGGATCCAGCTCTTCAAGTCCCAAACCAAAAAACCAAACCCTTTGCCGTTGAGTCAATTCCGACTCATAGCAACCCTACAGGACAGAGCAGAACTGCCCCATAAGGTTTCCAGGGAGCGCCTGGTGGATTCACACTGCCGGCCTTTTGGTTAGCAGCCATAGCTCATAACCACTGGGCTACCAGGGAACCCTGCCCACCTTACATCCTAGGTGGGCAGTATTATCAGTGTCTGTATTTGAATCTGTCAAGAGGAAACTGTGTATTGAGCTAAGCTCTGTGTATCATTCACCAAGGAAAGGATTTAAGTTAACCACCAGGGCTGAGCTTAAAAAAACAAAAGCCATTAAAAGGGCGTGGGTGCTTGACCTTGAGGAAAACCTATAGAAAAAGGAGTGGCAAGAGCCATTTGTTCTCTAGCAGAAGAAAACCACCCTGTTTGGAGGTCTCCTTGTGAAAAATACTCAAGGGATACTGATTTTTTTTAAGATATAACTTTATCATTGTGTCAGTAACAATGGGGTTTGGATAGAACACAGACACACAGCTAGGCCAGGACATGCCTACTCCAGGCTTCATGAGGGCTGGTACTTGCTCACCTGTTGTCAGATGGCAGGCTAGGTGCCCAGCGCCCCCTCCCAAGGGTCTGAGCTTGTGACCGCAGGGGCAGGGCCCTGGGCTGCACCATCCAGGTATTCTGGCTCTGATGCGCCTGATACAAACTTCACCACTGCACCCTGGGCCTCCTCCCAGAGGCTGCGGCAGTTCCAGGAGGAAGCTCTGCCGGCCCTTTCTGGGAAGAGCTAACGGAGACTGACTCGCTCAAGGACGCCTTGTCAGCCACGGAAACGATGAGTCACGAGCTTTCTATCACAGTTCATTGAATGCATGCTCTGCCCCTTTGCTCTAAAGATTCCTAAGTGCTAAAAGTTGTCTCAATTGTCCTAACAGTGCCCTGGGAATAAGAGAAGGCAGATTTCACAAAAGAAAAAAAGGGGCTGATGTTTTCTGAGGGGCTTCAGTGGCACTGGGAGGGTGGGGAACAGATCCAGGACAGTGGAGGCCCCAGGCTCCCAGGCCAGTGCTCTACCCCACCAAGCTGCACCAAAGAAAAATGCTTTGATAATATAGACTACAATGAAGAAAAGAATTTTTAAAAAATTATTCAGCCTATCCCCCAGATGATAAGATGAACATTTAGGGAGGTTTCTCTCATTTATTCTTTTAAATTCATGTTTACTTTATAAAAAGACAAAATTGAATTTGCACTGTCTATATTTTTTTTATATTGATTTGCTGGTGTAGTGGTTAAGCTACAGCCCCTAGCCAAAGGGTGGGCAGTTCAATCCCCCAGGCGCTCCTTGGAAACTCTACGGGGGCCGTTCTACTCTGTCCTATAGGGATCGGAATTTACTTATTTACTGAAAAAATGGCCTGTGAGGCTAGCGAATTTACATTTTCAAAGAATATGTAATGTTATGGAAAAATATTCTAGAAACACTGAAATGAAAGTCAATATGCAAATCAATACCCACTAAAACCCACTGCTGTTGAGTCGATTCCGACTCATAGCAACCCTATAGGACAGAGTAGAACTGCCCCGTAGAGTTTCCAAGGAGCGCCTGGAGGATTTGAACTGCAGACCTGTTGGTTAGCAGCCATAGCTCTTAACCACTACACCACCAGGGTTTCCTGCAAATCAATATACCAAAAACCAAAACCAAACCCAGTGCCATCAAGTCGATTCCGTTTTTGGTATATTGATTTGCAGGAAACCCTGGTGGTAAATTCGCTAGCCTCACAGGCCATTTTTTCAGCAAATAAGTAAATTATTTTCAGGAAAACTTATAGGGAGTTACTGCAGTAAATAAGGAAATTTCAACACACCCCAATGCAATTGCACACTAAAATGTTATATCTCCTAATGTTAAAAGGAGGTCCCAGTGTGGCGTAAGGCGTAAAGGGTTTGCTCTCAGCTACTGACCCAAAGGTTGGAGGTTCCAACCCATCCAGGGGCTCCGTGGAAGAAAGGCCTGGAGACCTGCCTCCATAAAGATCACAGCCAAAAAAATCCCCATGGAGCCATTCTGCCCTGCAACACGTGGCCTTGCTGTGAGCTGGAATCTACTCGATGGCAGTGGGTTTGGTTTTTTGGGTTTGATGTTAAAGGAAACTGACATTTTTCAGCACTGACTATTGGATTTTTCCCAGTTCTGTGAAAAAAAAAAAAATTATGTAACTAATACTGTACAGGATATGTTTTGGGGTTTTTTTTTTTTTTTTTTTGCCTACAAGGTGTATCATGATAATTCCAAAATTGGGTGGAACCATCTGGAATGTGGGTCATTAGATGAAGTAAAAAGAAAAAAGTAATAAAATATCCACCCAAGAAACTGAAAAAAAAAACCAGTGCCATCAGGTCGATTCCAACTCATAGTGACCCTAGAGGACAGGACCCATAGGGCTTCCAAGGAGTGGCTGGTGGATTCGAGCTGCTGACCTCTAGGTTAGCAGCTGTAGCTTACCACATCTCTTAACCACCTCGCGATCCAGGCTCCCAAGGAGCTGAGAAGTGCATCATTTCCTGTGTTTCACAGGCTGAAAACTAGTATCTGTGCAGATGTTAGATGGGTTGATTTTCTAGAACTAATTGACCCTGAGTCTCTGTGATCCACATGCCCATAGGACAGCGGTCATCAGCTGATGGTTAATGAGGAATGTTGTCCCCAGATCAGCTTGACGTAAGGTGGAGGCAGGCAGAGAAGGCAGTAACCATCCGTTCTGCTCTTATTCGTAAAATGGATAAGCTCTGAGAGGGACGTGCTGTCTGAACAAGCGGGGATTTCCTCAGCTGGCTCAGAAAAAGATGGGCAGAAAGTCCATGAGAAAACCAACCATTCTGGAAGAAACACCAGTGTTTACAGGTGGTGAAAGGCACAGTCACCAAGAGCACAAGATTTCCCACGATCACCAGAGTTAGGTAGAGTGGTAAAGACAGGATACTGTAAATATGTTTTCGGTATTTTGAAGTTCGTGATCCTTCATCCATGAATACAAGCCAAGAGGACTTATCAGCCCCAAGGGCAGGTGGAAGGATTTGCCAGGTGAAAAATGGCAGAATCCGGGGTTGAAGGCACCCATTCTCCAATGAGTTCTCTCCATCCCACCACCCAGGAGCTTCTCTGGGGAACATAGACCCTGGAATTACCTTCAACCTTCCAGGCTCCATAATGGAAGAGGGACGTTAACAGGGCTTGGTGGTTCTGCTGTGTCCTATAGTGTCACTATGAGTCGGAATTGACTCGACGGCAACGGGTTTGCTTGGGTTTGGTTTGGTTTATTCTGGCCCTGGTTGGATAAGCCCACAGACCCAGAAAGTAAACACTTTAATGGAGGGGAGGGTAGTTTTTTAAATCATTCTAAATAATGTCCACAGAAGTTGTTCTTCACAGATGTACTAAAAATCAAACTAATTAGAAGAAATTAACCACGTATATTTTCAGTATTTGTTAACATCCAACATCCAACCCCGGATAAAAGATTACACCGTAAGAGTAAGTTTTATCTTAAAAGTGAATCATATTCTAGTGAGAGTCACCAAAGAAAGCATAAAACCTCTCTGGAGCAGATTCAGCGACAAACACTGGCCACTAAGTGATCCAGGTGTTTTATTTGGGTTTCGTTATTTCTCTGCAAATCTGTTGCTCATGGTTTATGTTAAAATGTGTAGCCTATCTGGTTTTATCAAAATAAAAGGAGCCCAATCACGGGACCGATTTGGAAGTCAGGTTTTATTGTTGCATAATGGTTTACAAACCTTGATAAATGAGGCTAGTTTCTTAATGAAAACATATTTATTTAAATGAGCTAATTGAAATGAAGTGAACCTCTTCAGGCCTCTCTTGTTTAATCCAGACTGATAAAAAAGAGTAGTTTGGTAATCTGTTAACAAAATCGTTCATTTCTTCACTAATTGCGAAACAGTCAAAAGCACTGAGACAAATAAATTTTGCGAATCATAAATGCTCTTTCACAAGAGTACGGTAAAAACAGATTACTGAATTTATTAAAATTCTTCTGACTTCAGCTTGTATGTGGGTATGATTTCTTTGATGGTGAGTCGTTAACGCAGCATGCTGACTCGGACGGCTATTTGCTTAGCCGTAGCTGTGGCCACAGAAGCCATCGGATCGTCAGTGCTAGCTGCAGCCGTTCCTAATGGTCTGTCCACTTTTCAGAGGGGACGATAATTTGCTTTGATTGAGCAATTTGGGCTGCATCAGCGTTGATTGAAATGAGTGACGCATTTGGTGGCTGTGGAAACAAGGCCAAGGAGTCTGAAGAGAGGAGCAACGTGTGTTCTTCCTGGTGCTGCTGCTTCTGCGGGAGCATCTGTTCAGGGACCTGGATCTGTTAGAAGTGCACTTACCGTCTCTAAAACCAAACTCGTTGGATGCTGCTTTCTCCTCACAATTTTGTTGATTCTCTGTAATAAAAAAAATAGCCTTAAGTAAATATAAAACAACGCAACCCAATACTTCACCCACAGCACCCCACGTTCCTTCCAGAAATGTGTCTCCTATTTAAAGATACATGCCCAAATGTGCTAAAAACAGCCCCTCCTCTTAGACACATCTGCTATTTCTGTTTCTGAAATCCTGGCCCAAGTCCACGCTCCCCCCATGGTATATTTATGTTTCTGTTTTTCCAGTATCAGTTTCCATAATTTTCTAATATATCAATACATGTATGTTCGTAGGACAACAGTACACGAGAAGAACATCAAGAAAATTAGCAATCAGTCTTATGCATTCAAGCTCAGCCTCATCATGTTAAAATATATTTATATATATATGGCTATATTTCCTTAAATATGGATTCCAAAACTATCATCTCTTCAGCTTAAGTAGTACAAATCTTATATCGTGTAAGCTTTGTTAGATTAAGTTTCTCTGGAAGATAGGTCTTTAAATGAGTGATCCATGAAAACCTTGTGTTTTTTTCTATTTAAAGTCAAATTCTATTCCTTTCATATTCAGCAAATATTGTACACATGTAACCTACAATAGAGAATACAAGTGTGAATAAAGCATAATCCCTGCCCTCAAGAAAACACGAACACAAATAATTATGGTATAAGATAAGAACCGTTAAGTTGTGCAGATAAGGTAACATATTCATTGAAATGAGGGAGAAGCTTACATAGGCTTCTAGGGGGCTGCTTTGAGATGGGACTTCAAGAACGTGTGTGGTTTTAGAGGGAGTAATCTCAATGGAAGGAACATCTCACAAAAGGCAACTAACAACCGTGTTCTGGCTCTCCACCCCAGTCATGTGCTCCTGGAAGAAAGGAACTTGCTCTGATTATCTTGGCACTCCTAAGACTCAGGACAATATCTGACAAATGGTAGGTGCCTGGTTAAAATGTGCTAATTGAGCCCTAACAAAGGCTAGATCACAAAACTCGTATAAAGAGGAGCAGCAAAAAGTCCAGTATGACTAAAGAACAGAATATGAAAAGGAAATAGAGCATAACTCTTTCAAAATTAGATTGGGACCGTATTGTAGTAAGCTTGGTTTGGAATTTTTTCCAAATAGATAATGCAAAGTCACTGGTCCTTTTTAAAACATGGCAACAGTTCAACATTGCTGAAATTGCAACAACCTCAATGGAATTTTAAAAGAGGGAGAGATTGGAAGGAGGACTAGACACAAGAAAATCAATTGAAAGATGATTGCAATAATTTATTTGATAGAACACAATTAAAAGGACAGTAATGAGCCTGAAATTAGTAGTAGCAAATAGTAGCAAGTAGAGGGTCAAAGAAAGGGAGGGAGACTCTCAGCAAGATAGACTGACACAGTGGCTGCAAAGATGGGCTCAAAAGCAGCAACCAAGGACGGTGAGGATGGTGTAGCACCAGGCAGTGTTTCCTTCTGTTGTACAAGGGGTCACTCTGAGTTAGAGCCGACTCCTCAGACCCTAACAACCAACGATGGTGAGGATGGTGTAGCACCGGGCAGTGTTTCCTTCTGTTGTACAAGGGGTCACTCTGAGTTAGAGCCGACTCCTCAGCCCCTAACAACCAACGATGGTGAGGATGGTGTAGCACCGGGCAGTGTTTCCTTCTGTTGTACGAGGGGTCACTCTGAGTTAGAGCCGACTCGTCAGCCCCTAACAACGACAACAACAAGTAGCAAGTACTGTAAGAGCAACAAAAACAACAACGATAGCTAGTACTTAACAATCAATTGCCTCCGTCCAGGCATTAAGTGAGAATTTTGATTATCTCTTTGACTCTTACCACAAAGTTGTTATTCCCAAATTTATAGAGGAGGAAATTGAGCCTCCAAACCCTTTGTCGTTGAGTCAATTCCGACTCATAGTGACCCTATAGCACATATTAGACCTGCCCCACATGGGTCCCAGGCTGTAAATCTTTACAGTAGCAGGCTGCCACACCTTTCTCCCATGGAGCGGCTGGTAGGTTTGAACCGCTAAACTTTCAGTTAGCAGCCAAGTGCTTCCTCAAGGAAGCTATGCCAGAACATGTGTTGGGATGCTATGTTGGATGACCTGTATGTTTGGACCTTCTGGAATAGAATTCCACATGGTAGGTACCAGAGACCCATGCTTAGCAGTTTTGTCAAATGCAGCTTCCATTTTGAATGCAAATGATTAGCTAGAAAACCCAGCACTAGTAGTGATAATTCTAGACCAGAACCTCTGCAGCACAGTGCTATTCACAGGATAGTTCCCACCCTTTTGTAACTACTGGTTTATAGAAGGTTATGATGGTTTGTAGCTGTTGACCCACGAAAGGCTGAAGTTCAATGTAAATATTAACAAGAGAAATGCTTGAAAATAGATCTGTCTAAATCTATTTATGGAACTAGTCAAAGATTTACTGTAATACTAAAAAGAAAGCTCTTGTTAAAATGTAAACTGGCAACACAAGCTTATTTGTTTTAAACGTACCGAGCATGTAGGATGCTCAAAGTGCTGAACCGGCAGCAGTGGAGACAGATAGACAAAAAAGAAATTATCCTTTAGGCCCCCAGAGTCACAGTGTGAGGGGCAGACAGACATGAATGAAATAAATATTCTAGCATTAGCCAGAGCAGAGTGTTCTGAGAACATAAAAATGAAGAGTGATTAGTTCAGAGGGAGGAAAGCCCTGATGGATGGGTGGGATTTGGGTAGATAAAAAGGTTGGGAGGATTGTACACTGAGACTGAAGGAACAGTGTGAGAGTCCATGGTGGATTTCAGGAAGAGCAGGTAGGCGTGGTGGAACAGAGGGATAAGGTGGAAATGAGACAGAAAAGGGAGAATGTCGTCAGATCGTGGGGTGGCCTTGATATCTCACTAGATCATTAGAACTGGCCTCTTGGAAAGTTTTAGAGGAGGGGGTGACGTAACTGGGCTAGGGTTTAGGAAGCCCCCCCTGCAGCACTCTGAGATGGTGAAGCACAGTGGTAAAGTCAAGGGTGGCATGTCCACTCTGTGAGATGGTGAAGCACGGTGGTAAAGTCAAGGGTGGCATGTCCACTCTGTGAGATGGTGAAGTACGGTGGTAAAGTCAAGGGTGGCATGTCCACTCTGTGAGATGGTGAAGCATGGTGGTAAAGTCAAGGGTGGCGTGTCCACTCTGTGAAATGGTGAAGCACGGTGGTAAAGTCAAGGGTGGCATGTCCACTCTGTGAAATGGTGAAGCACGGTGGTAAAGTCAAGGGTGGCGTGTCCACTCTGTAAGATGGTGAAGCACGGTGGTAAAGTCAAGGGTGGCATGTCCACTCTGTGAAATGGTGAAGCACGGTGGTAAAGTCAAGGGTGGCATGTCCACTCTGTGAGACGGTGAAGCACGGTGGTAAAGTCAAGGGTGGCATGTCCACTCTGTGAGACGGTGAAGCACGGTGGTAAAGTCAAGGGTGGCATGTCCACTCTGTGAGACGGTGAAGCACGGTGGTAAAGTCAAGGGTGGCGTGTCCACTCTGTGAGACGGTGAAGCACGGTGGTAAAGTCAAGGGTAGCATGTCCACTCTGTGAGACAGTGAAGCACGGTGGTAAAGTCAAGGGTGGCATGTCCACTCTGAGATGGTGAAGCACGGTGGTAAAGTCAAGGGTGGCATGTCCACTCTGAGATGGTGAAGCACGGTGGTAAAGTCAAGGGTGGCATGTCCACTCTGTGAGACGGTGAAGCACGGTGGTAAAGTCAAGGGTGGCATGTCCACTCTGAGATGATGAAGCACGGTGGTAAAGTCAAGGGTGGCATGTCCACTCTGAGATGGTGAAGCACGGTGGTAAAGTCAAGGGTGGCATGTCCACTCTGTGAGACGGTGAAGCACGGTGGTAAAGTCAAGGGTGGCATGTCCACTCTGAGATGGTGAAGCACGGTGGTAAAGTCAAGGGTGGCATGTCCACTCTGAGATGGTGAAGCACGGTGGTAAAGTCAAGGGTGGCATGTCCACTCTGTGAGATGGTGAAGCACGGTGGTAAAGTCAAGGGTGGCATGTCCACTCTGAGATGGTGAAGCACGGTGGTAAAGTCAAGGGTGGCATGTCCACTCTGAGATGGTGAAGCACGGTGGTAAAGTCAAGGGTGGCATGTCCACTCTGTGAGACGGTGAAGCACGGTGGTAAAGTCAAGGGTGGCATGTCCACTCTGAGATGATGAAGCACGGTGGTAAAGTCAAGGGTGGCATGTCCACTCTGAGATGATGAAGCACGGTGGTAAAGTCAAGGGTGGCATGTCCACTCTGAGATGGTGAAGCACGGTGGTAAAGTCAAGGGTGGCATGTCCACTCTGTGAGACGGTGAAGCACGGTGGTAAAGTCAAGGGTGGCATGTCCACTCTGTGAGACGGTGAAGCACGGTGGTAAAGTCAAGGGTGGCATGTCCACTCTGAGATGGTGAAGCACGGTGGTAAAGTCAAGGGTGGCATGTCCACTCTGTGAGATGGTGAAGCACGGTGGTAAAGTCAAGGGTGGCATGTCCACTCTGTGAGATGGTGAAGCACGGTGGTAAAGTCAAGGGTGGCATGTCCACTCTGTGAGATGGTGAAGCACGGTGGTAAAGTCAAGGGTGGCATGTCCACTCTGTGAGACGGTGAAGCACGGTGGTAAAGTCAAGGGTGGCATGTCCACTCTGTGAGATGGTGAAGCACGGTGGTAAAGTCAAGGGTGGCATGTCCACTCTGTGAGACGGTGAAGCACGGTGGTAAAGTCAAGGGTGGCATGTCCACTCTGTGAGATGGTGAAGCACGGTGGTAAAGTCAAGGGTGGCATGTCCACTCTGTGAGATGGTGAAGCATGGTGGTAAAGTCAAGGGTGGCATGTCCACTCTGAGATGGTGAAGCACGGTGGTAAAGTCAAGGGTGGCATGTCCACTCTGTGAGATGGTGAAGCACGGTGGTAAAGTCAAGGGTGGCATGTCCACTCTGTGAGATGGTGAAGCACGGTGGTAAAGTCAAGGGTGGCATGTCCACTCTGTGAGACGGTGAAGCACGGTGGTAAAGTCAAGGGTGGCATGTCCACTCTGTGAGATGGTGAAGCACGGTGGTAAAGTCAAGGGTGGCATGTCCACTCTGTGAGATGGTGAAGCACGGTGGTAAAGTCAAGGGTGGCATGTCCACTCTGTGAGACAGTGAAGCACGGTGGTAAAGTCAAGGGTGGCGTGTCCACTTGAGTCAAAGACAAACTAGGAATGTGATCATCTGATAGCTCATTAGAAAACTATTTCAGAGGTCAGTTTGGCAACTATTGCAGCACCCCAGAAAACGACTGATTTTTGGGAATAACTAGCTCCTTCTCGTAGATACGAAGGCTATTAACTAGCTTCTCATTCCTTTCTCTTTTTTTACTCTGTTCATGAAAATATTCCAAGTATTCAGTAAAAACATGCAAAAGTTGTCCCAGCACAGCTTAAGGTCTAAATTTACTGGGATAGTTTTTTTTTTTTTTCCCTAAAACTTTCAAACATCTTAAAAAAAAAAAGCCTCAAAAAAAAGGGGGCGGGGAGCAAAGCCTAGGAGAAAATGAGAGGTTATATTTAAGTCAAGAAACCCAAGATCTTTTTAATACTAAGCTCCTTGGTTCATTTACTCCACTTGGAACAATGAAAGGGTAATTTATTATAACCTTGAAGCTGCTTCCCGCCGTCCAGCTGTACAGGAATTGACGTACGGAATAGCAGCAGGATAGCTTGCAGAATCAGCTACTAACAAGGATACACAGAAAACGCTGAAAATCTTTCCTTCCTAGGAATCTGCCCTTTGTGTATTGTCAGATCAAGAAGAGTGAAAAGTAAGTGAAGTGACTGAAAATACTGAGCTGTGAGGGCCCTGGAGCCTGTGAACAAATACTACAGTTGATGTATGAGCCCAAGACCTTGACATTCGCCGAAGCGAGCTCAGGTCCTCTCTGTGACTGGGAAAGGGGCTTTTCCTTCCCGGGCCGGGCAGACATAACTGAACTAGGAAGATGCATGCGTAAGAAGGAAGCATTGCAAAACTCCACAAGTTGTAATATTTCCAGGGTGGGTCAGACACACTCCCAAGCCTCCAGCGCTCAAAGCCTGTATGTCTTAACCAACACTGGGACAGAGTCCGAGGAAATGGCTAGAAAGAGAATCAGAGTAGTGCTTAGAGCAGATCAGTGTCTCAACTTTTACCGGGTGTTGGAACACACTGGCACAGCTGTATTTGTGTGTGTATGTGTGAGTCGATGGTGACTGATAGCGACCCCACGTGACAGAGTAGAACTGCCCCATAGGGTTTCCTAGGCTGTAATCTTTACAGGAGCAGATTGCCAGGTCTTTTCTCCCTCAGAGCTGCTGGTGGGTTCAAGCCACTGATCTTTTAGTTCACAGCCAAGTGCTTAACCATTGCACCACAGGGGTCCTTACAGACACTTGTTCAGCTGTATTAGATATTTCTTTTCTTCCCCGCTCACCTTAAGAGTTTACTTTCTCAGAGGTATTTTCTCATGATCCTCGTGGAAATAGATTGCCCTGTTAATGCATGCTGCTTAAGCTTCAGCTCATTAAAACATACCCTCTTTTGTGTAACCCATAATACAAGCTGAATTCACACTTATTCTCCAAAAGTGGAAAACTGTTTTCAAAGTCTTTAAGTCAGATGAAGCCAAAGAGTTCTCGTCTCTGTGTTTTCGGCGAAGGCGTTGCTGCTGTGCTAGCCAGAAAACATCTGTGTTTTTTCAGGTGCCCGCCTCCATGGCCAAGGTGTTGTGCAAAATACAATATACCTTTAGCGTTTCTGAGACTTGTAATTTCTTCTCCCCGCTGTTAGGATCTGAATTCAGCTCTGGCCATTTCAACTATTAAGCAAAACAAAATTACACTGAGTCTTAGAAAACTGGTTATTTTCCTAGGCACTTCAGGTAGGATTTTGGGTAACATTAAAGGATCTTAAGAAAAGCTCAGGTACTTCTGGTTAGTAGGTACTCACTACCAACTCCTCGTACAATCACAGCTTCGGCCTTTAGTGAAGGGAGAAAGTAGACAGTGTTCTAGGGCCGGGATAAAGGGATGAAGCAGAGGGACTCGTAGGGGCTCTCCAAGCACTGCTTTTTCAACGAGCTTTCTCAAAATTCCGACACAGAATCACTTAGGAGCCGTTCCTGATTATTTTTTATCGCCAGTCAGATGCCAGGACCTGATTCACTGCAGTGTTCCTGTTGTTGCTATTAGGTGCCGTTGAGTCGGTTCCAGCTCATAGTGACCCTGTGCACAACAGAACAAAACACTGCCTGGTCCTGCACCACCCTCACAATCATTGCCATGTTTGAGCTCATTGCTGCAGCCACTGTGTCAATCCATCTCATGGAGGGTCTTCTTCTTCTTCACTGACCCTCTACTTTAGCAAGCATAATGTTCTTCTCCAGGGACTGGTCCCTCCTGATCACATGCCTACTAGCCATCCCAGCCTCTAAGGAGCATTCTGACTGTACTTCTTCCTAGACAGATTTATTCATTCTTCCGGTGTTCTTCACCAACACCATAATTCAAAGGCATCAATTCTTCAGTCTTCCTTATTCATTGTCCATTTCACATGTATATGAAGCATTGAAAATACCATAGCTTGGGTCAGGCACACCTTAGTTCTCAAAGTGACATCTTTGTTTTTTAACACTTTCAAGAGGTCTTTTGCAACAGATTTGTCCAGTGCAATACGTCGTTTGATTTCTTGACTGCTGCTGCCATGGGCATTGCTTGTGGATCCAAGTAAAATGAAATCATTGGCAACTTCAATATTTTCTCCATTTGTCATGATGTTGGTTATTGGCCTAGTTGTGAGGACTTTTGTTTTCTTTACATTAAGGTGTAATCCATCCTGAGCGCTGTAGCCTTTGATCTTCATCAGTGCTTCAAGTCCTCTTCACTTGCAGCAAGCAAGGTTGTGTCATCTGCATACTGCAAGTTGTTAATGAATCCTCCTGCAATCCTGATGGTGTGTTCTTCTTCGTACAGTCTAGATTCTCAGATTATTTGCTCGGCATAGAGATTGAATAAATATGGTGAAAGGATACAACCCTTACACACATTTTCTGATTTTAAACTACACAGTATCCCCTTGTTCTGTTTGAACAGCTGCCTCTTAGTCTACGTACAGGTTTCCATGAGCACAATTAAGTGTTCTGGAATTCCCACTCTTCGAAAGATTATCTATAACTTATTGTGATCTACACACTTGAATGCCTTTCCATCGGTTGCCTGTCGATGTCCTGCTGCAACTGTTTTTGAATAATCTTCCGAAAACCTTTACTTGCCTGTGATATTAATGATCTTGTTTGATAATTTCCACATTCCATTGGATCACCTTTTTTTTGGCATGAGCATAAATATGGGTCTCTTCCAGTCAGTTGACCAGGTAGCTGTCTTCCAAATTCTTTGGCATAGATGAGTGAGCACTTCTAGCATCCCATCCGTTTGTTGAAAATCGTTGTAGAGTCCGATTCTGTAAAGGCTGAAGTGATATTCAGGGTTTTCGTGCTTCCAAAAATATCCAGAAAGGCAAGACAGCTGCTTCATGTTAAACACAATTAGAATAAATTGCCGAAAAAGATTTCCAAAAAATGCCACTTTCTAATTAAATACCAGATGGATAATAATAATTTAAAGTAAATATAATTGCCCTTAGTTAATTCATACCGAAGAATCATTTTAGATCCGAAGAACTGAGAAATCGTCTTCCTTATTACAGTTTCATGAATGTTTTTCCTATTTGTTTTAACAATATTCAAAAAGTAACACATATATCCCTGACACCGTTCTCCAGAGAAGTGGCTGAAGCTTATACACGATCACAGCTGTTGCATCGTCCTGTCTGGGTTCAGTAACATAATGTGTGTTTTTCGGGGTTTTTTTCCATTTATTTCTGCTGGATTGTTTTGAAGTTTGATTTATTCTAACGTCTCTGAGAACTCATGACCCTTTAACAGGTATCAGTGGTGTTTATTTATATAATGACTTGGAGCTTAAATTATTGTTTTGGCTACAATCAGAAGAGCTTCCCATTGTCTCTCCCTTACTACATTTTGTTCCACATTGAGAAGATTGTTTTGGAGAAAAATTATAACCTCACATGAACAAACTCTGTAATTTCTAAGAGGAAAACCTCAGCCCTCAGGAGCAGTGACATTCCTCAAGTAACTGATTTTATTCTCCTAAAACAGATTTTGTTTTCTCTCTCTCTTTTTTTCCCAATGCATATTAACATGGAAACCATTTTTCAAGGCAGAAAACCTGGGTATTTTCTTCTTCCACTTTATGGCCAAATGTTTGGCTCTTTGAAACTGTGGTCTAGGGTTCATCTTTCGGTATACCAAAACAATTTCTTTCTTCATCGTGTTTGGCCACCAATTCTGTTTGCAGTTCCTATCTGGATCAAAATTCCAACGGAATGTGACAAAAGGGGAGGGCAGAACTTTCACTGGCTGCTCTAGAATGTTTGCTTACCCAAGCTTCAAAAGAAGGTCATGGCTACCTGTTGTGTGGTTCTTTCAGAAAGTTAGGGCAAAGAGTCAATCACCATGGTGATCTTGTCCACAAACAGATAACAGATCAAACATTCACCGCATACTTAAAGAGTGAAAAAAACAAGGGGAATAAGGAAGTTAGCTCTCACCATGTCTTACTCTTTGTTCATCGTGTACTTTGTCACAGATGATCTCACGGTTTCCTCTGAAAATCCCCATGAGCTAGCAGATGAGGAATTTTTTTATCATCCCTGCTGCTCAGGTGAGAAAAGCAAAGCCCAGGGAAGTACCTGTGGCCGTGAGGATAACAAGTGTTGGAGCCCTGGCTAGAACTGCAGCTCTTAAAGCCGGGGCTCAAGGTTCCTTATCCCACATGACTCACTCCAAGGAGTAGGTTCTATCTTCACCTCAGCTGTGAAAAATAGCAATTCATTCTTTGGGGGTGATATCTGAAACATCGTTTTTTAAATTCCGTAAGTGCATTCTGTAAGTCTCAAAATCAAAGAATAATAAACAAAATGTCTTCTGGCACTTGGTGCAGTTTTCATTTAAGATCGATGACCAGTGTGGGTTGCTGTGCAGTCGACTCCGACTCACGGCGACCCCGTGTGTGTCAGAGTGGAACTGCGCTCCTTAAGGTTTTCAAAGGCTGGTGTTTCAGAAGTAGAAATCCACGCCTTTTTTCCAAGGCATGTCTGGGTGAACTTCAACTGTCAACGTTTCAGTTAGCAGTCAAGTACATTAGCCATTTACATTACTCAGGAAAGTAAGGGACCCAGGCTCACCCTATTAGATTCATCAAAGTTTTTGTGGCGAGATACATTTCTGAATTTTTTTTAGAAAATGTCTAACAACCTTAACACAGTCCGTACTTCTGTACTGCAAATACTGAATGCATTATGTACAAGGTGAAATACAACTTGATGCATCATTTTGTTGTGCAATCTTGTCAATTGTAGAGAATGCTCTTATAATATCAACTCAGGAAAAATGAATAATTTGAGGAAAAAAAGGAGGAATTGGTGACTTTTTTTTCCAATAGATTTTCTAAATCTCGGAATAAATTGGTTCCTTTCCTATCAGGCATTCCGCAGATATTTGTCTTGCTGGCCCTTTATGGTTTTGGGCTTTCTTTGCCTTCAGATAATTTTTAATGAAAATAATAAGAGAATAAATATTGGTTTTTAAATGCTTTATTCTTACAGGTTTAGAAATCTTACATTATTAAATATATAGTGTAGCTCTTTGTTGTGCCTAAGGCTGTTTCTTGGGGACAGTAAATCACTTAAAACTTTATTTAAATTCCTCTTTAAATGTGTTTTTATTGCTAATGGTCACTAACGTCTGCTGGAAACTAAAAATTCTACATTTAATTTGACCACTTCCTTTTAAATTATTCATTTCAGGCTCAATTAAATGCATGGTAATGTTAAAAGTTAATACAGTGCTGAGCATGTCTTTTGAATATCTTTTTAACAATGGCTCACTAAGAACTTTTTATGGGAAAAGCACTGTATTAAGCTTATGAGATAGAAAACAATGGAACATAGGTCTTGTCCCTGAGGAACTTATAGTCCAAGAGAGATGATAAGACGTTCATAAATAAAATGAGTGAATATGAAGAAAAAGAGGAGAGATGAGGGTGGCAGGAAGGAAGGAAAAAAGAAAGAAAGAAAACTAAGAACTCTGAAAGAGGTGCAGGAAGAATAGACCTGGGACTACTGAAGAGAAGGCAACTGCGTGGACACCAGTGACTGGGCTGTACCACCACCAGGAATAGGTTTACTGGCCAACATTTTGCTCATCCTGTGACAGTTAAAAGAAAAATAAATTTTAGTATAAAATTGGGGACTTTCTCCTTGTAACTATGCATAAGTACAAATTTAATAGGATTGTTCCATTTGCTGGATTCCAACTGTTGGGATGAAAGCTCAGCTGGTGTTAACAGTTCCAAAACGACAGTGGCTTACACAGGAGAGGAGACTATTTCCCACTCATGTCAGAGTACAAATCGGTGGTCCAGGGCTAGTATGGCAGCTCCACAATTACCAGAGACCTAGCTAGGCTCCTTCCATTCATTGCTGTACCTTCCTCAACACATGGCTTCTCTTGTGTGGTCAAGATAGCTGCTCCGGTCCTAACCTCAGGCCTGCATTGCAGCCAGCAGAAAGGAGGAAAAGAAGAAGTGGAAGGTGTGCCCCTTCCCTTGAAGACCATGACCCTTGGAGGTGAACACATCCCACTGGCCAAAATTTGGTCACACAGCAAGGGAGACTGATAAATGCAGTCTTTATTCTGTCTAGAGCTGTGTGCCCTGCTAAATCTTCCACTGCAGGGGAAGAAGGAGAGACTGGGCATTGGAGAACAGCTAGCTATGTGTGTCACGTGTAGAAACATGCCACAGAAACCAGTCGTGATATATGAAAAAAGAGTTTTCTTATCACATTACTAGGGCTTTCCCTTTCAAAACATAGGTTAGAAATTTGCTCTTGGATGATTTCAACAATTGAAGGACGATTCTCACCTTGCCAAGTCCTACTCATTTGCAGCTAAAGAGTAACACCTTATGCGAAGCTCGTCAGAGCCAAATATAATTAATTTGATTAAACTTGTCACTAAAATATCAAGACAAATGTTCTTGAAACATGACACTTTCTCCCTTGCCTTTTTTCTCCCCTTTTCTGGTTTATT
This sequence comes from Elephas maximus indicus, assembly GCF_024166365.1. Lineage (NCBI taxonomy): Eukaryota > Metazoa > Chordata > Mammalia > Proboscidea > Elephantidae > Elephas > Elephas maximus. The sequence continues at coordinate 80,631,100 of NC_064840.1, forward strand.
TACAAAGAAAAAGTAGGCTGAGGGATGAAGTTGCTGAAACTGATCCTTCCAACTGTTACTCTATATATCACGTAGTTGATAACCCAATGCCAGGGACAAAAACGTGTCTAAATTGTGTCAGCATAGACAGCCTAGCCGAATCACATTTAATAATTAATTACAGTGTACACTTCACACTGGGCTGATAGACTATAAAAATACTGGCAAGTCTGTTTACCCTGTACTCCAAAGAACCTTCTGGATTTCAGTTCCAGAGCTGTGGCTGGACACCTGCTGCTTCTCCACACCAGACCAGCTGAGTTTTCCTTCTAACTCTTCTTGCTGATTTTCTAGAGTAGTTCCCAAAATGCTTCACTTAACATCTCTATCGTGCACCTTTCTCTGTACAATAGGTGACAGGCAAGCTGAAGTTTTTGAAAATCGGTTTCTATTTTTGAGGCACTGGGCAAAACTTGCTATTTAATGTTATGCCGTAATCCATTTGTGTGGACTGTAGGAATCGTTTGTAGAGGAAAAATAAATCACCAAACTGTATCTGAACAAAACTCTAGGTTTCCACACAACAGGTTTGCTTAGAGCTAACGTGTAAAGGACATTATGGCACACACCTACTCTTATAAAGATAGAACATAAGATACAAAAATTTGGAATTTAAGGTACCTATCTAATAAAAAAATAATAATAATTTTTTAATTTTTATCTAAATGTCCAGAAACCCTGATAGCGTAGTGGTTAAGTGCTATGGCTGCTAACCAAAGGGTCAGAAGTTTGAATCTGCCAGGCGCTCCTTGGAAACTCTATGGGGCAGTTCTACCCTGTCCTATAGGATCACTACGAGTCGGATTTGACTCGATGGCACTGGGTTTTGTTTGGTTTGGTTTTATGTAAATGTCCAACCCTCTCATCTTGAAAATGAGAAAACAGAAGTTCACAGAGGTAGAGATTCCTAACGACACCCACCTAGCTAACGACCAGAATTCCAAACCCCAAACCCTCAATTCCCAGAAAAGTGCATTTTCTGTTACATAACACTCAGGACAACACGAGGCTTTTAAGTGGAATAAACTTAGGTGGTCTTGTGCACAGAAAGTTACACATACAAATGTGTGACTATCATTGAGAATAAGGTGGCAATTAACAACGAAAAAGAAAGGGGTTTTAAGAAAACCTCTATGACTCTCTCTTTGCTTCCTGAAATTTTCTCTGCTTTGATTAAAATCCACTGCCATCAAGTCGATTACCGACTCATAGCAACCCTATAGGACAGAGCAGAAATGCCCCATAGAGTTTCCAAGAAACGCCTGGTGGATTCGAACTGCCGACCTTTTGATTAGCAGCCACAGGTTTTAACCATTATGCCACCAGGGTTTCCCTACTTTGGTCTACTTCGATTAGGTTTCCCTATTTATCTAAACTTGTTTTTTTCTAGATCAGTAGATTTCCATCTTTTTCAAGTTCCATAGCCTGATTCTTAAACTCTCGAGTGCTGTTGAGCTGTGTTCAGGATGCAATAACATAATGATGTAAATCATAATGAAAATGATGGCTTACGTTTCTTTAATAATTTCTTTGTGCCAGGCACTTTACATGTATGATTTCATTCCATCCTCACAATGAGCCTATGAGATATGTGCTGTTATTTTTCCCATTTTGAGGGTGTGGAAAATGAGGGTTTAAGTAATTTTCTCTAAGTCACACAGCTAGTAAGTAATAAAGCCATGATTTAAACCAGATTGTTACTTTAATCACTACTCTATATTGGTTGTCATAGAAAAAGAATTACATGTATATATATAATAACTGGAGTAAAGAGGACTTGAAGCACTTTCTGAAGATCAAAGACTAGTCTTCAGTATGGATTATATATCAGTATAAAGAAAACAAAAATCCTCACAGCTGGACCAATAAGCAAATATGATAAATAGAGAAAATATTGACATTGCCAAGGATTACATTTTACTTGGATCAACAACACCCGTGGAAGCAGCAGTCAAGAAATCAAATGACATATTGCATTTGGCAATCTTGGCAAAAGACCTCTTTAAAATCTTTAAAAGCAAAGATGTCGCTTTGATGAGTAAGGTGCGCCTGAGCTAAGCCATGGTATTTTCAATTGCCTCATATGCATGCAAAAGCGGGACAATGAAGAAAGAAGACCAAAGAAGAAGAGACACATTTAAGTAAGGGTGTTGGTGAAGAATATTGAATATACCACGGACTCCTAGAAGAACAAACAAAGCTGTCAGTGAGTAAGTATAGCCAGAATGCTCCTTAGATACTAGGATGGCAAGACTTCATCTCACATACTTTGGACATGTTGTCAGGAGGGACCAGTCCTTGGAGAAGGACATCATATTTGGTAAAGTGGAGGGTCAGCGAAATGAGATCAATGAGGGTCAGTGAGATAGATCGACACGGTGGCTGCAACAATGGACTCAAACATACCTGCTATTGCGAGGATGGCACAGGACCAGGAGACATTTTCTTGTCTATTGTGCATAAGGTCACTACGAGTATGAACCGACTCTATGTTCAGGAGACAGTATGGCATAATGAAATGAGCCCTGGTCTTGGGTCCAGAAGGGTTACAATCTTGTCTACTTCTATTTTACCTCAATCCGAAGGGTTGAGCTAATCATACTCCCCCGTTTGCACCAAGTAATCTCTATTGATCCACGCTTGGCTTCTGAATATATATGTAAGCCCACCTTTTAAATCATAATTCACCCACTGTACCTATACATGATGCTATTAGTTTAAGGAATTACTAAAAGATCTCATTAGATTTGATTAAACAAATATTATGTACTGAACACTGGTCACATACCGGCCACTCTTGGAGGAATACTAGCCTTGCTCAGATACAGATTCTTAGGTTTCACCGTGTAGATATTCATGGCTACCATAGTGCCCTCCCCTTGTGCAGAACAGTCCAGGTTTTAATAACTCACTGCAAGTACCAGGGAAAAGATTATTCTTAAGCAACCACTGCATTTTTTTGGTGGCATTTTGACAGTGGGACGGTTATGCCCTGTAATCAAAGGAAAACATAAACCAGTCATCTCTTAGCGACTCTCTGAAGATCACTCCCAGGGAATAATTTGTGTGGCTGAGTCCAGGCTCATCCAACTCTCAAGTCTGAAGCCAACAGAGCTCTTGCACTGGCCATTAACTCTTTCAGTATCCTGCAGATACAGCGAGCTTGTTTACGATGATGTTACAGGGAGGCTGGGCGCTAAAATTTCCCAAGCACACAGAGTTTCATGTGGAAGAGACTGAAGAATTTAATAATTTTGTTGTTGTTGTTGTTGTTAAATATCAAACTGCAGTTAAATGTCACTAGTAATCAAAATTATTTTGCTGCCGTGCAGTTTCCCTTTGCTGAAGCCTGCCTCCCCAACTCTGACATAAAGGGACATCTGTCACATAAGGTCGGACGGCATCACAGCATGCCTGTCTCCCGGGATCTTTTCTCCCAGGGGGCTTCTTATCTGCACCTGCAGTCTGGTGAGCTGGTGGGCCAATCAGTCAAAACTGGTTGGAGTCAGACTAGAAGCTGCTGCTTGTTTAGGCTTTAACACACAAAATGAAGGTGTGATGATCGACGCGTATGTTACTCAGCCATCTGTGCGTTAAAGAAACAAACATGACTCTAGAAGAATCAATTTCATATCCTTAAAAAGAAATTATAAAAAGGTAAAACCTGACTAAAGGATTCACTTGAATGAATGCCAAGGGCAAGAAAGGGACCCCAAAGGGAACACATCCACTTTTCATTCATCAAATATACTTTTTAATATTCTTATCCTGGGACCATGACCCTCAAAGTGTGGTCCCTGAACAGGAAGCGTCAGCATCACCTGGAAACTTGTTAGAAATCCAAATTCTCTGAACCCACCCCCAGACCTACTGAATCAGTTCACAGCCTTAGAAGCCCTATAGGGCAGTTCTCCTCTGTCCTGTAGGGTTGCTATGAGTCAGAACCGACTCAATGGCAACAGGTTTGTTTTTTTCTTAACCAAGCCACAGAAAGGGCACCGCTGTGGGAGTTAGTGGATCCGGCTTCTGGCTTGGAGACAGGGAACCTGTCATTGCAATCCCTAGAGATGTCTTCAGTCAAGCCTCCCTACCTCTGCAGACTCGTGTTTCCTCATTTGCAAAACGAGAGCTGAACATTTAAACAATCTGTCATACTTCATTCAACTCTAAATTTTCATGATATTATGTATGACCAGTATTTGTAAGAACAGTGTGTGCCATAACTTTTTTTACAAGTTGAAGTTTAATCAAACCTGTCGTGTAAAACCCAGAGTTATAAATCAGATTGCAACCACAGGCAGATGACTGACTTTTTTCCTATAAACGATTCAACTCCTTGCAAATAGGCGATAGGATTTCATTAAATAGCAAACTTCCCAGGTGTCTCTAAAATAAAACCTGATTTCGAAAGAAAATCTATTTACATGTAAAATTTTTAGGAAATGTCTATTGTATGAAGAAAGATGCAGAATAGTATTTAACAAATAATACATTTTTAGAACTGCTGCTAAGGATTGTGAGATGGTCTCTGCATTTTTCTTGTCTGGCCTTCTTAAATATGCCTCTTCATTTCTAATTATGGACCTCTCAGCACCGTCACATACCAAGTTGCATTAAATAATGCGTCTATAAGGGGCAGATCCTTCTTGTGTGATTGACTGATTCAGCTATCAGTACAAAATGATTTTGCACTGAACTAGATATTCTAAAGAATGCCTGCATTGGGGAGTCATTTCAATATTCACACACATACTACTGATGTTCGGGTATTAAAAATTCTAGAGTAGATCTCAAGATCAAATTGAAAGCCCCCTAACCATATGAATTATATAAAAATTATTCAACCACTAACCAGGAGTCCCTGGGTGGTGCAAACGTCTAAGTGCTTGGCTGCTAACCAAAACTTTGGCAGTTCAGAAAGACAAAAGCAGAAAGGCCTGGTGATTTTCTTCTGAGAGGTCACAGCTTGAAAACCCTATGGAAAACCCATAGTTCTACTCTGCACGTATGGGGTCTCCATGAGTCAGAGCCAACTTAGTGGCAACTGGGTTCTGGTTAATCACACATCTGAACATTTTTTAACAGAACCATTCACTTTTTAATAGAAGTAGTAGTAACACTGTATGCCAGAGCTTCGCTTGATGTGTATAAGCTCATCAGATCCTCTCAAAGGCCTAAAGGAATTGGCGTCATTGTTATCCCCCTTGACAGAGGATGAAACTCAGCCAGGTTTGGACACAGGATAAGTCAGTTGTCTGAAGTTATACATCTGGATATGGTAGAACTGGGCTTTGAACCCAGGTGCCTCAGTGTTTATGCTCTTGATCTTGAGCCTGAAACAAATTTAAATAAAGATAGATAAACATTAAGTTGTGCAATCTGCCACGATTCTCTGCGGCGATGCCAGCTTAGTGGTCTCACCTAAGTGGTCTCAAGCCCGGGTCCGGCCTAGGAGCCAGAGGTGCCCTTGGAGGCTCTTTGAAAAACACTGCCCACAACATCCCACCCTCTAGCTGGCTAGTTCTCCTAGTTTTCCAGATTACTTCTTTGGAAAGAAATTGAAGACAACCTGCTAAAATGTAAATGTCTTACTCTGATAAGGTAACACCTCAGTGCTCACAATTTTAACGAAACCCAGGGGAAGTGAGTGTAAGGATGTCAGGCATATATATCCAATTAAATAATGGAAGTTGTTATCACCAAGAAAGCAGTCTTTTCAATATTCTTAAACATAGGTGGGAGCTTTCCTGTTTCATTTATAGAACTGAATACTAAAATCGCCAGCGGTGGTGGTGAGTTCCAAGCTTCACTGAATTGCAGTGGAATTGTCTGGAATTGATGACCACAAAGTCCAAAGTTAGGTTGTGATGTTTGTCTCGGTTGGCATGAGAAGATGGCAAAGGCAAACAACGGCATTCAGTGTGAACATGCGGCAACCATAAAGACCGTGATCTGGTTACACAGATCTGGGGGTGTTAATTTATGCGGTGCTGCAATATAACGACAGCGGGGCAATTAGCGAATAATAATGATTAGAATTTCTGTTGCCAAATGGTAAAGTGCTGACTTGTCCCGCTCATCTTTGACTTTCTCTTGCACCCCGTACATAGCAGCAATACGTCCACAGCTGCCTAAGAGGTAAAGCTGGTTATTTCTTTGCATTCCCTAAAGGAAAAAAAAAAAAAGATTGGTATCAACAGTGCATAATACCCATCCCTTCCTCTCTCTGCCCGGTGTCCCACCTTGGGATGCCGTTTATGGGCTGGACCTCGCTTTAGGCTAAATCTCCTCCTGGAACCCCTGCTCCACCCCATGACTGAATTTCCTGCCTCTGAATCACATTTTCCTGGTGAAGGTCCCTGCTTTTCTGGGCTTGTATTCTAGTGGTAGAAGAAAGATAATAAACAAACATGTAGGATAAAAGGTGGTGGAAAGTGCTCTGAGGCAAAAATTTAAAGGGCAAGGGAAATACAGAGGAGGGAATTTTATATGGGGTGGTCAGGAAAGGTCTCCAATAAGGTGGCATTTGAGCCAAACCAAAAAACCAAACCTGCTGCTGCTGTCAAGTCGATTCCGACTTATAGCGACCCTATAAGACAGAGTAGAACTGCCCCATAGAGATTCCAAGGAGCGCCTGGTATATTCAAACTGCTTACCTCTTGGTTAGCAGCTGTAGCACTTAACCACTACGCCACCACGGTTTCCAGCATTTGAGCAGAGACTTAAAAACCAAAGGAGAGAGCTAGGGATATACAGAGGAAGAGTGCTCCGGGCGGAGGTAAAAACTCCGGGATAGGTGTGGGCATGGCTTGTTCGGGAGTTATGAGGAGGCCAGTGAGCCTGGAATAGCGTAAGTCAGGGCCCAGAATGCTACAGTCCACGGTCAGGATGGGAGTTTTGAGCAGGAGAGTGAGAGGTTTCTCTAAGATGTTAGAAGCAGCACTCCGACCCCTTCGTCAACAACGGAATGCAGTGATGTAAGAGGAGGAAGACCACCATAACACTACTCAAATAGCTCACTCTTAGACTAGGCTGGGTAGCAGGGAAGTGATAAGAACTCTTTGGGTTCCGGTTATATTTTGAAGGCAGAGCTGGTCGGATTTGCTCATAAATGTGACTAAGGGATATGAGATAATGGATGAGTCAGATACGATGGCCTTGTTTTTGTTCCATGCAAGAGAAGTGACGATTCTATTTTCAGAGAAGTGAAACACTATAGGAGGAAAGGGCAGGTGGTGGGGTGGACTGAGAGGCCAGTTTGGTGTGGCTGTTAAACATCTAAGTGTTCATTGTAAATAGGCAATTGATATCCAAGTCTGGCATTCTGAGAAGTAAATTTGTTGTTGTTATTTGCCGTCAAGTTGGCTCCAACTAATGGCAGCCTTACGGATGAAACGTTGCCTGGTTGTGCGCCAGATTCATGATCTTTGGTAGATGTGAGCCTATCATTGTGGCTATTGTGTAAATTCATCTCATTAAGGGTTACTCTCATTTTTGCTGACCCTCTATTTTACAAAACGGGATGTGCTTTTCTAGTGATTGGCCTTTCCTGAGGACATGTCCAAAATAGGCAAGACGAATTCTGCCATCACTTCTTCTAAGGAGCATTCCTATTGTGTTTCTTCTAAGATTGACTTGTTTGTTCTTGTAGCAATCCATGGTATATCCAGTATTCTTGCCAACACCATGATTCGAGTGCATCAGTTCTTCTCTGTCTTCCTTTTTCACTGTCCAGCTTTCACATGTATATGAGGGGATTGAAAAGACCATGACTTGGGTCAGGTGTACTTTAGTCATCAAAGTGACATTACCTTTTAGAACTATAAAGAGATCATTTGGAAGTAAAATTAAGAATCTTCAAATAAATACAGTTTACATTAAGTATCACCACTTCCAAATATATTCATATTTTCCTCTGTGATTACTTTAAGTATAATTGCCTAAATCCCAACATAAGTTTGGAAATTTTGATTGGGAGGCATGTAGAACAGATTACCATGCATGGTACAGAAAATAATGCAACAAAAAGAATGATAGAAGTAAGAACATGGAAAGAAGAGCTTCATCTACTTAGTAATCTTTGTAAGCACCTTAATCCTCAGAACTCACTTGGATGATGCTAAACAGCAAAAGATCATGTGAACTGAAATATTGGACCTAAAAATTTCTATAAATTGTTCTACTTAAACTTGAGAAACTAAGTATCTTTATTAAAAAGTTGCCTAGACCTGTTATAAAATTACTATCTTACGTAGTCGTGGAAGTCAATAAATTGGTTTTTAAATAGCTTCAAATATCTAATTAGCAGGACCCTTGTTATGATTTGGGTGTATCTATTTGCAGTTTACTAACAGAACTATGACTCGGTCTTGTGTGCACGGAAGCATATCAACGTTTACTCGAAGAGCTGGGTTTCTGCAGGTTCCATGGGGCAGACGGTCTCTCCACAGCTCCACTGGCAGTGTCCCTCTCACTTCCCCCGAAGAGTGGGAGCAGGCTGGCCTGTGCTCACTTTTACCATTAATAGCTATCGCTAATACACGACTTGCGTTTTGTAATTGGTAAGACGGGGCTCCTATAGCATGTATCTCACACAGCAAAACACACATGCATGCACACGCACAGGCACACACAAATACTTCAGTTCTGGAATCTAGTGGCCATAATCTAAATACAGGCTCATGCAGGAAAAATGAATTTGATATAGGGGAAAACACATTTAATCCACCTTGAGATTTTGGAGTAAATGTAGATCTAATATAAAATAAAACAACTCAGACACACTCAAAAAACCCATTGGCTGTCGAGTCAATTCCGACTTATAGCAACCTTATAGGACAGAGTGGAACTGCCCCATAGGGTGTCCAAGGAATGGCTGGTAGACTCGAAATGCTGACCTTTTGGTAAGCAGCTAAACACTTAACCACTGCGCCACCAGGGCCCATCTGACACACTCAGTGGACAATAAAAAATTCCTTGTGTCTATTAAAGAATTACGTAAATAGTAAGTTTGAAGTAACATGCTGTTGTTGTAGTATGTCCCAAGACAAAAACAATAGGACATCCACAGCCAGCAGTCCTCAAGACTGAGGGTCTTCTAGTTAAGTTCAAAATGTCTCAGTTGGGGAAAGTTGTGTGAAGGCAAAACTAAGCTATTACCGGGGACTTTCAGGCTGGAAAACAAGAATCATGGAAGGCTGATGTTAGTACAACTAGAGGTCTACCAAGAAAAGACCAAACCTGTTGCCGTCGGGCTGATCCCAACTCATAGCGACCCTACAGAACATGGTAGAACTGCCTCATAGGGTTTCCAAGGAGCAGCTGGCTGATGGATTCCAACTGCTGACCTTTTAGTTAGCAGCCGTAACTCTTAATCAGTCCTCCTCATTCTACAGATGAGAAAACTGAGTCTAAAACTTTTTGTCTCCCCTCAAGGTTCTTATAATGTGCCTAGAACGGCAATACGTGTAATAAGTTACATAGAGCACCAGGGACATCAGCAATGTGGCAAGAGGGTTTATGATTCAGTGTCAGGTGAGTGGCACCTGTGGTACACCTATAAAAATGCAAAGATACAGGTGATGGGGCAAGGTGGGGAGATACGGAAGGGCTTGAACTGAACCTTGGAAAGCAAGCCAGTGGGATTTTAGATAAGGGGAAATCGGGTTATTGAGGTGATCACAGCTATTGAAGGAGGCATAACTGCTTATATTTAGGGAAAAGTAAAATTTTCTGCCGTATCTCAGGGCTTAGTCCTTTATGTAGAGGAGTGTGTGTGTGTGTGTGTGCGTGTGTGCTTTAATTTACTTACAGGCTTATTTTCACCTCTTTTAAAAAGTAACAAAAATGCATTATAGAACACTTGGAACACAAGAGAAAAAAGTCACCAATCACTATTCTACCTCAATATAAAAGTTATATAGTCTTATTTTTAAACCCGTCATTTAGTTTCAGCAAAATGGAAGTTTCTTTATTGTAAACTTAGTTTATGTTATTTTAAAAAAAAAAACTTGAAGAGCTCTCTGTTCATAAGAACTGAATTAAAATCCTTGACAAATAGGGGAATTCAACAGTTTATACGTAATCACCTCGGCTCATATGTGAAATATTGATGCCTACTAAAAAAAAAAAAAAAACTGGAAATCTACATGGAAAGAGAGAGAGAGACAGACACATAAATGTATCTAAAGTTTGGAAATCAGGAAGTAATATTCTAGTTCAGATTTTAAAAGATAATAGACTTTAAAAGCAATAATAATGATAATATTCAGCTGTCTTGAAAGCATTTTATTTGTACCTTATAAAGATGCTCACTTTTATGGGGCCCTTTTTCCTTTGTCTTAATGATTGGAAGGTCATCAAAATCTTTCTCTATCTCTCTCCTATTTTATGGCATGACCAGGAAGGCCCTGGGAAGGGAGAGAGATGGAAGTGGGTGTAATGGAGAGTGGAAAGAATGGGTGAGATCATTCCAGGAAAAACTCAAAATAGCTAATTAGCATTTTGCCAAATATATATGAAGTAATTTACTTTTTATAAGGTTCATTCAGCTGAATAAAATGATTTCATTTGTTTTGTTCCTGTGATTATAACTAAAATATGACACATCCATCTCTCTGTTCCTCTTGAGACTAAGCATTCAGAATCAGGATGAACAAAAAATTAGTGGAGCCACGAAGAGTAGCTCTGATAATGACTTTGGTCCTGGCAAAGTAAACAAATGCCATGTAGGCTTCTTGTCTTTATATTTTGCATATATCTATGACAATATGGAAATGCCGGTGGCACAGGGGTTAAGAGCTACAGCTACTAACCAAAAGGGTCAGCACTTCAAATCTACCAGATGCCCCTTGGAAACCATATGGGACAGTTCTACTCTGTCCTATAGGGTCACTATGAGTTGGAATCTACTCGACAGCAACAGGTTTTTTATGAAAATATAGTTTCTTGGCCAAATTTATTTATTATGAGTTATTATGTAGTTATATATATATATATATATACCCCTAATGAGAGACATGCTTCATATGTTTACCACAACTTCATACATTTTTATGGATTCTACTTTACCAATTAATACACTTTCATGCTGTTAGTCTAGACACATCTCCTCCTGGGGAATGAGAATCCAGGTTACCTCTGCCTTGAACTTGTCATCTGATTTTGGGAGTGGCACCCAGGACCCAGATTGTGCCCTTAGCCCTAGAGCCTGGAAGGAGCCAGGGCTCCTTAGATGGGAGTAAAGGTGGGCCCGGAGTGTTCTGTGGGTGATGCTCAGCAGTGAGAAAAGCAAAAAAGACCCCCACCACTGGGTCGGGGGCATCAGGCAGTGACACCTTCAACATCAAAAACCATAGTCAGCCTATTGAAACAAATTTGAAAAGATGCTTGTGCCTATGGTAAAAGTAAATAGGCAAAGTTTGTATATTATATATATATATTACAACTAGCTTTAAGATATTCGTAATATATATGAGCGTTTTCAGTATTGCTTATTGAAGGGCATAGCATACATTGATCAATCCAGATGACAGTCCTATACTCAAGTTTTGGTCGGTCACCAAGTTACATGTTATAAAATGTTGTAATCATTCAAGTTCTTCGACCTAGGAAAGACATTATAATGCAGTATTTAAGAACACATGCTCTGAAGCCAAACTGCCTGGGCTCCCAAGCTTGACTCTGCTACATAATAGCTCTGTGACCTTAGGTAAGTTTCTTGTCTTTTCTGTGTCTCAGCTTTTTTATCAGCACAATAAGGTAACAGTGATATTTGTCTCGTTGGGTTATTATGGGGCTTCAGTGGGTTAATATGTGCATAAATGCTTTTATGACAGTTTCCAGCACATAGAAAGTACTTTTTAAGGACAGGCTATCATATCATTTAGGTTCTCTGAGAAACAGCTAATTAACTAGGGAAGTAATAGAGAACACGTACATAATATTCATGGTAGCACTGGAACAACACAAATGCCCCTCAGTGGGAAAGTACACGTAAAAGCTGTGTGTTCACACAAGGCAGTCTTATACAGGAGACAATGTTTAATATAGAAATTATGAAACCGTAGGAATAAGTAGCATAATGGATGAATCTTAGTAATATATACAGTACAATGAGATCATTATGAAGATGAAAACAACTAAATTAAAACATGATTCTAGGAAGATATGTAGAGATAAGTAAGCCATGTAAAAAGAAAGCAAGAGGACGATAAAGATGGATTCAGGATGATGGCTCCTTCAAGTGGGGGAGGCGGGGGTTGGTAATGGTGGTGCCTGTCTGGTTAGATGTAGGATTTATCAAGGTCCATATCTTGTTTTAGGTGGTGGGTTTGTGGATTCCTAGTGAGAAGGAAGGAAGAGGAGAAAGGAGGGAGGGAGGAAGGAAGGAAATACATCTGTGATAAGATTTTGTCATAAACCAAGGATTGTGATTTATCCAGTTTTTTATACACTTGAGCGAGCCTTCCAAAAGCAGTAACAAGTATTGTCTGTTGCGATCAGTCCCACTTACGTGGTATTACAAAGAATTGCAAGGTAAAAGAGTAAAGGAATTGTTTGTTTTTCTTTTTGGTAGTCTAATTTTGATTGGGATAAGGATTGGTGAGACAGATACAAACAGCCTATATTTTTCTGAGAAAAATATTGTTATTCATCTTTGCCTCTTGAAAAAAAACAAAATCACAGGTCATGTCAGTGTTTAGGGTTCAGACAATAAAGATACTTTATTTAAAATGTATGCTATAAATCAATGATTCAGTATTAGTTAAATCAATCTAGCTAGTATAGCATTGTCATAACTAGTATAGATACACAGTGATCCCAATAATTTCTTAAACACACTTCACAATTCAAATGAAACCATCATGCCAGTTGCCGAAATATCACCTCAATTATGTGTCAGTGATTTTCAGGAGTACTTGTGGATTCATAAGCCTGTAACCTCTAAACCATCCAGAGAGCCCTATGTGGTATGTGCCAGAAGACACGGAAAATGTCTCGGGACACCATTACACATGGTTGTCCAAGAAGAACTTGGAAAGAAAGGTCCTAGATAACCTAGAAAAAAACCAAGGGGAGGAGTGTAGTGGACAAATAAGGGAAGTTCTCAGGGGTCTCTGCTGGGTTCTTTCTCCTTGACAAACTATAATGACAGTCATCCCTACATGTCTGTAAGTGAGGAGATCTTTATTTTGCAGATATTTACTGAGCAAATATTATGGGCCAGATACTGTTAGGGGCCCAGGATATGGCAGTGAAAAACACTGAGAAAAATCCTGCTGGCTAGTGTCTGCACGTAAACCAAAAACCCATCGCCGTCGAGTCAATTCTGACTCATAGAGACCCTATAGGACAGAGTAGAACTGCCCTATAGGGTTTCTAAGGCTATAAATCTTTATGGGAGCAGACTGCCACATCTTTCCCTACAGAGTGTTTGGTGGTTTCCAACCTTTTGGTTAGCAGCCGAGTTCTTAACCACTGCACCACCAGGGCTCCTTAGTGCCTGCATAGAGAATATATAAATATTAAACTTTGTTATCTTTGTAAGGAACATGTCCAGTATTTAAATTGTCCATCTTAATGAGTCTATATTTCTGGAGGCTTTAATATCTTCAGACTTCGAGGTGGTAGAATACCAAACTAAGTATCCACAAACAAGCAGCTGTTAAGACAGCTGGGAGAGAACACAGGTCATCTAGGGGGTGTAAGGGGGCCTTCATCCTTTTTCTTCCACTGTCATCCATCATGCAGCCCGGCCTGCACCTGTCCACCACTGGAAGACCACCTTCTAGTGTTCACTGTTGTCCTGGCACAGGAGCAAGCCTATCAGCCCCTCCACCACCACTAACTAGAGTATCAGCCCCTCCACCACCACTAACTAGCTGCATGCTTTCATGTTCCCCCTCTGTGCGTTAAACTGTCAGTAACCTGTGTTTGCTCTGTATCACATCAGAAGAACTAGGAGCTGTATTTTTCATGTTCAAGTCTCTCAGCCAAATGAACTGTGGGGATGAGGTAGAAGCATACTGCCTTTTTCACAGAGCTAAATGTTTCTTGTTTTACTTCTCAAAACATATGGGCTTCCAAACCAAAACCCTTTGGCATCGAGTCGACCTATAGCGACCTTATAGTACTTGGTGGATTCAAAATGCCGACCTTTTGGTTAGCAGCCGTAGCTCTTAATCAATGCATCACCAGGCCTCTGTAGAGTCGCTATATGGGGTTTGCGCAGAGGGAAATGTGAAAGATAAACCCAACTGTGGCTTACACAATCAACGGATAACACCTGGCACAGCACTTGAAGTAAAATGGGCTCTCAAAAGTTTTGATTAATGAATTAATGTTATCTTAAACAGGAAACCCTGGTGGCATAGTGGTTAAGAGCTATGGCTGCTAACCAAAAGGTCAGAGGTTTGAATCTACCACGCACTCCTTGGAAACTCTATGGAGCAGTTCTACTCTGTCCTATAGGGTTGCTAGGAGTCGGAATCGACTCGACGGCAGAGAGTTTGATTTTGATTTTTGTAATAAACATGGCCAGTATTTAAATTGTCCATCTTGATAGAATGTTGTCATTCTCTGAGATAGAGAAAAATGGAGCGAGGTTATGGGAGAATGAAATATCATGAACCTGAATTATATAAATTATAATTCATATAATTATATTTTAATTGTATGAAATATAATATTAAATATGAATAATGAATGTGAATTATATTTTATTTGTAATTTAGAACTACCAAGTTAGAAAGTAGAGTAACTCATTCAGGTTCTAGGCTATTACTTGCTGTGAAAGCTAGATTCTCAAGCAAAATTCCAAGGCTACGTTACTTCTTACATGAAGAAAACCTTTTCAGGAAGGTTTAGTACATGTTAATTCATGTTGTTTCTACAGTCATTCTTATGTGTCCCCTAAGATAAGACCCCTGAAGCATCCATACTTGGCATTATCCTAGAGTTAATTTGTATTTTTGAAGGAAAATAAATTTTTTAAGAAATATCCCATAATTCTTACTTCTACCTAATTCGACCTTTCTCAATTATTTTAAATTAAAGATAAATTTATCCCGTAATAGCCTTAGAGATTCAACTATATTAAACCAAAATTTATGTCAAATAAATATTCTAATTCTAGAACTTCTGAAATAGAGAACAGGCTGACTGAAATTTTTGTGGGTCATAAGACACTGACAATTGTTCGTGAGCCTGATACCAAATTTGTTCAACAGCAACCAAAGCATGTAAGAGCCATCATCTACATAAAAAATAACCTGAAATGTCACTATACTCCCAAACTACCGTAATTTAGCAGGTGAAGGCGTGACCGGTGCAGCCAGTAAGAAAATGCAATTAAAATATTGGTTTAGAACACAGTCTGCTTACACCAGTTAGCCTTTCAGTTACTCAAAACAGCTTTTAACATTTTATGAGGGTCAATAGACTTTACCCTTTAAAATATGAAACATGCTAAGGAATGCAGCGTTTGGAATGCCAGACCACATCGATGATTTATCTGTCTTGAAGGCCTCCACTGCTGCAATTCTAGTAGAACACAAAAAAATCAGTGATTCTTGTCGCCCCAAATCTCCCACATGATGAAAGAAAGCTTTAAAAAGGGGATGATAATTAATTGAGTGAAGATAATTTTTATACAAATTGTCTTCATGTAGATTTATAAAACGGGTGTTATTTTAGGCAAAATCGAATCTCACTGTTGAAAATCTAGTTCAAGAGCACACTAGATAATATGGGAAGACATGGTCCATCTAAACAGTTCTGTAGGTCTCTTTCTAGAGTTAAATAAACTAAGGAAGACATGGTCCATCTAGACAGTTCTGTACATCTCTTTCTAGAGTTACATAAACTAGGGAAGACATGGCCTATCTAGACAGTTCTGTACATCTCTTTCTAGAGTTAAATAAACTAAGGAAGACATGGTCCATCTAGACAGTTCTGTAGGTCTCTTTCTAGAGTTAAATAAACTAAGGAAGACATGGTCCATCTAGACAGTTCTGTACATCTCTTTCTAGAGTTACATAAACTAGGGAAGACATGGCCTATCTAGACAGTTCTGTAGGTCTCTTCCTAGAGTTACATAAACTAGGGAAGACATGGCCTATCTAGACAGTTCTGTACATCTCTTTCTAGAGTTAAATAAACTAAGGAAGACATGGTCCATCTAGACAGTTCTGTAGGTCTCTTTCTAGAGTTAAAGAAACTAAGGAAGACATGGTCCATCTAGACAGTTCTGTACATCTCTTTCTAGAGTTACATAAACTAGGGAAGACATGGCCTATCTAGACAGTTCTGTAGGTCTCTTCCTAGAGTTACATAAACTAGGGAAGACACGGCCTATCTAGACAGTTCTGTACATCTCTTTCTAGAGTTAAATAAACTAAGGAAGACATGGTCCATCTAAACAGTTCTGTAGATCTCTTTCTAGAGTTAAATAAACTAAGGAAGACATGGTCCATCTAGACAGTTCTGTACATCTCTTTCTAGAGTTACATAAACTAGGGAAGACATGGCCTATCTAGACAGTTCTGTAGGTCTCTTCCTAGAGTTACATAAACTAGGGAAGACATGGCCTATCTAGACAGTTCTGTACATCTCTTTCTAGAGTTAAATAAACTAAGGAAGACATGGTCTATTTAGACAGTTCTGTAGATCTCTTTCTAGAGTTACATAAACTGGGGAAGACATGGTCTATCTAGACAGTTCTGTAGGTCTCTTTCTAGAGTTACATAAACTAGGGAAGACATGGCCTATCTAGACAGTTCTGTACATCTCTTTCTAGAGTTACATAAGCTGGGGAAGACATGGCCTATCTAGACAGTTCTGTACATCTCTTTCTAGAGTTAAATAAACTAAGGAAGACATGGTCTATCTAGACAGTTCTGTAGATCTCTTTCTAGAGTTACATAAACTGGGGAAGACATGGCCTATCTAGACAGTTCTGTACATCTCTTTCTAAAGTTAAGTGAACTAGGCAGCTAAGAGGGACACAGGCTTGAAAGAGCGCGTTAACTGGTGTTAATACACACCCCCTTTCTCTTCCTGATACTACCAGAAATAGTCTCTGTAAAAGTCCCTTTCCTCTGACTTTCGGTATTTAAATGAGTCATTTAAATATTGGTGCAGTGCAATGGATTCCTTTTTTATGGCCTTTCTTGCCATGGTCTTATAACTCCCACCAAATGATTGAGTGGGACTGTGCAAATAATGTACTCGTGGCCCACCAAGGGGTTTGGACAGCTTGCTAATAATACGAATAAGGTGCTGGTGCGTGGCGCTCTTGTGGAGGTGGGACCACGCAAATAAGGTGTATGGAACTCTAACAAGGATATTGGTCAGTTTTGCCATCCCACTAGACTTAAAATGAGCCATTCCAGAAGCAGGAAGGGGGGGACCTCATCACCACCAAGAAGAAGAGATGGGCTCAGAGCACATCCTTTGGACCCGGGATCCCTGTGCTGGGAACCTCCTGGACCTAGGAGGCAGAGAGAGAGAGTTGTAACACTGGAGATGGTGAGAGACGGTGAGACGCAGCAGCAGAGACATGACAGCAGCAGAGGCAGCAGAACCAGGAGACAGGCAGGACACAGTACAGTGGGCTTCTTGACCCACTGAGCAAGACAGCTGAGTGCCTTCATGCAGGAGGCTTGCTGGTGGAGGGGGGTGCCTCTGGGCACTTGTTGGTAGAGCTAAGCTTGCTGACCCATGGAGCTAGAAAGCTGAGAGCATTGGGGCCTAGGCTTACCGACAGTGTAGGGTGCCTCTGGGCACTTATCGTTGGAGCTGAAGAACTTTGTCATACTTGCCCTAGCAGAGAAGAGGCCGGGCTGAGTGGCTGAGGGCCAGCGAGAGGCCTGCCAGTGGGCACAGCCAAGAAGCTGTCCTGACCAAAGAACTATATCATGAGATGTATCTGATCCTGAATTGTAACCTGGTACTTCCCTGATAAATCCCATAACCGTGAGTATTGTCAGGAAGCTCTGTGTGGCCATTGCAATGAATTATGGAACCCAGTAGAGAAGTATAGAGTGCCGTGGGAGGGATGGTTGGTGTCAGAATTGGTAAAAAGGTTGGAGAGAGAAGGTTTGTCTGACCTCTGCCTCACAGAGATCAGCCCTGGGTTGTTGATGCTGATTCTCCTCCCACTTGAGAAGTCAGAGGAGGCCAGACGCCCCTGCCACACCATTCCTACAGTTGGCTTCAGTTAGATTCTTCTTGATAGTATACACGATCTTGTTAGTAAGTACAGTGGTTCGCACATAAAAGAGTTCAGTAAATATTTGTTGACCCAATAAACCCTTCTTGGATTCAGCAAATTTTAGACCATGAAAGGATCCTATGTATTTTTGTATTCTAGAACAAGACTTTAATTTTATAAATTAAGAAATTCAGACCCATAAAAGTGAAGTGATTTGTCTAAGCACAGTACAGACCAGGCTCAGTACTGACACCCACTTCAGCACTACAAAAAATGTAATGGGAAGAGCAGGCACCTGAAAATTCCCTAAAACTTGGATTGTTTTGAATTCTGACTCTGTCACTCACTGTCTGTTGAAGAAATTGTTACTCACACAAGAAAGAAAGTTGCTAACCCCTTGACTTATCCATTATCTTTTACTCATTCCCAATATAAGCTCTATTTCTTACCCTTGATTCTGACACTGGATGGGCAGACAACCGACATTCCGATAATGAGTTCATATTAAAAATTTTCTGTGTACTACATGGAGTCCCTGGGTGGTGCAAATGGTTGATGCTCTCAGCTGCTAACTGAAAGGTTGGTGGTTTGAGTCCACACAGAGGTGCCTCAGAAGAAAGGCCTTGCAATCTGTTTCCCAAAAATCATCCATCGAAAACCTTCTGGATCACAGTTTTACTCTAACACACACGGCATCACCATGAGCTAGAAGCTACTTGATAGCAATTGGTGGGGGTGGGGGTGGTGCACTGTATAAAAGCAGTCCCTGCCCTTAAACGTGTTTGGCTATGAGTCCATGTAACCGCACATGGTCACATACAGTTTCTACTGCCAAATACGACAACATAATTAAGGAAATACTTTAATTCTCCATTAAAAAGAAGAAATAGCACCAAAGTCAATGAGTATCAGACTTTTGTCATGACGATGTCAGGCAGATACTGGTGGACCTGACGCAGGACTGTGTCTGAATGTCAGGTAGAGCCTATGTGAGCCAGAAGCCCCAGCTGCGCCCTTAGGTCATTCCTGATCCCGTGTCTCAGTGTCGGCTCACTCTGGAGGGAAACCATGCTGC
The DNA here is from genome assembly GCF_024166365.1 of Elephas maximus indicus. Taxonomy (NCBI): domain Eukaryota; kingdom Metazoa; phylum Chordata; class Mammalia; order Proboscidea; family Elephantidae; genus Elephas; species Elephas maximus. The sequence continues at coordinate 80,650,428 of NC_064840.1, forward strand.
CTGAAAGAGGTCATGTCTTCTTGCAGTCAGAAAGTCAAGATGAAGCCTTTGCTGCTTTTCAAAGACCTCCAAAGATCCCAGACTAAAGGAGGAAAATGGAGAGTTTGTTTCTGAGAACTAAGGGGAGGTGGGGCGGGAAGCAATATAGAGCAGATTGATGACATTTGGCTTTGTATGTTAAAGCGTGTCCAGTGACCGTCTTAAAGACTACTCCAGCCATTTCACAACTTAGTCACCTTTGACTAAGACCTTTGTTCAAATAAATCCAATGTGTCATTTAAGTATAAATTTTCAAGTTGTTTTCTTTGCCTATTTTTGGTAGATTGAGTGAAAGTTTTAACTTTAAATAGTCCCAGGGTATGAAGGACTATATTAGGTATAAAAAATAAAGAGTACTGGGGCCACATGAGTGGGTAAGAACTAGGAGTGAGGTCACTGGGTCGGCATTTTGCAGAACAAAAGGGCAATAGGTATCGAGCCCCATTTCGTTGTATAATTCAGAAGTCTTAAAGCGCTTGCTTCTAGGATGAACTCGTTAATCCTTTCTGATGAGAGCCATAAACCATATTGTTAAAAACTATCATCAGCTAATAAACAGTCTCACCTGGATATTATGTTTCTTATATTCAGGTACATCTGAAGGGAGTATTGAAGCTTCTAGTTACAATGTTACCCATGCATCTGTCTGTCAATCAAAGCATAAATCATGAGTAACTGAGAGCATGAACCCTCAGGACTACTGGGATGATTTCCCTGAGATTAAAAAAACAAAAAAATCTGGATACACCTTGTCTTGGCTACCCAGTGTTACCTTAACAGAAATACCTCAAGTGGATGGCTTTAAGAGGACAGAAATTTATTTTCTCACAGCTCTGGAGGCTAGAAACTCAGATCAGGGTCTCAGCTTTGTCAGTTCCTTCTGTGAACGTCTCCTAGTTTCTGGTGTCTGCTGGCCATCCTTGATGTACCTTGGCATGTGTCCCCCTACCTGCCCCATGTGTGTGTATGTCTCTTTTGTGCTCTTTTTTTATAACTCAGAAATGATTAGATTTAGAACCCACCTTACCTAAGTCACAAAACAAAGAAAACCCTATTTCCAGACATGATCATATTATAGGTATAAACCAAAACCCATTGCCATTGAGTCAATTCTGACTCATAGTGACTGTATAGGACAAAGTAGAACTGCCCCCATAGAGTTGCCAAGGCTGTAATCTGTATGGAAGCAGACTGCCACATCTTCTTCCCATGGAGCCACTGGTGGGCTCAAACCACCAATCTCAGTTAACAGCCGAGCCTGTAACCACTGTGCCACCAGGGTCCATATTTACAGGTATACCAAAAAACCAAACCCATTGCCATCGAATCAATTACGACTCATAGCGGCCCTATAGGACAGAGTAGAACTGCCCTATAGAGTTTCCAAAGAGCACCTAGTGGATTTGAACCGCTGACCTTTTGGTTAGCAGCCGTAACGCTTAACCGCTATGCCACCAGGGTTTCCATTTACAGGTACAGGGGCCAGGATTTCAATACATATATTTGGGGGACACAATTCAAACCGTAACACATGTCAAAACGCGTCAATAACTCCCCTTTCAGCTGTTAACACTCCGCTGGCCCCATATAAAAAAAATAGCTTCCACCAAATCCTTGTGTCTCCTCACTCAGCCTCCCTACAGAGCCTGGTGTGGCCTCACATCCATGCCAGGCTGACCAACAAACACAGAAGGACTTTTATAAGTGAGGCAGCTGGCCTCAACATGGCCATTGAAGTGGCCACACATCCTCCTTGATTTATGTAGCCACTGTTCTTGAGTATGCTGAAATAATTATATTTTTTAAACAATTGTATTATTCTGAGCTCACAGTCCACTAAAGCCCCCAGACTTCATTCATATAACCTAGCCATGAAATGATTCATTTTAACCTCATTGCAGGGCTTGATGTTTATCTCTGTTAAAGTTTAAATCGGCCTACCAAACACTCTGTCTTTCTACTTATCCTCTGTTCCTCTCATGTGTATCTTTCTGTAGCATGCCACCTCCTTCTTCCCAAAAATAAAAATATTAAAGACACACAGTCAAGACAGGGCTGTGTGGCTCCATCAGAAAGACACCTTGCAAGGGACGCCTCCATGAAGACTCTCAAAAATCAGTTTTCATTTACCTAAGATTCATCTAACAACATTTACGTTTAGTACACAGAAAAGTCACGAAGGGTTTTGTCAAATTCCTTGCGAAAATCAAGTGCAGGGTTCTTACACTACAAAGACTGCTACAAATAATAACAATAATATTACATTTCCAATATCAGATTAAATAACTTAACAATGAAAACAGAAGGTACCTGTCTTTACTGCCTATTTTCATTAGGCCCAAAAAATAATCTAGTAAACTACCTAAAGCTCAACAATAATATTAAAAGTTTCAAATCTGAATATGTTCAAAATTTTTTCAAAGACAGTATCTTCCCACATTTCATTATTTCCTTCCTTGGATTTCCCCAAATGAGCCAAATTACCATAAGATGTACCTAAAGAGATTTAAAATACATTTTTATTTTAAATAAACTTTGTAAAAGAAACATTGTTTAAATTTTAAGATTAAAAGACCAAATGGGAGCAAACTTCTACCACCGTACTCTAAAAAAAAAAAAAAAATTAAATTACACATAGCAAGTAGGATTTTACCATTTTATATTTGAGATACATACCTATGTATAAACACGAGTTTGTAGTAATCCTGGCAGTATGCAACCACCTTTGACATCGCTTAGTTATGTAAACATTGTTTCAGGTGTTCAGGAAGCAGATACAGTTCAATCAGGAGAAGCACGTGGCTGTTTAACAGTCGACAACAAGCAGGATTATAGCTGTGGTCGTTTATAAAATTACATTGCCATGGAAGTACATCAAAATAAACATTAGCTTAAAGTTCTGAAAATTACAGAAAAAATATCAATAACTGTTGGTCTAGACATTAAAAACAAAAACAAAACCTGATGCCATCAAGGCAATTCTGACTGACAGCAACCCTGTGGGACAGAGTGTTTCCAAGGAGCCGCTGGTGGATTCGAACTGCCAACCTTTAGGTTAGCAGCTGAACACTTAACCACTGCGCCACAGAAAACTTAAATAACGCTTTCCACTGGGACTTGGGCGGGGGCAAGAGGCGTCCTTGGCCTGAGCAACAGTGATTTGGCTGTTAGTCTTAGGGGACTGGCAAGCTGGTCTCCGCCAAGGCCCGTGGTCCCCGTCCTCCAGAGCAGCTCCCGCCGCCCCTCCCGGTCTGTGTCTCTGCCCCCGAGTCCTGACACACGATCCAGACCTATATTGTGCTGTATGGCAGTGTTTTGAGGGGAATGATCTTGATTTCAAATGACATTTTCCGTTGTCTCCAAGCAAGGAGCCTGTCTTGACTGAGGGAAAGGAGAGCGAAGCTTCTTTTCAGTCTCGGGTTGTGACTATTTGATCTTAGATCAGTCATTTCTCTTCCTCTCAAATGGTTGGTCTCAGAAGGAGGTGCTTGACCTGACTTCCCTTTCAGAAGCTGGAATTAAACAAAACAAAACGTAAAAGGAAATTCAAGTCCCACCAAGACATTTGAGTTCTGGATCAAAGTAAAATGAAACTAAAACAACCGCCATCAAGCGGACTCCAACTCACAGCGACCCCGTGTGTTTCGCGGTAGAACTGCCCTCCACAGGGTTTTCCATGGCTGATTTTTCCGTGGATCGCCAGGCCTTTCTTCTGAGGCACCTCTGGGCGGACTCCAACTTTCAACCTTTTGGTTAGCCTCCAACACATGAACCATTTGCAGCACCCAGGGACTACAAAACTAAACTAGTCTTATAGAATTTATTTTTAAATCAGCTGCTTTGTGATATAAATATATAAAAACTGAACCTGTCAGTTTTAAAAATTAAAGATAGGGAGAAACTTAGCGAAGCACCCATAGGAAACTGTGGCTCTTTTAAAAGATCAAAGATTTGCTCCTCGAAGCGGAATTCACGCTCCCCCTGTACAGTGGTGGAGAGAGGGGAAGGCACTTTCACTTGGTGAAAGAAGCAGAAGCGGCTGCCGTCAGGGTGTTAACACCCACAATCTGTCACACAATTCTTCATGCGGCATTTTATAGACCTCGCTTTTCCTGTAGCCGTCACCTTGGGCTATGAGCTGTCAAAGGGAATGGGAAAGGCCTTAAAAAGGGCTAATTGTCACAACCTTTAATGTGACCTCCCCTGAACTTCTGCGGCAGGGACTACCGCTGGGCTGGGAGGTGAGCATTTGATGTAACTGTTTAAGGAAGAAAGAAAAGCTGCCTAGAAAGCAGAATTCCTTTTCAGTTCCAATATGTTGCTAAGTTGGGGGTGGGAGAATCCATACAAATCGGCCTAATAACCATGGTGGCTTGCTTCTCTCTTAAAGAAGACAATAACGTCCTCTGCGTTTACAGGGAAGTCCAGATTTTGTCAAGACCCAGTTGAAGGCAAAAGTCTGCCTCAAAAGATGTGAAATATTTGTGAGTGGGAATGGTGCCAGTTTGGGGATGATTCGCTCTTGGGGGTTTGGGGGGTGACAGGCTCCCTACAGCTGCTGCTGCTAATAATGAAGGAAAAAGAAAGAAGAGGAAGAGACAGGACGGGGAAGTAAGGAATGGGAGCAGGAGGAGGAGAAAAAGGTAATGATACACATTGTTTAAACCAAAAAACAAGCCTTTGCCATGTAGCTGATTCCGACTCATAGCAACCCTATAGGACAGAGTAGAGCTGCCCCACAGGGTTTCCAAGGAGCAGCTGGTGGATTTGAACTGCTGACCTTTTTTTTGGTTAGCAGCCAAATGCTTAACCACTGCATCACCATGGCTCCATAAATTGTTTAGAGGACTAAAAATTGGCAGAATGGGGATTTAAATCCAGATCTACCTAATTCCACAACCTACCCTTCTAACATTATTCAATTCACTTATAACTTAGGTTCCTCTATTCTAATTTAATTAACCCTCTTATGTGTCTCTGATAATGTGCCTGACTCACCAGACCTGGTTTATTTTCATTGGGAATCCATCCATTCGGCTTTTGATTTACCTGCATAAGCCCCACTGGCGCAGTGGTTAAGAGCTCAGCTGCTAACCAAAAGGTCGGCAGTTCAAATCCACCAGCTGCTCCTTGGAAACCCTGTGGGCCAGTTCTACACGGTCCTGTAGGGTTGCTATGGGTCAGAATCGGCTTGACAGCAACGGGTTTGGTTTTCGGTTAATGTACAGGGAGTTCTTTGCTGTGTGGATCACCCGCTGAGGTTCAAGATATTTTATGGTCAGTTTTCATAGTCTTGGCTCTGGTTCAATTCCAATTTAAGAGAATACTTGAAATTCTGTCTCCTCCAATAGCACGCAAACACTCTAGGAATCTGATGCTTTCCAGAACGATCTGGGCTTGTTATGTAAGCACAATCAAAGACACTTTTTCAGAACAGAACAAAAGGGATTAGTTTCGCTTTAGTTTAAATTGTCTAAAGAGGGTTTTCAGCTGTGGATCTGTTAATGGCTTCAGTACAAATAATGGAAATAGAACCACGCATTTTTGTTAGTCACCCAAGAAGCCTTGCAGTTTCAGGTTCTTCTTGAGAGAACAGTCACTGTGGCTCTTCTTTTAACAGCTTGGAAAATGTCTTGCCTGATTAGGAAGTCAGCCATTTCACATTCTGACATCTAAAACAATGTGAAGTTAGAAAACCTCACTAATTACATTTCTAAGTAACAGGATACATCACTTTAAAGATGAAAAGCTCAAGTATTTGTGGCGCCTTTCCTTGTTCTTGTTAATCCGATTTTACTTGTTGTCAGATGTTTTATGGGTACCTGCAGCTGAGTTCAAACAAATTGTTCTCTAACTTGTTATAAAAATATTATTTTATATTAGCAGATTTTGTATGCTGAGAATTAGCCTTCCTTCTACATCTGACGTTTCCTTTACCCATCAGTGTTGGTCCAGACACTTCTCTTTTTTGTTCAGTTTTAAAACTTGAGACAGCTTTGAACTTAAAGTGCTGCCTGGTTTTGAAAGGAGTGCTGATGTAGAATCTGAGAAATGTCTTTGCAGTCCTCATTTTCTGCAGTCTGTTTATCCCTTCTTGTTTTAGAATGCCTCAGCCTTGGTCACACACATCCCCTGAGGCTCTTCTTTTCCTTTTATTTTCTCCATTTAAGGTTAACATATTAGGAGATTAAAATAAGTACGTTTGAAGGAGCTTTCTCAAGGCTCCTGCACTGATGGCTGCCTTCTCCCCTGGCTTCCTTGGCGTCCTCGCAATGCAGGCAGCAGTAAGGCTACTCAAGTAGCATTTCTTAGAAGTGCATCACATTTTTCTGTGTATTCTGGGGGAATAAAGGACACCAAAGTGTCTCTTTATTTGTATCCACTGAAAAATAAGATGTAAAATTAGCCATAATAAAGTTTCCCTCAATCACTTTTTAAAGTCAATTGACCTGTGAAATCTTTCTATACAGTTCACTGAAGCGTGATGTAGGTCTTTGAGTGCTGGCCATGGCGGCGCCAAGCAGGGTCCCCGTCCTGCCTCCCCTGCCCTGGAGTGTAGTGCCCGGGCAGAGGGTGGGAGTGTAACACTGAACACAGCCAGGGGGTACAAAAGTGGGATCCTGCAGAAATCGTCTGTGTCACTTTCAGTTTACAGCTCAAACAAGTAAAGTGGGGCGAATGGCAGTACTGTGATTTTACACATTCTGTACAAACGTTGATATAATATTCATTGAGTGCCATGGTTAATATTCAATTTAAGTTAAAAGGAAAAAAAAGGGTAAAATCCTTCTTCATTTTGTCCATAATTATATCCCTTTTAAGTATATTTTTGTTGCTATTTCATTTCAGTATCCCTCCCCCAAGAAACACACACACACACTGGAAGAGAAGAGATACCATTACATTTCGCTGGCATTCACACGTTGATTGTCTTATTAGAATTTCACAGTAGTGATGAGCAAAGCCAGGTTTCTGTAAGAGGTGAACTGCAATAACCACAGAAAGGAAAAGATGGGTGATGAATACAGCAGAGCATATAACGGCAGGAGAAACGGTCAGAAAGGAGCAAGGGCAAGAACCCTGGCAGACAAAGCCAGCAAAGCCAGGAAGCCCCACTGATGCTCTTTTTAGAGACTTAAAAACTTATTAGTTGCCATCAATTTCAACTCATGGCAACCCCATGCGTGCAGGGTAGAATTATTTCATAGGATTTTTAAGGCTGTGACCTTTTGGAAGCAGATCACCAGACCTATCTTCCTAGGCAACTGTGGGTGGACTCAAACCTCCAAGCTTTCGGCTAGTAGTTAGTTGAGCATTTAACCATTTTTACCACCCAGGGACAAAAATCTGACCTTACAAATCAATCAACAGGTGATTTCATGTCAACCCTATCCCCGCTTATCCACTTTATATGAGGTATAAATGAAGCTTTTAAAAATTATTAAATGTTAGCATGCTAATGTGCTGTGTGGGGGAAGCTCATGTGGAAATCTAACAGCCCCCACTCAAAAGCGAAAGTGAAGTGGCCAGGGTTAAACTTCTCTTTCAGAGACCTCTCGCTCTTATAGGCTTTGCTTCCTGTTTGAGCATGTCCTTCCTCTCTAGTCTTAGAGTATGGATAAATAAGAAACTCTAAAAATGGGCCAAGAGAACACACCAGGGAAAGAGTTCTATCTTCTCACATGTCATAAAGTAATAAAGAATATTAAAAACTTTTTTCTGGGACAAGCAGCATTCTGCCAACCGTTTCTAATGAATTGATCCCAGTTGCTATAAATCAGTTCAAGCACTTTAATGTAAAAAAGCACATTATCTGATATTAAAAAAGAAATGATTTTCTGTAGTAATCATTGATTTCCTTTGTCTTAAAAAAAATAGAGATGAATCTCGTCTTCCTTTATTGTGCCATCAAAATATACATTAAATATTACCTGGCAATAAATTGATCCACGCATGTAAGGTAATGATTTCAAAGTACCAGGGTACTTTTTAAAATTCTGAAAGAAGACATTTAATAATCAATGATCCTTTCAGGTTTAGAGAACAAGAACTATTTGTATAAGTGTTTGTGAAAGAAACTTTTAATGTTTTAAAATTAAAATTCCTCTACATCTGTTCACTTGCCATTTTCATCCATATTGGTTACCATTAAAATATATGTATGTCTATGATCATAGGAAGGAGCCCTGGTAGCACAAATAGTTAAGCGCTTGGCTGCTAATCAGAAAGGTTGATGGTTAGAACTCACCCAGTGGCTCCGGAGGAGAAAGACCTGGCAATCTGCTTCCATGAATATTACAGCCAAGAAAACCCTATGGGGCAGTTGTACTCTGTTGCATGTGGTGGATATGAGTCCAAATCAACTTGACAGCACCTAACAACAACAACATGATCATAGGACTAAATAACAATTTAAATTTAAGTTAAATAGAATTATAAATTCTTCCCACCTTATTAAACACACTTAAAATAAAACTAATGATGATGTCATCCATTTCTGTCCAGTCAATTCCAATTTATAGCAACCCTATGTACAACAGAACAAAACACCTCTCGGTCCTGCACCATTCTCACAATCGTTGTTATGTTTGAACCCATTTTTGCAGCCACTGTGTCAGTCCATCTTGTTGGGGGTCTTCCTGTTTTTTGCTGACCCTCTACTTTACCAAGCATAATGTCCTTCTCCAGAGACTGGTATAACTCATAGATTACATATACACCAAAAACAAAACAAAAGCACACTTTCATATTTTGTGCCAACATACTAGTGAACAAATTCATGCATCATTTTTTTTCTACAGGAAAACTGAAGACTTTAATAACAAACCCTCCAAGGTCAAAATGAATACAGGTATGACATCTCCGTTAGTTATAAACTCTTCAGCCTTGCTCTGTAAAACTTATCCTGGCCCTAAATCATTAGAATAGTGCCCTGCTGATCCTAAATGTGATACTGAGTTTGACTAGATATGTAGTCTAGATCTGTTGCCTTATTTCTTTGTCTTTGTGATCTAACCTGGTAGTCACAAAAGTAGAATTTTCTCTTTTGTTATCTACTCTTACTCTCTTTTTCTCTAATCATATTGCAAAATTTATTCCTATAAATCCTAGGAAGTACTATGTAATTTGTATGCATACACTTAAAACCCCCCATTAAAAATGAGCTAAATTCTAAGGCAAATTGCTCTAATGGAAAATATTTAAAGCTCATTATTCTATAAACTCTTTGTGCCAGAGAAATAAGGCATAAATAAAGTTTTTTAAAATTATCAAATATTACCATGTTAATGCACATGAAAACTTTATGTTTACAAAGTAAGCGGATGGGGTCCCAAAGCTTCATAGGAATCAGCCTCATTAATACAGTCACAACACATATGAACTCCTAAGCATTATATTTTTAAGTGTGAGAACATCTCCAAATAGCCCAATAATATGGACTTTGTAAATGTTTTTGTGATGCATTCTATGTACAAAAATTTTTCCCCAGTAGAAATATTTTGGCTTATATTTTCACCTTTCCATCCTGGAATTCTTATATTTAATATTAAGTAAATAGGTAAAACTACTTTCTTCTTGACATTGTGTAACTTGTTTTAAAAATACCATTTCCTATATGTAAAGGTCACTGGAAAGTTTTTTTTAGCCAATCCCCTTATGGCAGGGGAGAAAGGATGATCCAAGATATTTTCTCACATCAAGCTTGTTACCTCTCTGCTGTCTTGTTATCAAAGTCCCTAGAGGGAGGGTTAACAACTGATGGTGAGAACCAGTATCTAATCCCTAGATCAAGTGTAGAAGCATGAGCCACTGTCCATCTTTTTGTGGCTGCCCCTCCCGGAAACCTGCTCTAAATGGCTTCAGAGAATGCTTATTTTGCCTGGCTCCTGAGGATGCAGAACAGGCAACATGGGGCTATTAGAGACAGCCAAAAAATAAAAGGAAGGCTTAGAAGACAAGTGAAATTATCACCTTATAAATGAACCAAGTGAAGGCATTTGGACAATTGAAGATGTCCAAATTAAACATGGGAATTGAAAGAAGAAACACTATTAGGCAAAAGAGATTAAAGAAAGCAAATAGAATATAGAACCCACGGCTGATCTAGGATATATCAAGTTGTGAAACTGCAGTTACTCCAGCAGAATGTCCACTTGAGGAGGTTATATTACTCATTGTTTGAGGATTCTCCCTCCAGACTTAATTTGAACATAACTTTCCAAATATCCATTATTTTCTTAAGTGCTTATTTTCATATTTATCATAGCCCTATTGGGACAGAGGTATGCAATGTGATTATGCTAAATATATTGTATTGATGTACAATGAATTCAACAATTAATCTTTCTATTCATATAATTTAATCCCTTATAGCCATTCTTAAATCTTTTAAGGTTTCTAGGGTACTCAAGTCCAAGTCATTGCTATAGTGACATGAATAAAACCCTCTAAAGCATCTTCTCATTTAGGAGGAGTGAGCTTGATTTTAGATAAATGCAAATTTGCATAGGATTACTTTCCCTGTGGGTGAGTTTAAACATATATGAAATTACAACATACTAATATAAAATAATGCAAATTTATCCATAAAATGTTGTTTAGAAGTGATTGGAACCCCTTGTCTGAAATTCTAAAATAATACCATAATGTTGCTATGAAAGCACACCACTTTTAAAAATACATACACCCTCTGCTCTCTTACTGACATGGTTAGGTTGAATCGACATGGAGGATGACCACATCAGATCACAAAATGGAGGGTGGGTAGATCATTCCATAACTGCCAAATTACATCATTCCATAATTGCCAAACCACTGAGAATCATGGCCCAGCCAAGAAGACACATAACCTTAACCATTACAGCCAGTATTACTGTCATCTTGCACCTCAGTGTTCATTACTGCCAGATGTACATTGTTAATGTGCAAAATAGTTGGATAGTAGATTTTTTATTAAATGTGAAATGTTAGATAACAAGATAGTCAATAAGGGAGGAATTAGTATATTAATATTGCTTTAAGAAGCCTAAGAAAGCATCATTGCTGTATGTACAAAAATGAAGTAAGAACCATTTCCTAAATATCTAATAAATAAAATTGGACTTAGCAGTCATCAAAGAGATGTATTACTACTTAAATACCCATGTGTCAATCACTAAGTTAAAAAAAGATCATTTAAATCAGCTCTTTGCTTTTAATCAAGTACATAATAAACTATCAAAGGGAAATGCAGTCCATTTTTCATCTAAAGTATCTAAACAATGTATAAAAAATATGTGAAGCACATTGTGTCTCCACTCTTCTTAAAATCTGTGCCCAGTGTAATATAAGGCAAGAAAGGAGCGAGAGGGAGACGTCAAATAATCCGTGTGTGTGATTCACCCATACGAGTGTTTTCTAGCAGTAGGCACAGTTTCCAGGGGTCTTGCAGCTCTGGAAGGGGGTCCCAAAAGGCCACAGGTCATTAACGAATTTGAAGGTAAGAGCAGCATTAGAATTCTTAAGGCTGTATGAAAGGCAGCATCCTTATTTTGAGAAATTTAAAAAATATCCTCAAGAAATAGCAGAAAGTATGGGTATATAGGTTCCCTGGTAGTGCAGTGCTTAAGAGCTCAGCTGCTAACCAAAAGGTCAGCAGTTCAAATCTGCCAGCTGCTCCTTGGAAACCCTATGAGGCAGTTCTACTCTCTCCTACAGGATCACTGTGAGTTGCAACCGACTCGACAGCACCAAACAACAACATAGGTATATCAGTAATTAGAAACGGAATATAATTTCTGGATTTCAACACTTTGACAAATGTCTCAGCTTTTTCAGTTAAGCTCATTAAAAAACCAAACCCATTGCTGTCAATTCAATTCTAACTGTGGTAGCCCTATAGGACAGAGTAGAACTGGCCCATAGGGTTTCCAAGGAGGGGCTGGTAGATTCAAATTGTCAGCCTTTTGGTTAGCAGCCGAGCTCTTAACCACTGCATCACCAGGGCTCCAGGCTCATTATTGAACTGTTAATAAAGACCAATTTTCCATTTATTTTATCTATGTCCCAGAATACAGAAATTGTTTAACCCAGAGATTTCTCAACTTTTGTGATTCTCAGTGCCCTTTAATTTTTCATAACCCCCCTAAAAAAAAAAAAAGTTGTCATCAAGTGTACTTCAACTCATAGCAACCCCATGTGTTAGATTAGAACTGCTCCATAGGGTTTTCAGATCACCAGCCCTTTCTTCAGTGCTGCCAATGAGTGGGTTCAGTCAACGTTTAGATTAGTAGCCAAGTACAAACTGTGCCACCCACAAAAGAAATACCTAACAGATCTATTTATTAAGTAATTAGATGCAAACATCTTAATAAGCACTTATGTTCTATCAACTTAGTAGCCATATGACAAAATAATACACATAAATTAAAAGAAAACATATTTTTATTTCATTCTGAATAGCCACAATTACTTACTAAGGGGATGTGTGTACCTGTCGGGCAATGCACAGCTTCTTAGACCTTGGAATTAGATTGTACGTTGGCAGTCTCCTTTCCTGGTCCAAAGTGATTTTCGCAGGTACTAGCCCTTTATCACAGCAACTACCAAAAACCAAACTTTTCAAAGAAGTGATGTCATCAAAAGGAATATTGCACAATCTATTATGTTGGAGCTGGGAACCGCCTCAAGCTGGGGTCTACAGGGTTTTAAATCACTGTTTACCTCAAAAATGTAAAACACCACCCAACACCCCTGTGAATTCATTGAGTTGCCTGGGGCGCCTCAGTACACATGTGGGTATCTTGGGTTTAACCAGCGACCCTGGATCTCCTCCTTCTGGAATTTTCCTTTTTATCTCTCTGTTTGTTTTCAGGTGTTCAGAATTAAAAAAAAAAAAAAAAAAAAAAAAACTAGAATATAGACTCTCTATTCAGTGATGTCAGTTTTCACTTTCAATGCCCTTGACTCCACACAACCCTTTGAAACCATCAACAACTGCCAGATACCACATATTCAATAAGATACTTGATCTTCTCAGACACGCTCATCCCTCACAGCTATTTTCAATTTGCAGAGTTTATTAAAATCTCTTTGGTGTCTCTTGTAAGTGTATCTTCAGTTATCAGTTTCTACCATTTGCATCTTTATCTTCTGGTTCTTAATTTATAGTCTTTGATTCATTTGACTTATTTCCTTTTAATGTTGTTTCAAGTTATTTTTGTGTTGTTACCCGAATTAGGAAATTGTTACTTTAAGCATGTATTTTAGAAATTGTATTTTGATATGAGAACCAATTTATCAATTTTGAGGTCTATGTACCTTACTATTTGTGATTTTTACCAATAATTTATTCAAATCAAACTTCCGAGAATCTTTATTAATCTAATTTCCTTCATGTCTAAGAAACGAAAATAGATACTTTCCCTATGAAATAGAGGAAAAAATCTGGAATAGCATGTGGTAATATATAATGACTGTGTTTCCATATTGGTGATTATATTATTTGTCTTTTTTTGTCATGACTTTCAAAAAGAATTAAATTTTAGTTGTTTTGACTCCAGGGGAATGAGCAAAGCTATTTATTGCACATGCCATATGACACAGGAATGTGGGAATGGAATAGAATCCATTCGTAAATAGAACACGAACCTTCCAAATTTAGAAGTCTTGTTCCTCTAAACTTCTCACAGCACATTAAGGTGGCTTATGCATCCTCACTTATTTTACTTCATGTTGTGATTTGCTTAAGTGTAAATATATGGATTTCAGTACACATGTCATTCAAATGTATAAAAACAAATCATTTTTTAAATGGTCATTTTAATATACCATAATTTCAATGCTGTCTTCAATATCAATTTGGGCCAATTATTTCTATAATTAATAATAACTGTGGGAAGACATGAAATTTCCATAATGTTGTGTGTTCCCTTATGAGCCCTATATGTCAAATGCATTGTGCCTAGATCAGCTAGTAACTAACCTCGAGCTATTTTCAGGAATCATAATAGCTAGAATATGGTAAAACCTAAACAATAGATGTGAAAGTATATCATACTGTAAGTCTTAATCCTGACAAACAGAGTAGCCGTAACCACAAAAGCTAGCCACGTGGCTTATAGATTTGATGTGAATTAAATTTAAATGGTATAAACAAAGTTGAGTTCTGTGCTTGTGTCTTCGTTAAAGAAGAAGCATAAAATGTTGACTATAAAATCTTCTGCTGTTTTATTAGCACTGGGATCTATTTCTAAGGCAGGCCCCTGGTTTTTCCTTTTGTTTGGTTTAGTTTGAGGGTGGGGGTTAGATTTGCAGATGTTCTCCACGGTTACTAATCCTGACTTCATCTTCCTCGTGGACACCCAGCACGTTTCACTTAAACCGCATGACGTTGCATGTGCTTTCTCCCTTGCCTCGGCCTCTGCTATGTCATGTTTTTGCTTCCAGATAGCGGTGGGTGTGCTCGCAAACGCGCTGCCATGTCCGTCACGTTAACATCTGTGAAGAGAGTTCAGAGTTCTCCAAACCTATTGGCTGCAGGTATAACATCACCAACTAGTGGAACGCGATGGGCGAATGGCTTTACCTGACCTTTATCTCTTTCCAGGATTATCTTGTTTGGATGATTAAAGTGGTTGTAAATAGCTTTCTAATGCCCCACAAGGTCTTGTTTTTCCCATCCCAGTAATAGCTCCTATCCCCTCTGAATGTTTTTGTCCTAAAAATAAAAATCCAAAAGAAACTGATATCTTGTAGAAAACATTTTAAAAATCTAATTAAAAACAACAGTCACCTGCCAAAAATGTGTTGAGTAATTACTAGTGTTGAAAACTATCGAAGTTTCCATTATCTCATGAACTAAAGAAACATACTATTTAGTTATGATAACTCACAGATTCTTTTGTTGTTTTTTACCTAAAAGCTGGGGGGAGGGAAGCAGATAGGAGGTTAGGGAGAAGAATTGGCAGGAAATCGAATCTTTGTTAATTTACTTCTTCCTCAAACACTGCAAACAGAATGATAGATTATTTGTTTTGAACAAGACCTTAACCTTCCTTAGTCCAATCAGCAGACTCATGTAATATATATTTTTAAGCATATCAAAATCTTGACCAATTAAGATTAATCCACAGGTATAAATATACTCTATAAAGTAATTTCAGCATCCACGAGGGTGGCCGTCTGTATAATAAATGCCTCTCATAACTACCAGATGGCTCAGGCTTGCCTAAGCCTGAAGGCAGGATCTGCACTGACAGTGGGATGCCACTGGGAACCCAGTAACCCCATTGTCTCCAGACCCTGAAATATTCCTAAATCTTTTGGTTGACTGGTTGGTTGGTTGGTTGGTTGGTTGGTTGGTTGGTTGGTTGGTTGGTTGGTTGGTTGGTTGGTTGGTTGGTTGGTTGGTTGGTTGGTTGGTTGGTTGGTTGGTTGGTTGGTTGGTTGGTTGGTTGGTTGGTTGGTTGGTTGGTGGCTGGTTGGTGGCTAGTTGGTGGCTGGTTGGTGGCTGGTTGGCTGGTTTGAGGGTTCCTTGGTTTTTATTTATCATTTTAGTGGGGTTTGGGAGCAGAAGTGGGAAAGGGATGGAGAGTATTTAAATAATTTTAACTCTCCGTGTGTTCATCACTGTGTCCTTCACACACACACATTCAGTAGCTGATTAAATCCTCAGGTGTCATTGGCTTTAAGGCCACTTGATCTTACACTGCCAAGCCTTGTTGGGGAACAAACAAGCTTCTGTGTAGAGAATCCCACTCTGCCCACCACCTCCAATCTACAAGTGATTTCAATTTCCAAACTTAAATACCAGGCCAGGGGCCTCCATGAAATATTAAAGACAACAAACAAGTTGCATTTTAATGTATACAGTGTGATATCAATTTGATTAAAAACAATATATATATGTGTATGTATGTGTGTATGTATGTGTATGCAAGTGTTTTCTAATGAAAAAAAAGTTAGAAAGATTACAACTGTTGTTAACATTGGATGCCACAGGGAAACGAGAATGAAGGAAAGTAAGAAAGTAAATAGAGTCCAGGGGCATCACCTACTTGGAAACCACTGACGTTTAAGCAAGTGTAGCCCTAGCCTAAACGACTGGGATGTGAACCACTAATGCACATGCCAGGGAATGTGGCAGTGCTTCAACAATGCCACATGGTTACTATTTATAGAAGCAAGCACAGTATTAGATGGAACCATAAGAGATAGCTATTTTGGAAGGTCGACTTTGGCTGAGTATCAGCAATTTCGTATTATTCAACTTAATAGAAAATATTTAATGCTTTGGAATTAAAATAGTAGAAAAGATTTAATACTTCAAGAATATGAAATTATCTTCAGTAATAAGAATACTTGGTGGCTCTGGGCCATTTTAAACTTTACATCAGAAGAGTAATAAGATTTCTAGAGTACGAAATTAATTCCCCTGAAGTTTGAGTTTAATTGTTATTTAAAAAGACAGATCTTTTTTATCAATCTGACACATAAGGTATGATCTATTTTTCAAAGATGTTTTAACTGTGTTTTAAGGAAGAGATTAGCCTCTTTTTTGCCTAATAGTAGCTTTCATTAGAACTTATTTGACATGGTGTCTTCATGTGAATCAAAATGGAATTCATAATGGAATTCAGTAGATGTCAGTAGAATACAGCTGCCTTCACATAAAACTTAGACTACCTCCACAAAGGTTCCAAGCCATGGACAAGACTCCCCTGTGAACCTCAGACGCTCCCACACGCCCCCCTAAAATCAGAGAGTCATTATGAATCACCAGTCATCAACCTTTTTCCTCCTAAACCAGACTATCTTTCTCTTTTTCTTTTTACAATAGACAATTCATCTTGACACCACTGGTGTTTTAAACCTAAGCTAGAACCCAAACTTTGACTGTGGAGAAACAATAAGCCTTTTCTAAGTACATTTTATTTCATCAAAAACACTTGGCTATCTAAGTAACATTGATAAGTATAGTGTGTTCCACTGACAACCACTCCTGCAAGAGACAGGGTCCTGTCAACACCTCCTGTGTGCTTTATATCCTTAGGAAAATTTGTCTGTCTGTTTGAACCTCAGCTTGCCTTTCTTAAAAAAAAAAAAAAGGATTTGTCACTTTCCTACCTCGCTGGGCATTTAATTTCCCAAACTCATAGGGACTTGTAAGAATTAAATGAGAGTAAATGAAAAAAATAAATGAAAAGGCTTTGTCACAGTGCTTAGAAACACAGTAGGTGCTCAATTAGTTGACTTGAATTTAATTAATATGTTTAAATTAATTCTCGTAAACCTCTTGATCCCTCTAAAGAAAGGAGTTGTAAGAATGAATTAAAATCATCATAAAATTCAAGACACTATAGTTTATAGTGTCAATATATCACATAAGGTAAGAGGAATTTAAATAATGCCTGAGAGGAGCTGTGGCTTTTAGGTTTCACAAACACAGCCACAGAAAGGACATTGTGTTGAAGCCCTAAAGCTGGGAGGACATCTGAGGGTGTTTAGTCCGACCCCAGACCCCAAGCTGGAATGTCTTGAACAATTTCCCTAACAGGTGCCCACCAGCTTTCTCCCTAGGCACAGGGAGTGCTCCTGGTATTAGTAAAGAGCCTTTGTGGTTCTTAATTTTTCTTAATTCTCAAGGACCCTTTTTATATTCACGTGCAAAACAGCCTGAGGGCCGATAAGCCTGTCCCATTTAATCATTCATAAGTTTCCAGAGAAGCCATGACTATCTACTAAACAACAGTTGGAGTTAAGGACTCTGATCTTGAGAATCCTAGCCTTGTTTTTTCACATGTGAATGATCTCAAGTAATATTCAAAAGATTTGGCAAAACCATTTTCCCCATGCATCTGCCAAATAATTTACTGTTTTTTAAACCTATGTTCTCTTAAACCTGTCTGTCAGTTTTTTGTACTGTGGTGGCTTGCATGCTGCTATGATGCTGGAAACTATGCAACCGGCATTTCAAATAACAGAAGGGTCACCAGTGGTCAACAGGTTTCAGTGGAGCTTCCAGACTAAGACAGACTAAGAAGGACTTGGCAATCTGCTTCCAAAAAAGCAAATCAGCCAGTGAAAACATTATAGATAGCAGCAGAACATTGCCTGATATACTGCCAGAAGATGAGCCCCTCAGACTGAAAGACATTCAAAATACGACTGGGAAGAGCTGCTTCCTCAAAGTAGAGTCGACCTTAATGATGGGGATGGAGTCAAGCTTTCGGGACCTTCATTTGCTGATGTGGCATAACTCAAAAACAAGAAACAGCTGCAAACATTCACTGATAATCAGAATGTGGTGTACAAAGTATGAATCTAGGAAAATAGGAAGTCTTTAAAAAATGAAACGGAACACATAAAGATCAATATTCTAGGCATTAGGGAGCCCTGGTGGCCCAGAGGTTAAGGGCTAGGGCTGCTAACCAAAAGGTTGGTAGTTTGAATCCATTGGCTGCTCCTTGGAAACCCTGTGGGGCAGTTCTGCTCTGTCCTGTAGGGTTGCTATGAGCAGAAATTGACTCAATGGCAATGGGTTAGGGAGCTGAAATGAACTGGTATTGGCCATTTTGAATTGGACAATTATATGGTTTATATGCCAGGAATGGCAAATTGAAGGGGAATGGTTTTGCAATTATCGTCAAAAAGAATATTCCAAGATCTATCCTTAAGTACAATACTATCAGTGATAGGATAATATCCATGTGCTTACAATGAAGACTAGTTAATAGACTGTTAATTCAAATTTATGCACTAATCACTAATGCCAAAGATGAAAAAATTGAAGGTTTTTACCAACTTCTGCAGTCTGAAATTGATCAAATATGCAATCAAGATGCACTGATAATTACTGGTGATTTGTATGTGAAAGTTGGAAACAAAGAAGAAAATATGGCTCTAGTGATGGAAACAACACTGGAGATCCCATGATAGAATTTTATAAGACCAATGTGTATTCATTGGAAACATCTTTTTGTGACACCATAAATGACAGCTGTACACATGGAACTCACAGAAATCAAATCAACTACATCTGCGGAAATAGATGATAGAGGATCTCAACATCATCAGTCAGAACAAGGTCAGAGGCTGACTGTGGAACAGACCATCAATTGCTCATATGCAATTTCAAGTTGAAGCTGAAGAAAATTAAAACAAGTCCACGAGAACCAAAGTACAACTTGAGTATATCCCACCTAAATTTAGAGACCATCTCAAGAATAGATTGGACACATTGAATACCAATGATCAAAGACCAGAAGAGTTGTGGAATGACACCAAGGACACCACACATGAAGAAAGTGAAAGGTCATTAAAAAGACAGGAAAGAAAGAAAAGACTAAAATGGATGTCAGAAAAGACTCTGAAATTTGCTCTTGAATGAATAGTAACTAAAGCAAATGGAAGAAATGAACCAGAAGGGCTAAACAGAAGATTTCAAAGGGCAGCTGGAGAACACAAACTAAGGTATTATAATAAAATGTAACCTGGAGTTAGAAAACCAAAAAGGAAGAACATGCTATGTATGCTCAGCATTTCTCAGGCTGACAGAACTGAAGTAAAAAAGCCTTAAGTTGCAATACTGAAGGATTCTATGGGCAAAAATTGAACAACACAGGAAACATCAAACCAAGAATGAAAGAATACACAGAGTCACCATACCAAAAAGAATTGGTTGATATTCAACCATTTCAAGAGGTAGAATGTCATCAAGAACCTATGGCACAGAAGGAAGAAGTCCAAGCTACACTGAAGGTACTGGTGAAAGACAAGGCTTCAGGAGTAGGTGGAATACCAGCTGAGATGCTTCAGCAAATGGATGCCGCACTGGAAGCACTTATCTACTCCAAGACATCTGGACGACAGCTACCTGGCCAACCAGCTGGAAGAGATCCATACTCATGTCAGTTCCAAAGGAAGGTAATTCAATGGAATGCAGAAATTGTCAAACAATATCATTAATATCACATGCAAGCAAATTTTTGCTGAAGATAATTCAAAAGCAACTACAGTGATACATCAAGAGGGAACTGCCAAGCTGTATTCCAAAGACGACATGGCATGAGGGTTATCATTGCTGCTGTCAGATGGATCCTGGCTGAAAGCAGAGGATACCAGAAAGTTGGCTACCTGTGTTTTATTGACTATACAAAGGCATTTGACTGTGTGGATCATAACAACTTATGGATAACAATGTGAAGAATGGGAACTCCAAAACATTTCATTGTCCTCATGCAGAGCCTGTACATAGACCAAGAGGCAGTCATTTGAACATAACAAGGGAATACTTCGTGGTTAAAATCAGGAAAGGCGTGCATCGGGATTATATTCCTTCACCACACTTATTCAATCTGTACGCTGAGCAAATAGTTCAAAAACTGGTGTAAATGAAGAAGAACACAGCATCAGTATTGAGGAAGACTCCTTAACAACCATAATATGCAGATGACACAACTTTGCTTGTTGAAAATAAAGAGGACTTGAAGCACTTACTGATGGAGATCAAAGACTACAGCCTTCAGTACGGATTGCACCTCAACATAAAGAAAACAAAAATCCTCACAACTGGACCAATAAGCAAAATTATGATAAATGGAGAAAATATTGAAGTTGTCAAGGATTTCATTTTACTTGAATCAATAATCAATGCCTATGGACACAGCAGTCAAGAAATCAAACAACATATTGCGGCAATGGGTACATGAGTGCAAAAGCTGGACAATGCAAAAGCCAGACCGAAGACTCGATGCATTTGAATAATGGCGTGGGTGGGGAATACTGAATATGCCATGGACGGCCAGAAGGGTAAGCAAGTCTGTCTTGGAAGAACTACAGCCAGAATGTTCCTTAGAAGTGAAGATGGCCAGACTTCATCTCACTTACTTTGGACATGTTATCGGGGGAGACCAATCTCTAGAGAAGGACACCCTACTAGGCAAAGTAGAGGGTGAGCATAAGAGAGGAAGACCCTCAACGAGATGGACTGATGCGGTTTCTGCAACAATGGGCTCGAGCACAGCAACTTTTGTGAGGACGGCGCAGTGTTTCCTTCTGTTAGACATGGGGTCGCTATGAGTCAGAACCAACTCAACAGCACCTGACAACAAACAACAACAACATAGTCTCTTCACTTGGCATGGATCCAGGATGCTTGCGTTGCCTGCTGCAAACCACGCTTGTCCTCCCTTCCCTAAGAACAGGACGGTGGCAGACAGTATCCACACGGGAAGGCATCTACCCTTCATACCCGTTGCCACTGAGCTGGCTCTGTTCTGTGTGCTGGACCTCATGTGTGTCAGAGTAGAACTGTGCTAGACTGGGTTTTCAGTGGCTGGTTTTTTGGGCATAGATTGCCAGACCTGTCTTCGGGGATACTTCTGGGTAGAATCAAAACTCCAGCCTTTCAGTTAGCAGCTGAGCGTGTCCACTGTTTGTACCACCCAATGCCTCTGAAGAACCTCAATAAAATAGGGTATCAGGACTGAGGGTTTAAAATATCTGTAATTGGATTTTTTTTAACTGAAATGGTGTGCACTTGAGCACCCTTTGAAGACCACCCACTTAAAAGCAGCCTTTAATCATTAATGTAAGCGTCATTAAGATCTTGGTGTATCCTGTAGTTTTAATCCATGACCCTTTTTTCTCATTTCTCTTGGTCCTGCACACTCATGTCGACTGTGCTCAGAGAGACCCCTCAGTGGCTCACAGTTACTAATATCACGTCTTGTAGCGGAGATCCAGTTTCATTTGGAAATCCCCGGGCCCAATATCCAGGGAGAGGCCGACAGCTGACCCTAAAGTAGTTGTCCTCTGATTCTCCTAAGCCAAAAAAAAAAAAAAAAATCACTGCTGTTGAGTCGATTCTGACTCACAGCGACCCCATACAGTTTCCAAGCTGTAAGTCTTTACAGAAGCAGACTGCCACGTCATTCACTGATTAACATTTATTGTTGTTCCGTAATCCCCAGTGTGGTCACCAATGTGAATATCATTAAAGGAAGTTTATCTCAAGCATCCTTGAAGTCTTCTCCATACACCTTTGTGTTCCTTCCAGCATCCAGTCCTTGAACCTCCAGGCACTGGGTGTCCTGCACATACTCACACACCCTTCTTTTTCCTCTCAGTTTTATCAAACCGAGAATAAGATAACCTCCTTGTTCACAGGCAAATAATTACAATATAAATAGTAATTGTTGTTCATGCTGTTTCCTTTTTCATTTCCATTACCACAATTCTCAAAATTTGCTCCTTGTCCTGTGAGGGTACCCTAAGTGTTAATAAGTGACTCTAGGGTCCTATCCTAAGTTAAGGCTTTGTGATTCTAGGTGAAGATGACCACGTGATAGGGTAGAATCAAGCGATACAAATTGTTTACCTTGAAATGTGTGTAAGTGGATTCTTGAATGTTTAGTTCCAGTAAAACTGGTAGGAAATATTTATTGAACCACTTTCCAAGTACATTGTCAAAAGCAATTTATTAGTACTGAAATTTATTTTCTACAGCCTACTAGCTATAAGGCAACGAATCTATTGTATCAACTCTTTCATATTTAAACATAAAATTATTTTAATGGGATAAGAAGAAAATTCAAATTAGCGAATGGCTTGAAAATATTATGTAATATGGTGAACACATTTGCACTTTCCTATAGCAAAAATAAATAAATAAACTATAAAAAAAAATTAACCTCTATTTGGAAACCCTGGTGGCATAGTGGTTAAGAGCTATGGCTGCTGACCAAACGGTTGGCAGTTCAAATCCACCAGTCGCTCCTCGAAAATGCTGTGGGGCAGTTCTACTCTGTTCTGTAGGGTCGCCATGAGTCAGAATCGACTCGACGGCAATGGGTTTTTATCTAACACGGGAGTTAAATGTGGTCTTAACAGCAGGCACTGAAAACTCAGATCTGGTGGTTTGATTTAATGACAGGAGACACGTCCCTTGTTTTTAAACTAGATCCCTTTTAATCCTTTAATCTGATATTTAGAAATTCATGTACCCAGAACAGGCAATAATAAGATGAAAATTACCTGGTTGCATTATTATTGACAGGAAAAATCAGTGCATAATTTGTGAGTGTTAATTACACATTATAGATATTTAATGAAAGATGCTTTAACTGAACTAAAGATAAATGCGCAAGCCTCCCGTTAGTGTATCTGACATACCAAGAGTTTTAGAAATGAGATAAGTTTGCAAAAAAATATGTATATATTCAGTTTTTTTTTTTTCTCAAATGGTTTTTACTCGATTGCCTATTTATTTTACCCTACTATTAATTTCAACGTTTCTTTTTTCTTTTAGGGCGTGATTCTCATTCACCAGACTCAGGTACAGAAAAACTGTTCCAAATCACTAAGATGTTTTTGTGGGGTTTTTTTAAAATGTATTCATAACTACATATTTTACCTCACCTTAAATTTAGAATTCCTCTATAGTTAAACGTATTAAATTAAATTTCTAGAAATAAAACTTCAATTTTGTAAATAAAAATAAATTTTATTTAAAATCTTATAAGTGAATGTAGATATTTTTGTATCCAATTTGTTTTCCCTTAATAAAAGCTTGGAGATCTTACAATGATCGAAACCAAGAGACACTGAACGGAGATGCTACGTATTCCTCTCTTGCAGCAAAAGGTTTCAGAAGCGTTCGCCCGAACCTGCAAGACAAAAGGTCGCCCATCCAGGTAACCCTGCACACTCTTGTCTACTGTCTGTCTTTCAAGATTGATTGCAAGAGCACTGCTTTAGCGCCTCTTGGCTAGTAACACGTGCACACTTTGATAGTTTTTGCTCTTAGTGAATCTCTGCTTTTGTCTTTGTTTTGTTGGTCAAAGTTGTATATACAACACTGAGGAAAAATTTTAATTTAAAAAAAGTTTTCTTTTTTTCTGATTGATTAATCTCATAAAACTAGGTCAGTTTCTCACGAAATGCTAGCCATATATATACCTTAAGTTTTAAAAAATATGCCAAGAGAACATGTGTTCACTTATTAAAATGATTTCCCAGAATGAAGATGGAGACAAACTTTATAATATATTCTCTATAAAAAAAAAAAGGTTTGTTTGTTTGTTTTTTTTCTGATGGCAACTGCTGAGGATAAATTAAACTGTATCCTAAAAGAAATGAAAAACCATCATTCCATTTAGCCAACAAAATGTGTACCATAGTGAGAAGATAGAACGTTGCTTCACCTTCTTTACGGGCAAGGTTGACACTGTTTTCTTGAATGACTAATGATGACTTTCTCTCTGTTTTTTTCTTCAACATTATTTCTTCCTCCGGATGCTTTTGGCAATCCAGGCACTCCTTCCACCACCCAGGAAAGAGAGTTTTTGTAACTCCTTGATAACCAGCCACACAAAGGGTGACATTTTAGACCGATCACTAACTAACACACAAACGCCCTCCTGTACAGAGTACTTTACTAACCAAAAGCCTGTTCACAGAACTATGTATTCTAACGACGATCCCAGCCAGACAGTTGTATATTCCGAAGAATCTAACACAACCGTGTCATACACACAAAAAATCACTAGTCCACTGCCAACAGCTTCCAGCACAGGTCCCCCACCACTTGCTGACGTCAGAACCCCATTTCTGCAAGAGAACTACATGCAAGATTCTCAGACTCGGAGAATTTCTACCTTGAAACTAACCCATAGCCCGGATCTAGCTAGTAGCAGCCCCTTCAATCCATCACAGCTTTCCAAATCGGCTGAAGTGCCATCATTTCCCAGAAGGCCTTTCCCACCGCCCCCTGACACGGTGCCTGAGACACACACAGCATCTCTTTCCATTCAGATCGCTCCCCTTTCAGGACAGGGTTCTGAAGGCCGCAGACAGCTCCCTGACCTTTCTCCAGAGACTGCAAAGATTCCTCTGCAGCAAGAGAGACAAAAATCCGCAGTTGCTGCAGCCTCGCAGCCCTCCGACGGCCGGGTGGTACCTTACACTTTCCAGTCTCTTCTTACAGGCCTGTTGGAGGGACCCTCACTAACTGCTTTGGTTTGGGCTTCTTATATAACTGAATGCTTTTTTAGAGTTTTGAAGCAGAAAAGGAAAGGAGAAAGAAACCATCTTCCAATTCGAAGGCCTATTAAATTCACCAGTAAATTTGGAGGTTTTTTTTTAATATGTAGATCTTTCATCTAGAAATCATCTTCTAAATGTTTCCTACTTTCTGGATGTTTATAAGCGAATAATTGATGGGTCAGTTTTCACAACACTGCAAGCCGCTTCAGTACTTAAAATACTTTTAGGTTTCAAAACATTATTTTTTGTGCCGGACTTTCTGGTACCGGCATTCGCTTTATTTGCGTGTCTAAAACTTCTTAAAATAATGGTCAGTTTTAATTCTTCTTGGTAGAAAACATTTATCTTCAAGCACTGTTTATTCTTTTGTAGCTTGATATTCATTTTCACTGAAACAATCAATTCCTACCTTTTGTTTAATTTGATGTTTCAGAAATCCTACTAATCCACCTTCAATACTCAGACTGTTGGGAAAAAAAGTTGGGAAGTAAACCTTTATTTCCACATTTGTAAAATTCTGTCATAGCACAAATCTTCTGACATTTATTAATCTGTTCAGGAGAAGAGAAATGCATTCCTCTTCTCAGCTCCTCCACAAAATCACGTCGTGTTAACAATACAAGTTTCAAGGACAAGTCGGAGATTTCCAGCCGAGCTTCATCACTGCCAGTGTGATGGGCTGCTGTCTGAACTTGTCTGTGAACCTGAGCCACAGAATGAGAATATTAACCCTTAATTCATAGGCTGCGGCAACACTGGGGGTACAGCGGAGACAAATCACTTAGGACAGAGCAAGCACTCAATAAACGGTAACCGTTAATACAAGGTACAATACCGCTAGCAAGAGCAGTTGTGGTAATACTGAAATCGCTACCGCCTAAAGAAATTTTTTTGTTTACTGCTATTTCCTGAAGTTGCATTGTTGAAGATCATCCAAAGCACATCCTTGAAGAGATTTTTAAACTTCATGGACAATCTTCAGCAGATACCTGACACCAAACACCCCCTCCACACATGTGCATGCACACACACAGGCACACACACACACACAAGCACATGCACACACACAAGCACACGCACACAGGCACGCACACATACGCACACACACAAGCACACGCACACAGGCACATAGGCACACAGGCACGCACACAAACATGCACACGCACACACACAGGCACACACACATACACATACACACAAGCACACAGGCACGCACACATACGCACACACACAAGCACATGCACACAGGCACATAGGCACACAGGCACGCACACACACAAGCACACACACATACAGGCATGCACACACAGGCACACACACAAGCACAGGCATGCACACACACAGGCACGCACACACACGTGCACGCAGGCACACACACAGGTGCACACACAGGCATGCACACGCACACAGGAATACAGGCATGCGCACACACACAGGCACACAGGCATGCACACACACGCCCACAGGCACACGCACAGGCACACACACTCAAGCACATGCACACACACACAGGCATGCACACACATGTGCACACAGGCACACACAGGCACACAGGCACATGCACACAGGTGCGTACACAGGCACACACACAGGCATGCACACACACGCACACAGGCACACAGGCACGCACACACAGGCACATAGGCACGCACACACAGGCACACCAGCATGCACACACACAGGCACACAGGCATGCACACACACACCCACAGGCACACGCACAGGCACACAGGCATGCACACACACACGCACACGAGGACACGCACGCAGGCATACACGCGCACAGGCACGCACACACACATGCACACACAAGCACACGCACACACACAAAGCCCAAACTTTAAGCACAGATGATTAAAAAAGCAAGTGTATAGGCGAAGACATGAAAAACATGCCACATTCACAGCTCAGTTTGCTCATCTAAAGTGGTTTATCGAGTTTGGTTTTTTCATGTTTGAAAATGTAAGTTGATAACTGTCCTTTTAGACAGTTTTGTCACTATCCAGGCTGACCAGAGACAGCTGGTTTAATTGTGCAATACCCAGAGAATTTGCGTGATTCAGAAGATAAGATTCGAGCTTCTGACACTCATTCAACAAACATTTTTGGGGCACCTGCAATATGCCAAGTACTATTCTGGTCACAGAGCTGGATTTGAAGCCATTGATACTTAAAATTTTGTGGTGGGGGGCTGTGGGGGAGACATTTAATTATATACATAAATATATAAATTACATACTTATACCAACAACAGAAGGAGCTATGTCAATGGAAGTAAAACCAGGCAGTGCTAGCAGGGACGTGGGGAGCAGCCTCCATCCTGAATAAGGTAGTCAAGTCCACCTCATTGCAAGACAGACAACTTTAAAGTGTGGAAGAACATTCTAGGCAGAGAGAACATCTTTAAATCTGAAGCATGCTGCTGCCATTCAGGACCACCGAGGAAGCCCCTGGGGAGGGGGTGGAAGGATACAAGGTAAAGGTAACAGGAGGCGAAGTCAAAGGTGGCAGAGGCAGACCACAGAAGCCCCTCAGGGTCACTGCAAAGATTCCAGCTTGTTACAGTAAAAAGAGAGTCATCAGGGGATTAGGCTTGACTTCTAACAGAATCACTGGCAGCTGAGTTGAGGACACACAACAGTGGGTCCAGGAGGAGAGCAGGCAAACCAGTCAGGCTGCTATTGCGATAACTCAGGGGGGAAATGACAGTGGCTCGAAGCAGTCTGGAAGCAGTGGAGGTGGTGAGAACTGATATGAACGTAATTTGAAAGGAGGGCAAACAGGACTTCCTGACAGATTGCATGTAGGATGTGAGGGAAGAGAATAGTCAAGGTTGACTCCAGTCTGCAGTTGGGAAGAATGAAATTGCCATCAGCTAAGACTGACAGCTGAGGGTAGAAGAGGTTTGGGGAAAGATCAGAGGTTGCATATGGGACATGTTAAGTTGAGATAGGAGTCCCTGGGTGATGAAAATGGTTAAGCACGTAGCTAGTAGCTGAAAAGTGGGCGGTGCGACCCACCCAGAGACACCGCGGAAGACAGGCCTTCTTCTCTAAGGCCACAGCCTTGAACACCCCATGGAACAGTTCTTCTCTGCACACACGGAGTTGTCATGAGTCCGAATAGACTCAACAGCAGCTGGCCACCACAAGGTCAAGGTGTCCACAGACAGCCATGTGGAGAGGTGGAGTATGCAGGTGGAGTTCCGCAGAGAAGTCTGGTTTGGAGATATGTGTTTGGAGTCATCAGCTTGTAGATGATTTTTGTGGCCACGAGAAGTGAGAGCGTTAAGGAAGTGAATACAGAGAAAAGAGGAGGCCCAAGGCCTGAGCCCTTGTGCTTCTCGACATTAAGAAGAGCAACCAGAAAAGGAGAAAGGAGCATCTGCTAAGGGAGGAGGAAATCCAGGAGAATATAGCGTCCTAGTCACCAAGGGGAGCCCTGGTGGCCCAGTGGTTAAAAAGCTCTGCTGCTAACCAGAAGGTCGGCAGTTGGAATCCACCAGCTGCTCCTTGGAAACCCTATGTGGCAGTTCTACTCTGTCCTACAGGGTCTCTCGGAGTTGAAGTCAACTCAATGGCAATGGATTTGGTTTGGGTTTGGTAAATACCAAGTGAGGAAAGTGTATCAAAGAGAAGGGACAGTCAACTGTGATAATACTGCTGATAGGCCAAGAGTAAGATGGATCTCAGATCTCCTGTTAGTAATACGGAGGTCATGGTGATTTCATAAGTGTTGAGGGGGAAGGACTCTCGCTTGGGGTGGGTTTAAGAAAGGCTGGCAGGAAAGCAATGGGACAGAGTTCTTTCAAGGTGTTATTAGCATAAAATCTCACCAACCCTGAGTCTCAGTTCCTTCATATGTAAAGTGGAGATGAAAATAGCATTCACCATATAGAGTTGCTATGAGATTTGAATAACGCATATAAAGAGCTTGTTGGCACAGTGCCTGCTACACGGTGGACCTCAGCATATGGTAGCCATTGTTATTTTAACATAATATCCTTTTCTAGATTAAGTATCTGATTGGAAAAGGGAAATATTTGTTATATTATGTACATATTATAGATAATGCTTTATTTTTATGTCTGATTTTTCATGGAATGGTCTTTTGCAGTGGTGACCTTTCCATTTTACGTACTTAAGCTCCACATTCTGGCAGGAAAGTTTAGTAAATGCCAAGAGCTATAAACAACACACTCGGAAACAGCCAAGTACCAGAGACAGATGAACAACTAGCCTCCCAAGAAGTTAGCAGACCCAAGAAACAAAAATTCTCTACACGGAGAAGCTAAAAGGAAATATCAGTCTTCTAGAAGTTTCATCTGCTTACTTTTTGTTGTTGTTAAGGCCTAACCATTACTTTAACTAAAAAGAAAACTGCAGCTTACCATTAGGGATTTTAATTTTGCCCATACTTGACCAATTAGTATTTCTTAAACTGAATATGTTTTGATTTACCTCCTACAAAATTACGTATGAGGAAACCATAAAATGAGGAAAGTTTCAGGAGCAATATCCTATTGCTAAAACCATCACATTGTTCTCAAGGTCAGATAAGTGGTGGTATAAACCAGACGCTTTGAAAAGACAGCAAAGAGCTACACCCAACCAGTTTGCTCTGGCATTTGTGAGTGCTGTGCCCTGTACTTCGGGGAGATAGACTTGACCCTTCTATTATGAATTGACGTAATCGATCATTTTCCAAAGCCTCCCTGACACAGCAGCTACTGCACAGGGGTTGGGGACTCAAAGGAGGTTTAGTACCACTGTCATGTAGAGGACAAAACAACATCCTCTCTCTTGCTCTGTGGGATCAACACATAGAAGATAAGGAAGGGAGAATAATGAACACATGTCAGCAGTGTGAGATAGAAAATGTGCAGAACTGCAGAGTACAGTTTCTGGACCCTTTCTGACCATAGTAGCCCGATCACTGATGTATTCTATTAGTGGGGCCACCTATGTCCCAGGACTTCTTTTCTGTGGGTTTGTTACACTGTTAGTTGACCAGGTCTTAGGCAACTTCTCCATTGGGCTAATGTTTGTTTGGTTTTTTTGCTTTGTTTTGTTTTTTGTTTTTCTGTGATTGAGGAGGATAGAATATTCAGGTGCACAGCATGAGTTTAGAAATCATCAAGGTCCCCTCTACATTACCCACCAGTCAATGGACACTCCGCCTTTTCTTGACTACCCTCAGGAATGGTGAGCTCAGTTACTTTATGAGGCAGCCGTGAAGCACTGGGATGATTCTCCAAGCTAATCATTAGAAAACATTTCTAATGTTGAGTCATAATCCGCCTTCCTTCCTGTCTGCATATTGATCCCATGGAGCCAAAAAGATGTCCTCTCCTTCTTCGTGATGTCCTTCATGTGACTGTTCCCCTCCCCACTGTGGTGTCTGCTTTGTGGAAAACATCCCCGTGCTTCCACGTGTCCTGACATTTAAAACAGCTCCTGTGGGCCACACAGCATACCAGGCACTGGGCTAAGCCTTTCGCTTGCATCCCCTCACTTAGTTTTCACAGACTCTAGGAGATGGGTTTTATTAATGTCTTTATTTACACATGAGGAGGCTGGGGTCAGAAGAGGTTAGACAGCTTGTCCAGTCTGACTTAACCAAAACCATTGCCATGGAGTCAATTCCAACTCATAGTGACCCTATAAGACAGAGTAGAACTGCCCCAAGGGGTTTCCAAGGCTGTAATCTTTGTGAGTTCAAATATAACAATGATTGTGATCATGGCGCAGGACCAGACAGTGTTCCTCTCTGTGGCACACAGGGTCACTATGAGTCAGAACCAACTCGACGGTAACTAACAACAACAACAATCTCTGTGGAAGCAGACTGCCACATCTTTCTCCCATGAGCGCCTGGTGGATTTGAACAACCAACCTTTTGGTTAGCGGCTGAGTGCTTAACTACTGCACCACAGGGCCCCAGCGGGAACATTAGTCCCCTGATTAGATACCACACCTCCACCAATGAATGCAAATCTGTGCAGTGTTTTAGACCACCCACCACCCAGGTGGTGATTAGGGATCATACAGCTGTGAAGACGCACGGTAAAAAGTGTCTTTATAACCAGGGTCTAAGGCCATCTTGTATCACTGAAATGCGGTGATACAGCCCAAAACCCAAAAAACCAAACCCAGTGCCATCGAGTCGATTCCGACTCATAGCGGCATGAACAGCCGACCACTCTCTCTCAGTTTTAGGGCCATGCCTTGTCTCTTCCCTCTGTGAGCCTGTTGTACACTCCTCTCTTAGCCTCTGCCCTCTCATTTCTTCGAGTTTCCTGTGGGTTCCCACAGCATTCTCTGGCTCCAATTATGCACGTCCTTGCAGCTGGGCCCCCCCAGCTATCTGACTGGGATGTTCCCAGCCATACGGTTCAAATTCCCTGGGAGGGCCGTGCCTAATTGACCTACCTCCGTTCACTTATTCCCCCTCCTAAACAATCAGCCTTGCCTACCCCATTTGGGGTCACCTGGTACCAACATGGTTGCCAGGTGCTTCCTCCCACCCTCAGGGGAGGCTGCCAGGGGAAGGCAGGTCATCCCAGGAGTGGAGGACAGGGGGAAATAACTGGGTTTGCATAACCTGCTTCCAGAGATTTTTTTTTTTTAATTACTATCGCCTCAACTTTTTTCCATTGAAATCTAGAAAACAAAAACTGTACCTCCTTTACATATCTGCATATGCTCCTTGGAGAACAAGGGAGAAGTTAACTCCCAGACAACAGTGCTGTGCCAAGCCACGTTAGAGCCCGAGGCAGAGGGGAAATATGTGACCCTATGTGTGTGTGTTTAAGCATTTTTAACCGTTACTTTTTCTAGACCATTTAAGTGGTTTAAAAAAGATTGGAGAATTGGAAAGTAGGCATGTTAAAACTCACAACGTTATTTTAAGTTTAAATATTTTGTTTACACCAAAACAGAATGTATTATAATTTTACTTCATCTTAGATTAATTAAAGATTATATAACATCATCATTGGTCAAAGGGAAATTGCCAAACATGGTGAATCTCTCAATTAAATAGGAGATAAGCAAGAACGTAGATTTTGGAAAAATTATTGATGAATTTTCGTCCATTAGATCCAGGATCACATTTTTCTCTGCGCCTCAGTCTCCAATATGGCTTGCACAGCACTGGTCTTTATGTAAATTTCTTTATATTTTGTTCTTTATGGATTTTTTTTGAATTGATTTCCGTTTTTCCCATATTGCATTAAAATAGCATGTATCTCAGTCATGAAGTTTCTGCTGTTCCCTCAAACCTATAGGCGAGGTTGGCGCCTCACTCACCCTCGCCAGGCCTGGCCCTGCCAGACCGTGCTCCCTGTGGCCACATCCCAGCTCTATACCGAGCCCTATCCAATTATCCTTAGCTGTACTCCTCCTCCCCTCCAGCTTTTACACTAGAGAGTCACAAACTGATGGCCTGAGGGGTTAGAACTACAGATCTGTTCTGTGTGTGGTTTCTAGGAATTAAAATAACTCGTAATTCAGCCACCTTTAGAGGGAGCCTGCTCTTCCAGTCCCCCACAGTGCCAGCGCTCCTTCTTGTCTCCTAAGCAGCCTGGTTTGCACTATTCGGTTACCTGCCTGGCCCATGGCAGGCACCTGAGCTTGCGATGCCTACATCCAAGATAATAAACTTCTTCCACTGCCGAAGCTCACCCTTCCTGAGTTCCCTTGGCCCTTAGTTCATCAGGGAATCCAACCTGGAGTTAGTGATCTCTTTCATCCTCGTGGCACAAATGGTAAAGCACTCAGCTGCTAACAGAAAGGTTGGCAGTTCAAGTCCACACAGAGGCCCCTTAGAAGGAAGGCTGATGATCTACCTCTGAAAGATTGTTGTTGTTGTTGTTGTTGTTAGGTGCCACTGAGTTGGTTCTGACTAATCGCGACCCTGTGCACAACAGAACAAAACACTGCGTGGTCCTGCGTGGTCCTCAGAATTGTTGCTGTGCTTGAGCCCATTGTTGCAGCCACCGTATCAATCCATCTCATTGAGGGTCTTCCTGTTTTTCTCTGACCCTCTGCTTTACCAAGTACAGCGCGACACACTGACAGACATGTCGGGGTCTGGAAGGTTACAGCCACTGGAAACCCTGTGGGGTGCAGTTCTACTCTGAAAACACACAGGGTTACCAAGAAGTCGAATCTACTCTACAGCAGCTGGTTTATTTTTTGTTTCTGTTTTCACCCACTAATGCTAGAGCTCTCCTTGTCATTCTGAATTGAGCTTGTCTGGACCAAGAGCCTCAGTGCCATTTGGAATAAGTAGGAGCTCTCTCTGCATGTATGAAGTACATGGAGGTCCGGGCACCGCGCCTTCCCTTTGTAGACCAGGCAGCAGCAAGCTGTCGTTTCTGGCTCCTCCCTCCCTTATATCTCAACAGCTGGGGAAAGTAAGAAAGAACTAAGATTTGGTGACTCTTGGTCCTTATTCAAACACCTTACCCTTACATGGTCTTGAAAAGAAGACACAATGGCTTTCTGCATCTATCTGCTTCAATAGGAAACAAAACTGTCCTTGTTCGAAGGTAACTTATCCTACTTCAGCCTAGTCCAGATTAAGAAAATACTTCTTTCTTCCCCTTTTCTCACTTTTCCTTGTACTCTTCTCACGTTTTTTTCGGGGGAGGCCTGTATAATGTGGTCCTGTCTCCTTGCATCTAAGAGGGCATCTTGTTAGTGTGGAGATCAGGGTCGTGTCACAGGAGCTCCAAGTATTCGAAGAAGCCCTTTACATCTTTATGGGAAGATACGCCAAAGCTTTGTGTGGGTGACGGATAGGCTACTGTATCATTCTCTTTTTTGAGCTTCATCTGCAGAAGTTTAAGAGTGACATGACTCACCAACCAAGAGGCATTACGCCTGTTAACTACAGGCACACACATACATATTACACTCAAAATTATGGGCCTATAAGGAGGTGGCAAGAGAAATTCAAAAGACGAAATAGTTCTGTTGTCTGTAGGATACTCTTTTTGAAAGGACAAGTGAACAGATTAAGATCATTGCCAGGCACAATGCTGTATAAACAAACATAATCATATCACCCATGACTCTGGTGATTTTAGAGAGAAATATGCATTAGCTTTTGAAATGTGTCCGGTCCAAGGATATAGGCAAGCCCGTCCAGTGAGTGTTACAGTCATTCAATTTCTTTCCTTTGAATTTTAAGGAAGAACTCCTTTGAGCAGGTAACACAAATCCATTAGCATGATTTCCATCATTTAACAGAATTTTCACTTAGCAAAACTAGAAAGAGATTAAACCTATATGGAAACTTCTTAAGCGAAACTGCCTCGTTGTTAAGAAATTCCATTCACCCAACCCAAGGCTGCATCCTACTGACTTCCATTCAGACTTGTAGCAGAATTCTGACATATTAAGTTGTAATTATTATAGTGTCAAATTATGGTGGTTTGACCTCTAACAAGATCTCCAAACATTATAAGCATCTACTAATAAAAAATATATTCCTGTTAAACATTTTAAGTTCTGGGTAACTAATATTTTTGTCAATTAATTCTAGAGATTTTTTAAACCATATATAGTAAAGTTCACATTTAAAATGAGTGTGTTTTCCTTTTTTAAACTTACTAAATAAGGAAATATCTCTTTCACCCAGGATTGTAACTACCTAACCTATTAAATTAAGTATGCACTTTAGAGCATCCATGAACCCCTAAAGTTGTATGTAGAATTTTATGTGCATATGAATTTGTGCGTTTTTCCTAAGAGAAGATCAATAGCTATCATCCAGAAAGCCTTTTTATAGGTAGGATTTTTTAATATATATATATACCCTCAATTAAAAGTCTGAAGAAAAATTTTAATTAAGGCTTTTCATGAGACCAGCAGCACGGATGATGTCAGCTGTATACAAACGATGACTGGCCAAGAACTCCAGTGGTGCCACCTAAAATCTTTATTAGACAAGATTTCTCTTTAAAGTTCTTTTGACTCATTCACTAGCCATGTACTGGTTTCCCATAATTTTTCTGGCCATCTGTTTTACAACTGACCTTGCATCAAACACCTAACCTCTCTATTCTGGGGGTGGGATTGGGGCTCATAAGGAAGAAAATTTGCTTCAAGATTTCATTCACTCATGTTGGTGCATTTCATCACGTTTGAACTGTGGGAACAGACATTATCAAGATTGTAACAGATGGCTATGAAAATCCGTAATGAGCCATCCTCTCTTCCTCCTGCAGGCCACCCCTCCATCAGTGTTAGCCTCCTGGGTTTTATAACCTTAGAGGGTATTAAACTTTAATTTCTCTTTCAGTTTCTTTCTCCTTTACCTAAGATTTAACACCAAGAATAGTTCTAACCAACTAGGATACATTCCAACCATTTTTGGTGAATGGTTTTCTCACCCCATTTTCCCACACAGGAACCTCCATTTGTACTGCTAGTTTATCTAAAGTTCAATTCTTTTATATTTTAAGGTGAAATCAAAGAACAGATCCAGTGAATGATGAGGAACCAAAATACTATCCCCACGTAGCTATTTTTAGGTTGATCAAGCTTTAGATCCACAAGTTAGTGAAAAAAGGGGGTGGGGGGACTGATTTATATTTTGGGGGTATTTTGGAAGGGGGGTAGTCAGGAGCGAGAATTACGCTACAAGAATTTTTCTAGGGAAGGCAGAACTAATTCTGCTGACCAACAGACATCTAATATCATGTCATTGCCACAAGTACAAAACCTGAAACTCTGAAGAAAAAAATTATCTGCACTCCCCTTATGCCAACTCTCTCAAGCCCTCACCCAAAATGGCATTGCAATGCAGTGTGAAAACTGGCCTTGTTTCCAAAAAAAAAAAAAACAACACTTACTGGATTCCATTTCTTCATGTTTTTACGTTCTTTGCAGTGTGTGGTTGACACCTAACCCATCTGAATGTACTTCCTCAAGTGCTTGCAGATAAAACTGATGCTTTGCCTTCTCCTTGTTGATTGGATAATTTATCTCTCTTCTTATTTTTTCCCTCAAACTCAGCTTGGAAATCAGAACTTAACTGCCCATGGGCTAGAGGTAAATGCTTCACAGATACACAGTCAAACTACACCAGAAGCGTCTTCTCTGTGCCCCCTTCTGTGGTGCCTTTTACACGGACCACTTCTTGACCAGACAGTGGCTCCGGCCCAGCATTACGTACCCTTCCACCACGATGACCCGGGGCCTTCACACTTACGTAAACCCCAGGCCCCTTTCGCACTGTTTATGCAGGCTGCCTTCCCTAGCTCCTGAAAGCCTTGTCCACAGCAACGTCCGTCATAGGCTGTCTCACCACAGACTCTTCTCGCTCTGAGAACAAGCTCCCCACAGCCGCCCTAGAGGAGCGGTACCTGACACCACCGACAGTTCTGAAACACACCCCCTACCTTGGGTCAGAGATCTGCTGTGACAGATGGTACCACCTTAGCCACCTGCTGCCACTCAGTCCATTACCTTTC
Source organism: Elephas maximus indicus (assembly GCF_024166365.1). Lineage (NCBI taxonomy): Eukaryota > Metazoa > Chordata > Mammalia > Proboscidea > Elephantidae > Elephas > Elephas maximus. The sequence continues at coordinate 80,686,978 of NC_064840.1, forward strand.
CTTCCTTGGCCTCCACCAGTTTTTACACAGGTCTCCACAGGCCAAAATACCTCATTTCTTATCTGCATTTGGCAGCTGTTGATTGGTAAACTGACTCTATACTGTCTACCAGGGACACTCATTACAGTCATTCTCGTAAGCCTACCTACACATTGCTGTTGAGTTGATTCGGACTCATAGCAACCCTATAGGACAGAGTACAACTGCCCCACAGGGTTTCCAAGAAGCAGCTGTTGGATTCAAACTGCCGACCTTTTGGTTAGCAGCCCAACTCTTAGCCACTGCACCACCCGGACTCCATAAGCCTACCTAGTGTTGAAAAGCTCAATTATATTCTCTTTGTTCATTTTAGAATTATTTCTGTTCACACTATATTGCCGTAGTGAATGTGTTTTACCGTGAATCACCTTAATGAGAAGTTATCTCAGAAACTTTAGAAAAGCTTACATCATAAAATCATTACAATTAGAGTATAGAGAAAACCTAAACAATTTTTAAAATTTTAACCCATATTAACAGCTGGCAGATAGCAATTTAACTCAGAAACTTGTATTAATGTGCCCTGTGTGAACAGGTCACATGTCCCTGTTTCTCACAGAAGTCATTACTGAATGCATGAGCTGACTCTTCTTGCTTCCGTTTCACTAACAGTGACACCTTTTGACTCTACCTGTCCTAGGGGGAGGAATGATGCAGACAGTCTAAATCGAGATTCTAGAAATTCACCCTTATGATTTTTGGAGGGAATTATTTCTCCTGAGCCATTCCAGTGTAATAACTTATAAATGCGTGTATTGTTTCATCTATATTTTCATTTGTATGTAATATATAAATGGTTTTCCATACATATTATATCATTTAAAGGTACCTACATGACAAGCCCAGACCCCAGTAAATGATTTATGAATAGCTAAAATGCCTCAAAATTTTATGGTACAGATTTTCGATTGCATATAATGTATTGATCATTGCTTTAATATGAAAAGCATATAACTTCAGGCAAAAATCAGAAATTTATTTCTAAAAATGGCATCATAATGAACTTCCAAACAAGCACTGTCATAGCCAAAATTTTCTTTGTGCTACATGGTATTCTGTATCAAGGTCATAAATCTGTCAATTTCATATATGGAGAAATATGCATATGTTTTCCAACGCCGCAATTACAGATAAGGAAAAAAAAAACCTTTGCCGTCGAATTGGTTCCGCTCGTAGCAACCCTGTAGGACAGAGTAGAACTGCCCCATAGGATTTCCCAGGAGCACCTGGTGGATTCGAAGTACTGACCTTTTGGTGATCATCTGAACTCTTGACCACTGCACCACCAGATAAGAAAACCCAAAAAACCAAAACCAAACCCAGTGCCCTTGAGTCGATTCCGACTCATAGCAACCCTATAGGACAGAGTAGAACCGCCCCATAGAGTTTCCAAGAAAAGCCTGGTGGATTCGAACTGCCGACCCTTTGGTTAGCAGCCATAGCACTTAACCACTACGCCACCAGGGTTTCCCCAGATAAGAAAAGACACTATTAATTGGGCTGGGTTTAGTGTTCACCCAATGAGTGTTTGCATTGACAATGTTACATTCAGTGACAGTACAGACAGAGCTTCGTTTTCCAGGGCTAATACCATCAAGAGGAGCCCTGGTGTTGCAACGGTTAAGCTCTTGTCTGCTGCTCCAGCCCACCAGGGGTTCCAAGGGAGAAAGGCCTGGTGATTTGCTCCAGTAAAAATCACAGCCTAGAAAACCCTGTGAGGCAGTTCTCCTCTGTCTCCTGGGATCATTGTGAGGACAGCACTCAACACCACTACCATCAAGAGTCCCCTCCTACCCTGGGGGGCAGTCACTGGGGCCCACCAGACGTGGGCCTCACTCGAGTTCTGTGCTGTAAATGGCTCTTAGCTTTTAAAACTTTAAGGAATGTTATCAGGGCCTTTAACCAAAAGGACAAAGGCAGCGGTTGTTTGTGAATTTATGTACTAATCTATTTAATATTCTGTTCTTAACACTGTCTGGGAGCCTGCGGTTTACACATTCAGTCTCCTAAGCACAATCGAGCTAGCTGTATCTGGAATTAATTTGAAGTAGCAGTTTAAATTGCACTTAGATTTTCCATGAGGTGTTTTTCCTAATAATTCATTATGAAGTACTTCCTAAAATTCAAATGTTATTGTTTTGTTAGTAAAATCCTGATTGGTTTAACATAAATAGTAAATCTACTTTCTGGGGTTATTTTTTGTTAACACATAACCGACATTATTGAAATCATCAAATAGAAATCAGGGCAACTTTCTTAAGTTTTTAAAACCAACGAAAAAAGCCAGTCCCATTGCCATCGAGTCGATTCCAACTCAGAGTAGAACTGCCCTATAGAGTTGCCAAGACTGTAATCTTTACAGAAGCAGACTGCCACATCTTTCTCGCACAGAGCAGCTGGTGGGTTCGAACAGCCAACCTTTCGGTTTGCAGCCCAGTGCTTCATCACTGCGCCACCAGGGTTTCCTCAAGTTTAAAGCCAGTTACTGGCAAATAATTCCAACTCATGGTGACCCTATGTGTGTTGAATTGTGCTCCACAGGGTTTTCAATGGCTGAGTTTCAGAAGTAGATATCCAGGCCCTTCTTCCAAGATGCCTCTGGGTAAACTTGAACTTCCAACCTTTCAGTTAGCAGCTGAATACATGAGCCCTTTGCACCACCCAGGGACTCCTTCTGAAGTTAGTAACATAGCAACATGATGGTTTTTAATAAGAAGGTGTCTCCTGCTTTTAGCACGAATTATAATACAACAATAGTATTAAAAATGTATTTATAATCATCAACCACACCTGATTTGGGCAAAGAGGCAAAAATACTCTCAAGTCACTCATCAAAGCTACCTATGGCCCTGAAGCATTTGTGCGGACCTTCGCCTCATGCTATTTGAATGTCAGGTGTTCACCAGGTGGCACCTCCCCAAGACATGGCTAGTTACGAGGTGAAGGGCAATTTCTATAACAGCTCAGAGAAGTGCTTGGTAAACACAGCCCCTACTAAAACGCTGAGTGATTTAGGACATGTGTGGTGTGGCTATGAAGTAATGAAATTAGATTTATTCTAGATCACTTGTTGGCCTTAATGTGCCACCATGTATATATGCAGTTGGTTGTTGATCAGTGTTTCAGGCCTCGAAAATAGTTTATTTTGCTTTAGGATAATTAGAAAAGATTCTCAAGTGATGGCTCTTTATGTGCACATTTGCGTTTGTGTATACGTCAGGCCATTTGAACAGAATGTTTTTACTAATGTTTTGTCTCATTTGCATGCGTTGTGTAACCTCCACAATGCCCAGTGTGTATTGTGGATAGATAAGAGTGCTCAACAGAGGTGAGCGCAACCTCTGTGAACTAAGCTGCTTCAGTTTAATTAGAATCTGTGTCTGCCGACGTCTGCTGTGATTACCAAAGGGCTGCAGCTACTAAAAAAGAGAAGCATATGTATGGCCATCTCCAGTGAGAAGCTTGAAATACCATTGAGGATATCAACCACTCAGCTGTAAATCAACCACAACAATAAATGTTTAAGAAACCAAACAGAGGTTCGTAAAGGGCTAACAGATTGGAGTAGGGAGAAACCAGCGTTTTGAAGTGTCTTTCTGATGCTTTGCCAGGCATTTGCTTCTTCTAGAACAGGTTGCTTCACGATTTGTGAATCCATACATTAGGTCCCTCATGTTAGCCGTGCTCAGGAAACATTTATTCACCAACGGTAGCCCTGACTGCGTCTGAGAGCCAACCCCTTTCCGCACATCAGAGAACGTGCATTTGCATCCAGCATGCAGAGCAGTGTGACGGTGTTCTGACTACTTAGGTCGTAATCGTAGGAGAAAATTCATCCTCCACGTTCATTTTACACGGACTCCTGCTGATGCCATTCAGCGTCTCTCTTGGTGGAGTGCCATGCCTACTGACCCGCAGCCGATGTTCTTCCTGATCACCCCTGTGCCCTCTGACATATAAAAGAATGCTTTGCAGGGAGAAAGAAATACAGAGAAGACACTGGAAAAATGTACCCTGTCCCTCTAGACATCAATTTTCAAAGTAAATAAAAACTTGACGGCTGACTACTATCATGGGAGTAAGAGTTGTTTGCTGTCATCTAACGGAATTGTGTTCACTTGGGGCCATGTACTTTAACCACGGGAGAAGGACATGGCAGTCTGCTTCTGTAAAGATTACAGCCTTGGAAACCCTCTGGGGCAGTTCTACTCTGTCCTATAGGGTCACAATAAGTCTGAATCAACTCCAGGGCAATGGGTTTTTGTTACGCACTTTAACAGGATGCTTTTGTGCTTTTCCCAGAGCCAGATAACAGTGAATGGAAACTCTGGTGGTGCTGTGAGTCCAATGAGTTACTACCAAAGGCCGTTTTCCCCTTCAGCTTACTCTCTACCAGGCTCGTTCAGCTCAAGCATTACCATGCAGCATGGGCGATCCCTTGGTAAGTAATTTGATAGTCATGATTTTCATCACAATTTCAATATGGCAAGTACAAACCACAAGAGGAAAATATAAGGCATGAAAGTGACTTTCCAAAAAGGAGGCAGAAGCATTCAATACCCTACAATTTTATGACCTTCTCCTAGGGGAGGAATTAGGGGCAGAGGATTCAACACTGGAGAACTTAGGCATCCAGCTGATCCAAGATGGTGGCTCCATCTGTGGCCGAGCCTGAAGAGGCCATTAGATGTTTATGGGGTAGGGAGAAAAGAAGATGGCCCAGCTAGGGAGAGTCCACACCACCAGGCGAACATTAATGAAACACTTTTCCATGGGTAAATGCCATCCATGTTTGAGGCAGCCCGTGTCTTTGTAGAAGAGATTTCATGGTAGAAAATCATTTTGCTAAATATAAAGAACTGCATAACAGTTAAAACAGTCCAACAAGGGGACAGGCTGCCTCACAAAACAGTCAATTGATGCTGAATTTATTCAAACAGGCTGAGAGGCCATCAGTTAGGGAGGTGGTAGTGGGAAGCCAAGCAAGAAAAGTTTGATGACGATTCTATAATCTTAAAGGGTTAAGATCGTTCTTAACCCTTTGGAAGCTAAGAATTAAATGAAAGGCATAGCTCTCCTCCAGAAAAAAAAAGGTGAACATGTACACATTCACATAAAATTTAAAGATGTAATTTCATGGGGCTCATGAACGTTTTGAAGCCTCCTGGTAAAGAGGCCATGCTATGTAATGATAACATTTTTATGTAGTAAAATGTATTAGGAGAGCTAGAAAATAATCAATACTTATTAGTGTTATAAATAAATAAATAATTGGAAAAACAGTCCAAATTGGACTATCTTCTGACTTCAGGCTGAAAAACTGTTCATGTCTCTGATCAACTCCAAGGCTCCCAGGAGGGCTGAAGCAGGGAGGAGGGCTGAGGACTGGGTGGCTAGACCACACCTCCCAGAAAGAGCAGGGAGGACCCATCCTTTGACCACCACCAACCAGCCACAGAGAGCAGACTGAGCCCAGAACTTCACACTAGCTGCTATCTCTACTTTGAAGGCAGGCAGCACCTCCCCTTCCTCTTTCAGTACACGGATTCAGGTCTTGAAAGAACAGGACACTGTTAGACTAAAGCAGAACTTTATGTCACCGTCCAGATGCACTTTGTGGAACTCAGCTTCTGCGGTCAACAAAACCTTCATAACTACAAGGCTTTAAATGTAGCCATGGGACTCGTTAAAGAAAAGTGTAAATAGAGCTGTGCCTTCTCTAACGCTCCTCCTGGGGACCATCTGTGAATCTTATAATGAAGTCCTTTTAGAGAATAACAAAGTAGAACTTCCTTGTGCCAACGCGTTGCCCTTCAGCAATCAGAACATAATATTACAACAGGAGCTCACTATATCTAGGTTTTTTATGGACCTATGCGTTATAACACATATAGAGTAAAATTCTACAAATTGTTTTAGCCCTAATGTTTTCCCAAATTCTTATTACCAAAGTCTTCTCTTTGTCTCATTGCCTGTTTTAATAAACACAATCTCCCCTGACCCCCCTCAAACAAAAAACAGTATGAATGCACATGGGCTTTGATTTAGAACATATCAATGGATAGACTTGACATATAAACTATAAGACGTGAAAAGAAATTTCTTATCTTAGCATCTAGCAAATTCCAGCTGCCCTAAAGGAAGTTTATATTTAGTTGAGGAAAGAAGACTGCAAAAGTAAGAGTCAGTGGACCACATAAGAGAATAATAAAATAAAGGGCTAATTTGTATTACATAAACTGTTGTTGTTGTTGTTAGGTGCTGTCAAGTCGGTTCTGACTTATAGCGACCCTATGCACAACAGAACGAAACACTGCCCGGTCCTGAGCCATCCTTACAATCATTGTTATGCTTGAGCTCATTGTTGCAGCCACTGTGTCAATCCATCTTGTTGAGGGTCTTCCTCTTTTCCGCTGACCCTGTAGTCTGCCAAGCATGATGTCCTTCTCCAGGGACTGATCCCTCCTGACAACATGTCCAAAGTATATAAGATGCAGTCTCACCATCCTTGCTTCTAAGGAGCATTCTAGTTGTACTTCTTCCAACACAGATTTGTTCATTCTTTTGCCAGTCCATGGTATATTCAATATTCTTCACCAACACCACAACTCAAAGGCATCTATTCTTCTTCAGTCTTCCTTATTCATTGTCCAGCTTTCACATGCATATGATGTGATTGAAGATACCTTGGCTTGGGTCAGGCGCACCTTAGTCTTCAACATCTTTGCTCTTCAACACTTTAAAGAGGTCCTTTGCAGCAGATTTGCCCAATGCAATGCGTCTTTTGATTTCTTGACTGCTGCTTCCACGGCTGTTCATTGTGGATCCAAGTAAAATGAAATCCTTGACAATTGCAATCTTTTCTCTGTTTATCCTGATGTTGCTCATTGGTCCAGTTGTGAGGATTTTTGTTTTCTTTATGTTGAGGTGCAGTCCATACTGAAGGCTGTGGTCTTTGATCTTCATTTGTAAGTGCCTCAAGTCCTCTTCACTTCCAGCAAGCAAGGTTGTGTCATCTGCATAACGCAGGTTGTTAACCAGTCTTCCTCCAATCCTCATGCCCCGTTCTTCTTCATATAGTCCAGCTTCTTGTATTATTTGCTCAGCATACAGATTGAATAGGTATGGTAAAGGAATACAATGCTGACGTACACCTTTCCTGACTTTAAACCAATCAGTATCCCCTTGTTCTGTCCGAAACTGTAGGTTCACAGAATCTCATGAAGCATATGTGGAGACACGGATGATACTGTTTGCTTAGGCTAAGACTTCACACTCAATAGATGCTCAAAAACATTTGTTGCTTAATAGAAATACTGGCATCATTGTTGCTCACTTGAATTCTTTTTTGGAGTTAAATGGAAAATTAATCAGCATCAAATATCACATAGTGTCCTAATTTGGTGTTGCTTGGAAAAAATACTACTCTTACATATAATGGCACATAAAGGAGTTTTATTCCTAGCCTTATCTGCTCTCCATCTGAAATGGATTGAAATGCTTTTCTATTGCAAAGTAAATTGAAAGTAGCCATAATAATAGTAACAGCAATAATAAATGTTACAATGGATTTTAGCTTACACAGATCTTATCTCTAGTTATCCTTTAAGGATAAATTCAATTTTTTAAAAGCTTACTTATGATGTTTTATATTTAAAAACACATTCATAACATATTTTTACACGAATAGCTCATACCTTCTAAGTTTGCCGGATGCTCCCTCCCCCCTTAAGGTATTTTCATAAGTGCCTCTATGCCAATTTATTTTTAAATGTTGCTGTAAAAAAAAAAAAAAATTAGCATAGTGCCCTCATGAAAATACCTCAAGGAAGGAGGGAGAGGTTGGCAAACAAACATAGAAGATGCTCATTATTTGCTTAAAAATATGGTATACATATGTGTGTGTGTATATATGAAATTGGAACCCTGGTGGTGCAGTGGCTAAGAGCTCAGCTGCTAAGCAAAAGGTTGGCAGTTTGAATCCACCAGCCACTCCTTGGGAACCCTATGGAGCAGTTCTACTCTGTCCTATAGGGTCGCTATGAGTCAGAATTGGCTCAACAGCAATGGATTTGGTTTTGGGGGGGTTTTATATATGAATATGTATATATGCGAGTATATATTCAATCAATCCTACACTGAAACATCAGGAATTTTCTAATTCCAAATAAAAGGAGAATTTTCTGAGTGGCAGACCTACTAAACCATGGCAGAAGTGGTATAACTGAAGTATCATTCTCGGTCCCCAAAATTTTGAAATTAATTGTAGAAAGACAAAAAGTCATAATATCAATTGTGCCAGATGAATAGTAATGTTGATTTTCATAAATACCTATAAGCTAAGACTAAGTGGAATATATAGTGAATACTGCACTAAGTATGGATTACACCTCAAAATAAAACAAAAATCTTCACAACTGCACCAGTAAGCAACATCATGATAAAAGGAGAAAATACTGAAGTTGTCCAGGATTTCATTTTCCTTGGATCCACAATCAACATCCATGGAAGCAGCCAAGAAGTTAAGCAATGTATTACAATTGGGCAAATCTGCTGCAAAAAAAAAATTTGAAATGTTAAAAAGCAAAGATGTCATTTTGAGGACTAAGCTGCGCCTGACCCATGCCATAGCATTTTCAGTTGTCTCATATGCATGCAAAAGCTGGACAATGAAAAAGCAAGACCAAAGAAGGATTGATGCCTTTGAATTATGGTGTTGGTGAAGAGTATTGAATATACCATAGACTGCCAGAAGCATGAACAAATTTGTCTTGGAAGAAGTACAGCCAGAATGCTCCATAGAATCGAGGACGGCAAGATTTGGTCTTACGTACTTTGCACATGTTATCAGGAGGGACCAGTCCCTGGAGAAGAACATCACACTAGGTAAAGTAGAGGGTCAGTGAAAAAGAGGAAGACACTCAACGAGATGGATTGACACAGTGGCTGCAACAACGGACTCAGCCATGGCAAAGATGGTAGGGATGGCAGAAGACAGGGCAGTCTTTCCTTCTGTTATAAATGGGGTTGCTGTGAGTCGGAACTGACTTGGCTGCACCTAATAACAAGAAAAACATAGTGAATAATGTACTCTCTGTTGCTTATGAAAGTGTATTAGAAGTTCATAAAGATAACATGAAGATAGTTTACATCCTTAGGACAATTATCTTCAAAGGACAAAAAGTCATGGTTTGGGGTATTTTAAAGTACAAGCTAAGATATCATGGCCCCCAGGGCTATTTAAGTAAAAGTTATTACCAATCATTTAAAATCATTCATTCATCCATAGCCTTCACATTTAAGTATCTGTTTGGATGTGAAGTTTTTTAAAGCACTTTTCGTTTTTGCTTTATTTTTATAAAAATTGCTGTAGTTGACTCAAGAGTCACATTTGGTTCTAAAAGTACATTTCTGTACTTTTAAATTGTGGTAGTCGGCAATATCACAAAAAGCATATTAAAGTAAATTATGGCCTGAGAAGCATTAGTGAACTTGTCTCAGCTTCTGCCCCTTCAGCTGTATATGGATTCTCTCCCAAGACTTCGATCTGTGATCGAATCAGCCCCACTCCTGGTGACCCCACGCACAACAGTAGGAAACTGCCCAGTCTTGTGCCGTCCCCATCATCGGTTGCAGATGGGATCATTGTGATCCACAGAGTTTTCATTGGCTAATTTTTGGAAGCAAGCCCTGCTGGCACAGTGGTTGAGAGCTCGACCAAAAGGTCAGCAGTTCGAATCCACCAGCTGCTCCTTGGGAAACCCTCTGGGGCAGTTCTACTCTGTCCCATAGGGTCACTATGAGTCAGAATTGACTTGACAGCAATGGGTAATTTTTGGAAGTGGACCAGCAGGCCTTTCTTCCTAGTCTGTCTTAGTCCACAGGCGCCACTGAAAGCTGCTCGGCATCATAGCAACAACTAGCCTCCGCCGAGGGTGGGTGGTGGCTACCTCTGAGGTGCCCTGACCAGGAACAAACCGGGTCTCCTGCGTGGGAGGCGAGAACCCCACCTCTGAACCACCACCGCCCCCATCTCCCGAGATCAGTGGAGGGTAAAATGAGGCAATGCAAGGAAAGTGCTTACTCCCTGTAGTGTCTGCCACACGGTCGTTGCACAGATGGTACCCTTCCCCTTACTCTTCTCTCTAAAACTGCAGAGGTGTTGATTTTGTGAGCCCGTTCAATATACACCTACACGTTGGCAATGAATTAAAAGTAACCGAGTTAAAGGATTTCGCCACATTTCTCCGCAGATTCCACCGAGACGTATCCCCAGCATACGCAGTCCCTGGACGGCACCACGAGCAGCTCCATCCCGCTGTACAGATCCTCCGAGGAGGAGAAGAGGGTGACGGTCATCAAAGCCCCCCACTACCCAGGGATCGGGCCTGTGGATGAATCCGGCATCCCCACAGCAATTAGGACGGTAGGGACACCAGCGTGCGTCACTCGGGCAACGGCGTCACTAGGGTTGTTGTCACCCAGTGCAGTAACTCATGGTGTTACCCCCCCCACATGCTAATTACCTCAATATTGTGGCTAAAACACCAGAAAATTTGACAAAATCAGCAACTATTTAAAAACACCGGCAGCAGTGAAAACAGCAGGCCTTCTTATGGCACGTGCAGACGAAACACATGATTGTAATTGAGTGACGATGACAGCTCTGACCAGGGCGCACCAGAAGGTTCAAAAAGTAAATTTGCATTGCATTTTAGCCTTGTAGATGTATTGATGGTTAAAAGCTACGGCTGCTAACCAAAAGGTTGGCAGTTCGAGTTCACCAGGTGCTCCTTGGAAGCCCCATGCAGCAGTTCTACTCTGTCCTGTAGGGTCTCTATGAGCCAGAATTGACTCCATGGCAATGGGTTAAGCTGGGCTTATGAAAAATGTTTTTGTTGTTGTAACTAACTACAGGGGTATTTATATTAAAGAATAATAAACTTCTGCTGAAACACTGCACAGAAACTTTATAGACAGTCATTTTGGTGTCACTCCCTCTGACAGTGTCACTCAGTGCAGCCCACATCCCCTGCACCTCCTTAATGACGCCACAGGCTCTGGGGGTGTGCACAGAGGGTACAAAGGCTGGATTGTCAATGGCTTTGTGCATTCCTAAGGTCTTATGTAATGAGGGTCGTGCTCTGTGCCATCTGAGTTCTCATGAATATCATGCTGTGTGTGGTAGAGAAAGAGAACCGTCGGCTGAAAATAATTGCATATTTAAGTGACAGTCTCAGTTCTTCCATTTTAATTAAAAGTCATCCAAATTGCAATTTTGTTTAAATGATAAAACTATGCTTTTTACCTTCTACCAAGGAGTGTTAGGGCAATAGAGAGAAAAGAGAAGGAGCATGTGGACTCTGTGGCTGGACTGAGTTCTCACAGGCATTGCAAAAAAGCCAGGGATTTGTTTCCTGAAATGGGTGTGCGTTAGCGCCGGAGCTTGGAAGGTGAGATGACTGGGGTGTAGGGAGTGAATGTCACTGGAGGGAAAAAGCTGTCAGAGGAAAAATACACGTTTTCGTGTCCCTTGTCAGCTGTGCCCGCTGAGAGCTGTCCAGGGATGATAAGCGAAAGTGTTTGGATTTTTTTCTTTTCTTTTTTTTTTTTTTTTGAGTCTTTAAACCCTGCCAAAGCAGTCCTGTGTGTGTCAGGGCAGCCCCTTCTGGCAAACTGCAGCACTAGCTAAGACGACTGTTGAGAGCTGGGCAGGCAGCTGCTCGCTGACCAGGTCCACTCGGACAGAAGGTCTGTACAGCTGGCGAGGAGGACTGTGAAAAGCAGGATGAGAGCAGCAACACCTCTGCAGGTGAAACTGGGGGAGGGCAAGGACAGAGCTCTGGCTGAGACACTTGTCCCGGGACAACACCAGCGTAAAGGGCTGAGGAGCTGACAAGAGCTGCCTCCCTGGAATGCGGACCTGGGGAGCAGAAGAGAGTAAGGGCGAGAGGAAAAGGATAGGAAAGAGATATTTAAAAAAAAAACAGTAGTAAAATTGGAAAGACTCAAAAAGAACTCGAGACAAAATGCGGGAGTTTTCTTCTCCTTTTCCTGAACTTGCATTTGTTATTTGGGATCACGGGCTCTGTATATAGAGGGAAGAGTTAACCATTGCTTGTCTCAGGCATCTGTGTTAGAATTAGAAGCCAAAGAGTAAGTCCATGTAGCAATCGCTGGGGCTTTAGGATATTGAGATTGTGGGAACATGTCAGAGTGACTAACTGTGAAGTCCTAAAAATCTACGATATCACATTGAAATGACGGAAAAAGCTCAGGAGTTGTGACTAAATATTTCTAGTTTGTGAAGATTTTATGTTTCTGGTAATGGTGTTTATCATTTGTTTCCTTTTTAAGACTTCTGACTCCACAAATTGTGTTTCATTGTTTTTGTTTTTCCTGATAATGTAGGGATACAATCTCAGAGAGGTATAGTATGATTGGTTTTATCTAGTGACACTTGAGTGTAGCGGATACACAGATTAAGAGATCCTTAATTGTATTTTTAATTGTATGTACTTATAGATTCAGTCTGAAAGGGTTTTACCCAAGACCTTTGGGTGTCTTTTTAAGTCAATGAAAGATATTTAAAACTGGACATGTAAACATGGTCCATTTTTTCATCCTGAAGACACGATTTTCTTAAATAGAAAGATCTTCTTTCTTAGTTTCTTAAAAGGAAAGCTAAGATATTGTAGATGGCTGATGAAAATGAAGTAATATTAAAATTTTTGTATAGCTTATTTATCTACTGGCAAATCAAAAGCTTGGTTAGATGTGCATAACCACCCACAAACAGTAAACTTAATTCCAGTTTCTTTTTTATGAAGTAGAAAATTATGGCTCCTTATAAAGCAACTGGAAGTTCTTTATAAGGAGCCATAATTTTTATGCACGTGATTTTTATGTAATTTTTGTGCACTTACTTAGACATTTAAAACTTTACAAAGAAGGCACGAGTCTGCAAAGGCTCTTATTCATGTTTACCGTTCTTCAGCCCTGCAGAGCACATCCAAGTATAGCTGTGTTTATAAACGTTGCGTCAGGCGTCTCTGAGCCACAGCAGGCTAAGAATCTCCAAGGTTGTTTTTCTTTCTCATCTGTGATCATCAGACTCCCGGTTGGTTCACATTCGCTGTCTGTCCAGTGTGCTCGCCGCCAAAGGCACTGCTGTCTCAATATACCACATTACTGCCTCGTTGAGACAACCAGCAGGCACCAAGGAAACAGAAATATGCAAAGTAACCCAGAAATTCTAGGAAGCCCAGAGTCAACAAACAGCACATTTGAGTTATTTTAACAAAGGGAAGCAGCTTCCCAGACTTCGCTCTCTCAGGTGACCTGGGATGTCTGTCTAGCCTTTTACTGCCGTTCTCAACAACAGCAAAAATCACCAGGGTGCAGGTCCCTTGAGATTACATAATTTCAGGCCAGCTAGTTAAGTGAAATACAAGATTCTTTTCTGCTTGTGCAAATATAACAGTTGTTTGAGAATTTTCAAAGCTAGAAAGGGGGCAAAAACAGAAGAGAGGAACTCTACGAGTCTGTAGAAAATGTGTGTCTTTTTCCTTGTTGAAAGTCTCTGCTTGTTACATCCATGACAGGTCTGAGGCTTTGCAAACTCTGGGAAAGTAAAAATTCAGATATATACAGTCAAGCTTGCAGAAAACAGCTGAATAGTGAGTCACCAGTAGGAATTGTCCATCCAAAATAATTTTGAAAGATACATGCACAAGTGAAATTCCTCAAATTCAAGTAGACTTCTATTTTCTGAATCTCTGTATTAGGCGTAACCATCTGGGTTAAAAAAGGAACTTTTAATGCTCAGAGGACTTCTTTTAGAAAGGGACATAGAGTTTTAGTTTTCCCTTGGGCCAGTTTCACGTTCCCTTTGCCAAGGGGCTGGGCATTTCCTGGCATCTCTGTACTCACCATATAAAGCCAGCAGATGGACCAACTCTAAGATCCTGCCTGATATTTGCCCTCCAGCAAGTTGGGAAAAAAATCCTGTCTGTCAAGATACATTGCCATATACAGTGGTATAATTTACAGTGGTTTTTAATTTACTTATTAGGCTTCCTTGTTGCTATTGGCTGAGTCCAGGTATGGTTGGAAGACATTTTTGCACAGAGTTAAGTCTTATGTTCTGTTGCTTAATACTATGAAGGCAATAAAGCTTAATGAAAGAGAAACAGATCTTCTAAGAAAATACCTGTAAATGCCCCTTAAAGATACGTGGCCTGCTACTTTGTTGGAGCCAGCAAGTAATAGCTAGACTCTGCTTTGTCACTGCGCGGCTTCCATCGGCTCCTACCACCTGACTACATAAAAACTCAGTGAATATTTCAACCCCCTCAGCTCTTCCACTGTAGAAAGAGCCCAGAATGAATGAAGAGATGAATCCCCGCAAAGCCAGGTTGCCCTTAATGTTAAGCTACATTTGTGGAGATTGTAAAAAATCGTATGTTCTTAGAGACCCAACTAAGTTTAGCTATAGCACAAAACCGTCATTTTTCAGATGGAACATGTAATGACCACATTCTGAAAGAAAAATCAGGATATAAAATCTAAACTGAAGCTCAGTCTAACAAGTACAAGGATGTTTTTGTGGCAGTCCTAGGAGAATATTTTAAATCAAGAAGACTGTCTTGGGAAATCTGGAATATTTAGTTACTGTACACAGAGTCATCAAGTTTCTTGTCCAGGTAGCTTTTGGAAGAGTTAAGGTAAAGGCCTTGCCTGGCAATAAAAGCACATGTCTGTAATTCACAGGTATGCAGTAAGGCGGGTTTCATCTGATAACCTAGATTTGTGTGTTATTCTATAGATACTGTGGTTCCCTACTGTTGTATTAAAATGGGCATCTATTATATCCCAGGCACACTGTTCTAGGCTCTCTTGTATACCTTATCTCATTCAATTTCCACGGCACTGCAAGAAGTAGGTATAATTATTTTATTTTATGGAGAAAAACACTGAGGCTCAAAAAGACTGTTAACTTGTCCAGATTCATATTGCTAAGAAGTATTAGGCAGTAAATAAAAAACAAAGATTTGAATCTAGGTTGGCCTGACATTAAGTTCATGATTTTCCAACACAGTTTATTGTTTCTATTGTCAAAAGCCTGGGTGCCTAGGGGAGTTATAAGTTCAAGGGACTTACAATTTAACAAGGCACTTTGGGAGCCCAGGTGATGCA
Source organism: Elephas maximus indicus (assembly GCF_024166365.1). NCBI lineage: Eukaryota > Metazoa > Chordata > Mammalia > Proboscidea > Elephantidae > Elephas > Elephas maximus. The sequence goes on from NC_064840.1 coordinate 80,702,215, forward strand.
GTGGTTAAGAGCTTAGCTACTTACCAAAAGGTTGGCAGTTCAAATCCACCAGCTGCTCCTTGGAAACCTATGTAACAGTTGTACTCTGTCCTGTAGGGTTGCTATGAGTCAGAATTGACTCAATGGCAATGGGATCACCTTCCATGTTTTAGCAACTTTAACTAGTAAATATCAAATTTATTTCTCTAAGTCTAAGCAGATCAGAATACAGTTTGAGTCAAAAATATTTACTAGTAAATTCTAAAAATAATGCCTTGAACAGAACATTCAATAAAAAGCTTTCAAAGATAATGATAATTATCACCAAAAGGAGTTAAGAAAACTCCTTACAATTATAACTTCTGTTCAGTGAATTTTATATTCAGTGAATTTTATATAAATAAGCCTGTGGAAATATCAGCCATTTCGTGCTGGGTGCAATTATGTTTTGAAAAACAAACAAACCAGGGCACCTGATAGTCCAACTCATCGTAACCACGAGCAATGGTAATGCGTTTACCAGCTGCTTCTGTACCTGGATAAAGTGCCGATATTGTCATTGTGTAGTGGTAAAGTGTCAGAAACTTTTCCCAAGGAACAGAAATCTACTATTAAAAAAAAAAAAAAAAAAACTAGTGCCATCGATTCGTTTCCGACTATTAGGAAAGATAAAATACACAGAGAAGAACGCTGGTGAGCGATGTTGGCTGGAGACCGGGTTTGTGATATGGGCGCACTCTCTCTCTCTCGCAGACGGTTGACAGACCCAAGGACTGGTACAAGACAATGTTCAAGCAAATCCACATGGTGCACAAGGCTGGTACGTGTGGTCTTCCGGTTTCTGGTCGGGCCTTGTGGGCTGAAGGATCTGTTCTCCCCTTTTGGGTAGTTTTTGTTCACACAGAATGTTAAGACCCTAGCAAACATTGTCTCCCCTCTTCTTTTCAACGTCCTCCTTGTTCCCCTTACGTCACCCCTTAAGTCAGCAACACCTGTGCCCCACATCACCCCTGAGCTGCCAAGAAGCCTCTTCAAGGTGCCCCTTGGAGAAATCCCAGGTGCCCTGGTCTTACCCCCGGTCCTTCCATATCCGCAGTCTAAACCTGTGTGTTGTCTCCTTGAACAGGCTCGTTATCCCTCTGTCCTCGTGAGTCTTCCCCTTATTAGGAGAGTGAGGATAGGTGGGGCTAGCAGCACTTGCCCAGCACCCCGACAAGAGGTCTTTAAAGTACTTACCGAAGGAAATGTAGGCCCCCAAGGTGGCACAAACAGTTTGCACCGGACTGCTAACCTAAAGGTTGCCTGTTCAAACACACCCAGTGGCACCATGAAAGAAAAGGCCTGGCGATCTGCTTCTTAAAAATTACAGCCAAGAAAACCCTATGGAGCAGTTCTACTCTGTTACATATGGGGTTGCCATGAGTCAGAATCAGCTCGATTGGCAAGTAACAACAACAAAGGAAATGCACGATCCAGAAGAGAAGGCCACCAGGGAAGGACATTGTACACGGTGAAGAGGGCAGCAAGGCAAGTGTGGAACAGACCAGAGGGTCCGGCTGGACAAACCCAGAAAAAAGCAGTATTTGAAAATAAGTGTATGGTACCAATGAGGAAATGCGCTGGTTTTCTAACAGATTTTTGCTGTTTCTCTGAAGTTCTACTGTCTTGTGACAGGACCTATATCTCCATAATATTTCTGTTTCCTTTTCTAGATGATGACACAGACATGTATAATACTCCTTACACGTACAACGCAGGTAGGATGGGTTTCCTTGCTGGCGATGAATATTTTCCACTCTGCAACATTTGAGAGAGCTGGACAGGCACTTTGTGGCCGCTCCATTTGAGCACATGTTTTCTGTTTATGTGATTCAGAGGAGCCTAACAAAAGGATTGATCTTTTCTCGTGGAAATGAGAACTGATGCTGTTTAATCTCAGGCTGGAGAGAACCCACAGTAACCGGCCACAAAACCAGATAAAGATCTTCTCTTATTAGCAAAGAGGGAGGGATTACCATTGCGTAAGATCTTTCAGATACATGTCTCAAAAAACAAATCAAGCAAAGTGTTGTGGGACCTTATCCATGCTTTTGCTCCAAAATGCTCCCGTTCATTGAAAGAGAGGGAAAAAAAATCTCACTTTACAGGGGCCGTTTACTGAGTCAGAGCTGCCAGTGGTCGTAATGGGATGGCTTTGACTATGGGCATTTCCACTTGAATTTGAGTATGCTAGCATGTTATGAAGTGGTCTGCAGGCTGGTGGACAGAGGCGACCCCTAAAAAATTTTCCCTCATATGGCTTTCTCCAGAATGTGGCATCAGGGAATCCCACGGTCCCCAGCTCAAGCCTGTAGCACTGTTGATTTTTCCCTTTCACTGGAGCAGACCCCAGGCTCCGACTGCTGCTCTCTGCTCTTTACCTGTCTTGTCTGCTCAGCTGTGACCTCACTTAGGGGTCCCCTTGCCACTCTGGCCTGGAACTGCATGAGATTCTCCCTTCCTTGAGGCCTGAAGACCAGCCCTCAGGCCCTTTGCTCTTAGGGATTTTGCCACTTATCTCCAAAGAAAAGAAACAAATACAACAGGCTTAGCAAGCTGCAAGACCCCTGGCTGTAGGGCCTGGCTCCCCGAGAGAATAGCAGGAGCCCACTGAGATGTTTCCTTCAACTGTTATTCCTGGGGAGGGCACCATGGTTAACAGTTGGCTGTTCGAATCCATCAAAAGTCAAGCCTCAGAAGAAGGGCCTGGCAGTCTACTTCTGAAAGATTGCAGCCACTGAAAACCCTATGGAGTGCAATCCTACTCTGAAACACATGGAGTCGCCACGAGATGGGATTGACTCGGTGGCAACTGGTTTGGTTTGTGGTTTTTACTGTTCCTGGGGATAGATACACCAACCCACTTCCTTTACTTAGCTCTGAAGTTAAAGTCCAGCTGTGGGAAGGAGGCAAAACAGTAAGTGCTGACTTTCCCTCTTGCTCTTTGACATGGAAGTTTGCATGGACCTTCAGGAGGAACTAGCCCATGAGAGAGAAGTCACAGGCAATCAACAGTTTTTGTAATTTTTTTAATGTTCAAACTTGTATTACGTAAGTTAGTAAATTAGACAGTAGTTACGTATTACCTTGCACAGCCTTTCAGAGATAGGTTAGCCTCATCATTTAATCAACAGACAAAGCAGCCGCAACCGGTCTTCACTTCCCAACCTCCCACCTGCTCTGTGTCTTGCTCTTTCCTGCGCTTTTTCCTATTCCATCCCTGCTACCTTCTTCCCCAAACCCCCAGCTAACCCTTCAGGGCCGACTGGTTCCGTGACACCTTTTCCGATCAATCCAGCGTCTTCTCACATCCTTGAGTTCTTACCGTGTGTGCTCCTCATTTGGCCTCTGTCATATACCCCCAGTTATTTGACTCATCCCTCTATGTGTGGCTCACTCCCCAGGTGCACTACAAGCTTGCTGAGGTTTACCTTTCTTGTGCCCTGCACAGCACCATGTACATGTACCTTCAGTATTCTGTTTGATTGTAATTAACTTGTCAATTGTCACTTGTAAATCATAGCTTTTAAAGTATTGGAAGATACTTGGAAATGGTGCTGTTAAGTGATTCTAGTGTCGTTCTTAGACCTTAACTATGTTATTAGTTTATATTAGAAAGGAGAAAATTTGCTGAATACCTGTAAATCTATGTCTAACAGCAGTCTAAATTATAACTAATTCCGAGTAATTAATGAAAGTTTATTGTAATCAGCGCCCATGTATAGAATGACTTAAGAACGATAACGTCATAATTATTAATTAAAAATATACAGTCCAATATATGCATTGTGAATATGCTTATTGATAATTACTTTGGTAAAGTCATTGGGTATTTACGGGAGGTACATGTATTTAACGCACTTTTAAAATGCTGTTTCCTACTGGGTTTGTTTATTTTTCCATGACAGGCCTGTACAACCCACCGTACAGCACTCAGTCACACCCTGCGGCAAAGACCCAGACCTACAGGCCTCTCTCCAAGAGCCACTCGGACAATGGCACCAACACCTTCAAGGACGCGTCCTCCCCCTTGCCTCCCCCTGTTCCACCTCCAGTCCCACCACTTCGACCAAGAGATCGGTCTTCAACAGAAAAGTAAGGCATTTCCCCTTCAGTGGCCTACATAGAGATTAGAATAAAAATAAGGCCACCTGGCATTCGGTGGCAGAAACAGAGCTTACCTGACAGAGACAACATGTGTGTGATGTTATCAGTGACTACGTGCACCATGTTGACCTCCTCTGTTGAGATGCTGGCAAACACTTTCATAATCTCCGTCCATAATGTTACTAGAGTGAACAAAGTTAGGTAACATGGGCACAATCTCTATTTTTTGATCAATAAATGCATTTAAGAAATCAAATACATAGAAATAATTGACATGTACTTCTTTTAATATACCTGGGTGGTACAAACAGCTAACATGCTCAGCTGCTAACCGAAAGGTTGACAGTTCAGATCCACCCAGAGGTGTCTTGAAAGACAGGCCTAGCGATCTGCTCTGAAAAATCACCCACTAAAAACCCTGTGGGACACAGTTTTGCTCTGACACGCACAGGGTCACCATGAGTCAACACAACTGGTTTTATTTATTTTGGTATAGCTGGTTAGAGATCATTTTGGGGTTAGAGATCATGCAATTAATTTTTGGTTTCCTCAGATTTGAAATGCTAGGTTCATTAATAATTTAAAATTTACCCTCTGGTACACAAAAATATCTTTTTGAAAGCGGGAAAGATTATTCATAAATCGTAAATAAAGCATTAGTTAATAAGTGTGTATCTGTGACCTATTTTCCACCAGCCCCTGGAGATGATACTGATACTCATTTCTCCACTGAAATATTTTTATAGAAATTGTTCACGCTAAAATAAAAATTAATAAGCATACTTCATTGTGTCACTTTTTATTAGGACCATGACTAATAATCCTACTTATAGGCGACCTCTCATAAGAGCTCACTATGAGACAGCCACTAGGCTGTGCACTTTTCCTGTGTTATATCACTTAATTCTGAGAAAAACCCAATGAGGTGTGTTCTATTTTTAACTGACTTTAGACAGAAAGAGACTGCAGTTTGGGAAATTGAAGCAGCTCGCTCAGCTCAGCTAGTCTGTCCAAGGCAAGATTCAAACTCAGCTCTGAAAAATCCAAAGCCCACACCACACTGGCAATTAATAAATTAGGATGTAAAACTTATAGCATTAGTACTGGTGATTGGGCATCCCTCTATCACACCCATCCCAGAGAAATTATATTCAATACCCCGATGTGCCGTTGAGAGTAACTGAATATAATATATGGTGCAGGATGCCATGAATATTGACATACATTATGTCTGAAGGAATTTTGATTTTAGTACCAATCTTTTCATGATTAATTATGTGTTTAGAAAGTCTTATGGCTTAAAATTTGAGAAATAGTTGTCTAGACACAAAACGGTACATCTGCCATAAAAAAAGAACGAAAAATGAACTGAGATGTTAATGTATCATTTTTCCTATGTGTTTAATAGAAATAAATTTCTCTATTAAATATGATAACCCCTTAGAAATCCCTAGGTGACTTATATATACATTGTCTCACGTAATCCTCAAAATAGCTCTGTAAGGAAGGAGGGACATAAATTTACTATCTGTGTTTTATAGGTGAAAAACAGTTTGACTGAAAAAAGGAATTTGCTGAATTTTACCATCAATTTAGTAGAAAATCAGGACTTGCTTGCAATTTTTCGGTCTCTTGTTGTTCGTTGTTGTTGTGTGCCCCATAGGGTTTCCTGGGCTGAAATCTTTATGAGAGCAGATAGCCGGGTCTTTTCTCCCCATAGAGTGACTGGTGGATTCAAACTGCAGGGCTTTTGGTTATAGCAAAAGTTTTACTTTCTAAGTCTTTCTTTGACAGCCCCTTGGAAGATACTAATTCAAGAGAAATAGCTTATTCCAATGCAGCATACTCAAGGAGATAAATGTTTGACTCTGGTTTGTCAAGGTAACTCCCAGAAGGATCTCTCGTGCTGCACAGCTTGCTCCTGCGTGCAGCAAACCAAGGGATACTTTCATACTTTTCACAGAGAAACTGTGATGCCACTTGCAAGATAAACGAGATCAAACGTGGCATACGCATTCCCCCTTGTCACTTTGGATCAAGGATGCTAGGTCCCAAGTGGTGGGACAAGCTCGCAGGGTGTAACCGAGCATACTGCTGCATATTCTAAACACAAACATGCAGCTGGTGACCCAGGAGTTGACCAGTGGGCCACCCGCTGCACGTCTACAAATCCCTGATGTCAGTTTTTGAGTCGGCAGTGGGGTAGCCATCATATGAAAAAAGAGGGAAATAGAATATGAAATGGCTTTCTTAAAATCGTTTACCTAAAACAAAACATAAATGTGGTACCATTTACTGATTAACTTGTTATCCTGAGAGAGTGTTAGGTTATACTAAAACCGACTTTGAACACAGTGAGTGGTTTTACACAACTGCTTTAAGCGTAAGAGATAATATCAGTGTGTGTCTTGTTGTATTCCTAGGCACGACTGGGACCCTCCAGACAGAAAGGTGGACACAAGGAAGTTTCGTTCTGAGCCAAGGAGTATTTTTGAATACGAACCGGGGAAGTCATCAATTCTTCAACATGAAAGACCGGTAAGTACTTGTCACTTAAACAGTGTGCCAGTTCTCCAGTCTTCCTGGGTTCCCAAATAAACCTGAATTTCATATTGTTTAGCAATTTTTTGTCACAACGGTAACAAATTTGGCATTATTTACAAGTCCTCTATTTATTTTATATCATGATTTGAGCATCTTGTGTCAGACCTGAAAGATGCACTTTGTAATATTGTCCCTAACTTGCATGTACCTATGGCCATGCTTAAATGTGACCATGAGTTTAATTTAAAATAACAATAATAATTCAACACTGAACAGCTATTTAACATTTCTCTGTATAAAATAATTTTCTGTATACATGGACCTAGGCAGTTCCAGCCCTTGGTTTACATATTGGTCTCTTAATATTTCTTTGAGTTAAGGGAAAATTTTCCAATTGCCTTTTTATAACAAGTTGTTTTAATTGATTTTTATTAAATCCCTCTCAGGTTACCAAGCCTCAAGCATCCTGATTGATTGTCAATCTAATGGATCAAGATTATATTTACCTTTGCAATATTTTTATCCCAATTATTAGTTTAATTATATGCAAACAAAAAGACACATAAACTTGGGGGGGTCACTTGCTCCTTCAAAGTGCAGTTTAACGAATAGGTCCTTCCTTGGCCCTCTTTGATCTTTATTCCCCCCGCTCTTCTTTCTGTGCCTTTACTGCTCCTCCTACATCAGCGGCTCACAGTCTCTTTGAGACTCTACGGTCCCTCTGCACCTCCATCGAACCTTGCTTCTAGAGAAGAAGTTGGTGCCATTTGCTTTTTTACACCCATCCTGGCCTTAAAAGAATTGTAGATGTCAGTGAACAGGAAAAAGAGAGTTTTCTTCGTGAGCTCATTCAAGAGTATCCAAGAAATGACATATAACACAAGTTCCACCTTGAAATATGATTTGGAAACCCTTGCCTCACCACACCCAACGTGAATGTCCTTGACTTAGCTTAGGAAGTCCTGTATTTGTGGTTGTGTTCTTGAGAAGCTTGTCCAAAAACCTTATAATCACATAATTCATACATGAGATTTAGCTAAGCCTTCTTTGTCTTTCTTCAAATAACTTGCATGTTTTAGAGTAACAGGACTTCAATAGAAAAACTGAAACAAAAAAACAAGAACACACTGACTTGCAGGCTCCGTTGCAAACTCACAAGTTTATGATTGTATGTCATGATACAGAGATATTCTGAAACTTCTAGGGTGAGAATTGAGTGAACCATGATTTTGCCATTGCATAAAGTGGAAAATAGCCAAATAACTGTGCAACATTATGAATCTCAGATTTAAATGTAGTTAACAAAACTTTAGTTATTATTCTAATAATTTATGAAATGCTTAGGATCATGAACATTGTAATTGTATTGAGCACTTTTGCAGCTGTGGTGTCAGGAAACAGGATTGATTTTAGAAGCTTTCCCATCAGAATGCCTTTACTATTTCTATTATTTACTCATTCAATAAAATTTATCAAGCCAAAACTCTATGCCAGGCATTATATAAGGTGCTAGTGACATAATGGTGAACAAGACACAGCCCCTACCTCAGGAAACTTAGAATCTATCATTTAATGTAATCGCAGGGCTAGTCCTTGGTGTGTGCAGTGTAGACAGCCTCCTAGAAGGTAAAATGGAGGTGCACCTAAGGGACCCTCCCTCTCTGTGTTGGTTCTAGGAAGAACAGAAAGATCTGAAGCAGGGGTGTTGTCAGGGAATTGGGTCTGGACAGGTCCTGCAGCCACAGACCAAGAAGACAAGGAGAGCGGAGTGGAAGGAACTGGGAAGGTTGGAAGGAAATGAGAGTTGATATCCTGTGGAGAAATGGGGAGGTCCAAAACTTTTTTCCCTCCTGAACAACTTTGCTGAGGTCTGGTCTTACGCAAAGACTCGATTTGAGCTAGTCATCGGCATCATTTTGCCTGGGCTCTTTTTATTACGCTGTTATAGGTGCCATTAAGTCTATTTTCGATTCACAGCAGCCCCTTGAGACAGATACCTGTAGAACTGACCCACAGGGTTTTCTAGGCTGTAATTTTTATGGCAGCAGATCACCGGGTCTTTCACAGAGCTGCTGCGTGGGTTCGAACTGCCAAGCTTTCAGTTAATAGCTGAGCACTGAACCATTGTACCACCAGGGCTCCTTCTTATTATAATAATAGGACTGGCCTATTATTTCTTTTTATAATCAAACCTGGATTGATTATAATTGCCTCTATAAATAAGAAGAAGGGGGAAAACAAAAACCAGAGGGCTAAGTACACAACGGTTGCAGAGATTGCTGTGTATTGATAAAGTTTACGTGAGCCTCTGAGGGCCTTGAACACACAAGGCATAGAAGATGAAGAGCAGGTTTGCTGAGCAGGTGTGGTATAATGGCAAATGGACAGCATTATGGATTTAAAGGTTTCACAAATGCACTCCCACGTCTTTTCACTCCAAGACAGCTTGTGAGCATTCCTGTCCTCTGTCCATATTTTATTTTATGCTAATTATACACAATCTCTCAGTAATTCTGTGTTGCTCTTTTGAATTCCTAGGTGACATCACCATCCGCCCAATTTTCCTAGGTGCCATCTTGGATCCTCCTTCTCCCCCTACGATCTCCAAGTCCTGTCCCTTAGGAGAAACGCCGTTACCACTCTTCTCATCTGGTCCACAGTTACCTCTTGCCTGTGACAGCCAATGACAGCCTCTTCATCCATTTAGCTAATTCTCCAATCTAGTCTCCACACCATAACTAGGACAATCTTTATAAACCACCTGCCCAAAACTTTCTACTGGCTTCACTCTGCCCTTAGGGCAAAACCAAATTCCTTGACATAATTTATAAGACACCTTTGTAATCTGCCCCAAGTTGACTTCTCCAACGTCATCTCTCTTCTCATCCTTCCTGCACCCTTCTCTCTGTTCTAGCTATACCAAGAGCTTTCAATTCCTCCTTGCTGGACCTTTGCACAGACTATTCCCTCTGCCAGGAAGAAGCTCCCTACCACCTGTCCCTTCACATGGAAAATTCCATCTTTTCCTTCAGATCTCAGCCTAGACACACTTCCCCTAGGACTTCTTTCTTGGCTCCTCAACACTAGGTTTAAAGAGCCCGCTGCTGTGTGCCCATGCCACCTGCAGTTCCCCACCACAGCCCCGACCACACTATTTGCCTGTATCCCTCATGAGACTCTAAGCTTCTTGAAGGCAGGGACCATGTCTGGTACACCAGCTGTATATACCCAGCACCTAGCACAATGCCTGGCACATAGTAGGTGTTCAGTGAATACTCGTTGACTCAATGAGTGAATGAATGAATTTGGGTTTTATCCTTGTAGTTAGTGGTTAAAGCTGGCGGGAGATCAAATCTCTGTTCTGCTGCTTTTATCTGAAGTCAGTACATTTCCAGTGACAAAACGCACAGTAGGGCTCAGACAAAGCACACAGAACAGGTCTGACACACTACTGTTTGTAACTGTAATTCACTAATTCCATGATTCCCAGGGTACACAGGGGCCAGAGGGGGCTGCACTATCTGAATAAAAGCCCCCCAGAGCCCGACAAAAAAATCCCCATCTTCCTTAGGAATTGGTGGGGTATACATTTAGGTTCTTTAACAGGAAAATAAAAGTGAATGCAATTTGAAGCTCATAGATACTCATTTGACTACAAATTTGGAAGAGTTGCTCCTTGCCTAGTGTTTGATCTAGAGAAGTCCTTTGCGATCACCAGGAATGTATGCATAACTGAACTGAACCACAAGTGAGGGCCATGTTTCCACAATGCGATGTGCTTCATGAGATAGCCCCATATCTCATCTGGAATAGACTTGTTGGCCAGAGAGCAATGTTAAAGTAAGAAAGCACCTGTGTAGGGTCTCTCTGTGCTTGATTAAGAAGAAAATAACAGGAAGATGCTACCTTCCCCTCTAATAACTAAACCAGCACAGAACAATAAAAGCAGAAGGAAATAATAATCAGTGAAAACTGCGCAGAGATAACTGCAGCTTAAAACCTCTGGGAACTTAAGCTTCTTTACCAATGAAGGTTGTCACTCAAAGCTTAAGCTGTAAAAATTTAGGTGTTTCATTTGATGGTTTGAGCCATAAAGACTGTCCCAAATAGGAAGACGTATAACATTTATTGTGAAATCACAGTAAGTATAAAACGTAGCTGCCAATGCCATTAAAGCTCAGAATCTAATGAGCATAAAATTTAAAGAACCATATAACATTGGCACTTTTTTTGTTGTTTGAAGCAACATATAGAAATTATAAGCCTGCATTGAGAGTACTGAGAATAGTAAAATTTCTATAGCCATAATAGCAACTAAGTGTTTTTAACTTGCAGAAAACATACAAAACTTTAAAATGGTTCACCCTCAGTAGCTTTTAAATAGGATCGAGTTTTAATTCTTCTTAAGCACTACCCCCACCCTCCGTACTGAAAACAGGAAGTCAGTTGTCAGCAAAGGTTTGCTGGTTTTTAATCATGTTTCTTAAATGAGTTTCTGGGTGTTGATATTAGCGCCAAACTCAAAGGAACTTCCAAGTTACACGCAGAAAAGGTTGAATTTGCAAGACGATTAGCGTGTATGCATGTCTGTAGACCAACCATCTGTATGTCCTCTCTGACTGTTGGGAGGCCTCTGTGTACTTTGGCAGCAGATCTGGGTCCCTACATAATACGTTTAATTGTTGCATGCCTAAAAGAATTCAATAAGGTCAACCACAGCAAAGTGAAAATTCTAGTTCTGCCACTTACAATTTCTTTATTGACCGTAAAGTCTCTGCTCAAATCTGTGCCTTTGATGACATTCCAAAGTGATAAATAATTACCAATGGTCATTGTTTTCTATGTTTTCCATGGCCATGGATTCTAGATAATTGCCCATTGTGATACAAACTGAATATTTAATCTGCAAAGTCATAATTAATGAAAAATTGCCACTCTAAGATATGGGACAGAACGATAGCTATTCTGCTCTCTTTCCCATATTCTATCATGGAAATATATTTCTAAAATCAGGGCTGAGCGTATCCGTTTGTTATATATTTTCTTAAGGGGGAAATCAAAGTGAAGTCATAATCGCTGGTAAATATACTTGCTTAGTAAATTTGCTGCCCTCTGCTGTTCAACATGTTTTTAAACAAATTTGTTTCCTCTGAGAGAAGTTTCAGGAGCCCTGGTGGGGTAGTGGTTAAGCGCTTGGCTGCTAACCAAAAGGTTGGTGGTTGGAAGGCACCAGCGACTCTGCGGGACAAAGATGTGGCAGTCTGCTTCCCTAAAGATTCCCAACAATTACAGCCTTGGAAGCCCTATGGGGCAGCTCTGCTCTGTCCTGTAGGGCCGCCATGAGTTGGAATCCACTCTACGGCAGTGAGTTTTTTTGGAACACAAGCCTCTGTGACCCCTTAGCAAACAAAACGCTGTACTTGAAAGCAGAAGTCATAAAGTCAGGAATTAATAACATCATTAAATATGTAGCATTAGAATATATGAAAATCAAAAGATCCAGGACTTAGTTTTCCTGTTGAAGAATCACTGTGCCTCTATAGACAAAACAAAATTTGCTGCAAAATCCTCTCTAATGTCAATTACCCTAAACACCAGTTCCAACAGAACCACTCCATGAAATAGTTAAATGGTGCAGCTTTTATGATCTAAATTATAATGGGGGAAAAAAATTTTATTATCGAAATTTCAATTAATGCTTTTGCAACAATTGAATCAAATATAAACATAATCAAATTTGTAAATTAAGCAGAAAATGGCAAGTTGCTTACTAGAATTCTCCTATCCATTTTGCTATATTTCTGAGATGTAAACCAAAGAAATATTGGCATAAATAAAGGAACTATCTCAAGATTCATGCAAGATTTTCCCATACATAATAGTAGGATGTCCTCTCTAATTTTTATTTATTGCACAAATAACATTACAAGTAAATCAAAATCATGTTTCAAAGAATGAAAGGAACAATCTCAATACCAGGACACGGGTGGTCTTTTACACATCTTTCCTCCTTACGCTCATCCAGATACAGGCTTTGTAATACTATTGTAACTACTGTACGATTGCATGGTTATATTCTGCTTTCATCACTTAGATCCCATCATAAACACTTCCCAGGTTAACTGCAGTCTTTATAATCACTACATACTTCAGATAACTTAGACCCTTTCACTATTTAGTTATGATGTCTCCAACTTTTCTATCATTGTCTGTAGTTATCATTATAATCTTTTATTATACAATATTGAAATAAAATCACATTGCTAAAAACACTTTGGATATAAGTCATTATTAAATACAGGCCAAGAAACATCAACAGAACTATTATAAGTGCAACAAGTCAGTAAAACACTAGGATAAGCTCACGTCAAAAGAGGGGCTTTTGTTTGAATAGGCAGTAGCTCAAACTCCCACCGTTATGAAGGTTATAGAGCGTTTCTTCCAAAGCTGAGATGTAGTTACTCAGCGGAAGTCCTTGAGTTCCCTTATTGTAAGGGGATAACACGGAAGTCCTTGGAACGCAAGTTCTTACAGCCCTCCTGGAATATGTTGGTGGAGTTGCAGTCCTGTCTTGGCCAGGGTGAATAACTCATTGGGATCAGGAGTTTGGTTTTTTCCAGACTTAAGGTACCACCATACTGTCCAGTTGCACGATGTTTAATTAGTGTCTTGTGATAATGATCCAAGAAGGGGTAACCCACGTGTAGTAGTAGCTTAAGTATCCAGTTTTAGTATAAGATCAACAGCCTGAATCAGTCTAGTCAGACCAGCATTTTTTGAAAGCACTAAGGATATCGTTTGGTAGAGTAAATGCTGTATGTTTGATGTTTCTACTAAATTGTATGTATTTTCTCAAACTCTACTTTTCCATTTATGAAACATTCAGAAAGCCCTGGAGGGGAGCAGGTCAATTATAAAAATTGGCTTTTTGTCTGAATTAGAATGTCACCACACCGGGGTGGGTTTTTCTCCCTCCTCTTCCTCCTTCGCTGCCCCTGCTATCCACAGTGATATCAAACACCTAACCCCGTCCTGCTGCCTAGCTCAAAGTAGGCAGGTGGAAGGCGACGTGGGGTGTCTCATAAAACTGGTCTTGCTTCACTCTCCGAGATTCCCAATCTCAGACCGTTGCAGGGGCCCAGACTCTGAAACTCATCCTCCACCTTGCCTGAGGGAGGGCCCAAGCGCTGCTAGCTGGTGTCCTCTCGGCTTGTAGACAAACTACCTAATGAATCAGTTTTTCCTTCACCCCTCTTTATTACAGCCCCCTCTCCCAACAACTCTGACACCTGTCCAAAGAGAGCCCGGCCGGAAGCCTATTTCAGTTCCACCAGACCAAGAAGTAACTGGTGGCCCCTCCCCTCCGCCCAGGAGAGCGGCCCCCACACCGAGCTGGCGCACCCCGGCTCTGTCTCCCATCCGGGTGAGCTCCCTCCTTCTTTGACTTCTCTAACACCTGTCAGGAAGTCCAGGTGTAGCTCTTGTTCTCCAGAGGCAGGAGACTGGGTGAGAGACTGTCTACTCAGGCACCGCCCCCCCCACCACCATGCTGCCTCTTTCTCACGTAGATCCCAGGTTCTTCCTGCCAGTAGCCCCCTAACTGTCTCCCAGCACCCCACTTGCCTCCCCACCTAATATCCCTTCCCACCTGTGGTGTCCCCTCCCCCACCCCCAGCTCTCCACACTCCTGCACCTGAGCAAATGTTTGCATATGCAAATTGTTTAGACTTACCTGTAGGGACTGCTGTTCACCAAGGAGGGCAGGGATGTTGGAGTGAGGCACCCAGAAGAGCTCCTTGGTGATTTGTTGGGGATTATTTTAACCCTGTGGTGTGTTAGAAATGCCCATTCTCTCTGTCATGGAGTTGTCCAGTTTTTACCACCCAGCTAAGGAGAAAACCAGAAATGGTGGGTAGAGGACGGAGCGAGGGGCCCAAGGGAAGCCACTGACGCTCACCTTCATGTCTTCATTTTACCGTTTTCCTGTGCTACCTTTGTTTCCTCCTGCTGAGATTTGTTGGACGAGAGTTGGCGTGTGTTTGCGTGTGGGTGCATGTGTGTCTTCGTACCACACAGCATTTCCCTCACCCAGCTCAGTGTGCCTTTTCCTTCCCTTTTCCTTCACTTCTGCTCCAGACTGACCGCATAAATCCAGATGACATAGATTTAGAAAATGAACCCTGGTATAAATTCTTTTCAGAACTGGAATTTGGACGCCCGGTAAGTGAGGCTAGACTCTTACTATATGAAAATTAGGAGAATTGTTGTTTCATTTGTAAAAGTTATCATTTTCAGAAGAAATATGTGTCATTTAGAGAACAAAGGCTGGATGCACAGTG